>NC_090652.1:36267640-36867640 GCF_040937935.1 Hyperolius riggenbachi | reverse complement strand
TACACGTACCCATGCTGGGTGGGAGAAATATTTCTGTAAATGGACAACTTTGTGTAAAAAAATAAAAAAAAAATCTCATTTACAGAGATATTTCTCCCACCCAGCATGGGTATGTGTAAAAATACACCCCAAAACACATTATACTATTTCTCCCGAGTACGGCGATACCACATGTGACACTTTTTTGCAGCCTAGGTGCGCTAAGGGGCCCAAAGTCCTATGAGCACCTTTAGGCTTTACAGGAGTGTGACGCCGTCGATATGACATATCGAATGCGTCATGGAGTTACGAACGCCAGTTTCTTCGCAAACCAACCAAACTGACAGTTGTTGGTTTAAAATCCCTTGTTTTTTCTCTTACTCTCTGGCTGCTAACAAACCCTGTCTCTTTGGTAGCTTCTAATTACAAAACCTTGCACCTACATGGGACCTGGTGTTTCCTGGCCTTATGTGGCCCCCTAGAGAGTGTATAAGCTCATCCATCAGATGACGGGTAGATATCAGTTGACAGAAGCTCATAAATGGCAGCTTTCTCCAGTCTGATCGGCCCCAGTCTCAGCAGGAGATCTGACACCTAGGCTGCTGCCAGAGCTTCAAAAGACTTCTGACCTTAGGAAAACCTGCTGTGACCTCAGGAATCACAATATTCATATGTTCTCCATATTTCCTTCATAATTCCTGGCATAGCAGATCTCCCTGCCCATGAAATCTGCACAGGTTGTGGGATTCCACAGGGCGCTGGTTCTGACAGGTTTACGGACCAATCGGACTTACAGATCTAGCGTAAGATTGTTTTAAAATAACCCTCTAATACCCCAGGGGTCTGACCCCCCCCAAGTTTGGTATCAACGTTCTTGATAAATTCTGACAACCTAAAAATGTTACTAGATTTAACATAACTTGTATGGTTTGCAGATGAGCACACTTATCATGAGTCAGGTATATTTTGTGTTCATGCAAGGGGCGGGAAGATCTCCTGTTCCAAAGAGGTGTGTGATCCACGCCCCCTAACCCCTCCTTGCTGGAGTGGGGCCTATAACCACAGGGAGCCCAGAAAGCTCTGAGTCCTTTACCTTTCATCTGATGCCAAGTAACATCCTGGCCGCCCGCAAGGACACGGGCCAAAACCTCCATCTTGGAACTATTTCTAAGGCCCGGTTCACATTAGCGGTGGCCGTCCGGAATCGCCGTGCCGGAGCCGGACCGCTTTCAGAACGGACGGAACGGACGCACGGCATGGCAATGAAAGCCTATGCGTCCGTTCACATGCGTCCGTTCTGCCGGAGCCGGACCGGATCCGGGCCGGATCCGGACTCCGGCGTCCGTTCCAACATGCGCTATTTTTTGGTCCGGCTCCTCCGGCAGCCGTATCCGGAGCGGAGCCGGACTGCACCATCCGGCCAATACAAAGCAATGAGAGCCGGAGAGCGCACAACACACTGGCTACAAAAAACGGACGTTCTACCCCACTTCCTATGCATTTTGGATGGAGACCACATGGGCCCAGCGAAGAGTGGGGCAGCAGCGATTTCATGCTGGAGCTCTTTTTGCCAGCAACATGTCTGATATGTCTGAAGGAGGCGAACAACAGAGAGAATTCCCAGGTTTACGAGTAAAAAATGCCTCGATCCATGGTCCCAACTGCAGTCTCTGTATCCACGGATGGTCTCCACACGTCCACCTGTCTCCAACAATGACCCCAGACCCTTCTGCTGACCTCCCAGACCCCAGGTAATAAAAGGATGTTATCTCCTTAAGAAACCGGATCCGGACCGCAACCGTGTTCACACCGCACGGAAACCGGATGCAAACGGACCGGATCCGGACCGGATCCGGATAGGAACCGTACGGATCAGGTCCGGTCCGGATACGGTGCGGTCTGGACATCCGGTGCGGTTTTTACTAAACCGCAAGTGTGAACGGGGCCTAACAAAGGCTGGTTGGCCGCATGGCAACCACCATTTTGGACTCTACGCCAAAGACTTGCGATTGCCGCATGGACTACCAATTTGAATCTGTTCTAAAATAAGCTGTGTGTATGTAGTTTAGAAATAAACTAACGATTTTTTATTGTTCAGTCGTGTGCCTTTTCTGGTCATCTGATTGCTGCTATAACGAATCTGCCCTCTGAAGAGTCAGTCATACTACCGCATTGTTTTATTACTTGCTTATAACTTGTTGATTTGCTAGCTAAGGTGTAAATAACCGTTTCTTCCTTTTAGGATTAGCTAGTACCAGATTTCCTGTGTGAAATCGATAACTTTTGTTTCTCTATTGTAAATACAATTCGAGATTGCATCATATAGGGACCCAGTAACCTTTCTTTAACGTCACATTGCTCACAGTCTTTAAGCCGTCGGAAGTGACTATTCCCCGAACGGTGACTGGAGCGTGTTGAACGTGATTGGGCTGGCTACCGTATTATGATAGCGTTGGGGTCTCTTCGCCCTAGTTGGAGACTGTCTGCTCCATTCATCCAATCAGGCAGTGGTGGCAGTGTATTTACCCGATTTCCAGCGCGAAATCGATATTTTTAGTTTACCGATTGTATATACAATCAGAATTGTACATGTATGGGCACCTCCAACCGATCTTAACCGTTTACTACGCACACAGTGAATTTGCCTCCAGCAGTCTCTAGTGCATGAGGCCTGCATGGCAACAGTGGCCTAGTAATACGGGATTGGTGGATGTTTATCCCATTACATATTGTCGGCAGCTGCGCGACCAATCTTTGTCAGTCTGTTCACCGAACTTCCTGCGTATGCTAACGGGAGCAGATTAGACGGGATTGGCACGCTCTGTCGCTTTTTCTTTTTTTCTTCAACCTCTGACGATCCAGCAACCGGTCTCGTTGTCCGTCTGCGCCCGTACTTCCTGCGTACGCTAACGGGAGCAGATCTCGACGGGATCGCGGGGCTGGATTGTCACAAGGGGTGCTTACAATTTAGCACCCCCCAAAATGCCAGGACAGTAAACACACCCCACAAATGACCCCATTTTGGAAAGTAGACACCCCAAAGTATTCAGAGAGGGGCATGGTGAGTCCGTGGCAGATTTCATTTTTTTTGTCTCAAGTTAGCAGAAATGGAAACCTTATTTTTTTTTATTTTATTTTTTTTTTTGTCACAAAGTGTCATTTTCCGCTAACTTGTGACAAAAAAATAAAATCTTCTATGAACTCGCCCTGCCTCTTAGTGAATACTTTGGGATGTCTTCTTTCCAAAATGGGGTCGTTTGGGGGGTATTTATACTATCCTGGAATTCTAGCACCTCATGAAACATGACCGGCGCTCAGAAAAGTCAGAGATGCTTCAAACTGGGGAAATTAGTACATAGTTTGTAAATGCTATAACATTTACCCAAACAAAAAAAATCCAATAAGTGTCTATTGATTGATCAAAGACCTGTAGCACAATACATTTAGTCAAAAATGTATATAGAAATTTTACTTTATTTGAAAAATGTCAGCACAGAAAGTTAAAAAAAATCATTTTTTTTGACAAAATTCATGTCTTTTTTTGATGAATATAATAAAAACTAAAAATCACAGCTGCAATCAAATAGCACCAAAAGAAAGCTGTGTTAGTGACAAGAAAAGGAGGTAAAATTAATTTAGATAGTAGCTTATATGACCGAGCAATAAACCGTTAAACCTGCAGTGGTCTGAATGGAAAAAAAGTGTCTAGTTTTAAGGCTGCAGTCCTTAAATGGTTAATTCATGTACTTCAGATGACCAAAGCTGTTAGATATTTATTATGATATTTGAATATTTCTTATAACACTGTTCTATGTATTTTTTGTATATTCTGTGTATAAAACTACAAGAATATATTTTATATAAAATGTTTCTGGTCTAAGGCCCGGTTCACACTTGCGGTTGTTTGCCAAACGGACCGGATGACCTGACCGGATCCGGACCGGATCCGGATCGGAACCGTACGGTTCTGATCCGGATCCGATCCGGTCAGGTTGCATCAGGTGTCCATCAGGATGCGATCCGGATCCGTTTGGCAAAAAAACGTTAAAAACAAAAAAAAAGTTGGGGGTCTGGGAGGTCAGCAGAAGGGGGACCTGTGGAATCAGGCCCTCTGCTGTTTAGCACTCACCTCCACCTGCGACATGCTGCCAACATCTCCGGATCCGGATCCAGCTGTGCTGCTCCACTCCAAAATGCTTGCCCATGTGTCCCCATCCAATATCGCCGCAACAATCCCCATAGGAAGTGGGGTAGAACATCCGGATTTCTCAGCCTGTGTGTTGTGCGCTCTCCGGTTCCCATTGGTTTGTATTGGCCGGATGGTGCAGTCCGGCTCCGCCCCGGATACGGCTGCCGGAGGAGCCGGATGAAAAAATAGCGCATGTTGGAACGGAGGCCGGAGTCCGGATCCGGCCCGGCTCCGGTTCGGCTGAACGGACGCATGTGAACGGACGCATAGGCTTTCATTGCTATGCCGTGCGTCCGTTCCGTCCGTTCTGCAAGCGCTGCGGCTCCGGCACGGCGATTCCGGAGGGCCACCGCAAGTGTGAACCGGGCCTAAGACTCATTTCATGAGTTATTTAATTACAGTGTTCTCCCCAGGCTCTTTTAGCCGGGTGCTCCACCCGGCTAGTTTTGGTGAGCACCCAGCTGTCATCAGCTCACTTCCTTTTATGCATTCTTTCATCTCGTCCCACCCGGCTACTTTTTTCTGCCACCCGGCTGGAAAAAAAATCTGGGGAGAACACTGCATTAGAGATATTTGTGATACTAAAAATACACATTATTGGTATGGGCCCGTTTCCACTGTTGCGATGCGATTTCGCCGGCATTCCGACGCTTGTAAAAACGCATGCGGATGCGTTTCCGCATGCGTTTTACCCGCGATTTCGCGTGCGATTTCGCATGGCAGGGTGCCATGCGAAATTAACCATGACACTGCCAGGGCAAAATAACATTGAGAAAGGTGCGAAATCGCACGCGAAATCGCGGGTAAAAACGCATGTAACAAACGCATGCGTTTTTACTATTAAATACATTAGCGGCGATTCGCACGGATTCCCGACGCAGGCGAATTCTGTGGGTCCCGTCGTGCAGATTTGGCCCGCCGCCAAATCGCTCCCGCACGCCGCACATGTGGAAACAGCCCCAGCCACTTCAGTGTAACAAGCGAATCCGCATCTCGTCGCCGCATGCGGATTCGCTATGGTGGAAACGAGCCCTTAGACAGTGCCTAAAAGAATCCATTTGACCTACTTAAGGAGAACTGACGCTTTAGTTGAGTTTAGTATGCACCATAGTTGGTTCACCTCTTGTATATAGGGTCCACCATATATGCATTTAAGAAAACATATTTTTGCAAAACAGAATTTCTGAGAATGTGGCGCTATATCCGTATCATCAGAAATATATTGGTTAGGGGGAGGAGCCACATTGTGACATCATCTTACAGAGCTCAGTTCCACATGCCAACAAACGCTGTATCTTAGACTAGTCCTGAAGGGCTTACAGTATACCTGAGTTCAAAATAAACTGATGCTAGAAATAATTGAGTTTATTGCTCTAATCCTAAAAATAATTTTCCTGGAAGATCATTCTCTTTTTTTGTATTATTATTATTATTATTATTTCAAAGGTTAAATGTCTAGGTTTTAACTACTGATTGTCTCTGATACATTGTGGGTTTTTTTTTTTAATGTTTATTTAACTCCCACACAGACACATCTTGAGCTTTCAAACTTTTTATCAGCACCTTGCATTCAGAAGTTTTTTTTTTTTGTTTTTTTTTGCCACACGGAAGTTTTAGGACCTCTAATTAGTTATAAGGGAAAGTTATAGAATCTAGCTTCCCTGGCTGCTTAACCTCTACATTCTATTTGAAGGAAAACATAGGCTAGTTCCAGCTTCTCGAATGTGCTTTTGTGGTCACACATGGGCAGACTGCACTTGAGCACGCCCTGTAGAACAAAGCCACTTGCGCACTGCTTTTTCCTTTGCATGAGCAGCTTCATTCTACTGGGTATGTGTGGATTGTACTTGCGCATGCCCAGTACTAAACGGACAGGAACATGGCAAAGGAACAGGAAGGTTCTGGGCAGCAACGGTGGTCTCGCGGAGGTCTGGGAAGCCTCTGGACCTTCCAGAGGTTTGCTTTTACTTATTTAGGTAGCTTCAAGAGACTCAACAGCTTCGGATATGCCCATCCTCCAGTAGTATTCGGAAAACCAGTAGTTGAGGCCATGTTTGTTGAAGGCATTGCAGCAGCCTGTTGACAGGAAAGATAGTCTCTTATGTCAAGATTATTCTCATTTCCTACCTTTTCTCACACATGTCTTCCCTTCCTACAAAGGTTGAGGCCACTGAAGATTTAGAGAACAGCCTTGAGTCTGAGTCAGAGTACCTTGCAACGGAGTCTGAGGACCTTGCAGAGGAATTGAAATGTCCGTTGTGCAAGGGTCTCCTCAAAGATCCTGTTATTATCAGCTGTAGCCACAACTTCTGCCGCAGCTGCATAGAGGATGCCTGGAATGGTCAGGAGTCATTTGTCTGTCCCGACTGTAAAACGGTCATAACTGACAAGATGTGCATCCCCAACCTGACCCTAGAAAACCTTGTGAGGAAGTTGATTAGTATCTCAATTGTCAATTCTCCGATGACACCCATGCCAATGGACACAACCATGATCCACGCAAACTGCCCTGAGCATGATGAGAGGTTGAAGCTATTCTGCAAGGATGATGGGACTCTGAGCTGTCTTATCTGTCGGGACTCCATGAAACATTCCGGCCACAACTTCCTGCCCATCCCGGATGCTGTGGAGGTGTACAGAGTAAGTAATGTAACATTATCGCAAGTTGGGAGATTATGCTGGGGGTATTTTGTGTTTATGTAATTAGTGGTGTGCTCTCTTTAGACGCAGCTATCGGCTTTGACAGCACTTCTACAAGAAGCTCTGAAGGCGACCAGGCAGCTGAACAGCAACCAGAGGGAGAAGATCCAGCAAGTCAAAGTGAGTGACCACATTTTCTGCGTTTATACAGGACAACTGGATTTCCGGTCCCGCCCATCTGCTGTGGAAACACCTGACACAAGTAAAAAAGGTTGTTGGCTGATTGCACTGTAATTAGCCAGCAGCACGCTGAGATGGCAGCACAAATGTGGTGTTTGTAGGACTGCTTTGATGTCTCACTCACAAGTTAATTATTCAGTCCTAAATGGAGAGTTTGCATTGTTGACTGGGTAAATGAGTAGTTAATGGATCCTCTCTGATAAGGATCTCTGATAACATATAGTAAATAGTTCAAAGGAATTCATATACTGCATACCAGCTAGCATACCATACCATCTAGCTTGTACATTGAACCCCTGTCTATTGATGTGATCTGATTTGTAATATCGGACATACAAGGACAGTTTCAATCCTATCTACACTTACTGATTTGCTTTACAAAGATCGGGATCAGATGCCCAATTATGCTGTGATTTTGCAGGGGGGGGGGGGAGAGATGTTGGTAGATCTCTCGGGCTCGGTAATTTTCAAAGTAGCCCGCGAGCTGAAAAAGTGTGGGCACCCCTGCTCTGAACAGACTATTGCTAGGTGGATCTACCAGGCCATAGCCCTAGCGTATCAGAGAAGGGCTCTCCTCCTACAAGCCTTAAAGAGGAATGGTGGCCATACACGGTACAATAAAAATGTTCGATTTTCCCGTTTATTCGATCTAAATGATCGAATTGAATGAAAGTTGAAAATATTTTTTTTTCCGGTCAAGAAATTCGAACGATTATCCCGTTTTTTCGGGAAAAATGATCGGACATGCTGGAAAAATCTTTATATTCGATCTAACGGAATAATCGAACTAAATTATCTAATTGAAAAATTGTACCATGTATGGCCACCTTAACTGTAAGGCATTAAATACAAAGTAAATTTTCTAGTGCAGGCTGTTACAATAGTCAAGAGGATGCTAACCAGGCAAATTCAAACTTTAAAATCAATCTTACTGTGCTCCTTCTCTCCTCATGCCCCCAGGCTGTAAGATTGTACGCAGACTAACACAGACGCAAAAGAGAAGCCTCTGTCACTCGCCTCTCTGCGCTGTGATTGGTTGTCTGCTCTCCCCTTCACTATCTATGTTTCAGCCGTGTTCGTGCGCAGGGAGGGGGCAGAGGCTGTCTCCTGTTACTGTCCTCGGCCCCCCTCCTCCAGAGGCATGTGGGCTCCCTCTCTGCTGCATCTGCCACCTGCAGAATTTTCCCTCTTCCCCGTGCTGAATATTGGGGAAGGATAAAGGAGCTGCACACAGACTCCCTGAATAATGGTTCCAGGCGCTGCAGTTCCCTTCTATACTCTCTGCACTGCCTCCAGTGGTAGTGCAGAGAACAGATGGTACCGCCAGCACTTGGATACATTATTAGGTGAGTATGTGCCTGCATCCTTTATCCTCCCCGCTGTGCTCAGAGTCAGTGTGGGGAGGAGGGGGATGCGGAGGGGGGATTCTTTAACCTGGAGGGCACAAGATGGCCCCTGCCAGGAAAATAATATAAATTGAAAATTAAAAGAAACCAAAACGTGGACAGTGTATTACATCTGATATGTAAGTAAAGCAAACATTTATCTACTTACATAAGTATTTTTTTGTGGGGGGCATATGATGGCTAACAGTTGTTTTTTAAAGACAACCTGTAACAGAAAAAAGTGCCCCTGGGGTGTACTCACCTCAGGAGGGAGAAGCCTCTGGATCCTAATGAGGCTTCCCCCGTCCTCCTCCATCCCACAGCGGTCTCACTGGGCCCCTCCGAACGGCGGCCATGTAAATATTTACCTTCCCTGACTCCAGCGCAGGCGCAGTAGCGGCTCTCGGCTCGGGATCTGATCCCGAGGCTGATCCCAAGCGGAGAGCCGCTACTGCACCTGCGCTGGAGTCAGGGAAGGTAAATATTGCAGGCGCTTGTGCCACAGCCTGAAAAATTATCAGCTGTTGCTTCAGAAGGGCCCAGCGAGACCACCGTGGGATTAGGGAAGCCTCGATAGGATCCAGAGGCTTCTCCCCTCCTGAGGTTAGTACCCCCAGGGGCACTTCTTTACAGAGTCTCTTTAAGGGACCCATTGAACACGTTCCTTAGCAGCTTCATGGGCAGAAAGGGCAGGGGCCACAGTCTGTCAAAATTGACGTATTATCTCAGCACGATTTGTCATTTGGAAGAAAAGTGCTTCAGGTTGTAGTCCCCCCCCCCCCCCCCCCCCCCCAGATCCCGCAGCACAGTATGAGTACAAGGTAATGCTTAGTCAGTCACTGGATGGGAACATAGAGATTAGGCAAGTTAGGCTCACTCAAATGCATAGCATGGGTGCACAGTAATGGAGGTGCATGATCAGGTAGGACACAAAAGGAGGAGGACCCTGCCCAAAGGCTTACAAACTAGAGGGAGAGGTAAGGACACGAAAGGTAGGGGACCAGAGTTCAGCTGCGGGTTTGGAGCACTTGTGAGGGGTGGTAGGCCAGAGTAAAAAGGTGAGTTTTGAGTGCCTTCTTGAAGATGTTGAAGGAGGGGGCTGCCCTAATGGGTGGAGGTAGGGAGTTCCATAGTGTTGGAGCAGCTCTTGAGAAGTCCTGGAGGCGTGCATGGGACTGGGTGATGCAGGGGGCGGTCAGGCGAAGTTCATTGGAGGAGCGGAGTGAGCTGTTAGGTGTACCTCTGAGTAAGATCAGAAATGTAGGTTGGGCAGGTTTTGTGGACAGATTTGTAGGTCAGACACAGTATCTTGAATCTGATTCTGGACTGGATAGGAAGCAAGTGGAGGGATTCACAGAGGGGATCCGCCATGGTGGAGCGATGGGAGGAGTGGATAATTCTGGCTGCTGCATTCATGATGGACTGCAGTGGGGCTATTCGGGTCATAGGGAGACCAGACAGAAGGGCATTGTCCCATATAACGGCTAGAGAAAAGGCCATTTAGACTTACCGGTAACTGTATTTCTAGTCGTTATACAGGGCAATCTCTATAACCCATCCCTATTCTTCTGCACCGTTCATGTATTGAGAAGTATAGGTGTGAATACACTATGTGGTGTACTACTCGTCCTCTTCTCCTGGTGTTTCTTTAGTAGCTACTTACATATGCACTGAGGAGCTGGGTGAGGACTGATTTATCCTTTTTTACTTTTGTCAGGTGTTTCCACAGGAGATAGGCGGAGTCGGATCTCCAGTTGTCCCATATGACAACTAGAAATACTGTTACCGGCAAGTTTAAATGTTTTTTTCCCCGCATACTCTCAGCAGGCCACAACCCAAGGAAAATTGGGTTTTGGTCTGCAAACTCTCACTTAGAATCGCTTAGTTCCTACCATAGACTTGGCTTCATCAGGGCCTTCCCGAAGTTGGGAAAGGTTTGCCTCATGGTTTGCGCTCTATAATAATTAAACAGGAAAAACTTTACACCCCCCCCCCCGCACGCACACACACACACACACACACACACACACACACACACACACACACCCAGTCCAACATCCACGCATCCCCCATTCCCAGACAATGCCCGCTCGTCCCCACCCTGCCCCCCACCAACCCTCATGCATGAATTCCTATACAATCAATTCCTGTGATTACAGGACTAAACTGTCCAAGAGTTGCTGGGAGTAGCCCTCTCATCAGCCTCGTCCCTTTCATCCATCAGAAAGAACGCTATTACCTCTCCCCATTCTCATAGTGAAGGGGTATCTGGGGCCTTCCACTTTCTTATAACGAGTTTTCTCGCAATGGAGGTTTCTAATTCTACCCATGATCCTTGCACCCGATCCGTGTCCACCAGATCAGTGTCCCAGTGTTGAATTTAATGCACAGAAGGCTTTTACCTCCCTCCAGAAACTGCTCACCAAAGGCACTCCCACAGCACATGAACCAATGAGCCGGGCAACCTTTTGCATTTCTTACTTAGTAACTAAGCGAGTTCAGTGATTGACCCAATGATGGTGATGTGGTCCCACCCATGAGACCATCAGCACCAGTAACTATGCGGGCAGCCATGAATGACAGGTCTGCACACCGCTCAGCAACAACCATGTTGGGAGCCTCTCTTCTATGGCTCTCTGTGGGATTCGCAGCCTGCCCAATCCACAGACTAGCCCAATCCACAGACTGCCCGATGCCGCCCTCAGCGTGGTCATAATAATTGGAGCTAGAAGATCTACAAGATGCCCGTGCACTAGGTTTAGTATATTTCCCCCCCCCCCCCTGATTTTTGTCCTCTAAATCTAGGTGCGTCTTTTGGTCCAAAAAATACGGTAGTAGTTTCACACTTTTTAAGTTGATTTACTGAAGTAAATTGACTTATTCATGATATTCTAATTTATTGAGTTTCACCTGTAGTTGAGAAAGCCATCCTGCGCCAGTCTCTTGACCATATAAACTCCTAAAACTTCCTGTTCCAGGCTCTGCACCATTTTCTGGAAGGGACAGGTGTCTTATGTTGGCTTCTTCTCATTAACTTCTTATTTTCCTTCCCCACCAGACTAACATGGAGGAGTTTGAGCAACACGTTGTGACGGAGTTCAAGAAGCTTGAGGACTTCGTACAACAACAGGAGGAGATGCTGCTGTGGCACCTGCGGGTACAGGGCAAGGATGTGGAGACACAAATGGAGAACAACCTCACCAAGGTTCAGGAGAATGAGAAGAACCTTGAGCAGGCCATTTCTCTAGCCGATGAGAAGTTTAGTGTAACCGAAGCTACTTCTTTCCTGACTGTAAGTGGAGCTGCCAGGCCTGAAAGAGGGTCTTTTGTTCTACCAAGACTTGGCCATCACCTTACTTACTGACCTCTTTCTGCTTTCTCTGCAGGGCACAAAGTCACTCATTGATAAGTAAGTGTATTTTTTTTTACAGTCTTAAAATAAACTGACTGTAAAAGGAATTTTAATTTGTTGGTTCCATTCTAAAAAGCAAAATTAAAAGGAAGAGTGTGATGATCCGCTCAGCTGGCTGCACAGGCAGACAGCTGTTTGTCCATTCCTCTAGTCTGTGGGCTGCAGGTCTCTGGAACAGAGACCTGTCTTTCCATTGCAAGTTTCTGGTCTGTTCTCTTGCTGCGGAATTTGCATACATTCGTTATGCAAATCCCCTACCTGCCTTCTTTGATGACTGGCACTATAAGAGCTTTATGTTTCCCAGAAGGCTTTGCTGGTCATTTCCCTTCCATGGTCTGTTCCTGATGGACACTGCTGGAGTGTCAGCCATTGCTATCTAGTATAGTTAATTCCTGGGGGTTGCTTTAGGCTCCCCTTCTAGCCCAGTCAGGTTGTATTATCTGTATTGCCTGTTCTGTCTTGTCTTGCCTGTCCCAAAGGTGGTCGACAGGAAATGGTTCTGATCTCTGTTCTTGGAGTATAGCTGGTGCAGCGGTTGCTACCAGCTATCTCTTCTGTTCTGTCTCCTGGGATCGCGCTAGCTACTTTTCGCTAGCGCTGGGGATCCTTCTGTTCTGTCTTCTGGGATCGCGCTAGCTACTTTTCGCTAGCGCTGGGGATCCTTCTGTTCTGCTACTCTGTACCTGGATCGCGCTAGCCACTTTTCGCTAGTGCTGTGGATCCTATCTCTCGCTTGTCCCTGTTTTCGTGTGTCTGTCTTGTCCGCTAGGCTTGCTGGAGGCTTGGTGAGGTAACCGTTAAGCAAGCGCTCGCGTCCTCTGTTTCATGTTTGTCTGTTAATGGTTAGTTAGGCGTGCTTGTCTCTATTGTGCTTATCACGTGGAGATCGCGCATAACCGCGTGCACTGTTGCGAATGAGTGCGGTGTTCGCGGTTAGCTAGCGTTTGTTATTTTCCGTATCTCCTTATTGTATTATTTGCTGTGCCTTTGCTACCCTCGTATTCTATTCTGATCTGCCTTGTGTCACGTCTGGCGATCGCACCTCTCGCGATCCCGTTCCTATTTCATATCTGCTATTGTGTGTGTGCGCGGTCGCGGGGTGGCGACTGGATTGGCGCACACACATACAACCTGTCCCTTTGCTCAATCTCATTCGCAATCGCCTCTCTTGCGATTGCGTTCTGCGCTTCGTACAATTCCTGTCTGGCACTTGTGGAGGTACAGAGGATTGGTTCCTCTGCACTCCCCAGCGCCATCTGCCGACAGGAATTTCCCTCTACAGGTGCGTAGCACCTTTTGCTGGGTGCCTGCAAATATACGCTTGTGGAGGATTTCCGCCGTGTCAGCGCACGCGTTGTGCGCTGATCACGGAGAAAGTTCCACAATCGTTACAAAGAGTTTCTTTTTGCACCAATAGATTAATCACATCATCGTAACTTTAAAGTAAAATTGTAGCCAGTCATAAAGTTATTACAAATGAAGAGTTGTATGTTTTATTATAATCTCCGGATTCACAGCTGTGAGTGTAGAGGCTGCAGGATCCGGATTAGCTGTTTGGGCTGCAGAGGGTGTAGTTAGCCAGAAGCTAAAATGGCTGCCATACACTCAGAGAGGGAGGCGTGGTCATGTATGAACAAGGATATATAATAGAAAATATTTTTGAAGAGACAAAAAAAGTTTCAAGATGATCTTACATTTTAATGTATCAAATAGTTCTTTTGTAAAACCAGAATTCACAGATCTTCAAATGGATTTATCTTTGTAAACAACATCCCAACAACATCAGGTCTTCACAAACAATTGAAATAATCTGTAATACACAGGGCAAAATATCTAGAATGGGTACCATCTGGGCAAAATCAAGCCAGGAAACACCACTTAAAGTGACTCTTAAAGGGGAACTGAAGAGAGAGGTATATGGAGGCTGTCATGTTTATTTCCTTTTAGACAATACCAGTTGCCTGGCAGCCCTGCTGATCCTCTGCCTCTAATACTATTAGCCATAGCCCCTGAACAAGCATGCAGCAGATCAGGTGTTTCAGTGGTTCAGACTTATAAGTCAGATCTGACAAGACTAGCTGCATGCTTGTTTCTGGTTTTAATCAGATACTACTGCAGAGAAATAGACCAGCAGGGCTGCCAGGCAACTGGTATTGATTAAAAGGAAATAAACATGACAGCCTCCATGTAGCTCTCTCTTCAGTTCCCCTTTAAAGAGGAACTCCAGTGAACATTTTAGTGTTGGCAGGTGATTGTGAGAGAATGCGGAAAAGCCGGCGCGTGTGCTACTGAGAAGGCGGCTGATTCCGCGTCCAATGCGGTGGTTTACACGCAGAAGCGTGTGTCTGGTAGCAGGGCAAAACGCGGAAAAGCCGCCGCATGCAACAACAGTAGGGCGGCTGGTTCCGCGTCCAGCGCGGCGGTTTGCACGTGGCAGCGTGTGTCTGGTGTGGCTGAGTCTGTTAGTGCACACAGGCTTAGGAATACGCGCGCGCGCTGAGAGGCAGAATTCTTATACTGGGCAGAGAGAGTCAGCTGATCACGCCGATCAGCTGACTCCAGAGCAGGATACTATTGGTTGATCAATTAGGGGTGGTGCTGGAGAGCACTACTCCATATATAGTTACTGCTGGCCAGTTGCAAGTTGTCTGCCGTTGCGAACAATACGTGGAAGCCCTCAGACCTTAGTCAGATCCAACAGTGTGTTTGAACCAGGAGGACCTGGAAATTCACACTGAGCCAGATTACTTGAACTGTTATTCTGTTTATGCTTAAGCTAGTTCCAGGGTGCTGAGACCACGGACCTCGCACTCAGACTAAGGAACTGTATTATCATTTGTGTTATACATCAGACTAGTTCCAGGGTGCTGAGACCACAGACCTCGCACCCAAGACTAGGGAACTTGTGCGATCATTTTGTTATACATTAGACTAGTTCCAGGGTGGAGAGACCACGGACCTCACACCCAGACTAGGCATTGTTTGATATCTGTTATGACTTATTGCTTTCTTGACTACTCCTCTGTCCTCTGATTCGGTACCTCGCATATCTGATACTCCGTTGCCAGACCCTGCTTGCCTTGGATACCGAATCAGCCTTCTGTCTTTGTACTTTATCTGTCCGTGTGTTACCGACCAGGCGTGTCCGACCTCGAGAGCTATCTCTCCCCTTAAGAGATAGTCTCCAGATCAGATAGTGACATCCACCTTCAGGTGTCACTCACTCTCTGGCCCTTCCTGTCTCCAGCTTGACTCCACCCCTTGGAGAGCCTCAGGCTGCTGGAAGGCTCCTGTGCTCTCAGAGCAGTGTTCCTTTACTGCCTTCAATCACCTGCTCCACAGGTGCATTACTCAAAGTACTACTGTTACACCAAGCACTCACATATTTATAGGTGTCCAGAGGTTAGCAATATATCTGTATTATCGGTGATTCTGCAGATCATCAATAATCAGGTATATATCTGCATTCTTGGTGATACTGCAGATCACCAATAATCAGATTCTCTCTGCGTGCTGACACCAATCGTTACAGTGATGTAGCTGCTGCATGGTTTTGGCAGTTGGAAACAGCTGTAAACAGCTATTTTCCACAATGCAACAAGATTCACAGACAGGAAACTGCCAAAAGTTTGAACTTTTCTTGTGGGAGAGGTTTCACCACAATATCAGTCATACAGCGCCCCCTGATGGTCTGTTTGTCAAAAGGAATAGATTTCTCATGTAAAAGGGGGTATCAGCTACTGATTAAGCTAAAGTTCAAGTGTTGGTCGGAGTTTCTCTTCAAGTAAAAAAAAAAAAAAGGCAGCCACTTCCGGTTTCGCCGTCACTGGCCGTCAGGCTGGGAACGCGAGTGATTCTTTGCGTTCCCAGCCACAATATCTCCCCCTATGCTGCTATTGCGGCCTTCCTTGCCGCAATGGCAGCATAGTGGGAGATATTGTAGCTGGGAACGTGAAGAATCACTCGTGTTCCCAGCCTGACGGCCAGTGACGGCGAAACCAGAAGTGGCTGCCGGCGGGGACAGGAGGATCGGAGGGACACGGCGAGGGCACCGATCAGCTGCAGGGGGGCTGAGGAAAGCCCAAGGTAAGTACAACTCTTTTTTTTTTTTTTTTTAACTTAAGGTTACCTTTAAACTGCTCTTAGAAACAGCACACAGGCAAGATGGACCAGGGAGGAGTGGTGGACTTGAGCAAGGAATTGAGAACTGCTTAGGAAAGACTCTGCTCAGTGAGAATGTGGCATTAGAAAATATTTATGCTATAGGAGTAAATATAAAGGATTCCTGAATGATTTGGTGATAAATGTTGAATTGCTAAGTAACGTTTCCTTTACAGCATAAGAAGCGATATGTTGTCGAAGAAAATAAGTACTGTAAACTAAGCTGATATTTATTTGAGAGAAAAAATATAGTATATTACTAGATTATAGTTAGAATACCAGTGCATTTATAGATAGTTGTAGTTAAAAATATCTAAAATAGAGTAGAGAAGTACATAATATTGAAGCAATAGAATTTTACATGTACGTATCTGAAAGTGAAGCATATTTTTTAGTAAAAATTATTCAGAAAACTCTGTTCACGTTTGCACTAGGTTGTGTATATGCATACCTTTTCACGTTGCCAGGCAGGGGTAATGTGCTGGGCCGGGCTCTGAACTGAGTGGGGCTAGAGTGCTGCCGAGGGGCTGGAGTTCAACAGGAGGGCTGAATGGGGGAAAAAAGGTGTCTCTGCGCCTGTCGGTTCTTGGGCGGATGGTCCTGTAGCGTCGGCCCGATAGAAGGAGCTTGAAGATGCAGCTTGGGTGGGAAGTGACCTGGGAAATCCTGTTAGCCCTTGTCGTCATTCTGGTGGTATAGAGGAGCTTCAGAGGTGGCAGAGGAGAGCCGATGATCCTTTACACTGAGCTGATGACTCTTTGAAGCTTATACATATCTTTGGTGGTCGCTCTTTCATACCACACGATAATGGCGGAGCAGATAGTAGCTTCAATTGTGGCAGTGTAGAAGCTGGACAGCAGCTCCTGTGGCATACCAAATTTTTTTCAATTGGCGCAGGAAAAATACTCTCTGCTGAGCCTTCTTCTGGATTTTGGAGGTGTTCTGCTCCCACCTAAGGTCGCTAGTTAGGGTTGTACCGAGGAACCTACCACTAGATACCCTGGAGACTTCAGTCTTGCTGATGAAGACCGGTTGATGCATGAGGGGGGGGGGGGGGTCTCCTGAAGTCCAAGATCAGTTCCACTGTTTTTGCTGCGAAAAGGACAAACTTGTTGGCCTTGCACCATTCGCAGATTCTTTAAATCTCGCTGCGATAATCGTGTTCCCCCTCCCTGCCAATGAGCCCGATGATTGTTGTACCATCCGGAAATTTGATGACCTTTACTGAGTCAGTGGAGGATGTACAGTTGTTGGTGTACAGTGAAAACAGGAGAGGGGACAGAACACACCCCTGCGGTGCTCCTGTGTTGGTAGTGCTCACCCTGGAGAAGAAGTTGCCAAGCTTCACCTGTTTTGTGTCCTATTGGAAAGGAAGTCCTTTACCCATGCGCAGAGGGTGGATTAAAAACAGAGATGTGCCAGGTTGTCAGTCAGGATGTCTTGGCAGATCGTATTGAATGCAGAGCTAAAGTCCAGAAACAGGATCCTGACAGAGGAGCCTGTTCTTTCGAGGTGTTCGGTGATGTGTGCCAGGCTGATGTTGATGGCGTCATCCACTGACCTATTAGCTGTGAATGCCACACAGGAAGGATTCCCGATCATTGCACCGCTTACACGTTGCTTGCACACTCTGCTCCACAAGCCAGGGGACACCAGTAGTCTTGAGCAGCGCACTCTGCACACTATGTTGTAGGGGATGGGGGGCATGGACACAGCAGGGAGCCAGCTGATAAGAGCAGGATCATAAGTGCACAATCCTTATGCTCCTCTGCCAGTAACAAAACCTGCTCCACCATCCGTTCTGCTCCACTGACTCGTGTATAAGCAGAAGGGGTAACTTTTCAGCACATTTTTATGGCTTTGCTTTGCTGCTTTGAGGATACATAGCAGGAAATCAAAGCCACAAGGGGGCAGACTTGGGCTTGAAAAGACATCACAGAAGACTGACTCAGCTATAACATTCCAGGGCAAAGCTAGACTGAATGCTCAGTCGGGGATTCTTATCAGAGCTGATAACAGGCAGACTGAGCAGTGTAGAATGAAACAAAGAGCAGAGTAGGTGTTTACTGTCATATTCCCATTGATATATATGGTAAAATACATGAGGGTGCTTCGTGTCTGGTTCTCTTTAAAATTTCATAATTTTTTTGTGATAGCGATCCTTTCACTCCTTCGAGTAATGGGATTGGGCAGATGGGGTTTGTACTGTTGGGCTGTGCTGATTTATCCTCCTTCTGTGCCTCTAGATGTCGGGAGCAGCAGGCTCAGTTCTCCAGCAGTATTCTTGTGGACAAGCAGTTGAACGACAGCACCTATAAGGGACCAATCATGTACTCTGTGTGGAAGGAAATGAGGTCACTGATCTCCTCGGGTAAGTCGCATCACTTGTATGGGGACAGGAAGTGCTCTACAACTGAGTTCCCCAACCCTATCAAGGCCCACTAACTGTACATGTTTTGCAGGAAACCACAAACATGCGCAGGAGAGGTTATTAGTGTCTCAGCAGAGCTGATAATACCTCTGTGGATTTTCACAAAACATGCACTGTTGGTGGGCCTTGAGGACAGGGTTGGGGAATACTGCGAGTTCTAAAAGGTAAAACGTTTTCTCTGATCGGAGTCAGGTGACCATACATACCTGGAATATGATCGTTTTTTTCTGACACTCTACTGCCAGCCAGACTGGGCTCAGTGAAGCCATGTACTGTCCTATGGGTGGAAGAAGATGCAGGAGGCTCCCTACAGCATCCAGGTATAAAGCAGCTAGCTAGAAAATGTCACCACGTCCGATTTCACATTGTGGTTTCTGACAGCCCTGGAAATTTCAGGGGCCTGTGCAGACATCAGACTGATGGCCAAATGAGAGCAGTCATTTGTGCCAACGAAGGTTTAACCATTTCTGCCGCCCAGACGTGAAGCTCATGTCCGGATGGCTGCTTTGCTGTGGTGGTGCACTCCTGCGCCCCCGTGCTGTCCGCCGGTAGCCCTGGGGTCAGTGAACAGGAACATGGTTCCCGATCACCGATCCGTATCCCCAGCAGAAGAACCAAAGTGCTCTTACTAGAGAATTAAACTAAAATTTTATGCGTCACCTTTGTGCTTCCGCTTAGCGAGAAGCACAAGGAGAAAAAAAAACAAGGTGGCCATCTTGTGGCCAAATAGTAAAACTACATCTACATATTTTTTACATTACAATTTACAAATATAATAACATTAAAAATTACGGTCACTGTTTATTTCCCACACCAAAATATTAGCCAAATAAAATATTTAATGGAAAAAAAAATTAGAATAATAATAAAAAAAAGACATAAATGGTTGCCTAAGGGTCTGAACTTTTTAAATATGCATGTGAAGGGGTATACTACAAACATTTTTTTAAATTACAAGCTTGTAAATAGTGATGGACGCAAAACATGCAGCTTTATTTCCAAATAAAATATTGGCGCCATACATTGTGATAGGGACAAAATTTAAATGGTATAATAACCGAGACAAACGGACAAATAAAATACATAGGTTATAATTATGGTAGTGTGAATTATTTTAAAGCTATAATGGCCGAAAACTGAGAAATAATGATTTTTTCCCATTTTTTCTTATTAATCCTGTTAAAATGCATTTATAAAAAAATAATTCTTAGCAAAATGTACCATCCAAAGAAAGCCTAATTGGTGGAAAAAACAAGATATAGATCAATAAATTGTGATAAGTAGTGATAAAGTTATTAGCGAATTAATGGGAGGTGAAAATTGCTCTGATGCATAAAGTGGCTGAAATTTAACCATTTCAGCACGCAGGGATTTTTAAAGTAGCATTCCATGTATCACCATGTTCTGAGTCTGATACTCTCCTTGCGTCCTGGGTGGCTTTGCATAGACAGACTGGAACTGTTTGCACAATATGCTGAGTTCAATTACCTTTACAACTCCCTGTATACTTGTCTGATCTATATTAGGGTGCGTCATATTGGAACTGAAATTGTCTTAAAGAGAATCTGTACTCAAAAATTTTTACAGCAAAAAGCATACCATTCTATTCATTATGTTCTCCTGGGCCCCTCTGTGCTGTTTCTGCCACTCTCTGCTGCAATCCTGGCTTGTAATTAACAGTTTTAGGCAGTGTTTACAAACTACATTTTGCAAAAAGGGTGTGTGCATCAATCACCAAGTGAACCCTTAGGCCTCTTGCACACTGCAAGTGATTTTTAATCTGTTTTTACATCCAATTCAGATTCCGATTTGCAGTGTGCAGGGAGCAAACTGCAAATCTGAATCTGAATCGGATGTAAAAACAGATTAAAAAGCGGAATCTGAATCGCTTGCAGTGTGCAAGAGGCCTTAAAGGGAAGGTTCAGGGAGGGTGGGTAAAAAATCAAAATCAATTTCCACTTACCTGGGGCTTCCTCCAGCCCGTGGCAGGCAGGAGGTGCCCTCGCCGCCGCTCCGCAGGCTCCCGGTGGTCTCCGGTGGCGCGCCCGACCTGGCCAGGCCGGCTTCCAGGTCGGGCTCTTCTGCGCTCCAAGTCCTGGTACTTCTGCGTCCCACGCCGGCGCTCTGACGTCATCGGACGTCCTCCGGGCTCTATTGCGCATGCGCAGAACTACTGCGCATGCGCAGTAGAGCCCGGAGGACGTCCGATGACGTCAGAGCGCCGGCGTGGGACGCAGAAGTACCAGGACTTGGAGCGCAGAAGAGCCCGACCTGGCAGCCGGCCTGGCCAGGTCGGGCGCGCCACCGGAGACCACCGGGAGCCTGCGGAGCGGCGGCGAGGGCACCTCCTGCCTGCCACGGGCTGGAGGAAGCCCCAGGTAAGTGGAAATTGATTTAGATTTTTTACCCACCCTCCCTGAACCTTCCCTTTAAAGAGACTCTGAAGCGAGAATAAATCTCACTTCAGAGCTCAGAGTTAGCAGGGGCACGTGTGCCCCTGCTAAAACGCCGCTATCCTGCGGCTAAATGGGGGTCCCTTCACCCCCAACCCCCCCCCCCTGCAACGGCTGCAGCCCTGCCTCCAGTCGCGTCTATCAGTGAAGGAAGACTGAGAGGGGCGGGGGAGAGGCGGAGATACGCGCTGACAGACGCGCGTGGGGCAGGGCTGCGGCGGTTAGCCCTGCCCCAACCAGGAAGCGCTCCCCCGAGGGGATTTGGGGGTGAAGGGACCCCCGTTTAGCAGCGCGATAGCGGCGGTTTAGCAGGGGCACACATGCCCCTGCTATCTATGAGGTCTGAAGCAAGATTTATTCTCTCTTCAAATACCTGGCTTAGCAGATGAGGCCTAATTAGCTTATTAAATGAGGCATAGCTCCAGCAAATCTGCATTCGCTTTCACATGCCAGGATTTGCAAGGTTTTGTCAACTAATTCACCGCAAAATTTTTGCCCTGCGGGGGATTAGTTTGCGTAGCATTTAGCACTTATCCAGGATCGCGACGTGGAGGCCCCCCCAGGATCCCAGGAAAAGGGGGGCCAACAGGGCACTCCAAGCACACTCACTGCTCAGAGACCCTGCAGCCGCCCCCCACCGAGGGGGAGGCTGAGAAAAGGCCCCCCTTTTCCTGGGATCCTGGGGGGGCCTCCACGTGGCGATCCTGGATAAGTGCTAAATGCTGCGCAAACTAATCCCCCGCAGGGCAAAAATTTTGCGGTGAATTAGTTGGCAAAACCTTGCAAATCCTGGCATGTGAAAGCGAATGCAGATTTGCTGGAGCTATGCCTCATTTAATAAGCTAATTAGGCCTCATAATTAGGCCTGCTAAGCCAGGTATTTAAGGGTTCACTTGGTGATTGATGCACACACCCTTTTTTGAAAAAAGTGTTTACAAACCAACCAGCTTGTGATAGGCTCACATAAGCAGAGTGTGTGAGTCATACAGAGCCTGCAGGGGGCCTGCAGAGGGTGTGTATCGCTTCTATCCAATCACAAGCAGCCCTGCACATTCCACACATTTCAGCTTAGCCTGACAGAGCCGACAGAAGGAAACAGATTAGATCATATAACAGAGACAACACAGCCACTGTGCAATTAGGAAAGGCTGCAGTGAGCCAGAGCACATTAGAACAGGCAAAGGAACTTATAGGATAGAAGAACTAAGGCTGAAAATTTTGTTAGAGTCTCTTTATCTACCTAACGACCGCATCAAGCCAATGGGCGTGAACGCGGCACCAGCCCCAGGACCGCATAACGCCAATTGGTGTCAGGTCCTGGAGCCGGCTACTGCAGGAGATCACGTGCAGGCTGCGTGCACATCTCCAGCTTGAGGGGTGGAGCTCCGCCCCATCTTCAATCTCCGAGCGGCGATTGCCGCTCGAGAGACTGTTAGACGGCGAAACCGCCATCTTTACACTTAGTACATATCATGTGATCGGGACCCAGAAGACCTGTCAGAAGTTCAGAGCAGCGGGTGGAGGAAGAGAAGAAGCCGTCCGGAACAGGTAACTATAATTGCTCCCTGCTGTCCCTGCTGTCTGCTCCTTTGGCTGCATTAGGCAGCCAGACAAGGTTTAGATTGCACCAGCAGCTTTCAAACAAAATATCTCATTTGAAGCTGCTATCAGGTTAAGGGATACATTCAGGAAGAATAAAAATTGATTTATCTGGGGCTTCCTCCAGCCCCTTGCAGCCGTCCTTTTCCCTCGCCACAGCTCCGCTCTCCACCGGTGGCCGGGGTCCTCTCCGGTACAAGAGGCCAACTTGAGCTCCAACGTGCGACTCACATAGTCATGCCGACATAAGCCGAACTGTACTGCATAGGCAAAGCGAAACAATCCGGAGGACGTCAGTGCGACTCTGTGAGCCATACGCTGGAGCGCAAGTAGAGGTCGGCATCTGCACCGGAGAGGAGCGGGAGCTGTGGCAAGGGCACAGATCTGCTGCCAGGGGCTGGAGGAAGCCCCAGGTAAGTAATTTTTTTTTATTTTTAGTCTTCCTGGACCTTCCCTTTAATGGATAATCAATAAATTATAGAATTTTTATTTATAATCAACACAGACCTTTGGATACTTTTTTATAATGAGTTATTATCTGTGAGGCACGCTCTGTCAATATTTTCTTCGATGCCAAATGGAATGAGTTGCTTTGTTTTGTTTTTGTATCTGCTGGGTGTAGAGATGTGTGTATCTGAGAAGTACTCACCACTGAAAGTCCAGATTCTGGCAAGTCACCTTAAAGGGGAACTGAAGTGGGAGGGATATGGAGGCGGTCATGTTTATTTCCTTTTAAGCAATACCAGTTGCCTGGCAGCCCTGCTGATCCTCTGCCTCTAATACTATTAGCCATAGCCCCTGAACAAGCATACAACAGATCAGGTGTTTCAGTGGTTCAGACTTTAAAGTCTGATCTGACAAGACTAGCTGCATGCTTGTTTTTGGTGTTATTCAGATATTACTGCAGAGAAATAGACCAGCAGGGCTGCCAGGCAACTGGTATTGATTAAAAGGAAATACACATGACAGCCTCCACATACCTCTCTCTTCAGTTCCCCTTTAAAGCAATTTAAAGGGAAACTCCTTACTGAATCCGACTGATCAGTATGACCACCAGCAGCTGGCATTTTTCAAAATGAACCAAATGTGGCAGCCTCTCTATTCCTCACTATAGGTTTTCCATTATAATCAGACACTTAAAAATGTTAACGTTTCCCATTGCAGCCTGTTTTGCATTCTATACTGTACACTTGGGAATGACTCCTCCCACCAAGCTCCTCCCTCACACTGTAATTGTTCAACATTGTCTTTCAGATTCAGACCAAGACAATCTTGCTGCCCAAGCACCAGAGAAACCGGCAACAGGTGAGACCACCACAAGGGGGTACAAATCCCAGGAATAACTTTAACGCTTAGCTGACCGCAATGGTACAGTCGTTTTGTCCGACACTCTGCCGGCAGCCAGGCTGGGCTCAGTGAAGCCATGTACTGTCCTATGGGTAAGACAATGGGAGGAGATGGAAATTGCGGAAGTGCTGTGCAGACATCAGACTGATGACCAGATGAGGACAGTTATTTGTGCCAACAAAGGTTTAATGTCTCTATGCCTATATAAAGAAGAATCCCATTTATCACCATGTGTTGTCTGGTTCTGAGTCTGATACTTGCCTTGCTTGTGATAAACCAAACCAAAACATAATGTCTTAGAGGTGACGTTATATTACCCTCCCTAACAGTATAATTATTTCCGGATTTTAGGGTCCTTTCAGCACACTTTCAGACCCTTAAAAAAAAAAAGGAAAAAAGCTGCTAGAGAGCCTGCAGCAGCTCCTGCCCTCCCTCACCTCCCTGGAATCCAGGGCTGCAATTTTCCCTCCATCCTCCAAGTAGCGCTGTAACCCTGTTGTGAGATAGCCAACAGCAATCTCACTAGAGGGATGCAGAGACTCCAAGGACAGGAAGGGGAATGGCTACCGACGTCTGGATCCCGGGGCAGGTGAGTTAAGACGCCCGCTGCACGCTATACTCTGCATAGAGCTCCCGGCGGCTACCACAAGTCACGCTCGGGGTTACCGCCTGGGAAGTTATATTTAGGTCACGTGAGTGTGGGGGCAGTCAATGGTATCAATTCCTTCATCCTCCATTGTCTTACACCAGAAGAAACCCAAGACCCCTTCTGCACCAGTGTAGGGTTTGACAGTGTGTCCCAGGATTTTACCCAATACCTAATGGCAGTCAAGGTGGCATTGTCGAGCCTGTTTAGTGTCCCTCCTTGGATGTTCCTCCCCAGACCAACACTGACCCACCACCAAACTGGTGATGCTAAGCAATGTTACAGGCAGCATGTTCTCGGGGTGAACCTGCTCTCATCTGGGAAAAGCACTGGATGTTAGTGGTGGACCTTCCACTTTTGTTGTTCTATGGCAAATGCCATTTGACACCTGGAAGTGAGCACATGGCACACTAGAGGGTGGCGGGCCCTCAGGCCATCATGAAGTCTGTTTCTAATTGTTTGGTAATAGACATTTACACCAGTGGCCTGCTGGAGGGCATTTTGTAAGGCTCAGGCTCTCTTGGAATTTCACTAAAAACCTGATCACCATGTGGGATATCGACCATTTAAATCAGGTCCTGTCTCACCTATGTATAACAATATGAATAAACCAAAAATTATAGGGACCCTGGACTAACAAGAATGTGCATTTTATTATCCAATACAAAAACCACAGAATACAAAGGATAAAACCATATAAAAATCTCGCTAGCGCCAGCAATTAGGACAAGCAAGGACCCATTAGAGGTGCACCTCAATTAACCGGTATTAGGGCAGGTTCACACGGGCGTCTGCTGAGCTTTTGCTTGGCATTGCATTCAAACGCCAGCGTTTAAACGCCAGCGTTTAAAAGCTAGCTTTTGAAGGCTTTTGAAAAGCGTTCAAGGCTAGCAGTTCTGGTTTCTGCTATTGTTTCCTCGCGTTTACTGCCTCTGAAAGCAGCATGTTGCTTTTGAGACTAGACGCAACGCTGGGATCTACTGCCAGGCTTTCATGAAAGCCTGCAAAAGCCAGCTCTAAACGCTCCCATTCACTTGCATGGGATGGCAGTAGATCCCAAAAAACGCTGCGTCTGAAACGCTGCGTTAAACGCCACAAAAACGCCCGTCTGAACCAGCCCTTAGGTTCTCTTCAGGCCTCTTTTGCAAGTTCCATATGCTTAGCAGCAGACAGCCATCCAGCAGGTATTAATCTTCAATCCTACCCGTATGCTTTTCCATTTAGCACGCCTCTTTCTTTAGAAGAAATACGCTCTCATTATATGCATTAGTGTATGCAAAACCCATACAGGCCGAGCATCAACCAAAAAAGCAAACCAGCAATATTAATATCTTCAATCATGCCAGGATAATGACATGCAGCATAGCTGGACAACCAGTCCTTTACTAATATGCAGCGTTCCTATAGCTCACAGCCACCCGGCAGGCAGATTACTCACGTGTCCCTATTAGACAGACACCTCTATTGCTGTCAGCGCATTTTCCCAGCTCTTCCAGTTGCTATACGGGAGCGGCAGCAGAATGGATGTAGTTTGTGCCTCAGCGCTGTCCGGGTGCAGGGCCTGTCGGGAAGAGAGCGGAGGCACGGGTGGATCAGCTGACCTACGTGATGGCGTCTTGTACGCACAATGGCCTCAATTCACTAAGCTTATCTCCTGTCTTTAATAACTCTTCTAGAGTTGTTACCATGGTGATAAGGCATGTAGTATTCAGAAAACATTTTACCTCAGGCAAACCTAAAGTTAACTCTTCTGTCTTTAAGTTAACTCTTCAATCCTTAAAATAACTCCAGAGTTAAAGACAGGCTGTTAATTAACTGCATGTGAAATTAACTACAGAGGAGGTAAATTAACTACAGAAGAGGTAACTTAAGGAATGAAGAGATAAAATAACTCTCTCACTGTGTGGAGGTAAGTTTTCTCTTGCCTTATTATCTCCAACATGATCTTAGTGAATTGAGGCCAATATTGCTGATTTGCTTTTCTGGTTGATGCTCGGCCTGTATGGGTTTTGCATACACTAATGCATGTAATGAGAGCGTATTTCTTCTAAAGAAAGAGGCGTGCTTAAGGGTAAAGCACACGGGTAGGATTGAAGATTGATACCTGCTGGATGGCTGTCTGCTGCTAAGCATATTGCAAAAGAGGCCTGAAGAGAACCTAATACCGGTTAATTGAGGTGCATCTCTAATGGGTCCTTGCTTGTCCTAATTGCCGGCGCTAGCGAGATTTTTAAATGGTTTTATCCTTTTTGTATTCTGTGGTTTTTTGTATTTAATAATAAAATGCATATTCATGTTAGTCCAGGCTCCCTATAATTTTTGGTTTATTCTCTTGGAATTTCCTCCAACCTCTTGAGACACGTCTAGGGGACACGTGAAATCTCCTATTGATGTGCCATGCCGGTGGAGTTGGGCTACCTGGGCAAGCTTTGTAGGGTCCAGGTATTGCCTCAGGCTGCCAGTAGAGGCACTGACCATAGCCACAAGCAAAACTAGTAAAAAGAGAACCGAGAAGATGAGGAAGGACAAGGCTCCACCTGCTAAGCTTTCCTGCTTTGGTGGCCGTCTCATCGTTGTCCCTTCAGTGCGCCTATTGTTTACTTCAATAACATCAAAGTAGATTGACCTTCTGCCATACTCTGACTGTAGATGTTGTGTGTTGTATGCTTTTGCACCTGAGCCCTTTTCCTGCTGGTCATAAATGTATGGATTGAGCTGTGGCCAGGGGCGTATCTGGGTAATATAGCGCCTATGGCAAACACTGAAATTCTGCCCCCCCCCCCCCCCCCCTCAGTCAGAGCCCCCTTCCCCTCTAAAAACAGCATGATTTCTCGTGTACATGTGTTATGGTTGCCTGTGTGTTTTGGTTCAGGATATTGCTGAAGTTACTTTTTTGGAAATGGCTCTTGTTATTCACTCTCTGTCCTCTGTTCTAACACTAAGCACTACATGCATAGGTTAGGTAGTCATGTTCCCCAGATAACAGCATTCATGTGATCTGAGGTCTGAATGACAGGGTGGCATTGAGGCAGGCAGGCTGGTGCAGCACAGGGGCAGGCATGGTGCTGTGGCGCCCGTGGCACAAGCCATGCCTGCACTCCTCTAGATATGCCTCTGGCTGTGGCCATTTTGTATTTTAGGACCACAGAATAACGGGCAACAGACCAAACCTGTTCCCCCGGGCACAGCCCCCAAGACAGGTGAGGAACCGTTATGTGGTTTTATGGCAATGAAATGTCAATTTCATTAACATTAACCACTTCAAGTCCTCAGGCTTACACCCCCCCCCCCCCCCCCAGTGACCAAGCCATTTTCACAATAGAGGGCTGTGCAGCTTTGTCAGCGTGCTGCACAGCCCTACAAACAAAGCACACAAATTAATTTAAACTCTTTTTAATGTCCTTAACTGGACACTCTGCCGGAGGTGTCTGATCGCTCCTGCGATCCTTTTTTTTTTTTTTTTTTTTTTTAATTTATTCACAAAAGGGAGGCTTTTCCCCTCCCTCCTTCCTCCATCTCCCTCCCTCCCCCCTGTGCCATTCTAAATCGCCATAGGATGGAGATCGGCACTGTTCCCCGCCTCTCATAGGAGGATGGAGATCGGCACTGTTCCCCGCCTCTCATAGGAGGATGGAGATCGGCACTGTTCCCCGCCTCTCATAGGAGGATGGAGATCGGCACTGTTCCCCGCCTCTCATAGGAGGATGGAGATCGGCACTGTTCCCCGCCTCTCATAGGAGGATGGAGATCGACACTGTTCCCCGCCTCTCATAGGAGGATGGAGATCGGCACTGTTCCCCGCCTCTCATAGGAGGATGGAGATCTGCACTGTTCCCCGCCTCTCATAGGAGGATGGAGATCGGCACTGTTCCCCGCCTCTCATAGGAGGATGGAGATCGGCACTGTTCCCCGCCTCTCATAGGAGGATGGAGATCGGCACTGTTCCCCGCCTCTCATAGGAGGATGGAGATCGGCACTGTTCCCCGCCTCTCATAGGAGGATGGAGATCGGCACTGTTCCCCGCCTCTCATAGGAGGATGGAGATCGGCACTGTTCCCCGCCTCTCATAGGAGGATGGAGATCGGCACTGTTCCCCGCCTCTCATAGGAGGTTGGAGATCGGCACTGTTCCCCGCCTCTCATAGGAGGTTGGAAATCGGCACTGTTCCCCGCCTCTCATAGGAGGATGGAGATCGGCACTGTTCCCCGCCTCTCATAGGAGGATGGAGATCGGCACTGTTCCCCGCCTCTCATAGGAGGATGGAGATCAGCACTGTTCCCCGCCTCTCATAGGAGGATGGAGATCGGCACTGTTCCCCGCCTCTCATAGGAGGATGGAGATCGGCACTGTTCCCAGCCTCTCATAGGCATCAGCCAATGAGAGACCACGCATGATGAGCCGCTCTGAGGGACAGCCGAGTGTCCCTCGTACAGCGCTGCAGGAGATGGCAGCGCTGTACAACTGTAAACAAAAGGGAATTCTTCCCCCTATCGGCTCTAAACAGACTGCTAGCCATGATCGCGGCTTGCAGGCTGATCACGGAGCGGAGCCCTGCAAAAATGCATCTCCAGGACTTGACTCCAATTAGGCGGTCCTGGGGCTGCCACCGTGGTCACGCCCATCAGCGTGACGTGGACGTTAGGTAGTTTTTTCCTTGCTCTAAAAGATTGCTTATAGCGTTAAACCTACTAGGACACTTTTTTTTTAAACAGAACAGCATTCAAACAGTTAAACACAGCACTTTACTCTGCACTTGAAAGCTCCATCAGCTTATGATCTGCATCCAGAGAGAAAAGACAACATTATATTTTGTTTACATTCCCCAGTTGTTACATTGTGCGTAACAACTGAAAACTAGCTCTTTCTCTGCTTCTAGCATATACACAGTTCAGAAGAGCTCACTAGAAGATTTTAATATATAATAAAAGGCAGCTTGATTAAATTGCAATGGCTGCTTTCAGATCAGATAAACTGTACTTTGGGAACTTGTAATTTGTAAATGGACAATATTACTTGTGCAAAAAAGCAAATATGATAACTGTATGGGTAATAAAAAGTAGGAAAACACATTTTTATTGAATGTTATGTCAAAGTTGCAGAGTTATGTCAGCTTTGGTGGTTGTCTCATCGTTGTCCCTTCAGTGCACCTAATGTCGATTTCATTAAAATCAAAGTAGATTGACCTTATGCCACACTCTGACTATAGATGTTGTGTGTTTTACACTATTGCACCTTCAACTGTGCCCTTTCCCTGCTGGCCATTAAATAATGGATTGAGCTGTTGCCATTTTGTGTTTTAGGACCACGGAATAATCGACGTCAGACCAAACCTGTTCCCCGCGGCACAGCCCCCAATACAGGTGAGCAACCGTTATGTGGTTTTATGGCAAAACATCGCTGTGTGATTTCCTATTGATTTACATCAAATACTGCTGACAGTTTTCTGCATATTTAGAAATTGGTGTCCATGATCACCCCTTCCCACCTCCATATGGGGGCTCTCAAAACCTAAGGTCAGCTCTCCGGAAGCAAGCCAAATGACCTAGCGGAATGTTATCTCGCCCTGTATGGGTGGTATGTGTTCTGCTCTTCCTGGGATCCTCTGCCAGAGATGTAAAAGCTGGAGGTTTCTGTGCTGTATCTTAGTGTCTCCCAGCTCTTTACTCCTCTGGAAAGATTTCTCAGATGATGTTCCTGGGATGTGTTGGAGCCAATCCTATAACTTAGGCATCCGCCCCCATTGCGCCGACCACTGCTGGAGCCACTTTGGCCTTCATGTTCCACCTCCTCTCGATCCTCTTCCAGTTCCTGGAGCTCCTTCAGCCTCTTATACGCCTCCTTCCTGATGTTGGCCGTCACTTGTCACTGCTACATCTATCATCTCTACTGTCACCTGGTCTTTATCTACTGCCATCATTTCCAGTCAATTGGCCAATGCTTGTTTCCCTGGAATACTTAGAACTATCAGGTCCACAAATTAAATATTACAGTCAAGGGTTCACTGTGTGGACCTAGTTAATTACTTATATAAAGACATTTACATCAGCAACACTAAATATTCACTATTAAAGACTCTGCGTTTCGTAAACAATGCTCACTTCTTCAGGAGTCCAGTCGTGTGGGTGTAAGATTTTACTTTAAATTTAAACAGGAGCATAGCCATATAAAATGTATGTCGAAAGTCTCTCTAAATGGGAAAAGATGCCTCAAACATGAAGCCCACCTCCTACATGGAAACTTGGACACTTATGGAAATTCGATTGACAGCAGCATTGGCGCAATTTTTTTTAACAGAAAATCTTTATTGAATTTTTTTTTGAAGCCAATAGACTATAAACGCATTGAGAAGAATGCTCCCATTCATCTCAATGTGGGAGGCAGTGGATCCCGGCGGTAAATAAAGTGCACAGATTCCGGCAAATGTCCATCTAAACCAGCCCTAACTCAGTCTAGAGCGTACGAGAGAATTCACAGCAGGGAGACTTGGGCACAGGATACAGCCGGTATATGGCTGATCCTGCTCCTGCACAAGTTCCCGGCAACTTTAAATACTATTCCCCCTCCAGGCCCCAATGGATGGTGGGGAATGAAATAATTCGGCTTCCAGCAATTGCTGGAGCCCGAATTATAGTGTTTTATAAGTAACTTTAGCTCTATCTTCTGACAGCGCTGAAGTTACTCACTGTGCGCCGCTATAGCAGTAATTCCTATTACGGCCTATGGGGGCGCCGGCTGCGCCCAAATTAAAGTGTTCGAGTCTAGAGACTATTTTTGCAGGGAAGCCCTCTAACTTACCAATATGTTTTTGAGATTCTTCAGTCCAAGTAGAAGAAAATCGTCCAGTACTCAAACAGTTGATGTGAGTAATAAGGAACAATCTCACCTTCTCATTGTCTGCGTGGTCAGCGACGGATTTAGAGACGGAAATGCATTTGCTTGGAAACCAGAAGGAGGGGTACAGAAAAAAGAAGGAATAGAGTCGGGCTGTAATGCCTGGGGGGTTATACTTTCTGACCACCCAGAGCAACAAGGCTAGTAGCTGACTAATGGAAGAGGCTACACAGGTTGCCCAGAGCAACTGCAGCTCTGGGCTTCCGATATCGCTACAAATAAAACACAATGTCAGCGCTGTGCGATGTTGCGCTGCCCATGGTCTGAGTAACCAGACAAAGAACGAACGAACAGAGAGACTTACTGACTGACTGTTGCCCAGGGTGGATGCTGTCTGAGCCTCTGGCTAAGTAACAAAACAGATACAAGAAAGACAGACAGAACGCTTGCAAGACTAAGCGCTGCCCTAATGATAGCAAGCAATCAGTCAGGTACAAGACAGGACTATAGAGTGGAGCGTAACTAGTAGCAACCGCAGCTCACAATCACGTCCACAGAAGCAGAGCAAGCAGGTTAACAACCAGTCACCAGCAAGCATCCACACAGGCAAGACTACAGGAAAGAACGTAACTAATAGCAACTACAGCCTATAGTTACATTCCCAGAAACTAGAGTAGCAGGAATACTACCAGTAACCAACATGGTGATGGCAGAATCCAGCTATCAGGATAGTGGACTTCACTGACCCACCGCGGATGCAGCGAACGTCCAACAGGCAAGGAAACAAGGCAATAAACAATAATACAGAAAAATAACAAACGGCTCAAGTAACGGATAAATATATATTAGCAAGTCTGCATATATATTTATCAAGAAACTAGCTAAAGCACAAGTAATAAGGTCGCATTGAACTACAATAACAGATCTATTACAGAGTGACAAAGTGCCCAGCAGACCAGCGTACTGACCGCTATGTCGGGCACAGTCTGAAATGGGAGGCAGACTTTTATGTGGACATCAGCCAATGGATGCAAACATGCAAACTCCCACACTGCTGAATGGCAATTCCTAAATCCTGAGCTGGTCTGATCTGCTAGCTGACTGTGAACGCAAAGGACTTTCATAACAAATACATGCAGTATTATGCAACAACATGCATGCAGGAAATCCAAAGTAATCTGGCTGTAGTTCAGCTGCAGCAAGCAATTGGTGGAATGATGATAGCATCCTGAGCTGCGCTGAACTGCAGAGCGACTGCAAATGACAATGAGACTCACTGCGAATGCGCAACCGAATGCAAGCAGATAAGCCAGAACTGCCCGGTTGCAGCTCCACTGCAAACGACAGAACATGCTACAGAACAGATCCTGACACATGCACCTTCCATGCTAGTATTTTATTGCTTTCGTTACCAGTTCCATCTAGGGCAAACAATCACAGCTATGTGCTTATGCTAACATCATGCGTGGAGATAGTAGGAGAGGAGGTTGGTGAACCGGGTACTAGTGATGTGTTGTTTGCTAACGAGTCTGCTCTAGGAACCGATGCTTTGAGGCGAACGAGAGGAGCTTCAATCGCTCCTGCTCAGCTCTGGTGTTTGTACTGAAGAGGGGTGGGGTGTATATCTGCAGGGGGCGGTGCTGGCAGGTAAGTGAGAGGTGTAGAAGGAGAGCGATGGGTGGAGTATAGTTACCTCAGATTCTTAAGGCGGAGCTGGTAGTGAAGAGCATGATTTGTAGCCTTAGAGCGGTGGGCAGGGCTGTTAGATAGAGGAGGCAGGGCTGGCCATGCTGAGGGGAGCAGGCGGAGCTGGCTTCGCTCAAAGGGAGGAGCCATGGCCAGAAGTCGCAAATATAAGCGTTTAACTGAAACTAAACAAAGAGCCATTTGGGAGCTGTAAGAGCTGGCTCTTTAACCACTTAAGGACTGCAGTCTTAAAACCCCTTAAAGGAAAACTTAAGGCAAGTATAAAAAATGAGATTTACTCACCTGGGGCTCCCCTCAGCCCCCAGCAGCCGATCGGTGCCCTCGCAGCCCCGCTCAGATGCTCCTGCACCCGCCTGCGAACACTTCCGGTTTGGCCGACACCGGCCGACAGGCATGGGAACGCGAGTGATTCTTCGCGTTCCCAGCCTGTATATCGCCCCCTATGCTGCTATTGCGACCAGCTGGTCGCAATAGCAGCATAGGGGGCGATATACAGGCTGGGAACGCAAAGAATCACTTGCGTTCCCATGCCTGTCGGCCGGTGACGGCCAAACCGGAAGTGTTCGCCGGCGGGTGCAGGAGCATCTGAGCGGGGCTGCGAGGGCACCGATCGGCTGCTGGGGGCTGAGGGAAGCCCCAGGTGAGTAAATCTCATTTTTTATACTTGCCTTAAGTTTTCCTTTAAGGACCAGAGCCTTTTTTTCCATTCAGACCACTGCAGCTTTAACGGTTTATTGCTCGGTCATACAACCTACTATCTAAATTAATTTTACCTCCTTTTCTTGTCACGAATGCAGCTTTCTTTTGGTGCTATTTGATTGCTGCTGCGATTCTTACTTTTTATTATATTCATCAAAAAAGACATGAATTTTGTCAAAAAAATGACTTTTTTTACTTTCTGTGCTGACATTTTTCAAATAAAGTAAAATTTCCTATACATTTGAGCACGAAAGTTATTCTGCTACATGTCTTTGATTAAAAAAAAAAACATTCAGTGTATATTTATTGGTTTTGGTAAAAGTTATAGCGTTTACAAACTATGGTGCAAAAAGTGAATTTTCCCATTTTGAAGCATCTCCGACTTTTCTGAGCACCTGTCATGTTTCATGAGGTGCTAAAATTCCAGGATAGTATAAATACCCCCCAAATGACCCCATTTTGGAAAGAAGACATCCCAAAGTATTCACTGAGAGGCATGGTGAGTTCATAGAAGATTTTATTTTTTGTCACAAGTTAGCGGAAAATGACACTTTGTGACAAAAAAAAATGGAAACAAAAAGTTTCCATTTCTTCTAACTTGCGTAAAAAAAAATGAAATCTGCCACGGACTCACTATGCTCCTCTCTGAATACCTTGAAGTGTCTACTTTCCAAAATGGGGTCATTTGAGGGGTGTGTTTACTGTCCTGGCATTTTGGGGGGTGCTAAATTGTAAGCACCCCTGTAAAGCCTAAAGGTGCTCATTGGACTTAGGGCCCCTTGGCGCAGTTAGGCTGCAAAAAAGTGCCACACATGTGGTATTTCCGTACTCAGGAGAAGTAGTATAATGTGTTTTGGGGTGTATTTTTACACATACCCATGCTGGGTGGGAGAAATATCTCTGTAAATGGACAATTGTGTGTAAAAAAAAAATAAAAAAATTGTCATTTACAGAGAGATTTCTCCCACCCAGCATGGGTATTTGTAAAAATACACCCAAAAACACATTATACCGGTACTACTTCTTCTGAGTACGGCGATACCACATGTGTGACACTTTTTTGCAACCTAGGTGCGCTAAGGGGCCTAATGTCCTATTCACAGGTCATTTTGAGGCATTTGGATTCTAGACTACTCCTCACGGTTTAGGGCCCCTAAAATGCCAGGGCAGTATAGGAACCCCACAAGTGACCCCATTTTAGAAAGAAGACACCCCAAGGTATTCTGTTAGGAGTATGGTGAGTTCATAGAAGATTTTTTTTTTTTGCCACAAGTTAGCGAAGATTGACACTTTGTGAAAAAAAAAACCCAATACAAATCAATTTCCGCTAACTTGTGACAAAAAATAAAATCTTCTATGAACTCGTCATACACCTAACAGAATACCTTGGGGTGTCTTCTTTCTAAAATGGGGTCACTTGTGGGGTTCCTATACTGCCCTGGCATTTTAGGGGCCCTAAACCGTGAGGAGTAGTCTTGAACCCAAATGTCTCAAAATGACCTGTGAAATCCTAAAGGTACTCATTGGACTTTGGGCCCCTTAGCGCAGTTAGGCTGCAAAAAAGTGCCACACGTGATACTGCCGTGCTCAGAAGAAGTAGTATAATGTGTTTTGTGGTGTATTTTTACATATACCCATGCCGGGTGGGAGAAATATCTCTGTAAATAACAAATTTTAGATTTTTTTTTTTTACACACAATTGTCCATTTACAGAGAGATTTCTCCCACCCAGCATGGGTATGTGTAAAAATACACCCCAAAACACATTATACTACTTCTCCTGAGTACGGCGATACAACATGTGTGACACTTTTTTGCAGCCTAGGTGCGCTAAGGGGCCCAACGTCCTATTCACAGGTCATTTTGAGGCATTTGTTTTCTAGACTACTCCTCACGGTTTAGGGCCCCTAAAATGCCAGGGCAGTATAGGAACGCCACAAGTTACCCCATTTTAGAAAGAAGACACCCCAAGGTATTCCGTTAGGTGTATGGTGAGTTCATAGAAGATCTTATTTTTTGTCACAAGTTAGTGAAAAATGAAACTTTGTGAAAAAAACAATAAAAATCAATTTGCGCAAACTTTTGACAAAAAATAAAATCTTCTATGAACGCTTCATACACCTAACAGAATACCTTGGGGTGTCTTTTTGTCTAAAAAGGGGTCACTTGTGGAGTTCCTATACTGCCCTGGCATTTTACGGGCCCAAAACCGTGAGTAGTCTGGAAACCAAATGTCTCAAAATGACTGTTCAGGGGTATAAGCATCTGCAAATTTTGATAGCAGGCGGTCTATGAGGGGGCGAATTTTGTGGAACCGGTCATAAGTAGGGTGGCCTCTTACATGTCAGGTTGTATTGGGCCTGATCTGATGGATAGGAGTGCTAGGGGGTGACAGGAGGTGATTGATGGGTGTCTCAGGGGGTGGTTAGAGGGGAAAATAGATGCAATCAATGAACTGGGGAGGTGATCGGAAGGGGGTCTGAGGGGGATCTGAGGGTTTGGCCGAGTGATCAGGAGCCCACATGGGGCAAATTAGGGCCTGATTTGATGGGTAGGTGTGCTAGGGGGTGACAGGTGGTGACAGGAGGTGATTGATGGGTGTCTCAAGGTGTGATTAGTGGGGGGAATAGATGCAAGCAATGCACTGGCGAGGTGTTTAGGGCTGGGATCTGAGGGCGTTCTGAGCATGTGGGTGGGTGATTGGGTGCCCTAGGGGCAGATAGGGGTCTAATCTGATGGGTAGTAGTGACAGGTGGTGACAGTGGGTGATTGATGGGTAATTAGTGGGTGTTTAGAGGAGAGAACAGATGTAAACAGTGCACTTGGGAGGTGATCTGACGTCGGGTCTGCAGGCGATCTAATGGTGTGGGTGGGTGATCAGATTGCCCGCAAGGGGCAGGTCAGGGGCTGATTGATGGGTGGCAGTGACAGGGGGTGATTGATGGGTGATTGACAGGTGATCAGGAAGGATAGATGCATACAGTACACAGGGGGGGGGGGGGGTCTGGGGAGAATCTGAGGGGTGGGGGGGGTGATCAGGAGTCCCCAGGGGCAGTTTAGGGACTAAAAAAAAATAGCGTTGACAGATAGTGACAGCTAGTGATTGATGGGTGATTAGGGGGGTGATTGGGTGCAAACACTGGTCTGGGGGGTGGGCAGGGGGGATCTGAGGGGTGCTGTGGGCGATCAGGGGGCAGGGGGGGGAGGGCAGATCAGTGTGTTTGGGTGCAGACTAGGGTGGCTGCAGCCTGCCCTGGTGGTCCCTCGGACACTGGGACCACCAGGGCAGGAGGCAGCCTGTATAATACACTTTGTAAACATTATAAAGCGTATTATACGCTTCTAATGTGGTGATCGTCGGGTTAACAACCCGCCGGCGCTTCCGATTGGCCGGCGGGTTGACGTCGTGGGTGGCGGAGCCTATTGCCGGCGGATACGCGCGCATCCCAGTGCGCGATCCCCAGCAAAACAGTGTACCAGGACCCGACGCCATTCTGCGTTACGTGGTCCTGGGGCTGCCACTTTGCCACCGCCAATCTACAGTGGGCGGTCGGCAAGTGGTTAAAGGGAGCCGAAGCGTTGAAAAGAGCCGGAGTTCCCATCACTACCGGGCACTAGGTGGACTAACGACGATCGTTTCGTGTCTATGCAGATGATAGCTCATATAAGATATAGGATAACTGCCTTATCATGGGCACTTAAATCAGTAAAGAGTTAATTCTCTCAGAGTCAGTTCTATGCAGAGACGTAACTAGAACTCACTGGGCCCCCACTGCAAAACTTTGGATAAGTAGATAAATACATGCTCTACTTACATAACATATGTATTGCACTGTCCACGTTTTGATTTTACTGATTTCTCTGTAGTAAAAAAAAGAGAATATCCTCTTAGGATTCTCCATCTTAACTGGGTCTATTTTGAAGCCAATCCTGATGTCATTTCCTCCCTTACTCTTCTCTTCGTGATTGTTTATGCATTGCCTGCCCTCCTCCAAGTCTTCAGGCACTCCCACCCAGCCCTGCAATAGAAAGTGCATAGTCTCAGCATGAGAAATATTGGCCAATCAGAGAGGAACAGAGGTGTGGGAGGGAAAACGGGAGTGAAAGAGGTTTCAGCCGATCAGGCTGCATTAGTTAAGTCTGAGGGGAAAGTAAAGAAGCAAAAAAGGACAACCCAGCATGCCCTTCAACTTCCTTTGTGCGGCAGATGTACCAAATTAAAGCCATGGAAACTGGGGAATGTTGTTTTATGGATAAGAAAACTAAGATTTTTTTTTTAACTTTTGGATTGCCTGGTTGGCATCTTTATTACTTGCTTACCAGATAAAAATAATGTATTTTATGTCTGACAGTTAAACTTTAAGGGGAGTGCAACAGCCGGAAACTAGGGATGACACCCTATGCAGTATTCAATAGAAAAAAATACCTTGCACATCCAAAGTAAATCTGTATTGGTTCCATGTAAAAGCATATGGCCAATGTTTCGGAGCCACGTAGGATTCCTTTATCAAGGCAATGTTTGCTGGGAGGCAAAAATCTGTCTGCCACTGTGCAGAAAGTCCTGTATAGGAAGCTCCTCTCAACACTTGCACATAGCTGCTGCTGATCTCAGATGAATACACATTGCGGTGTGTGAGCGTTAGTCGAGCCCGACTCCCACTTCCTATACAGGACTTTCTGCACAGTGGCAGACAGATTTTTGGGAAAACAGGTTATTGTACGTGTTTGGTGGTGGCAACATAACGCTGGCACATTGTAAACTAGCTGTGATCAGATATAATGGGCCTGATGCAACTGTCAGACTCGACAGAGTCCTATAATCAGGCCATTATAAGGTCACCTGATCCAATTGCATTTAGCCCTAGGCAGGGTGTTAAAAAACTTGCTTCGGTGATCTTATCACCCAGCGAGTTCTTTACATCCTATCCTGTAACCTAGAACACACCATACAATTCTCTGTTAGATTTACCAGCCAGATAGATAATTTCCAACACATTGGAAATTATCTATCTGCCCAGCAATTAGGCATTGTTCTACTCAGCAGGAGATAACCAGAAGACAATGCACCAGAGATAATGACCAGTCTCTACCAGTACTTTACAGAAAATTATCTTACAGAAAATCTAACAGGAAATTGTATGGAGTGTACTAGGCATGCTGCCAGTAAGTGATGCTTCCCGGCAGACATGAGCGTTACTTTATACTGGGCATACACGAGTCGATCCGGCGGCTTGATTAGCCGCTGTATCGACTCCCGCCACGTCCGCGCGTGCGCCCGGTTCTACTCCCGCTCGTCCCTGCCGGCGTTTCTTATCTTCCGCTCAATTCGCCGCTATTGTCCACCCGCGGGGATCGAGCGCGGAATCGATCCCCGCGGTGATCGGACACGGCGGATATTATCAATCGAGCCATTAGGCTCGATTGATAAGCCTCCCTCGACGTCGTGTATGCCCAGCATTAGATCTGCAAAAAGCAGGTCTAAACATGTTAACGCACGTCGTCACCACTGCATCTCAGGGTCTTTAAAAAGAAGACCCCCAGGGCTCCCCATCGGGCCTCCGCAGATAACCGAAGCCCTCCACGTAGCTGTCGCCCATTAGCAATTTACATAGTGCCGCCTCTCGCCGCAAGATTCACGACAGTGTCACTGTAACTACTGTCTCTCTTAGCCCAGACAAAGCATCTCTGGAGCTCCCGCTGTGGCTCCCCATTGGATCACAGTCTGGACCATTTGCATCGGCTCAGACGATGGACCAATGGGGAGCTCCGGCAGGCACTTCAAAGATACCAATGAGGAGCTCTGGGGGTCTCCTTAGTGAAGGAGACCCCCAGATGCAGCGGGGATGTTCAGCGGGTGCGTGCGAATCTCTAGGGAGCGGGGCCATGGTGCTGAAGGACAGCACCACAGGGTAAAACCTTGCGTCCCATCACCTGTAAAGAGGGACCATGGCTCAGGCTTGCTCCTGAGTACTGCTCCCTAGCGATCGGCCGTCGGACAAGTCAAACCGGCAGTAGGAGTTGCCGGTAATCCTTGTGTGATTTCAGAGTTATAAAGGCTCTTTCACACTACAGGCAGCGGTAAAAGGTTTTCAAGGCGTTTTAACGCCAACCCATTACTATCAGTTGTAAAGAGAAACGCCGCGGTCAGCCCTAAAAAAGCTCCTGGGAGCGTTGAAATGCAACGCTCCAAAACGCAGCGTTAGATGTGAAAGGTAAAATGAAAGTCTATGGACTTTCATTTTACCTTGGAAAACGCCAACTTTGGCCGTGGCGTTAAAAAGCCGAAAAAGCCCTCTAGTGTGAAAGGGCCCTAAGTAGCTCCCATCTGCAAGCTACTTATCACCTTGAATAGAATCAGGCCCAATATCTGATGCTCTATCACACTACGGGTGAATCTTTTTTTGCTTCTTCCGGGTGATTCCTGCTGATGGGAAAGAAGAGGACAGAAGCTCAGAGAGCAAGAGGACAAAGAGATCACTACATATTATATATGTTACGGCCAGAACCCGAAGTGTGGCCATTCTGGCCAGCCAATGTGCGAAGTGGCCGCAGCGCAGCGGCCAATGTTAGAAATGGAATGATGACACTAAGCTACAATGTATTTTACGGCCGTCTCGCTGCGGCCAAATGTATTAGAAGTTGGTTTATTGAATGAAATATAACCGGCGGCAATGTAAAAGATGAAGCCGCCGGCTTTCGCACTGCCTCCTCTCCTCCTCCCCCCCCCCCCCCCCGCCTCCCTCCTCTCCCTGCCTCCTATACAAAACGGAGCAGCCGGGGACACGCGTGTCCCGGAGAGTCATTCGTCTGGCTGGCCAGAACGCGAAGTGGCCACACTGGCCGTAACATATACGAGCGTGGTTTACTGGTCAGTTATTGGTCAGCCAGTGCCTCTGGCGAGCGACCAATTTTACATGTTGGTGGCACACTGGGTGTGGGTATGACAGCACCTGCAGGTTGTGGCAAGATTGCAATATATGAGGCAGTATCACATTATTAGCGATTCTTTTTGTTTTGTTTTTAAGGCAATAAGGGCCCATTCACACTAGGGCGATAAGCAGGCAATTCCGGCTAATGGCCTAAGTGCTAGTGCTATTGTACCCTATGGCAGTGTCCTCACTGCCGCGATTGGCGCCTATCATGGGCATTTTGCGATTAGCGCCAATCGCAAATCCATTACCTGCAGCATATTTCGAGCGATCCTAGAGCAATTGTGGTACAGTGCTTATAAAGTGCTGACCGCGATTGCTCTGAAATTACGGAAATGTCCAGTGATTTTTACCGCGCTAATCGTGGTAAAATCACTCGAGTAAAAGGCTAGCACCGAGCGCTAGAGTTTTGCGATTTTAGAGGTGAACGGGGCCTTATGGAATCCTAAAAGGACACTTTTCTGTGTAAACATCGCTGGAAAGGACTAATTGAATGCCATGTGAGCTTGAACTTATAAAGTGGGAGCGCCTGTACACCATAAGTTACAGACAAGCTCATGGTGAGCAAGAACTCCGAGGAGTGTGTAAGGGGGCTACAAAGAACCCAAAAGCCCTCTTGCTAAAGTGTTAGGAAAAACAAGTTTGCCTTCTTAAAACAGAAAGTATTTGCGATTATTCAGATTGGAGTGAGCATATGATGTCTCCCACAATGCATCACTGCTGAATATGCAAATCAACCCTTGTTGGCCCTGTAAGCTAGCCACACCTCCACAACTGCTGGAATGCAATGATGTGTCAGCTTGCTAATTGTCCTTTGTAGCCCCTTACACACTCCTAGGAGTTCAGAACTCCCGTTCACCATGAGCTTGCTGGGTAATCTATAATCGGGTCCTTCAAGTCCTACCCCATAGAGCCACATTAATCCATGCCATGCACTGATGAGGATCAACCAATCCCGAAACAGTCTGTGCGCATGTTGGACTATTGTGGCTCTGTACAAATAACAAGCTGACACATTGTTGCATTCCAGCGGTTCTGGAGGTGCAGTCAGTGGTGTAGCAATATGGGATGCAGAGGTAGCGACTGCATCGGGGCCCCTGGCAGGGGCAAATCCAGGATTTTCAAGGGGGGGATTCCTGAAAGCGGCATGTGGGCGTGGCCAAAACATGATGTGCGTGGAGCCAAATACTAGCAGTTTCTAGGCTAAATTGCACCCAGGGCGAGGGCGTAAAATGTGCCCCAATGTGGAGACAGGTATAGGTGCCCACAGTATAGGTAGCCAGCCGAGTATAGGTAGCCCCCAGTATAGGTTAGATAGGTATATGGTTCCAGTATAGGTTAGATAGGTATATGGCTCCAGTATAGGTTAGATAGGTATATGGCTCCAGTATAGGTTAGATAGGTATATGGCTCCAGTATAGATTAGATAGGTATATGCCCCCCAGTATAGGTTAGATAGGTATATGCCCCAGTATAGATTAGCTAGGTACATGCCCCAGTATAGATTAAATAGGTATATGCCTCCAGTATAGGTTAGATAGGTATATGGCTCCAGTATAGGTTAGATAGGTATATGCCCCAGTATAGATTAAATAGGTATATGCCTCCAGTATAGGTTAGATAGGTATATGCCCCAGTATAGGTTAGATAGGTATATGTCCCCCAGTATAGGTTAGATAGGTATATGCCCCCGAGTATAGATTAGATAGGTATATGCCCCCCAGTATAGAGTAGCTAGGTATATGCCCCAGTATAGGTTAGATAGGTATATGCCTCAGTATAGAGTAGCTAGGTATATGCCTCCAGTATAGGTTAGATAGGTATATGGCTCCAGTATAGGTTAGATAGGTATATGGCTCCAGTATAGATTAGATAAGTATATGTCCCCAGTATAGGTTAGATAGGTATATGCCCCCGAGTATAGATTAGATAGGTATATGCCCCCCAGTATAGAGTAGCTAGGTATATGCCCCAGTATAGGTTAGATAGGTATATGCCCCAGTATAGATTAGATAGGTATATGCCTCCAGTATAGGTTAGATAGGTATATGGCTCCAGTATAGGTTAGATAGGTATATGCCCCAGTATAGATTAGATAGGTATATGCCCCTCAGTATAGCTTAGATAGGTGTATGCCCCAGTATAGATTAGATAGGTATATGCCCCAGTATAGGTTAGATAGGTATATGCCCCAGTATAGATTAGCTAGGTATATGCCCCTCAGTATAGCTTAGATAGGTATATGCCCCAGTATAGGCTACATAGGTATATGTCCCCCAGTACAGGTTAGATAGGTATATGCCCCCCAGTATAGATTAGATAGGTATATGCCCCCCAGTATAGATTAGATAGGTATATGCCCCCCAGTATAGATTAGATAGGTATATTCCCCAGTATAGGTTAGATAGGTATATTCCCCAGTATAGGTTAGATAGGTATATGCCCCTCAGTATAGCTTAGATAGGTATATTCCCCAGTATAGGTTAGATAGGTATATGCCCCAGTATAGGTTAGACAGGTATATTCCCCAGTATAGATTAGATAGGTATATTCCCCAGTATAGGTTAGATAGGTATATTCCCCAGTATATGTTAGATAGGTATATGCCCCTCAGTATAGCTTAGATAGGTATATGCCCCAGTATAGTTTAGATAGGTATATTCCCTAGTATAGGTTAGATAGGTCTATGCCCCGGTATAGGTTAGATAGGTAGGCGGGGGGGGGGGAGCGGGGAGAGAGGAGTTTCCACTTACCTGCCTTCATCCTGCACGCAGCTTCTATCTTCTGCTTGTCCTGGTGCGCGTCGCATCGGTAAGAGCTCCCCCTGTGATGACATGCGGTCCGTCATCACAGGGGGCGCTGTTACCATAGTGACAGACGCCGGGACAGGAAGTACATGGAAGCCGGGCAGGATCCAGGCACCGTGTCTTCTCTCCCCGCAGCTCTGCCTTACGCCCGCTGCCAGCAGCAACCGACCCGAGGCCCCCCGCAGCGCCGCACTCATATCCTTCGGTGCGCCAGTGCCTGGATCAGAGGGGCCCATTAGGTGCCCTCCTTCATCCATCTTGTTAGTTTTGCATTGGTGCTATGCTGGTAATGAACACTTCTATATGTGCATTGAATAGTAGTAATCCTTAAAGTACCTCCGAGGCCAAATAGACATAACATTTTTTTTTACCTGTATCATTTTTAAATCCAAGGCGGAGACCCTCTGTGCCCTCCGCTCCGTTCAGCCGCCAATGTATCTATTTCAATGCCCCCAGGTCGGGTGCCGACCCCACCGCACGGATTGTGCGCTATTCCACCTCTAAGATGGCCGCCGAGAGGAGCCGCGGCTGCGCAACCTTTAGCCCTCCTCCAGCCGCGTACTGGGTCTCGAAATCCTCCTGAGCGTACGTCGGGCGCCGTGATGTGAGCTGTGTGCGTCATCGGGAGCTTACTGTGCAGAACAAGAAAACTCCATACTGCGCCTGCGCAGTAAGCTCCCGATGACGCGTTCGGGAGCAAGGACATGCGTTGCCGTGCAGCCGCAGTGCTATTCGTCTAGTGAGACAAATAATTAGCAGGTGACCTGCGGCAAGGAACAGAGGGGGCTTCAGTGACAGCGCGGGACTTGATTGCTGCAGGGGCCCGGTAGAAGCGCCAGGTAAGTGACACTTATTGTTTTTAAAGGCCACAGAACCCCTTTAAATTCAGATACATAAAGCATAGCTGTACTAGAACTTTAATTTATAGTATCAAAAGAAAACCCCATCTTTCACACACACACACAAAAATTCTATATATTTGGTTGGTCAGGGCGGAAACAAAAATGAAGTGCAGTTATCAGATAATACAGGACATAACAAATGCCTGAAAAATTGTCTGATTCTACGTTGTCTTGGCTTTAAAGCGATTATTTTGGGTGAATAAACGGCTCAGTGTAAGGATCAGTGAGCAGGCAATTGAATTAATAAACCTAGGTGATCAATCTTTTATAAAAGAAGGAAGATGAATGAAAATTTCTCATGCACCATGCCAACAAAAATATATAATGAAACCATAAAGAAGAGAATTGGCTCTTGGGTGCATGAAAAATTAATGAATATGAACTTTATTATAAAATAGTAGAAAAAACACATAAAGACTGTACAATAATACATAAACCCCCCTAACAAATTCTAAAATGTTAAACCTCCACTCAGCTGGGTATGTACTCCATTGAATCGATACGGGGCTGCAGTCCCCAAAACCTCTTTAAATAATTGAAGGCAGTTCAATGTGATGGCTAAACAGCAAAATCATGCGACATATATAGGCTGATGTATTGGCAAAGATTTAAGCATGAAGTCACAGGGCCTGTAGTAATCATAAATAAGCAACTGGTGATCTGATATTAAACATGGATCCAAGATCTCCAATCATGTATTGCCAAATGAAATGTAGTATCAGTTCATCATACCATGCAGGAAAATGAAGCAGAGTTCCTTATTATAATCATCTATTGCCAACAGCATCTTTCATATAGCCAGAAGGAACAGGTGATCAAATCCTCCATATGCTGATATGGGCTGTGAGTCCCCCACTCGCAGGGACATGCATAGATTGATGAGTAGCAATGATGTGAATGTAGCAAGGCAAAGCAAAGCCATACACGACCGGTCCATGCAGGATAAATCTGGCCATGCAATTTATGCAAAGCAGGTCCAAGCAGTACAAATGCAAAGCAAAGCCATCAAAGGTCGCATAGTTACCAGTCCTTGTATACTGCTGCCGTGTGGATAAATGAGAGGATAAGATCCAGTGGAGGTTCTTATGGCATGCCCAGCAGGGTGAGGTAACTGTCAGTGATGCCTGACATGTTTTGCCGCACTAGCGGCCTTTTCAAAGGCGAGACAGCAAAGAAATGCCTGTAGACGCCATCCATGCGTCTTTTAAGCGTTGTAATGTCCGCCTCCCGCTCACGCCATCCACCGCCACGTCATCGCGCACGCCCGTCCAAGCTGCGGCGGGCGCGTGCGCAGTGTGTCACTGGAGCGCAAAAGCGCTCCAACATGGCAAGACCCGGATGTGCGCCCTGCAACAAACGGGGATGCTCTCTGTGACCAATGCGCATGGCGAAGACCTGAGGGGAGGGGGCGGGGAGAAGCGAACCACAACACCCAAATACAGACCCCCACAAAATTGCATATCATGTACTATATTGGCATACAATCATATCCAAAAATAGACAAATTTTTATAATCATATGAAAAACACCTACGTACAAAAAGGCATAAAACTAATGTCAATCAGTGCGAGCCCCGGAATCAGCAAAATGCCGGTCCAGGGCTGCCACCAATCGACATGCAAACCGTCCATGAACCCCAAAGGGTTACCAACAAATAAGACTGGACTGGAAATCCGGCTCCCATTGTAAATAACCGGAAAACGGGGCACGAATGCACCCACATACGAGTACATGGGTCCACATATATACATAACCCCGATAAACTAATATGGCCAAAAAAGTGCCATTAATAAGAAGAAGTATGAGCGCAGCAGGGAGGAGAGGAGAGTCAAGATGATGTAAATATTGGGGAAACAAAGGAAAAACCTCGGAACTCTATTTAGGTAAGAATACTCGTGTTACGCTTGGAGGTGTAATCTCCACAGTCAGCATACAACACATAAGCTGACGTGAAGGAGGTACACACACCAGCACAAGGGATCAGGGTATCCCCAGTCTAGTGGAGGAGAGGACTGACTCCAATAGGAGATTGTGGCGCACAGAGCCGGTGCAGATCCGAACAGCCACAAACAACACTTTCGTAATAACGTCTCAGCGCAAAGTAGCGCTGAGCGCATAAACCAGGACTGAGGAGATCAGAATAAGTAGACAGAATGAACGCTTGCTAGCTAGCGGCTACTTAGCGACAGCAAGCGTCCAAAACCAGACAGACTGGAATGAGACAGCCAATGCGTTGCGGCGATGGCGTGCCTCACAAAGACAGGACAGGATAGTCAGAAAATAGCAGGATCGAGACAGATGAACGTAACACAGATAAATATACAATAAGTATGTTTTCCTAGCGTATTACAATTACAGCTATCAATGAAACTCTTCGTAAGGTCTGACTAACATATGTATATATCGGCAATGAACCGATATATGACATAAGCAGGAACGCTGACTAAGGCTGGAGTAATACAGGGAACAGGACTCAGAAGGATTCGCTATCTCTTCGCAGAGATGAACGCAATCCACAAATAGAACCAGGAACAGGATAACTAGCTCAGCACGGGTGTTCACGGTACGCGCAAACTACCAAAACGTGCTGGAAAACTGACTAACTGAACACAGGAAATAAACAGTTCGTGTACGTATATATCAGCGACACTGATATATTAACGTAACACGAATACAAGGAAAATAACAAAATGCGCAAGTATGCGTATATATTGGCGATGAACCAATATATGACACAAGACAAGCAAGTAGCAACTTCTAGAACAAGAGCAGAACTAGGAGGACTCGCTGACCCCTTCGCAGGAGTCAGCGCAGTCCACACGGACCAGGAACGAGGTGGGGCACGAGCAGAGTAACAGATACAATCTGAGACTATGATAGCCCATGAGGCATTGCAGGAAGCAGTTCTTTATACTGAGGTCATCCAATGGGAGCAGACCTGCAGATTCCCACACAAGTGAATGGTAATTAATCACAGGCTGATAGCAGGAAAAGGCAGACAATGATATGCAGCCTGCAGGAAAGGGACCGCCCCTCCACTGCAGCAGACAATGTTTGTTTACACAAAAGCATATTAAACTTTCAGAGCGACTGCAGATGGAATCAGCAACTAGTTTAAGTGCAAACCAAACTATGCAAGCAAATGCATGTAATGACATTAGAACTGCTTGGTTTGCAATACCACTGCAGTCAGCAGTAAACGCTGCAGAAGCGATCATAACAGTACCCCCCCCCCCCTTAAACGCGGCCTCTGGACGCCTATGAAAACTGACATATTTCTCCTGAACCACCCAAACCAAAAAATCAGAAGTGGGAAATCCAGCAAACTGATCTGACTGAAAATTCATGAAGGTCGGATCCGTCCGACAAAACCAAATTCCCGAATGAGTCTCACCAAAACTAGACCAATTGGAACCAGAACCTACTGAACCATGCCCGTCAGCACTACAAGCCTCAGTGTGACACCCATCAGAACCACGACTTCCAGAAAACAACCCCAAGAAACTCTCTGCGCGATACCCACCGCCTTCCAAGGACTGTCCAGAAACGCCAAAGCCTTTGCAATGCCCACCGGAACTGTCCTTACCAACACAAAACCCACTGTTGAACCAGTCCAAGGTACCAGGACAAGTTTCCTCAGAGATCTCCCAGAACACTTGGAAGCTCCAAAGAGATCCCCACAGGTCAGAATGCCCCTTAGGCTCACATGGAGAACTATCAAGAACCCCTATGGAACCCAGGGCAACTCCAGAGTCAGGGTCACAAGGACAAACATCAAGATCAGGGCTTTTAGGGACCAGAACCATCTCCGGGCATGCAGGCCAACCGGCAACATCAGAACATGTCTCCACTAGGGAAGCACGTGAGCACGCTAACACAGACACATCTGGGCAGTCTGGCATACGAAGCACATCTGGGCACACCGGCACAAGAGAAACCTCTGGGCATGTCAAGGAACTGCGAACCTCAAAGTCAGTCAAGACAGGACCGAAACCAGAACTGGGCAAAAAAAATTCATCATGACTAGACTTCATAGTTACTGGATTCTCACTAAAAACTGCAGGATCAGACTTAGATGTCGCTGATTCCAGCAGGGTTATTAACAAATCATGTTCAGGGGCATTTACAAGACAGGGCAAATCTTCTGATGTATGCACTGAACTAGACAGGGTTCCCATAGCTTCTTCTGGACTAGACAGAGACTCATCAAATACACTGGACTGGAGCTCATGAAGGGCTGCAAAACAAGTCAATATTGCAGCAATCCCCACTGAACTAGGCAAAACTGAGTAACTCACTGGACAGGAAGGGGGCTCTGGAACTTCTGCCACACCGGCCAGAGAACCAGAATTTTCCAGGATACAGGGCTGGGTTTCAGAAACACTCATTAACCCGGACTGAAATTCTGAGATTTCTATTATTTTTTCCAGCGAGTCAGAATTATCCATGTTACAGGGCAAGACTTTTGAAACATTCAGAGGACAGGGCTGGAGTTCCTCGGCTGTTACAACACCGGAGAGGGACTCAACAACATTGGTTAAATCAGACTGTGTACAGGGCAAGGTATCCAACACACTTGCTGACGAGGACAATATTTCAATGGCTTCTGCTTCGCTGGGCAGAAATTCATCAAGTTTTATTAGAGCAGACTGTAATTCCAAAACAGCTGCCAGACAAGTGAATATTACTGCAACACCAACTGAGGTAAGCAGTGCCTCAGACTGTTCTGCTAGAGGGTTTGAAGTATCCAAAGTACTGGGTGAAGCATAAGACTCTGTGACCACAGCTTCACTGGACAGGATCACCGAACAGTCCACACTGCAGGGCAAAACCATGGAAGCACCTGCTGAACAGCATAATGATTCTGTGACCTGAGTTTCATTGGAGAGATCTACTGCACAATTCATGGTACAGGGCAAGTTCACTGGAACATTTTCTGAACACGGTAATAATTCTGCGATTTCGGACTCACATAGCAGACGCTCTGAGTTATTCATGAAACTAGAGTGAGGTGTAGAAACAGGAAGATCAAAACACAATGTTTGCGCATCTAAATCACCATTCAATTGTGAAATTGGAAAATTCAGATGCTGGGGTTCTGAGATTTCTGGACAGGATTGCTGGGACTCAGAAACTGATGTAGTGCATCTATTGGCATCTGCTGGATCAGACAGGAGTTGAACTTTATTAACACAGGTAATTTCTGCAGAAGTGTTTGCAGAGACAGGCAAGATTTTTCTGGTGTCTGTTTCACTGAACAAAGATTCATGAGTACTGGCTAGGCTGGACTCAGAAGTCAGCAGGACCTCTGGGTCCTCTGCTGAGAAATTTGTGCAGGGCAAGATTAAGGAAGTATTAGTAATTTCTGTCTTACTGGGAAGTAACACTGAGTTATCCATGGTACAGGGTGGAATTACAGGAACTTCGATTTCACACAAAAGGAGCTCTGAATCACTCGCTGAATCAGCCAAAGGTGCTGAAGCAGGCGAGTCCTCAGGAACTGAGGAAGTGGAACAATCTCCACTTGACAGTGTGTCTTCCCTGGTATCAACTGATTGAATCGCATAAAAATCGTCCAGAATCATTCTCCACACATCGATCAATGGAGCCACAAAGTCATACCCACACACACCAGTCTTTATTAGGTTATAGGCAGACTTAATGCATGCATTCAATACTAATTCACTTTTTGCACTGTAAAACTGACAAAATGAACTTGCATCTTTCTTCCATTCATAGACCAGGGCTTCCATCTCTCCTTTCTCAAATGGAGGATCCCATGCATATTTAACAGCTGAGCATTCCGGCTGATCATAGTTTGCAAATGTGTTAGTGGCAGAAACATACATTGGGTTATTTAGCAGGTGATTGGCCGATTTCTTATTCCTAAGGATCTCCAGTACCTGTAGCAAGTGTTGAACTGTAGTGTATGCAAATTTCCCTTGCTGCACGAATAAATTGATCTGTTCAATACTCTGTAATATATCTTCATAATCATATTCAGATAATTCATTTAAACAAGAACCTTTATTTTCCCTGGCTAGCAATGAAAGTTCATTAGTAGTTTCATAGGTCCATTTGACTCCCCTGAATGGTGACTGAATTTCATTATCTGCTAATGGTGGAGTCTCGTTACAGATCTGATGCGCAGTCGCTAAGGGCAACGACTCCGCTGATTGTAACGCTTTTCTTTTGGAGCGTTTACGTTTGGCTTTAGACCCTGCTGCCTTAGCAGAAGAAAAGTTATCAGAACAATTATCTGCTTGCTGATTATTTTTGTAGGCAGTAGAAGGAGCAGCTGATTGACAAGCTGCCAGGAGCTTATCAAAAGGGCTAGGCAAATCGGTTTTGCGCAGCCAGTTATGGATCACAAACGCTAGAAATTCCAGTGGTCTTTCTTTAAAATTGGTATGATCCAAGACATCGTAGGCCCACTGAAACAATCTTCCCTTAAATAAAACATAAACTAGCTGGGGGGCCCACGTTGAAACAGGAGTAGCCTGGAGCTCAGGATTGGCCAGGAACCTGGCACATTCAGAAAAAAACTCATTTTCTGTTTCAGAATTGAGCTTCTCAAATTTCTTAAAGGAACAGGAACCATAACAAACAGTGTCATTTTTGCTGGGAACCCCCCCCCCACAATGGGGATTGGTAATGGGGCTATCATAATGTTACGCTTGGAGGTGTAATCTCCACAGTCAGCATACAACACATAAGCTGACGTGAAGGAGGTACACACACCAGCACAAGGGATCAGGGTATCCCCAGTCTAGTGGAGGAGAGGACTGACTCCAATAGGAGATTGTGGCGCACAGAGCCGGTGCAGATCCGAACAGCCACAAACAACACTTTCGTAATAACGTCTCAGCGCAAAGTAGCGCTGAGCGCATAAACCAGGACTGAGGAGATCAGAATAAGTAGACAGAATGAACGCTTGCTAGCTAGCGGCTACTTAGCGACAGCAAGCGTCCAAAACCAGACAGACTGGAATGAGACAGCCAATGCGTTGCGGCGATGGCGTGCCTCACAAAGACAGGACAGGATAGTCAGAAAATAGCAGGATCGAGACAGATGAACGTAACACAGATAAATATACAATAAGTATGTTTTCCTAGCGTATTACAATTACAGCTATCAATGAAACTCTTCGTAAGGTCTGACTAACATATGTATATATCGGCAATGAACCGATATATGACATAAGCAGGAACGCTGACTAAGGCTGGAGTAATACAGGGAACAGGACTCAGAAGGATTCGCTATCTCTTCGCAGAGATGAACGCAATCCACAAATAGAACCAGGAACAGGATAACTAGCTCAGCACGGGTGTTCACGGTACGCGCAAACTACCAAAACGTGCTGGAAAACTGACTAACTGAACACAGGAAATAAACAGTTCGTGTACGTATATATCAGCGACACTGATATATTAACGTAACACGAATACAAGGAAAATAACAAAATGCGCAAGTATGCGTATATATTGGCGATCAACCAATATATGACACAAGACAAGCAAGTAGCAACTTCTAGAACAAGAGCAGAACTAGGAGGACTCGCTGACCCCTTCGCAGGAGTCAGCGCAGTCCACACGGACCAGGAACGAGGTGGGGCACGAGCAGAGTAACAGATACAATCTGAGACTATGATAGCCCATGAGGCATTGCAGGAAGCAGTTCTTTATACTGAGGTCATCCAATGGGAGCAGACCTGCAGATTCCCACACAAGTGAATGGTAATTAATCACAGGCTGATAGCAGGAAAAGGCAGACAATGATATGCAGCCTGCAGGAAAGGGACCGCCCCTCCACTGCAGCAGACAATGTTTGTTTACACAAAAGCATATTAAACTTTCAGAGCGACTGCAGATGGAATCAGCAACTAGTTTAAGTGCAAACCAAACTATGCAAGCAAATGCATGTAATGACATTAGAACTGCTTGGTTTGCAATACCACTGCAGTCAGCAGTAAACGCTGCAGAAGCGATCATAACAACTCGATAATTGATACTGTCATTTAGCCCCTTATTTTCAGTAGCTTTTAGATCAAAAATCCAACGGGATTCGAGTTGTAGAAGCGATCTATCTAGATCACCTCCTCTTGGATGTAGATGGACTCTATCAAGGCCTATAAATTTTATGAAACTGGAGTCACCTCTATGTTGCAAATGAATGTGTCTAGCAATCAGGGACCTGAAGTTGAAGCCCGCGATGTCGCCCACATGGTCTTTAATCCTTTCCTTAAATGCACGTGTTGTTTTGCCCACATAGAAACAACCACATCGGCAGTAGAGCAGATAAATTACACCAATGGTGTTACAATTGACAAAATGTTGCAAAAACCATCTTTTGCCATTGGGCAACACCACGGACTTGCCTATCTCCAGGTATCGACAATAGACACATCCTCCACAACTGTAGGTACCTGTTACTGAACAATGTTTACGGGGACCCCCCTTTCCCCAGAAATGACTGGAAGTAAGTATATTCCGTAAGGTTTTACTACGTCTATATACAACCTGTGGTGTGGGGGGTAAGAACTGATTCAATTTAGTGTCATTTATTAAGACATGCCAATGACGACGGAGTGCATCCTCCACCTCACCTCTCTGGTCATTAAACCGAGTAATTAATCGCAATGGTTTCTGGCCATCCGTCTCTTTATGGCTCTTCACCAATAATTCTGAGCGTTTTGTTGATTTTGCCCGTTTGTAGGCTTTTTTAAGCCAACGGTCCTTATATCCCCTTTCCCTAAAACGGGAACGCAATAGTTTTGCCTCTTTTTCGAAGGCAATTTCATCCGTGCAATTACGGCGTAACCTAAGATACTGACCCGTCGGAATTCCACGGATCGTGTGTTCCGGGTGTGCACTAATAGCATGCAAATATGAATTCGATGCTGTAGATTTCCGAAAAAGTTGAGTGGATATGTATCCCTCGTCATTGGCCAAAATTGTAAGATCTTATTATAGATATTTTGGGTGACTGTATTACATGGAAGAGTCTCTATAACCTTGTTTCCTTTTCCATCACAGGAAATAAACAAATCCTGATCTTCGGAAATGCTGTCATATCACAAGCTGAAGAGCAAGCCAAGGTGGCCTATTATGGACACGACCTGGGCTTTGGACAGGAAAATTACTCTGTTCATTGGGCATCCAGCAGGGACATGGTGTGGGATAGCTTGTTGCCGGAACTGAAGAGCAAAGTGGCAGTTATGGGCGTTCCAAGAATCCTGGTCATTCACGTAGGAGAGGATGACTTGGCATCGGTGTCCACCAGCAGCATCTGGAAGCATACTACAAGAAGTGTGTTTAAGGATATAAGAGCTCAATATAAAGACACAGAGGTTTTCTGGTCAGTTATGCTCCCCAAAGTAGAATGGCGCTTTACAGCATGTGAAAAAAGGCGGAGGAATTACAACAGAATCACAGACGATATATTGTATCACGAATTCAACTACAAAGTCATCCGCCACGCTACGGTTGATAAGATGTTTAGGGAGCGATGTGGGAATCAAACCAAGTCTGGAGAAGTCAGCGAATATTCAGCTATAGAACTGGATACCTTCTGTATTGACATCAGGGATGCCATAAGAGGGGTACTGGGTGAGGCAGAACCGGCTGAGGGATCCAGTTAGTGTGTTGCCTTTGGAGTCTGAAGCCAAAAAATAAAGAAAAACGGATATTTACCTACGGAGAAGGAAGGCTCTGGGTCCTATAGAGACTTCCAGTTCCACTCTTCATCCCGTTGTCCCTGCTCTGGCTCCCCCATTAGCAGTCTCTGAACCATCGGTCGGAAACTGCTCTCTTCTGCTGAAGGTGGGCTTCGGAAGTGTTTGGGAGCACGTGAGGACGGGCAGCTCCATACTGCGTACGCACGAGCGCTATCTCTTGCTCGTGCCCAGTACAGAGACTTCCGGAGCCTCCGGCAGCTGGATATTTAATCAGAGGAGCTTGCGGGGGAATGAGTGGATGAGGAGAGGAACGGGGAGATTCTGGAAGACCCAGAGCCTTCCCTCTCCATAGGTATCTGTTTTTTTGTTTTGTTTTTAATTTTTGGCTTCAGATTCACTTTAAGTGTACCGGAGGTGACATGTAACATGATGAGATAGACAAGTGTATGTACAGTGCCAACTATACAAATAACTAGGCCTATTCTGTCTGAGAAAGTACCATTCAAGTATGCAAGTTTCAGTAATGTCTGGTACACACGAGATTTTCTGCCAGATTTACTGTCAGGTCGATTATTTCCGACAGGTCCAATCTGATTTCTGATGGATTTTCCGTTCACTTCTATGGAAAATCGATCAGAAATCAGATCGGACCTGTCGGAAGTAATCAAACTGACAATAAAGCTGACAGAAAATCTCATTGTGTGTAGCTAGCATAAGTGTTAAAGGGAAACCTAATCCCAATGAGGAAAAATGAGTTTCACTCACCTGGGGCTTCACTCATTCCTGGATCGTCTGGTCCCCTGCTGCAAACTAGTTTCGTTTTTGCCGACTATGAGTCGGCAGGCCGCCACGCATATCATTGCATGCGTTCCATCGGTAACAGGACACTACAGCGGGTGTCACTGCGTACAAAGATACATGTTGACACCTGCTATAGCGTCCTGTTACCATGGTAACGCGTGCAAAGATACGCGTGGTGGCCCGCTGACTCAATCGGCAAAAACGAAACGAGCTTGCAGCGGGGGACAAGACGATCCAGGAATGACGTTGAGGGCACAGGATGGCTGCAGGGGGCTAGTAAAAGCCCCAGGTAAGTGAAACTAATTTTTTCCCATAGGGTTTAGGTTCCATTTAAGGTATTGCAGCCATAAAATTCCTTCCTGGCAGAGAACAGCTTCTGAATGCAGGGGTTGAATAACAAAAAAAAAAAATCAATAGTTCATATATTTTACTCTGGGACACTGAAAGACTGTACGAAAAAACTCATTCAGCTGAGACAAGCAGCTCTGTGAAGCTGGCCCCCTACAATCAGCACACATCAACACTTCATCATGTTTGGTTAGTGCTACGTTTGTGCCCATGTGTGCTGCAAAAATTAAGATTTATTTTGCTTTCATTTCCCAGATAATATCACCCGCCACCCATACAATGGCCTACAGACCTGTAACTGGTATGGTTGGATAGTGCTGTGCCTGTGCTCATTTGTGCTGAAAAGTCCTCATTCTATCTTTTACAGTTTCTGAGATATTAAAGTTATAAAAGCCCAAAAGTTCACTCGGCCTTTGCAATGTTGTTGGGGGGGGGGGGGGGGGGGGGGGAGGGAGGTCGTTGCTTGATTGAACTTTTGAGCTTCACAAAAACTTGAATATCTCAAAGTGTAGAAGATAGAATGATAATTTCTGCATAAACACAGACTATCCAACCATGCCAGTTTCATGTCCATAGCTGTTGTACCGGAGCTGGGTGATGTTATTGTCTGGTATCACAATAAAATAACTGCTATAAGTGGCGCAAATCTTACATTTAGCAGCACAAATGGGGGTACAAACGTCGCACTAACCAAACGTGATGGAATGTTTGTGCTGGTTGTCAGGGGAGGGGCAGGCGCACAGAGCTGAGGCAACCTACTTATTCAACTTTTAAGTAGAAAATAAAGCTGAAATTCTACAAAAAAAAAATCATTTTTAGCAGTTGGAGGATAGATACAACTCTATCTCATCAGTTTATTTTCACCTCAGTTTTCTTTTAGTAAGTTTTGATAGTACCTCTGTACATAGTAAATGTGATTGAACAGTTTTATAAATTGCGGTGATTATGCAGCATATGCTGCATAGGGTTCAAAATATGACCAACTGAAGTAAACTCCACCCCCTTTCCTTTTTTTTTTTTTTTTTTCAATTACTTTACATTTCTAGACAGTCAGTGATGGTTGTAATGTATATGTGTCTGGAGCCTGTGCTGTGGAGATGTTGCCTGTGAGATAGAGGATGAATAAACCGGTACAGAAAGAAATGTGTGGGCGTGTGTTAAGGGGTCCTATGCTGGCCTGTGCTTCAGCTGATGGCCACACCAGAAAGCTTTGCTGTCTGTGCTATGCCCAGCATGCTTCCTGGTTGTGTAGGGCAGGTCTCTGCCTCCTACTGTTTGGTTCCTGAGCAGTAGCCATCATTAGTCCCAGGCAAAGTCATATGGGGGATAGGATTTCCTATGTAAATACTGTACCTACACAGGCTTCGACGCATAAAAGAAAATAAAAACAGGTCGGTGACATACCACATTTGGTATTTTAGACTCCCCCCCCCCCCCCCCCCCCCCCCAGTCATAAATATTTTCACAGGTGCGGTAGAAGTTTGGTAATTTACCAAAAATAATTTTAATTCACAAAGACCCGTGTGGCAAACAGTAGAACAGCTGTGGAGTAGGTCTCTGTTCTGTTACAGTGATGTTCTCCCACTTTTGTGCAGTGATGGCATTAGAAGTCTTCGGGGGCCGATTGCTCCTGAAGACGGGCCACTCTATACTGCGCACACGCGAGCACCCTCTCTCGTGCACCCGTGCATGTGCAGTATGGAGCAGCCTGTCTTTAGGACTCAGTCCCCGATGTCCCCCATGGCAGGGTATTTAAAGAAAACCTGTAACGAAAAAAAACTCCCCTGGGGGGTACTCACCTCGGGTGGAGGAAGCCTCCGGATCCTATTGAGGCTTCCCCCGTCCTCCTCGGTCCCACGGCGGTAAAGTTCACCGAACAGCGCGGATGTAAATAGTTACCTTTCCTGGCTCCAGCACAGGCGCAGTATCCGCTCTCCGCTCAGAGATATGCGGAAATAGCCGATCGCTGTCGGGCCGCTTTACTAGAGCGGACCCGACAGAGATCGTCTATTTTCACCTATCTCCGTGTGGAGAGCCGCAACAGCGCCCCCCGCTGGAGCCAGGAGAGGTAAATAAATCAGCGCTTGTCAGTTTTGTCGAGGGAGGATTCCGGGACACTTCAGGAGAGCCAGCACTGGACTGCCTGCAGCTACAGGGTGGGGGAAGCCTCATTGGGACCCTGAGGCTTCCCCCTACCGAGGTAAGTAACCCCCAGGGGAACTTTTTTTTTGTTACAGGTTCTCTTTAAACGGTGGAGCCAGCAATTAACAGAGGAGAGGAGCGGGAAAGATCTATAAGGCCTAGCCTTCCCTCTCCTTAGGTAAGTATCTGGTTTAATTATTTTTTATTATTACAATTCTCAATGACGTTAAGAAACTGGAGCTCCCCTGTGAATGAGAAAACATCCTCCCCTCACAGTTGCGTAATTGAAACTGGTTGTAAATCCCTTTATTCCGGGTATACATTCACCTAAAGGATTATTAGGAACACCATACTAATTTGACCCCCTTTCACCTTCAGAACTTCCTTAATTCTACGTGGCATTGATTCAACAGGGTGCTGAAAGCATTCTTTAGAAATGTTGGCTCAGGGCCGGGCCGAGGCAGAGGCGAGAGAGGCTCCAGCCTCAGGGCGCAGTGTAGGAGGGGGCGCACAACTCACTCAGCTATCATTCTTCTATTGTGTTTGAAGCAGAGAGAAATAAGAAAAGGGGGTACATGGCAGTGTCTGCAAGCCAGATAACTAGAGATTAAGGTGTTGGGGGTCCTGGGGTGCCTCTTAGTCTAATAGCAATCAGTGTGTGACGTCTGGAGTGGGAGGGATGGAGAGGCGTACTTTGGTGTCTCAGCCTTACGTGCTGGAGGACCTCGTCCTGGCTCTGTGTTGGTCCATATTGATAGGATAGCATCTTGCAGTTGATGGAGATTTGTGGGATGCACATCCAGGGCACGAAGCTCCCGTTCCATCACATCCCAAAGATGCTCTATTGGGTTGAGATCTGGTGACTGTGGGGCCATTTTAGTGAACTCATTGTCATGTTCAAGAAACCAATTTGAAATGATTCAGGCTTTGTGACATGGTGCATTATCCTGCTGGAAGTAGCCATCAGAGGATGGGTACATGGTGGTCATGAAGGGATGGACATGTTCAGAAGCAATGCTCAGGTAGCCTGTGGCATATACACGATGCCCAATTGGCACTAAGGGGCCTTAAAGGGATACTGTTGGGGGAAAATGAGCTGAACTTACCCGGGGCTTCTAACGGTCCCCCGCAGACATCCTGTGTTGGCGCAGCCACTCACCGATGCTCTGGCCCCGCCTCCGGTTCACTTCTGGAATTTCAGACTTTAAAGTCTGAAAACCACTGCGCCTGCGTTGCCGTGTCCTCGATCCCGCTGATGTCATCAAGAGCGCACTGCGCAGGCCCAGTATGGTCTGTGTCTGCGCAGTACACTCCTGGTGACATCAGCGGGAGTGAGGACATGGCAACGCAGGCGCAGTGGTTTTCTGACTTTAAAGTCAGAAATTCCAGAAGTGAACTGGAGGCGGGGCCGGAGCATCGGTGAGTGGCTGCACGGGCACAGGATGTCTGCGGGGGACCATTAGAAGCCCCGGGTAAGTTCAGTTTATTTTCCCCCGACCTCCCTACAGTATCCCTTTAAGTGTGCCAAGAAAACATCCCCCACACCATTACACCACCACACAGTGGTAACAAGGCATGATGGATCCATATTCTCATTCTGTTAACACCAAAATTCTGACTCTATTGAGACTCATCAGACCAGGCAATATTTTTCCAGTCTTCAACTGTCCAATTTTGGTGAACTTGTGCAAATTTTAGCCTCTTTTTCCTATTTGTAGTAGAGATGAGTGGTACCCGGTGGGGTCTTCTGCTGTTGTAGCCCATCCGCCTCAAGGTTTTGCGTGTTGTGGCTTCACAAATGCTGTGCTGCATACCTTGGTTGTAACGAGTGGTTATTTTAGTCAACGTTGCTCTATCAGCTTGAATCAGTCGGCCCATTCTCCTCTGACCTTTTAATCTTGACAAAAGCGCTCCCTGGAAAGAATCTATACAAAGATGTCCACCGGGCCGCCTACTCATTAGTACACTATTTTACCAGTTTGACTGAGGAGGAGATGGACTAGTCCAAAACCTTTCAGGACTGTCAGATTTCTACTACCTACTGTAAGTGGCAGCAACATAGGAGAAAAGTAATTTATTGGTAATTTTTCTCTAGAAGAAAGTCACTTCTTATTTGTATGTTTTTACATTTATTTTAATCGTTTTTGCAATAGTAAGGTAGCCTTTCACACACAGATTTTTTTTGTCCAATGGTCCCTAACGATCCATTACTTTCTGTTAGGAATTAATAATAATACAATAACATTATTAAAGTGTTTTTCTCCTATAGCATTTAAAGGGGCACTACAGCGAAAAACTAAAATTTAAAATATGTGCAAACATATACAAATAAGAACGAGCGAGGAGAACGCCAGCGCATACCACTAAGGCTGCATCTGAAATGACCACCAGCTCAGTGTGAAGCACCTAAATAGGTTTTCTGCACACTTTGCATTCATTTCAGATGCAAATCATATGCAAATCTGCTACTACTTATTATGCAAACAGGAAACTCAGGAGGAGGGGCTGGGAGCAGCTAACCTGACAGTTACATAGTTACAAAGTTAAAAAAGTGGGGGAAAGGCTGCGCGTCCCTAAACACATGTTGCAATTGAATGGTTGATTGCAAGGCATACACCGCCTCTGCCAGACTGAAAAATGCATGCCCTGCATCCAAGACAAGTGCTAACATTTGTATAACATATACAAATAAGAAGTACATTTTTTTCCAGAGTAAAATGAGCCATAAAATTACTTTTCTCCTATGCTGCTGTCACTTACAGTAGGTAGTAGAGATCTGACAGAAGTGACAGGTTTTGGACTAGTCCATCTCTTTATAGGGGATTCTCAGGGATATATTTATTTTCAAAAGCACTTAGTGAATGGCAGTTGCTCTGTCCAACTGCCAAAAAACTGTGTAAGGAGCAGGGAAGCTGGCCAGCATCATTATTTAAATCCTTTTTAGGGAATATCTTTATAAAGAATAAAAGCTTTGCTGAGAATCCCCTATAAAGAGATGGACTAGTCCAAAACCTGTCACTTCTGTCAGATTTCTACTGCCTACTGTAAGTGACAGCATTATAGGAGAAAAGTAATTTATGGCTCATTTTACTCTGGCAAAAATGTACTTCTTATTTGTATATGTTTGCACATATTTTACATTTTACAGTTTTTCGCTGTAGTGCATAGATACAGTGGGATGCAAAATTTGGGCAACCTTGTTAATCGTCATGTTTTTCCTGTATAAATCGTTGGTTGTTACGACAGTTAAATATATCATATAAGAGACACACAGCGAAATTTGAGAAGTGAAATTACGTTTATTGGATTTACAGAAAGCGTGCAGTAATCGGTTAAATAAAATTAAGCAGGTGCATAAATTTGGGCACTGTTATTTTACTGATTCCAAAACTGTTAGAACTAATTTTTGGAATTCAAATTGGCATGGTAAGCTCAGTGACCCCTGACCTACATACACAGGTGTATCCAATTATGAGAAAGAGTGTTTAAGGGGGTCAATTGTAAGTTTCCATCCTCTTTTAATATTCTCTGAAGTTTAGCAACATGGGGGTCTTAAAACAACTCTGAAAAGACCTGAAGACAAAGATTGTTGGCCACATTTGGATTTAGAAGGTGGTTTTTAGTTCATTGTTTTTAACATATTTTTGTGCTTGGATAAGTCCTGAATAAAATTGATTATTGATTTCACACATATCGTACAAGTTTTTGGATTGGGCATCTTTTCTTGTGGTGTTAGTAAAGATTGTTTTAGGGGAAGGATACAGAAAGCGGTGTCAGATTTCAGCTGTCTGTTTCCACAGTTAGGAACATATTGAGGAAATGGAAGACCACAGGCTCAGTTCAAGTTAAGGCTCGAAGTGGCAGACCAAGAAAAATCTCGGATAGACAGATGCGACGAATGGTGAGAACAGTCAGAGTCAACCCACTGACCAGCACCAAAGACCTACAACATTATCTTGCTGCAGATGGAGTCACTGTGTATCGTTCAACTATTCAGCGCACTTTACACAAGGAGATGCTGTATGAGAGAGTGATGCAGAGGAAGCCTTTTCTCCGCCCACAGCACAAACAGAGCCGCTTGAGGTATGCTAAAGCACATTTGGACAAGCCAGCTTCATTTTGGAATAAGGTGCGGTGGACTGATGATAATAAAATTGAGTTATTTGGGCATAACAAGGGGTGTTATGCATGGAGGAAAAACACCTGCTACCTACCAGGGCTGTGGAGTCGGAGTTGGAGTCAGAGTCGAGGAGTCGGAGTCAGGGCAATTTTGGGCACCCGGAGTCTGAGTTGGAGTCGGAGTCGTGGTTTCAGAAACTGAGGAGTTGGAGTCGCATGATTTCTGTACAAAATCCACAGCCCTGTTAAGTATTAGACTAAGGAGTCGGAGTTGAGGAGTCGGAGTCTGAGCAATTTTGGGTACCCGGAGTCGGAGTTGGAGGCGTGGTTTCAGAAACTGAGGAGTCGGAGTTGGAGTCGGAAGATTTTTGTACCGACTCCACAGCCCTGCTACCTACAGTAAAATATGGTGGTGGTTCCATCATGCTGTGAGGCTGGGTGGCCAGTGCAGGGACTGGGAATCTTGTCAAAGGAACACAGGGATTCCACTCAGTATCAGCAGATTCTGGAGAACAATGTCCAGGAATCAGTGACAAAGCTGAAGCTGCGTCGAGGCTGGATCTTTCAACAAGACAACAACCCTAAACACTACTCAAAATCCACTAAGGCATTCATAAAGAACAAGTACAACGTTCTGGAATGGCCATCTAAGTCCCCAGACCTGAATATAATTGAAAATCTGTGGTGCAAGTTAAACAGAGCTGTCCATGCTCGGAAGCCATCAAACCTGAATGAACTTGAGATGTTTTGTAAAGATGAATGGTCCAAAATACCTTCAACCAGAATCCAGACTCTCATTGGAACCTACAGGAAGTGTTTAGAGGCTGTAATTTCTGCAAAAGGAGGATCTACTAAATATTGATTTTATTTCTTTTTTTTTGTGGTGCCCAAATTTATGCACCTGCCTAATTTTGTTTAAATTGCACACTTTCTGTATATCCAATAAACTGCATTTCACTTCTCAAATATCACTGTGTGTGTCTCCTATATGATATATTTAACTGACATTTTTTATCGTAACAACCAACGATTTATACAGGAAAATCATGACGATTAACAAGGTTGCCCAAACTTTTGCATCCCACTGTATGTCTCAGATCAATACAGGGTTGCAGACTAGACTGTGTTATAGAGGAAATAGGTGTTCATAAATGCCTGACTAAGCAGGTGGCTTTTCAGTTGGGACTTAAATGCTTCCAGGAAAGGAAAAGTTCTGATTGCGCATGACAGGGAGTTCCAAAGTGTAGGAGCAGCATGGCAAAAGGCTCTGGCTACTGAGGTTTTTTTGAGATGAACTCTGGGAGTGGCCAAGTTGTTAGATCCATTTGATCTAAGATTGTGGGAGATGTGATGCAGCTGCAACAAATCCTTCAGGTATCCAGGGCCCAAATTTTGCAAGGATTTGCATGTCAATAAACCAATCTTATTGACATTCCGGCCATACACTACATTGTAAGTTATGATGATGTGACTAATCTATAGGTGCAAAGGGGAAATCTTCACTTTAATTTTGCTTTAGAAAGGAACCAGAAAATTCATTTTACGACAGCTAAAAAAATACACTTATTTGACTTTGGCCTCAATTCACTAAGCTTATCTCCTGTCTTTAATAACTCTTCTAGAGTTGTTACCATGGTGATAAGGCATGTAGTATTCAGGAAACATTTTACCCCAGGCAAGCCTAAAGTTAACTCTTCTGTCTTTAAATTAACTCTCCAAACCTTAAAATAACTCCAGAGTTAAAGACAGGCTGTTAATTAACTGCGTGTGAAAATAACTACAGAGGAGGTAAATTAACTACAGAGGAGGTAAATTAACTACAGGAGAGGTAACTTATGGAATGAAGAGGTAAGATAACTCTCTCACGTGTGGAGGTAAGTTTTCTCTTGCTTTATTATCTCTAGCATGATCTTAGTGAATTTAGACCTTTGTGTCCTGCAGAGAGAGCAGAAAGTAAGGTGATGGCCAAGTCTAGGTGAATAAAAGACCCTCTTTCAGGCCTGGCAACTCCACTTACAGTCAGGAAAGAATTCATTGGCTAGAGAAATGGCCTGCTCAAGATTCTTCTCATTCTCCTGAACCCGGTTGAGATTGTTCTCCATTTGTGTCACCACATCCTTGCCCTGTACCCGCAGGTGCCACAGCAGCATCTCCTCCTGTTGTTGTACGAAGTCCTCAAGCTTCTTGAACTCCGTCCCAACGTGTTGCTCAAACTCCTCCATGTTAGTCTGGTGGGTAAGGAAATAAGAAGAAGCCAACATAAGACACGTGTCCCTTCCAGAAAATGGTTCAGAGACTGGAACCGGTTTCAGGAGTTTATATGGTCAAGAGGTGGGTGCAGGATGGCTTTCTCAACTATCTCCAGAGGAAAATGTAGGGGTATGGCTGCACCTTATCTACGTATTCACTTAACGGGAGTCCTAGAATGGAGAATTAATGATGACAGCGGGAATGGAGTGAGATTAAAGTAAGGCCTTCTGTGCTGGGATATGCGTTTCTCTTGGATTCCGGTCAGAGGGGGCGCCGCCTTGTCCTCCCACCTCTTGTTAATGCCGAACTAACGATTTTTGCAAAGATAGTGGAAAGCTGGTATCATAGTGAGGGAATCTCCCCGCTCCTGTCCCTCGCATACATCCAGATTTTGGACCAGCCAGAGAGAAGTCCTGGTTTATTGCCAACAACCGGAATATAGAACTAAGGTTCATACATATACTAGGAAATAAGAAGTTGGATATCCCTTCCGTGTTAAAGGGAGTCTGAAGCAAAAAGGAAAAACAAAACTGAAACTTACCCAAGTAGAGGGAAAGCTCTGGGTCCTATAAAGTCTTCCCATTCCTCTTCTGGTCTCTGTCCCCCCCCCCCCCCAGTCACTAGTCTCTGACTGCGCTCTTCTGCTTCAGGTGGGCTGCTGGAGTACTGCGCATGCGCAAGCGCCCTCTATCACACACTCGCACGTGTGTAGTACACAGCCGCCCGTCTTCGGGAGCATTTGTAGTGGAGATGAGTGGTACCCGGTGGGGTCTTCTGCTGTTGTAGCCCATCCGCCTTAAGGTTGTGCATGTTGTGGCTTCACAAATGCTTTGCTGCATACCTTGCTTGTAACCAGTGTTTATTTAAGTCAAAGTTGCTCTTCTATCAGCTTGAATCAGTCAGCCCATTCTCCTCTGACCTCTAGCATCAACAAGACATTTTCACCCACAGGACTTCCGCATACTGGATGTTTTACCCTTTTCACACCATTCTTTGTAAACCCTAGAAATGGTTGTGCTTGAAAATCCCAGTAACTGAGCAGATTGTGAAATACTCAGAACGGCTCATCTGGCAGCAACAACCATGCCACGGTCAATATTGTCTTAACCAGACCACACCCCTAAATGCATAGAAGCAACTGCCATGTGATTGGTTGATTAGATAACTGCATTAATGAGAAATTGAACAGGTGTTCCTAATAATTCTTTAGGTGAGTGTATATTGTAGGTGGTTCCCCCACCTTACTGTATTACTTGGAATTAGGGCTGTGGAGTCGGTACAAAAATCATCAGACTCCGACTCCTCCGTTTATGAAACCTCCAACTCCCGGTTCCCAAAATTGCCCAGACTGCTCCTGCACAGCCCTGGTTTGAATAAGGAAGACTGTTTTAGGCCGAACATGGATCCTTGGGCCGGATCTTTCAAAAAATATGGTGTTCTTCTGAAACCTGTATGCAACTTGCTCAATTCAAAATGGTATAGCTATCCACGTAGCTAGATGTGGTAAGTATCCACGTGGCTAGATGTGGCCTAGCTGATAAAGAAGACGTGGACACGCTAAAATGAATTGTGACATCACTGGCACGCTAGCAACAGGGAGACTGCCTGCTGCCCGCTTTCACCAGAGACCAGAGTTTCTGAAGGCCAGTGATTCAACAGGCATACTGCATATACTGGCTACCTATACAAGAGGCACCTAACTGGCTGGCCTAGACTGGGGGCAACTATATTGGCTACCTATACTGGAGGCACCTAGCTGGCTGGCCTAGAAAGGGGGCAACTATACTGGCTACCTATACTGGAGGCACCTAGCTGGCCAGCTTAGACTGGTTGCAACTATACTGGCTACCTATACTGGAGGCACCTAGCTAGCCAGCTTAGACTGGTTGCAACTATACTGGCTACCTAACTGGAGGCACCTACCCGGCTAGCCTATTAATATTTAGTATTTATATAGCACAGATATCTTCAGCAGTGCTGTACAGAGTGTAATATCTTGTCACTTAACTGTCCCTCAGAGGGGTTCACAATCTAATCTCTACTGGCCCGTTTGAGTGTAGGCAGGCCAGATCCCGAAGTGGCCAGATTGTGGGTCCTGGACGTAACATACAGTATATTTACTTTAAATTTAAAGTGTACCCGAGCCCTATTTCGGGTAAAAAAAACATTCCCTCGCTACTCCGATGTCCCCCGTCACTGAGCACGGCCCCCGAATGACCAGGCATTATCGCTAATCTCATTGAGGCCGGGCAGCTCCTCTTCCATGGCCGTGCAATAGCTGACTGAGCCCACCCTTGCGTGCGCAGTAAGCCAGCTCCGCGCTACTCCACATGCAGGCTCATGCAGCCATGATTTAGGAAGAGGAGCCTTGATGTGAAGGGGGGCAGCGCTCTGAAAGGGGGTGTTTCATACAAACGAGGGAAGCCTTAATAGGATCCTGAGGCTCCCCGCTCTTCAGGGTAAGTATTGCATTTTGAACCCGAGCTTCGGTTCACTTTAATAAAGAGTTTGTTCAACTTTGACCTTTTTTCATTTTTATAAGGGTAATTGCAATGGTAATAATTGTGTAATACCGTATACCGTCAAACTGCAGTATTTTTTAAGACGGTTATCATACCGTTGCAACCCTACTCAGGAAGGATCATCCAGCCCACCATGGGATTCTTCACCCCCCCCCCCCCCCCCCCCCCACTTCCTCAGATCAGTGGAACTGGGAACCCGAGGTTAGAGCTTTATGGAGGCTGACATGTTTATTTCCTTTTAAGCAATGCAAATTGCCTGGCTGTCCTGCTGATCCTCTTTCTTCTAATACTAATGCCAGTGCACACCAAAAACCTCTAGCAGATCAGCAAACTGCTAGCGGTTTTTGAAGCAGATTTCAGAGCGATTCAAGGCATGTTTAGAAACGTTTTCTAAACATGCCTAGCATTTTTTGGAGCGTTTTTGTGTAGCAGATTTCATATATTTTTACAGTACAGCTGTTGCTGAACAGCTTCTGTAACAAAAACGCCTGGAAAACCGCTCTGATCTAGCGTTTTTCAGAGCGGTTTTCCACTTTCCTCCAATACTTTAACATTGAGGCCGAAACGCCTCAAATCTAAAAAATGCTGCAGCCCCTGAGTTTGCGTTTGTGGGAAAAAACGACCCGCTCTGGTGTGCACCAGCCCATTCACTTTCATTAGCCAAGCGGTTTTCCCCCTGCAAGCGTTTTAAAAACGCTCCAGAACCGCTCTAGTGTACACCAGCCCAAAGGCCAGAAACCCACTAGGAGCGATTTCTAATCACTAGTGATTTGAAAAAGCTGTTGCTAATGCAAAGCTATGGGGAATTTTTATAAAATCACATCGCTCAAGTGGGAACACACCCATAGCATTACATTCACAAGAGTTTTCAAATTGAAAATCGCTCAGAAAATTGCTCCTAGTGGGTTTCTGGCCTAAGTTAGTGTTTTTCAAACCTGTGACTCCCCAATGGTGCATGTCTTGCAGGCAGCCTCACCTATGCACAGGTGGGGTAATTAGTGTCTCCACTAGATGGATTCCATGTAGCTGAGACACTAATAACCCCTCCTGTGCAGAGGTGAGGCTGTCTGCAAAACATGCACCATTGGGGAGTCACGAGGACAAGTTTGAGAAACACTGGTTTAAAAGGAATCTGTAAGAAAAAAAAACAGCCCCTGGGGGGTACTTACCTCGGGAAGGGGAAGCCTCTGGATCTTAATGAGGCTTCCCCTGTCCTCTTCACCCTCCAGCTCTGGCAGCCCCCCAACAGTGGCAATGTAAATATTTACCTTCCTGGCTCCAGCGCAGGCGCAGTAGGGGCTTTCCGTTGGGCTCTAGCAGAAATAGCCGGGCCTGCCTGTGCTGTAATGCGGACCCGATTGGGTTGGGTATTTCCTCTGGAGCCCTTAGAAAGCCTCTACTGCCCCTGCACTGGAGCCGGGAAGGTAAATATTGCAGGCGCTGGCTGCCAACGCTGGACCCTGGAGGGCGAAGAGGACAGGGGAAGCCTCATTACGATCCAGAGGCTTCCCCCTCCCTAGGCAAGGACCCCCATGGGCTGTTTTTGTGTGCCCTGAACAAGCATGCTGATTGGATGTGTATGACAAATCTGCCTGGATTAGCCACTTGCTTGTTTAAGGTGTGTAATTTAATTGAATAGACACGCACTACCAGCGGCAACGACGGGTCCGCTGGACCCTCCCGCTGGGCGGACTTTTAGCCGTCAGTAGCGCGTGTGTACGTGCTGTCGGCGGACTGATATGGCTGTAGCAGATCGTTCAGAAACAGCCTTATCAGTCCACCGACAGTGTGTACACACGCACTACTGTCGGCTGAACGTCTGCCCAGCGGGAGGGCCCGGCGGACCAGTCGTTGCCGCTGGTAGTGCGTTTGTATTCACCTTAATACCCTACTGGCCAGAAAAATCTGAACCGCCAGGCAACTATTGTTTAAAAGGAAATAAATATAGCAGCCTCCATATCCCTCTCCCTTCAGGTTACCTTTAACCACTTGCCGACGCCCACTACCTATGAGCGGCGGCAAAGTGGCACCCCCAGGACCGTGTAACACTGATCGGCAGCGGCTCCTGGGGGACTGAATTGCCGGGGATCGCGCGCATCCGCCGGCATTAGGCTCCGCCCACCCACGATGTCAACTCGCTGGCCAATTAGCAGCGCCGGCAAGTTGTTAACCCTCAATCCGCCGCAAAACATGCGTATAATACGCTTTGCAATGTATACAAAGCGTATTATACATGCTGCCTTCTGCCCTGGTGGGCCCAGTGATCGAGGGACCACCAGGGCAGGAGGCAGCCCTTGTGACAGTTGCACACGCAGACTGATCCTGCCCCCTGATCGCCCCCAGCACCCTTCAGACCCCCGATCACCCCCTTCAGACCCCTGTTTGCACCCAATCACCCCCCTAATCACCCATCAATCACTCCCTGTCACTATCTGTCAACGTTTTTTTTTTTACATTTTGTCCTAAACTGCCCCCTGGGGGCTCCTGATCACCCCCCCCCCACACACCCTCAGATCCTCCCCAGACCCCCCCCCCCCCCCCGTGTACTGTATACATCTATCCTCCTTTGTAATCACCCACTGATCACCTGTCAATCACCCCCTGTAACCACTTGTCACTGCCACCCATCAAATCAGACCCTAATATGCCCCTTGCGGGCACCTGATCACCCGCTCACACCCTCAGATCGCCTGCAGACCCGCCCTCAGATCACCTCCCAAGTGCAATGTTTACATCGGTTCTCCCCTCTAATCACCCACTGATCACCCATCAATCACTCCGTCACTGATACCCATCAGATCAGACCCTAATCGGCCCCTTACGGGCACCCAATTACCCGCCCACACCCTCAGATTGCTCTCAGACCCCCCTGATCACCTCGCCAGTGCATTGCTTGCATCTATTCTCCCCTCTAATTACACCCTGATCACCTATCAATAACCCCGTCACCCCCTGTCACTGCTACCCATCAGATCAGACCCTAATCTGCCCCTTGCGGGCACACAAACACCCACACACAACCTCAGATTGCCCTCAGACCCCCCTGATAACCTTCCCAGTGCAATATTTACATCTGTTCTCCCCTCTAATCATCCACTGATCACCCATCAATCACCCCGATATGCTACCCATCAGATCAGACCCTCATCTGCCCCTTGCGGGCACCCAATCGCCCACCCTCAGCCCCCCCCCGATCACCTCCCCAGTGCATTGCTTGCATCTATTCCCCCCTCTAATCACACCTTGAGACACTCATCAATCACCTCCTGTCACCCCCTAGCACTCATATCCATCAGATCAGGCCCTAATCTGCACCCCTGCGGACTTCTGATCACCTGGCCAAACCCTCACCTGCCCCACCGCAGTGACAGACCTGGCTGAGACCAACCGTTATGCCACACAATACGCAACTGCCAATCCAAGAAGCTACCATGCCCAGCCTTTTCAGTGGAAACCACTCCAAGTTTACGAACGTAACATTTTTTGGGGCCTTCTCCTTAACATGGGTCTAGTCAAAAATAATGTATTGCGGTCTTATTGGTCTACGCACCCAATACATCACATGCCCATGTTCTCTGTTGCCATGTCCAGGTCACGATTTGAGAACATCCTGCGCTTCCTGCACTTTAGTGCCAATACAACCTGTCATCTAAGAGGCTACCCTGCTTATGACCGGTTCCACAAAATTCGGCCCCTCATAGACCACCTGCCATCAAAATTTGCAGATGCTTATACCCCTGAACAGTCATTTTGAGGCATTTGGTTTCCAGACTTCATTTGGTTTTTACAGACCTCACGGTTTTGGGTCCCTAAAGAATAGAAGATTTTACTTTTTGTCACAAGTTAGTGGAAAATGACACTTTGTGAAAAAAAAAATACAAATCAATTTCCGCTAACTGGTGACAAAATATAAAATCTTCTATGAACTCACCATACTCCTAACAGAATACCTTGGGGTGTCTTCTTTCTAAAATGGGGTCAATTGTGGGGTTCCTATACTGCCCTGGCATTTTAGGGGCCCTAAACCGTAAGGAGTAGTCTGGAAATAAAATGCCTCAAAATGACCTGTGAAATCCTAGAGGTACTCATAGGACGTTGGGCCCCTTAGCGCACCTAGGCTGCAAAAAAGTGTCACACATGTCGTATCGCAGTACTCAGGAGAAGTAGTATAATGTGTTTTGTGGTGTATTTTGTATGCTGGGTGGGAGAAATATCTCTGTAAATGGACAATTGTGTGTAAAAAAAAAAAAAAAAATTGTCATTTACAGAGATATTTCTCCCACCCAGCATGGGTATGTGTAAAAATACACCACAAAACACATTATTCTACTTCTTACTACTTTGCAGCCTAGGTGCGCTAAGGGGCCCAAAGTCCTATGAGCACCTTTAGGCTTTACAGGGGTGCTTACAATTTAGCACCCCCCAAAATGCCAGGACAGTAAACACACCCCACAAATGACCCCATTTTGGAAAGTAGACATCCCAAAGTATTCAGAGAGGGGCATGGTGAGTCCGTGGCAGATTTCATTTTTTTTTTTGTAACAAGTTAGCAGAAATGGAAACTTTTTTTTTTTGTCACAAAGTGTCATTTTCCGCTAACTTGTGACAAAAAATAAAATCTTCTATGAACTCACCATGCCTCTCAGTGAATACTTTGGGATGTCTTCTTTCCAAAATGGGGTCAATTGTGGGTTATTTATACTATCCTGGAATTCTAGCACCTCATGAAACCTGACAGGTGCTCAGAAAAGTCAGAGATGCTTCAAAATGGGAAAATTCACTTTTTGCACCATAGTCTGTAAATTCTATAACTTTTACCCAAATCAAGAAATATACACTTATTGGAAATTTTTGTTTATCAAAGACATGTAGTACAATAAATTTGGACAAAAATGTATACAGAAATTTTACTTTATTTGAAAAATGTCAGCACAGAAAGTAAAAAAAAATAAATCATTTTTTTGTCAAAATTCACGTCTTCTTTGATGAATATAATAAAAACTAAAAATCACAGCAGCAATCAAATAGCACCAATAGAAAGCTGTATTAGTGACAAGAAAAAGAGGTAAAAATCATTTAGATAGTAGGCTGTATGACTGAGCAATAGTGGTCTGAATGGAAAAAAAAAAGTAAAGAGACTCTGCAACATCAAAAAGATCCCCTGGGGGGTATTCACCTCAGGTGGGGAAAGCCTCGGGATCCTAATGAGGCTTCCCGGGAATCTGCAGCGAGACCCCTGAGGGATGGAGGATGGCGTGGAAAGCCTCATTAGGATCCTGAGGCTTCCCCCACCCGAGGTGAGTGCCCCCAGGGGACGTTTTGATATTACAGATTCTCTTTAAGGGGTTTTATGCCTGCAGTGAACCTAAACTGAACGGAAAAAAAAATATGTTTAACTTACCTGGGGCTTCTAGTACCAGCCCCCCACAGCCGACCTGTGCCGTGACAAACCGAATCTCCAGTTCCCTGTAGCGACCCTCTGCCACCTGGATTTGCAGCCCTGGTCCGCATGCCTCCTGATCGCACTCCTGTGGACGGAAGCTCCCTGCACATGTGCAGCGCAAAAAAAAAAAAAAAAAAACACTACTGCACATGAGCAGAACACTCCCAGCAACATGAGTGTGAACGAGGGCGCATGCGCAGTGGCCGTCAACTCACCAGTCATCCAACCAGAAGAAGGGGGCTGGAGGATCACTTTAGTGGTGGCACAGGGCAGCTGTAGGGGCTGGTAGAAGCGCCAGGTAAGTTCAAGTCTTTTTTTTTTTTTTTACTTCAGTTAAAAGTGAACCTAAACTGAACATAAGGAAAAGAATTTCACTTACCCAGGGCTTCAACCAAACCCCTGCAGCCGTCCTGTGCCCACAGCGTGCCAAACTGATCCTCAGGTTCCCCCGCCGTGGATACGTTTTGCTTCTGTCGATTGATCAGTCAGTGGGCCACTGCGCCTGCACCACCCTGGCCGCGCACATCCTCGTACGCGTTCACGTCAGCGAACGTGTCCTGTGCAGGCAAAGTAAGGGAGAACCTCGTACTGCGCAGGACACTCTTGATACCATGAACGTGCAAGAGGATGCATGCGGCTAGACTTATCAATTGGCAGAAACGAATCTTCGCCGCGGCAGACGTTCAGTTTGGCAGAACGTTCGCCGCGCCATGGGCACAGGATGGCTGAAGGGGGCTGGTCAAAGCCCCAGGTAAGTGAAGTTTAAGTTCACTTTAAGCAACCAAGAAAGGGATAAAGTTAGAGAGCTGGAGCTAGAGGCAGGGCAGCATCAAGGTGAAGTAGGATATTTCGATGGAACAAGTGTGATTATGCTTGCAATTATAATAAGTCACTACACAGCGCATCGTAATCTTCCTCAAGGTGGCCACTAACGGTCCAATTCCTAGCGAAAAATCGTTTGAGCGATCAGAAATTCTGATCGGATTGGTTGAAAATAATCTCAGTTGATGGGCACAATCAATTATGAACGATTTTTAAAAAAATCGTCCAACTGGATTTTTGTCAAACCAAAATTTGGATTTTCTTGTTGGTTGTGATTGATAGGAAGCAAAGATTGGTTCGTTGATGGTGTAGTGAACGATTTTTCATCTGATCATAATTTCTGATCGCTCTAACGATTTTTCACGAGAAATTGGACAGTTAGTGGCCACCTTAACCACCCTGGCGTTCTGATTAAATCGCCAGGGTGGCTGCGGGAGGGTTTTTTTTAAATTAAAAAAAAACTATTTCATGCAGCCAACTGAAAGTTGGCTGCATGAAAGCCCACTAGAGGGCGCTCCGGAGGCGATCTTCCGATCGCAATGAGCGGCCCTCCGTGTTTCACTTCCCTCGTCGCCATGGCGACGAGCGGAGTGACGTCATGGACGTCAGCCGACGTCCTGACGTCAGCCGCCTCCGATCCAGCCCTTAGCGCTGGCCGGAACTGTTTGTTCCGGCTACGCTGGGCTCGGGCGGCTGGGGGGACCCTCTTTCGCCGCTGCACGCGGCGGATCGCCGCGCTGCAGCGGCGATCAGGCAGCACACGCGGCTGGCAAAGTGCCGGCTGCGTGTGCTGCTTTTTATTTGGTGGAAATCGGCCCAGCAGGGCCTGAGCGGCAGCCTCTGGCGGTGTTGGACGAGCTGAGCTCGTCCAGACCGCTCAGCAGGTTAAGAGAACCTGTACTGAGTAAAATTATTTAAAATAAACACATGATGTAACTTCAAATGAACATTAAATAGTTACCTTGCCATTAGTTATGGTGACCGTGTCCCGCCTTCGGGGTCCGCTGTCCCAGGATGCCTTGCGTCCCGGGAAGCGTCCCGCTTTCGGCAGTGGGACGTCCCGGCCTCGGGATGCTGGCCACTGTAATTGCAACTGGCAGCGGCGTCTATTAGACGCCGCGACAGTTGATAGCCCGTAGCCCAGCTCCAGCCTGCATAGTCTTCCGGGCGGCAGGCAGCGCAGGGCTACGGGAAGATGGCTGCCGAAGCCCTGTACTGGAGACTATTTGTGTATCCAGTACAGGGCTTCGGGCGCCATCTTCCCGTAGCCCTGCTATTCCAGCGCAGGAGACTGCAGGAGGAGCGAGATGGTCCTGGGAAGCAGCACGCCAGCGGCCGGCCGCGTGAGGGGACTTATGTCAGGTGAGTAAATTATTTTTTCTTTGCAGGTGTTATGTTGTCCAAATTGCGTTATTTACTGCTGACATGTTATCCAAATTGCGTTATTTACTGCTGACATGTTGTCCAAATTGCGTTATTTACTGCTGACATGCTGCCCAAATTGCGTTATTTACTGCTGACATGCTGCCCAAATTGCGTTACTTACTGCTGACATGTTGTTCAAATTGCGCTATTTACTGCTGACATGTTGTCCAAATTGCGCTATTTACTGCTGACATGTTGTCCAATTGCGTTATTTACTGCTGACATGTTGTCCAAATTGCATTATTTACTGCTGACATGTTGTCCAAATTGCGTTATTTACTGCTGACATGCTGCACACATGGGGCTTGATTCACAAAGCGGTGCAAACTGTTTAGCGCGGGTGTGCTAAACAGTTAGCACGTGAAGTGCTTTTCGCGGACTTTTGCGTGCGCAATTTGCCGTGATTTGCGCGAATCGCAGCAAATTGCGCACGCAAAAGTCCACGATAGCGCGAATCGCGGCACTTTGCGCGCGCAAAAGTCCGCGAAAAGCACTTCACGTGCTAACTGTTTAGCACACCCGCACTAAACAGTTTGCACCGCTTTGTGAATCAAGCCCATTGTGTTATTTACTGCTGACATGCTGCACACATTGCGCTATTTACTGCTGACATGCTGCACACATTGCGTTATTTACTGCTGACATGTTGCCCACATAGACTATCATTCATGAAAGTGCTGTCGGTATGGAGAATCAGTGCTGGAAAACACCGCTGGCGGTGTTTTAGACTTCTGACTGCTGATTCATAAAAAAAGTATTCAGGTGCGGTAGCAGTGTGGAGATTCCCCGAACTACGCAGGCGGTAGGCAGGCGGTAGGCTTGAGGAGACACGGAAGCTGCCGAGTTGATACATTTCTCCGTGTTCCGATCTACTGCAGCTGCCTGGGAGGTCTGTGTCTCCATTCACTTAATATTGTTATCGCCACGTGCAAGGGAGCGGTACTTCCTGTCCTCATACCGCTTGCGGTGATCTTTATGAATTAACATTTTGCTACATTTTTTACAATAATCACAGCACAAGGCGGTGATTTATCGCTCTGCTCAGTAGTGTCAGCTTTTCATGCTGAAAGAGGCTTTATGAATGCCGAACGTGCTAAGTGTTCGGTAAAGTCAGCTGCGGAAATGCTTTATGAATGATAGCCATTGCGTTATTTACTGCTGACATGTTACCCACACATTGCGTTATTTACTGCTAAAATGTGGCCACATTGCGTTTTATTTTCTGGTGAAATGTTGCCCACATTGCGTTTTATTTTCTGGTGAAATGTTGCCCACATTGCGTTTATTTTGTGCTGACATGTTGCCCATTGCGTTTATTTTGTGCTGACATGTTGCCCACATTGCGTTTATTTTCTGGTGTCTGGGGTAACTGTTGCTGCATTTATTAGCTATGTTTGCTGCTTTGGGGTTACAGTATACTATTAAATAGCATCACACAGTTTCTGCACACCCATGATGCGAATCCTCGTTTGACCACATCATGGCGTAAACACTGCTTTCTTATGCCTCGCTGTTACATCATTACGTTACCTCCGCCCATACAATGTCATGGCCACGCCCATTTTTCAGTGCTACACGCACCGCAGCCACCGCATTTCCCTCTTCATTTTGTCAGAACTTAAATATATCAGTTGCTGTCAGTTATATATCAGTTACTGTCAGTTATATATCAGTTACTGTTTCTTGTTACTGACCCCTGTGGCTAGGGTCTAATTCAGTGCACTCCCTCCTTCCCCTGTATGTGTTTGTCAGCATGCACACAGCTAATCCATTGATAGGTTTGATGCAATGAATGTGTTTGCATGTCTGCACTATGCATGTTACAGGGCCAGAGTTAGGACACCTATGTTTACCTGGGTACTTCTGCGCAGTATAGGTGACTAAGCATAAGAATGCATTCTTCTGTGAAGTAAAACCCCGGATTTTAATTTAGCTGTAGGGATAACGGTTGTGCCTGGATGAGTGAATCTGTGAATGCATTTGTTTGAACATTTGCATGCGAGAGTGCGAAGGGTTAATCAATTTTTGCTGTTTTCTAGCCACACCCCCTTCAGCACCTCCCTTTCCTTAAAAATTTATTTAATGTCCTAACTAGAGGCGATGTGCCTGGATATTTGTATTTTTTTCTTGTTACTGACCCCTGTGGCTAGGGTCTAATTCAGTGCACTCCCTCCTTCCCCTGTATGTGTTTGTCAGCATGCACACAGCTTACGCTGGTGTATGTGCATGGTGCACATGGACACAACGTTAGCTCGCTTGTTCGATTGGTAAGATGCACTGTCTGTCCCAGGAGAGGACGTCAGGATGTGTGCTCCTAATCCATTGAACATTTGCATGCGAGAGTGCGAAGGGTTAATAGATTTTTATTGCGTTTATTTTGTGCTGACATGTTGCCCACATTGCGTTTATTTTCTGGTGTCTGGGGTAACTGTTGCTGCATTTATATATCAGTTACTGACAGGCCCGGATTTATATCACAGGAGCCTATAGGCACAGATGTCCTGGCACCCTAGATTTTGCCCTACATGTACCTACAAATCCACACCGCAAGTGTGCTGGCTGGCCCAGTTGTTACCTCTCCCCTATTTCCCCTGCCTATTGTAAGTATCCACAGGTGCCCCTTAGTATTCTGTAGCCAGAGCTATCTTCAGTATTAAGTAGCTAGAGGTGCCCCCAAGAATTAGGCAAGCTAAAGGTGCCCCCGACCTGAAGGGAGATCTGGTCAGTGGAATGCCGAGACCCAGATGAGTAACCTCCCATTTACATTCCACTCGGGACTCTACATAGGTAAGGAGAAAGGGAGGCACTTGGGGAGGGAGCCGCCTATCCATCATTAGGCGCCTGTAGGCACATGCCTACAGTGCCTTATGGTAAATCCGCCCCTGGTTACTGTCAGTTATAGCTGAGTAGACAACTGATGTGCCCGGTAATGTCCATGTTTCACTATGGTTCAAGTGTGCTAAACAGGAAGCGGTTATGGGGTAATGGCCATTTTCAAAATGGAGGACGGAGAATTCCATTAATCACAGTGGACAAACAGTATGCGGGACAGGAGAAAGAGATTGATGAGTAGACGGTGTTATGTCTGATTCCGCTGCCCGGAAGCTCCCTTCCACACTGAGTAGCGCGCATGCTCAGTGTGAAGTTAATGATGCTGCTGGAGATAAAATACGAAATATCTCCGCTCCCACACCTCTTACACTCCCCAAATTTTCAGGGTAGGGAGGGGACCCCCAGAACGACCTCTATACCAAATTGCAGCCCCCGAGACCCGCTGGTTCTCGAGATAGATTTCTCTAATCTATCTCCTGAACCAGTGGGTCTCGGGGGCTGCAATTTGGTATAGAGGTCGTTCTGGGGGTCCCCTCCCTACCCTGAAAATGTGGGGAGTGTAAGAGGTGTGGGAGCGGAGATATTTAGTATTTTACCTCCAGCAGCATCATTAACTTCACACTGAGCATGCGCGCTACTCAGTGTGGAAGGGAGCTTCCGGGCAGCGCAATCAGACATAACACCGCCACCGGTAAAAGATCCTCAGCCATGGTGGGGGAGGAGAACACACAGCGCCCCCTACTGCTCACCCGGAAGCCGACACATCCATCAGAGACCGTGTTATCCCGGCGGGGGCATGGTCTCCGGAAAGATGGCGGCTCCCTGCATTGGGGACAGTGTTATCTCGATGTTGTGTTTGAACACGCAATCCCTACAGAATACGCTACTGCGCATGCGCAATAGGCCACGTTCTCTGGGAAGATGGCGGCTCCCTTGTGCTGGGGACAATGAAGGCAGCTTTAGGGTAGCCAATCGGACGCTCCACCGGTGGCGGCAGAGCAGAGTGCGGATATCCAGGAGGTGAGGGTTTTAGACGTATTCCTGCCGGAGGCTGGACGCCATTTACTGTGAGTAACGCTGTATACTGTGAGTGTGAGGAAGAGGATTATAATTGAAAGCATAATCAGACGTGTTGCATCTAAATATCTTATTTTATCTTGATGTTGCCCTTTTTGTAGTCTTTAGTGCCCAAGGCTACTGTTAGCAGCTGCCCCCCTCTAGTATAGGCAGCCAGATGGTCCTTCCCCGGAGCAGTGCTTTTCAGACAACTTTTTATTTTAACTCTATGTCCACTTGGATAGTGGAGATTGCACATCAGCACCCAGGCAGCTAACTGGGGTTGAAAAGGTTAATACTGCTGATGGGCATTATGGGGTTAATGTATGACCTGCATGACTTTGCACATGCTCAGTAGCATTTGTATGCTATTTTGTGGGGTATGCTAAAATGTTGGAACACCGCCGCCTCCATAGACTACAATAGGAATCATTCCTATTGAAGCGCTCAGTAACGTCGGCTCCGTCAGAAGACGGAGCCGAGGTTGCTTAAAAACCTAATAATTCGGCCTCCAGCAATCGCTGGAAGCCGAATTATTTCATTCCCCCACTATCCATGGCGGCCTGGAGGGGGAATAGTAATTACATCGGCCCGGAGTTGTGCAGAAGCAGGATCAGCCATATACCGCTGTATCCTGCGCCCAAGTCTACCGGCGCCAATTTCAAATGTACTCTCCTTCCCCCTCTCCAACCTCCAGTATAGGTAACCAGATAACATACTCCCCTCGCTGTCAGTTCCTCTCAGAGGCTCACCATTTCTTTCTTACAACGATTCCCTCCAATTCTGACAAGATTTTATCAAAAAATAATAAAGAAATAGTAAAATTTCTGTAAAAAATAAACAAATATTTATAAAAAAAAAATTCCTCCCAACTTTTTGATATGAGAAAAAGGGACACTTAAGCCATGCCCCTGCCACACCCCTGGTCACGCTCTCACCACGCCTATAGTCACGCATACCATAAAGATTTCATAAGAAAAATGTTTTTTTAATTCAAACCACACTGGTCCTTTCTATCCTGCTTCATTTTCCATCATATTAACATTTTAAAATTAGTTATATATCAATTTAACCACTTCACCACTGAGGGGTTTTACCCCCTGACCACCAGAGCAATTTTCACCTTTCAGCGCTCCTTCCATTCATTCGTCTATAACTTTATCATTACGTATCGCAATGAAATGAACTATATCTTGTTTTTTCCGCCACCAATTAGGCTTTCTTTAGGTGGGACATTATGCCAAGAATTATTTTTTTCTAAATGTGTTTTAATGGGAAAATAGGAAAAATGTGGGGAAAAAAAAATTATTTTTCAGTTTTCGGCCATTATAGTTTTTAAATAATGCATGCTACTGTAATTAAAACCCATGGAATTTATGTGCCCTTTTGTCCCGGTTATAAAACCGTTTAAATTATGTCCCTATCACAATGTTTGGCGCCAATATTTCATTTGGAAATAAAGGTGCATTTTTTTCAGTTTTGCGTCCATCCCTAATTACAAGCCCATAGTTTATAAAGTAACAGTGTTATACCCTCTTGACTTAAATATTTAAAAAGTTCAGTCCCTAAGGTAACTAATTATGTATTTTTTTTAATTGTAAATTTTTGATTTTTTTTTTAATTACAAAAAAAAAAAAAATGGGGAGTGTGGGAGGTAATGAGTTAATTTTGTGTGTAAAAGTCATTTATTTGTATGTGAAAAATGTGTAGGGTGTAGTTTACTATTTGGCCACAAGATGGCCACAGTAACTTTTTGCTTTATTGCGACCTCCAAGCCTCCTTCCGGAAGCTTGGAGGAAGAATAAGGAGGCTGGACACGTGAGTTTCTTCTCACAATGATCGCGCTGCCCATAGGAGAGCAGCGGGTCATTGTGGGGCTTAGATCAACGAACGGGAATGGATTTTCCCGTTCATTGATCTCCGGGCGAGCGGGCGGCGGCGGTTTTACTAGCGGCGGGCGGCGTGTTTACGAGCGGGAGCGCGGACAGCGTCGGGAACGCGGAAAGTACGTGTTTCTCCGTCCCTGGTTTTTAAAGGATGGAAAAAGGGGCGGAGAAATACGTACGCGCGGGGGTAAAGTGGTTAAAGGTTGGGAATAAAGTTTAGAGTCAAACACATTTTTAGTATAGAAATATTTAAATATTACTATTTAATATTAGTATTATTAGTATAATAGTATTTAAATATTTACATAGAAAGAGGGACAAATGAGGGTGACAGAGGGACAGGGCTCCCAAAAAGGGACTGTCCCTCCGAAAAAGGGACAATTGGGAGCAATGCAGGAGCAATCAGAGCCCACCAACAGAAATCTGTTGGTGGGCAGAAAAGGGGTGGGGGGGGGGGGAGCCCTTAAAGAGAAGTTGACAGCCTTATTATCTCAGAAAAAAATACACATATATCCTACCTAATAAAACTCCTGTGTCTCTGCGTCCCATGTCCGTGTGTCCCTGCTTTGCTCTACTGCGCATGTGCTGCAGGGACAGCCGTTGTACGAACGGGAGCAGGACAGTCAGGGGGCCGGCCAAGCGTGCGTGGGTGTTTGTATGCGCGGCGGGGGCGCGAGCGCTCATGCGAGCTGACAGGTGGCTGCAGTGACGGACCTAGAGCCCATTATTAAACGGGCTAAGGTCCCTAGTAAGTAGATAAATACATGCTCTACCTTCATAATATCTGTATTGCACTGTCCATGTTTTGATTTTAGTGATTTTTCTACAATAAAAAAAAAGAAAAACCTTCTTAGCTTTTTCCATTTTAAAGTGGGGCTATTTTGAAGCCAATCCTGATCTAATTTCCTCCCTTACTCCCCTCTGCCTGATTGTGTATGCATTGCCTGCCCTCCACTATAGAAAGTGCATTGTCTCAGCATGAGAAATATTGGCCAATCAGAGAGGTAGTGTTGTCCGGATCATGAATGATTCGGATCTTTGATCCGAATCTCTTTTGTGAGTCGAATCATCTGAATCATCAAAATGAGTGATTCGGATCGCAAAGGGGGCGGGGCCAGGAGCGACACGCCCCTCTCTCAGCAGGCAGCGGGGTCTTGGAAGCAGAGCGGAGATGGATCGCTCTGTTGGAGGGGAGCCAGCCTTGCAGGGACAGGTAGATGAGAGAGAGGGGACATGGGTGCCACTGCCAGATATGTGTAGAGCACACATACTGGCTATAATGTGCTGCTCATTATAGGCTGTCGGTTCCGTAGTTATGCAGTGAACAAATTGGAAACTTTTGACTCAGCTCAGTAACTTTGCAGGCAGCGTGCTGGGCTAGGACAGGGCAGGCACTGTGATTGCTGTGCAATATGATCCTCCTGCACTGCTCTAAACAGCTGCACTTCACTTCTGGGAATGCTTTCTTTCACTGTGCGATGTTTGCATTCAAAGTATACAGATGAACATATAGGTGAAATATATGTAAAGCATATGATTGCAGCATGTGGGTATTGTGTGCAAACAAACATTTCTGCTCCCTGCTTGTCCCTCCTCCCTTCTCTGTCCATTCCCTGCCCTCTGTCCATCTTCTCCCCTTCTCTGTGTGTCCACCCCCCTCCCCTTCTCTGTACACTGCAGGGAAAGACCTGTCCTGCTATTCATTTCACCCCCGAATGCTTCCATAGTAAAATGATCTGAGATTCGGATCAAAGATCCAGATCTTTTCAATGATCCGATTTGAATCATCCGGATCATTGAAAAGATCCGAACTTTGCATCTCTACAGAGAGGAACAGAGGTGTGGGAGGGGAAAACGGGAGGGAAAGAGGCTTCAGCCAATCGGGCTACATTAGTTAAATCTGCAGTGGCCTAAATTGTAAAACATAGCCTTGTCACCAGGGCTGTAGAGTCGGAGTCGGGGAAAAAACGCACCGACTCCGACTCCTAATGGATTTAAACTGTAATTAAAATAGAAAATATGATAAAATGTTCTATTTTTCTGATAATAGTCATCATAAATAATTTATACATACAGTAATAGCTGTGCTTAGTCCACAAAAATGAAATAAACCAATCAAAATTAGTTACTTGTGCTGCTTCAATAAAGCAGTCCCCGTATTTTTAAAGTCAGATATACACATCTGATTGTGACTGTATATATGATGTGTACACAGGAATCTCTTATATATGTTACGGCCAGAACCCGAAGTCTGGCCACTTCGGGTTCTGGCCGGTCAGTATGCGAAGTGGCCGGCTCATGCGGCCAATGTGTGAAACGGGCTTCAGTTTCGGACTTTGGCCGGCCAGAACGCGTTGTGACTTCACGTGGCCGGCCAAGTCCCGAAGTCCCGCTCACCGCCGCCAAGAGGCCCCGCTCACCTCATCCCCTGCTGCGGCTGCCGCTAACGTATTCAGACCTCCGATCAGGGCGACAGTAGCAGAGAGACAGAGAGAGGCATAGCAGCTGCCAGCCCAGCTCACGCGAGACCCGCTGGACCCGAACACTTCAATGCAGAAGTGACGTCATTAAACACTGCTTCTGCATTGGAAGTGTATGGGTCCGGGCGGGTAGCGTGCGCGCTGCTCTGCCTTTCTCCGCCTGGTGGTCGCCCTGATCGGAGGTCTGAGTACTTAGCGGCAGCAGGGGATGAGGTGAGCGGGGCTTCCTGGCGGCGCCTCCTGCAAAGCTCCCCCAGCCCAGTAAAGCTCCCCCCAGCCCAGCAAAGCATCCCCAGCTATGCAAAGCCGCCCCCCCAATCCCCCCCAACCATGCAAAGCGTTTCCAGGCACGACCAGCCCAGCAAAGACCCCCAGCCATGCACAGCCCCCCAGCAAAGCACCCACCACAGCCATGCACAGCCCCCCCCCCAGCCATGCGCAGAACACCCTCAGCCATGTACAGCCCCCTAGCAAAGACCCCCCCCAGCCATGCGCAGAACACCCACAGCCATGCACAGCCCCCTAGCAGAGCACCCACAGCCATACACAGCCCCCCAGCAAAGCACCCACCACAGCCATGCACAGCCCCCCAGCAAAGCACCCACCACAGCCATGCACAGCCCCCCAGCCATGCGCAGCACAGAACACCCACAGCCATGCACAGCCCCCTAGCAGAGCACCCACAGCCATACACAGCCCCCCAGCAGAGCACGCACAGCCCCCCAGCAAAGACCCCCCCCAGCCATGCACAGCCCCCCACAAAGCACCCACAGCCCTGCACAGCCCCCAGCAGAGCACCCCCAGCCATGCACAGCCCCCCAGCAAAGCACCCACAGCCATGCATTCCCCCTCATCTGTGACTAATCACCACTGTAATTTGATCTCTCCCCTGTGTCACCTGACTTCCACAGCAGAGCAGGTAATTTAAAAGCACAGGATGTTAACAATGTCTTCTCCCAAGAAAGCAGGATGTAGACACACTGCAGATTTATTGCAGGATTTGTATCAGCTGTAATTAAGAAATGCTTTTCTTTAAAAAAAAAAAAAGATTAGTATGCTGTATCTTTTAGAGCAGAGCGGAAGTGCCATTCATGATGCAGGACAGGACCCGAGATGCTCTGGGATTTCTGCGTTTTGGACTTTGGCCGACTGACTTTGGCCATTTCTAGAACTGGCCGGCCAATGTCAGAAATTCCCAGCATTTTGGACTTTGGCCGACGTCAAATCGGCCAGTTCTAGAAACGGCCGGCCAATTCTAGAATTGGCCGATTTCTGGTTTTGGCCGTAACATATATATATATACTAAATAACATCTATGTTGTAAGAATAAAGCCTGATGTGTAGCCGTGTCACTAATAGAGATGGTCAATGAGATGGAAATAATTCTGTGTTGATTCTGATTTATGCAAATATATGCACTCCCTTTGCTGATGAAATCAAATAATTTGATATGTTGTTAAAATTTGGTTTGGTGACTACAAATTAAATGGTACCTGAGAAGGATGGGTTTTTTTTATACATACCTGGGGCTTCTTCCAGCCCCCTTCAGGCTAATCAGTCCCTTGCTGTCCTTCTCCGCCACTTGGATCTTCTGCTATGAGTCCTGGTAATTCAGCCAGTCAGAGCAGTCTGGCCGCATGCCGCTTCCACAGCCAGGAGCGTTCTGCACCTGCGCAATAGTGCTGCGCAGGTGTTGTACGCTCCCGGCGGCGGAGTGTGTGCATGCACACTACTCCAGACTGGCTCAAGTACCTGGACTCATAGCAGAAGATCCAGGTGGCGGAGGAGGACAACGAGGGACTGATTAGCCTGAAGGCGGCTGGAGGAAGCCCCAGGTATGTATAAAACTTTAATTTCATCTGTCTCAGGTTTACTTTGTTACACAGTAGTACTATACTCTACATATGCACTCCCCACAGAGCTTCAGGGAATCCACTGAGAATGTTGTGCACATTGAACACAGAGGTGTTGTCTGTCACCCATAAACCTGGTTCAGATTGTGCATGAAGAATGTGTAATAGAGGAAGAATCTCCTTATTTCCCTGCAGAGTACCTGCACATCACTCTTACATGTACCCACAGTTACATTGCCTAGGACCTGATAGATGTTCTTTGTTCCGGTCTGTACCTTTTACTAGTACTCTTACCAAGGACTAGTTTTAGTCTATGACTAAAGGGAATAAATATGGCATATGTGTGTCTACATATATATCCTTCTCACTTCAGTTGTCTTTTAAAATTCTTAAGCGTTGGCAGTTAAGAGACGAATTTCATGTTACATACTTTCAATCAACAAGATTGTAATATGCAAATTAGAGGACTCTGAGTCGGTGGAATCCTAAACAGAGGAGTCGGTGGATTTTTGTACCGACTCCACAGCCCTGCTTGGCACTAGGGAGGTGTAAGCCTGCGGTCCTCAAGTGGTTAAGGTACCTATACATCTAGCGATGATGGGCAGATTAGACCAACAGACAAATCTCTCTATAATTGAATCTGATTGATTAGAGAGAGATCTGTCGGCTGCCCTGTTCAGGAATTGGCCTGTTACACCACATCCCCCGTCTCACTGACCCGAAGCTGCCACCCTAATGTTTAATCTGGCCCCCCCTCCCCCCGGTATCCAGTACACTCTATACATTACCTGTCCATGGCCTGCGCTTGCTTCTGTGCTCCCTCCACTGTCCATACAAGCGCTGTCCAAGTCTGTAACTTTCAGTAGAAGACAAATCTTTTGGAGCAGAGGCAACATTTTGACACTACTGCAAATTTTTTATTTTTTGAAGTTGGTACCACAAAATTCAACCTTTGCTATCTTTTTCATTTTTTTTCTTTTTGGTTAGTGCCCAACTACATTCATTTTCAGTCATTAACAGTTGTGTTTCTGTCCTATTTTTCCAGATGATGCTGAAGTTGTAAAGACCAGGATAAACAAGCAGAGGGGGAAGTAGAAGTTCTTTGTCCGCTATACGGCCTGTAAGTAAATGCTATTTCTTTTACAACAATCCTAGTCCTCTTCATCTCAAGTCTGCTATGTTTCCCATATGTAGAACCCCTGTGCCACTTAATTGTCGTGCCTTATCACCAGGGCTGTGGAGTTGGAGCAATTTTGGGTACCTGGAGTTGGCGGTTTTATTGACTTCGGAGTCGGTTGATTTTTGTACCAAATCCATCACCCTGGTAAGTATTAGACCAGTGATGGCTAACCTTGGCACTCCAGCTGTGACAAAACTACAAATCCCATCATGCCTCTGCCTTCCCAAGTTATGCTTAGAGCTGTTAGAGTATTGCAATGCCTTATGGGACTTATAGTTCCACCACAGCTGGCATGCCAAGGTTAGCCAACACTGTATTAGACTAAGGAGTCGAGGAGTTGGAGCCATTTTGGGTGCCTGGAGTCGGAGGTTTCATAAACTGAGGAGTTGGATGATTTTTGTACTGATTCCACAGCCCTGTTTATCACCTTGTGGCTGCAACTGCAAAATCTCGCTTCCACGGCGGTCTCCATCTTGCTTTTTGCAAATTCAGGATGTCGTGCCCCCCCCCCCCATAGCAACAAAAATGTGTTGCTATGAACAAAATGGAGATGGTACACTGAAAGCTGTATTATCAGAGTAATCTGTATTATCAACAGACAGAGGGGATGCTAGCTTGGAGACTAGTGACATGTCTGTATAGCCTGGGCCTCGCACTGTCGATTGATTGCCTGTCCACCTCAGCTGACTGTCCTCCTACGTGTGCACAAGGCTCTAGTGACAAACGTATTATAACGCCATCGGTGAGCTGGGCCGCTGAAATATCTGGCCGTGTTAAATACTATTGCCCCTCAGAGTCGTAGCAACTCGACAGTTGATTCGGGCTCTGGCAAATGCCAGAACCCGAATTGCGCTTTCGGGGGGTTGGGCGCACTTCAGCATTAGTGCTGTCGCAGCGCCAGGCTTCAGCACTGAGCACCGAAACCACCTGCTTTGCTCTAAGGATATCTAACACTTGCCCCAGGCGCTCTCCCCCTGATTTCTTATTGTTATGAAGCTGTGTTTAATGAGATTGCTTTTTCCACAGTGACCCACCAGAAAAACGAGTGGGTGGACAAGTCCCGCCTTGTTCTGTCCACACCAGTAAAGGAAGAGGACACAGACAACATAGAGGACCAAGATATGGCTGAAAATGGAATGATGGATCAGATGCCAGAGGATGAGGAGGACAAGCTTGAAATGGAGGTAACACAACTCTGCATGCAGGGACGTTGGTGTACATCCACTGATAGCGACATCACTGTACCCTGAAATATGCATAGCTGTTGTGTGGACAGTTACCTGAGACGGGTACATAGTATCCAGGCATCGGGCAGTTTGGCGCAGGGCGAGCCAAATGACGGCTTTCTCTGCTGCCGCTAAACACCCAAGTGGCGTTAAATACTATTCCCCCTCCAGGTAGCCATAATTCAGGGTCTGGAGATCCCCAGAGCCACAAATTACCCATTCAAGGGAAGCGCAGCTTAGCATTGCTGCTATGAGGGCGTCCAGCATCGGTGCCGAAATAACCTGCTTGGCCTGAGGCAGCTAATTAAATACAATTTCTGCTACCTAAGGTACAAAAGTATTAACACACACACACACACACACACACACACACACACACACACACACACACACACACACACACACACACACACACACACACACACACACACACACACACACACACACACACACACACACACACACACACACACACACACACACACACACACACACACACACACACTCCCCCCCCCCCCCCCCCCTACCTGTTTTGCTGCCATTTTGCAGGAGCTGAATCATTTCTGGCAATATATAGTACAATATATAGTACACTTTTCCAACACACAAGAAGGAAAGCTCCACTTGAATAATTATTTTCCACTGTCAAATCAATTCCAAGCAGTAAAAGGACACACTCACCGACTCCACTGACTCTTATAATAGGAGTCAGAAGCGCTGCGAAGGGTCTCAGCCCCCTTCCTGGCTGCGTGGTTATCAACTCTGATCCACAGGATATGTGTTCCTCTATTGATTCTGCCCTCCCCCCTAAACCGAGGGACAGTGCAAGATAACAGGTTCCACAGCACCAATAGTCAATTTACCTCAAATGAAACATAGTGCTCCTCATAGCGTAAAAATGTTTACTAAAAAGAATATGAAAGTTAAATCAAAAGCGGTGCAGGTTTGTAACAAGCATTGAGTTTTGCCCGGGCTCTCCCCCATGCTCTGCTCCAGATCAGCGATACACTCAGGATGCCAGACCTCCGTGCTGCAACTCACTCTCACTAATTCCTTCGCTACGTGTTTCGTACATCAGTGTTCATCAGGGGCTCCTCGGTATAAACTGAAATAACTATTGACTTACTTAACCTCCTTGGCGGTAATGACGAGCTCAGCTCGTCCATTACCGCCGGAGGGCGCCGCTCCGGCCCCGCTGGGCCGATTTAGATTTTAAAAAAAAAAAAAAACACGCAGCAAGCACTTTGCTTGCTGCGTGTTGGGGACGATCGCCGCCGATCCGACGCATAACGGGCCACCCCCCAGACCCCTGCGCAGCCTGGCCAATCAGTGGCAGGCAGCGCTGCGGGGTGGATCGGGATTCCCTCTGACGTCACGACGTCTGACGTCATTCCGTTCGTCGCCATGGCGACGGGGGGAAGCCCTAAAGGAAATCCCATTTAGAACAGGATTTCCTTATGGGCAAGCACGCCGGCGGCGATCGGAGGGGTGGGAGGGATGCGGCACGGAGGGGGGAATCATGTAGCTAGCGCTAGGTTAGCTACATGATTTAAAAAAAAAAAAAATACTGCTGCGCCTCCACCCTGGCGCATTTAATAGAACGCAAGGGTGGTTAATGCAGGTTTTTTTTTTTTGTTTTTTTTTTAACGGAAGTAACTTTTAGAATTCAGCTAGTGCACATGCAGTCTGCGTATTCCAAGTTAGCTCAGATTCAAGGTCAAGCTCGTGATGTGGTGAGACATGTCTATTCTTACAGTGACCCTGAGACTCACATGAATCTTGTGTACTCGAAAAATCAGTGTATAAATATCCTCAGTAACACACATACATAGAGGTATCCTATTATCGTATATGGCTTAGAGAATGAGACTCTTGATCTCAGGCCCCCGAAATGAAACTTCAAAAGGTAGGAAAAAGGATTCGGGCACCAACTCCAAAACTTGCAAAAGTGCAACACCTTTATTTCATCCCCATCATCCCAACACACATTGCAATAGTTAGCCTGAAAGCCACTTCGCAAGGCAAAAGGACCCTCTTCGTCAGAGGCAAGATTATTTTTTAATAATCTTGCCTCTGAGGAAGCGGGTCTTGTTGCCTGCGAAACAGCTGTCAGGCTCTCTATTGCCATGTGTGTTGGGATGATGGGGATGGAGTAAAGGTGTTGCACTTTTGCAAGTTTTGGAGTTGGTGCCCAGATCCTTTTTCCTACCTTTTGAAGTATATGCATCTGTTGTCCGGAGGCACAGCTGCCTGCACCTGCTGCCCCCTAAGCCACAGTGCAATCTAGTGCTGATCTATCACCCTCTGCTACTCCCCAGAAATGAAAGTTGGGTAAAGTATCTTTTTAATTCGTGTACTTCAGACGACCAAAGCTGTTAGATATTTATTATGTTATTTGAATATTTCTTATAACACTGTTCTATGTAATTTTTTTCGTATACCCGTATTTTTCGGACCATAAGACGCACTTTTTCTTCCCCAAAAGTGGGGAGAAAAAGTGGGTGCGTCTTATAGTCCGAATGTACAGACAGGTCCCCCCCCCACAATGCCCGTGGCAGCTGTATCTGAAGTCCGGCGTCTGCATTCAGCCGCGGCTTCCTGTTTTAAAGCTGGGGACTGAATTAGATCTACAAGTCACCTGTGCATTGGGTCTGGAGCGGAAGAGCGGTAGTTACCGCGATTATGCAGGGCACTGTGGAGAGGCAATGATTGGGTCACTGCTGCAGCTGTCAGCTCCTTACCCGATAAGAGGGCTGAAGGGTCCGTGCAGTTCCCCGTCAGATTGGCTTCCTGATTCCTGCGCATCGATAAGAGGGAGGACGAGAGGACAAGAGCTGCTGGGTCTGTGCGGTGTCCCGACCTGGGCAGCAGTGAGAGCGGCAGCTGCAGGGATGTCAGTCTGCGGGTCCGTGCGGTGTCCTGACCTGGGCAGCAGTGAGAGCGGCAGCTGCAGGGATGTCAGACTGCGGGTCCGTGCGGTGTCCCGACCTGGGCAGCAGCTGCAGGGATGTCAGTCTGCGGGTCCGTGCGGTGTCCCGACCTGGGCAGCAGTGAGAGCGGCAGCTGCAGGGATGTCAGACTGCGGGTCCGTGCGGTGTCCCGACCTGGGCAGCAGTGAGAGTGGCAGCTGCAGGTCCGTGCAGTGTCCCATCGCAAGGTCCATCCTCCTGAGCGGAACTGTTGAGCCAGGGAAGAGGGGAAGAAATCCGTGGGTGCACACTAGTGCACCCTTGTGATGGAACACTGCATGGACCCGCAGACTGTCATCTCTGCAGCTGCCGCTCTCACTGCTGCCCAGGTCGGGACACCGCATGGACCCAGCAGCTCTTCTTCTCCCTCTCACCGATGCACTGGAATCGGGAATCCAATCCGACGGGGCAACACACAGATTACTGCTGCCTCTAGCCCTTATCCTCCACTCCTCCCGCTGGCTACAGCCATCCACACCACCATGCTGGCTCGGCCGCCAGTCAGCACCAAGACCACCCAAGGAGTCAGGCTTCCAGGTCACATCTGTCCTCTAGAGCCCTGGAATTGTCCACTGTCACTTGCCAGAAGACCAGCACAGCACCAAGGATATGCCTCCAGATCCCATGGCTTCCCAGCCACATAGTGACGAGCATGATTGCCAGCCAGTGTGCCAGGGCTGCTGCAGGTAATGGGGTCAGTGTGCCAGGGCTGCTGCAGGTTATGGGGTCAGTGTGACAGGGCTGCTTCAGGTTATGGGGTCAGTGTGACAGGGCTGCTGCAGGTAATGGGGTCAGTGTGCCAGGGCTGCTGCAGGTAATGGGGTCAGTGTGCCAGGGCTGCTGCAGGTAATGGGGCCAGTGTGCCAGGGTTGCTGCAGGTAATGGGGCCAGTGTGCCAGGGCTGCTGCAGGTAATGGGGTCAGTGTGCCAGGGCTGCTGCAGGTAATGGGGTCAGTGTGCCAGGGCTGCTGCAGGTAATGGGGTCAGTGTGCCAGGGCTGCTGCAGGTAATGGGGCCAGTGTGCCAGGGTTGCTGCAGGTAATGGGGTCAGTGTTCTTCTGATCGCCTCCTGCGGCCAAAAGTAACACGGAAGGCCGCAATGAGTGTTTTGCTTACTTCGTCGCCATGGCGACGATCGGAGTGACGTCATGGACGTCAGCCGACGTCCTGACGTCAGCCGCCTCCGATCCAGCCCTTAGCGCTGGCCGGAACTATTTGTTCCGGCTGCGCAGGGCTCGGGCGGCTGGGGGGACCCTCTTTCGCCGCTGCTCGCGGCGGATCGCCGCAGAGCGGCGGCGATCAGGCAGCACACGCGGCTGGCAAAGTGCCGGCTGCGTGTGCTGCTTTTTATTTGAGGAAAATCGGCCCAGCAGGGCCTGAGCGGCACCCTCTGGAGGTAATGGACGAGCTGAGCTCGTCCATACCGCAAAAACATATTTTTGTTGCCTCAAACATTCTGTAAAACAGAATTTCTGAGAATGTGGCGCTACATCCATATCATCAGAAATATATTGGTCAGGGGGAGGAGCCACATTGTGACATCATCTTACAGAGTTCAGTTCCACATGCCAACAAACGCTGTATCTTAGACTAGTCCTGAAGGGCTAAAAGTATACCTGAATTGAAAATAAACTGATGCTAGAAACAATTGAGTTTATTGCTCTAATCCTAAAAAGGATTCTCCTGGAATCTCATTCTCATTTTTTGTTATTATTTTTATTTCAAAGTTTTAAATGTCTAGGTTTGAACTGGTAATGGGTTTGAACTACTGATTGTCCCTGATACACTTTTTTTTTTTTTGTTTATTTTGCTTCCACACAGACCAATCTTGAGCTATCAAACTTTTTATCGGCCCCTTTCAGTCAGAAGTGTTTTTTTCTGCCACAAGAGTTTTATGACCTATAATTAGTTATAAGGGAAAGTTATAGAATCTAGCTTCCCTGGCTGCTTCACCACTACATTTGAAGGAGAACATAGGCTAGATCAGGCATGGGCAAACTCGGCCCTCCAGCTGTTACGGAACTACAAGTCCCACAATGCATTTGCCTTTATGAGTCATAACTGTGGCTGTCAGACTCCTGCAATGCATTGTGGGACTTGTAGTTCCTTAACAGCTGGAGGGCTGAGTTTGCCCATGCCTGGGCTAGATCCAGCTTGTCTAATATGCTTTTGTGGTCACAGATGCACAGGTATGGTCCGCCCATGCCCTGGAGAACAAAGCCACTTGCGCACTGCTTTTTCCTCTGCATGAGAGTCTTTATTCTACTGGGCATGTGCGGATTGCACTTGTGCATGCCCAGTACTAAATGGACGGGAGCATGGCCAGGAACAAGAGAGTTCTAGGCAGCAGAGGTGGGCTTGTGGAGGTCTGGGAAGCCTCTGGACTATCCAGAGGTTTCCTTTTACTTATTTAAGTAGCTGCAAGAGACTCAACAGCTTGGAGTATGCCCATCCTCCAGTAGTACTCGGGAAACCAGTAGTTGAGGCCATGTTTGTTGAAGGCATTGCAGCAGCCTTCTGACAGGAAAAATAGTCTCTTGTGCCATGATAATGCTCATCTCCTACCATTTCTTCCACATGTCTTCCCTTCCCTACAAAGGTTGAGGCCACTGAAGATTTAGAGAACAGCCTTGAATCTGAGTCAGAGGACCATGCAGAGGAGTCTGAGGACCATGCAGAGGAATTGACATGTCCGTTGTGCAAGAGTCACTTCAAAGACCCTGTTATTATCAGCTGTAGCCACAACTTCTGCCGCAGCTGCATAGAGGAGGCCTGGAGCGGTCAGGAGTCATTCGTCTGTCCCGATTGTGAAACCGTCATGACTGAGAAGATGTACATCGCCAACCTGACCCTAGATAACTTGGTGAGGAAGTGGATTAGTACCTCAACTGTCAATTCTCCGGTGACACCCATGACAATAGAAAGGACCATGATCCACGCAAATTGCCCTGAGCACGATGAGAGGCTGAAGCTCTTCTGCAAGGATGATGGGATTCTGAGCTGTCTTATCTGTCGGGACTCCCTGAAACATTCCGGCCACAACTTCCTGCCCATCCCGGATGCCGTGGAGGTGTACAGAGTAAGTGATGTAACATCACCCCAGGTCGGAAGATTGTGCTGCGGGTATTTTGTGTTTATGTAATTAGTGGTGTGCTCTCTTTAGACGCAGCTATCGGCAGTTACGGCACCTCTACAAGAAGCTCTGAAGGCGACCAGGCAGCTGAACAGCAAGCAGAAGGAGAAGATCCAGCAAGCCAAAGTAAGAGACCACATTTTCTCCATCGGTTATATGGGACACTTGAGGATGCAGCCCGCCCATCTCCTGTGGAAACACCTGACAAAAGTAAAACAAGGTTAAATAGCCCCACCCACCCATTGTCAGTGGGTGAATTTAAAACCCAAATCATTTGTGTTAAAGGTAATATGGGAGGGATATCGCTTGGAGTTTTCTTTTCTGCCCAATGTTTGTGAACAGTCTGCCCAATGATCAGGAAAAAGCCAGGAGTTTAGACCAGGAAATTCAAAGATAATTACCGAAGAAAGTAATTATGTCAGCTCCCGTGGAAGAAGTATTCCAGGGTTATTCCTCCTACATCTTCCTGGTGTCGGGATCTCAATAGTCCCATATTTAGACGACCTTTTGATTTTTGCTCAGACAGAGAACCTGGTCCTAAAGCACGGAGGCCAGGTCACTCTGTTGCTATCACAACTCTGTTGGATAATAAATTACCCTTTTACCCTCTCTTCTAAGGCCCACTCAAGTGATCGTGTTCTTAGGGTATACAGCAAACGCAGGATGTTTCTAATGGAGAAGATCCTAAAGCTTTAAACAGGTCAGATCTGTGCTGGAGGCTCCATCGGGGCCTCTCAGACAACTTATGAAAGTTCCAGGTCCGTTGACAGCGGGGGGGGGGGGGGGGGGGGGAGGTATACAGTGAAAGACAAGGGTGGTAAGACACAGATCTTCCAATTTTCAGGCGCTCCGAGAAATCCTAGAGGCTCTACAAGCTTTTCAGCATTTAGTGATGCACAGGCATGTACTAATATTTTCAGACAGTGTGTCAGCAGTCACTTGCATCAACAAGCAAGGAGGCACCAAATCTCAAGAACTGATGGCTCTCTGTGCAGAGATTTTGTTTTTGGCAGAACACAGAGTTCTTACCATAGCAGCATAAAGGGGACTTTAAACTGGGAAGCAAATCACTTAAGCAAACATCAAGTGGACCAGCTAGTGGGAACTCCACCCAGAGGTCTTTCAACTAATAGTCAGCAAGTTTGGGCTCCCAGAAGTGGTCCTGTTCGCTTCCAGGCACAATGCAAAGGGGAAGAATTTCTTCTCCATTCACAGGTGCACAGAATTACTAGGGCTGGATGCTCTAAGTCTCCCATAGCAACTGGGTTACATCTTTCCCCCTCTGGGTCTCCTTCCCCAGGTTCTGGAGAAGATTCAGAGGGAGGAGGTTGAGGTAATACTTTTTGCTCCAATATGGCCCAAGAGAGCGTGGTACTCCACTCTATTAACATTGTTACGCCAGCCGCACTTCTCCCTTCCAGTGAGAGCAAATCTACTGAGGCAGGGGCCCCTTCTTCATCCCAAACCGCAACCTTTTCAAGTTAGCAGCCTGGATCCTGAGAAGGTAATTATGAGGAGTAAAGGTGTTTCAGATAGAGCGATCAATACCATTTTGAAGTGTCGCAAACTGGTCACTAAAAAAATATACAGAAAAATATGTAAGGTTTATGGGTCCTGGTGTTCCTCGCATGATAGACCTCAGGAAGCCTTAAAGAGAATCTGTACTCTAATATTCTTACAATAAAAAGCATACCATTCTATTCCTTATGTTCTCCTGTGCCCCTCTGTCCTGTTTCTGTCACTCTCTGCTGCAATCCTGGCTTGTAATTAACAGTTTTAGGCAGTGTTTACAAACAAATGACTGGCTTCTAACCAGAGTATCATAGGCTGAGAACAGCTTACTGTGTGATTCATGCAGAGCTTGGAGGGGGTGTGTAAAGCTTCTGCCAATGACAAGCACAAGCACATTCCACACATTCCAGCCTCTTGCCGACAGACACGACAGAGGAAAGAAGATAAGAATTATTACAGAGACAGTGCAACTAGAAAAGGTTGCAGTAAGACAGACCACATCAGAACAGGTATAGGAACTTATAGAACAGAAAAAATAAGGCTCAACATTTTGTTACAGAGTCTCTTTAAAGGACTTCCAAGGGGAGGCATAGGATCTATGTTTTGCTCACCTGAGGTTGCGATCATTACGGGCGGCCAGTGGGGACACCGAGGAGAACTGCGGCTGTGGTGAGGGAGTGAGACGGCTGCTGGGGGCTGGAAGAAGCCCCAGGTGAGTAAAACACAAATCCTACGCTTCGCCTCTGAAGTCCTTTTAGTTCAGTATTACAGTTTTTTTTCAAAATCGTCTAGAGAAACCTCTTTCACTTAGTATGCTCAAGATTCAATATCCAGCACTTTTGATCCTCCTGGATGGGCATTTGGCACAGGAGGAGTTGGTGAGAAATGTTTTCCGTCCGGTACAGAAAGTGACTCCAGTGAGAGAGAAAAGTTTTCCCCGGTAGGACTTGTCCTTTGTGCTTAATTGTCTATTTAGGTCACCATTTGAAGCAATATCTGAGTTTGAGATTATTACACGTAAAATCATATTTTTGGTAGCCATCACATCGGCTAGAAGACTCTGTGCTCTACAGGCCTTGTCAGTAGGATCCTTTCATGTCAATTTTTCAGGATAAGGTGGTGCTGAGACTAGACCCCTAATTATCTTCTGAAAGTATCTGCAGATTTCCACAGATCACAGAATATAGTCTTGCCTTCTTTCTGTGCCAGTTCTCCATGTGCTAGGTGGCTCTTCCAGGCTATAGCCCTAGCGTATTAGAAAGAGGCTCTCCTCCTACAAGCCTTAAAGCTAGGTCTACACGTAGCGATCCGGCTTATCAATCGAGCCGCTGATGCGGCTCGATTGATGAGATCCGACAGGTCGAATCTCGCCACCGCCGATTCCCTACTCGTTCCCCACGAGGGGACAATGGCAGGGAATCGAGCGGAAGATAAGCGGCCCCGGCGAGGACGAGGGCGGAGCGAAACCGGCGAGCGGGGACGTGGCAGGTACGCGGAAGAGGCGATCCGGCGGCTAATCGAGCTGCCGGATCACTACATGTAGATTAGGCTTTAGAGGCCTATTCAACACGTTCCTTAGCAGCTTCATGGGCAGAAAGGGAAGGGGCCACAGTCAGTCAAATCTGTCAAACTTGGACCAATCCCTTAAAGTGAACCTCCAGACTAAAAATCTACTCATCAGCACTTAAAAAACTTGTTTTTTCTTTAACAGTTTCACAACATCAGAACTATGTTTCCCTTACCCAAGCCTCATTTTTAGCTGCACAGAAGAAAACTGCCCGTGCATTTTTCCCCTGATGCTGTGCAAAGCATGATGGGATTTCTGATGTTGTTCTCATTCTGCTGTTTTGGTGCAAGTTTTTTTAAATTTTGAATTTGAGACTTGAAGCCTAGCGCGCAGCTGAGAGGGGTGGACACAGGCAGAGCAGTGCTTTTCAGCGCAGGTAGAATTGGGCGCAGCCGTCGCCACCATAGACTGTAATTGGAATTTCAGCTATAGCAGCGCTCAGTGAGTAACGTCGGCGCTGTCAGAAGACGGAGCTGAAATTGCTTTTAAAACACAATAATTCTGCCTCCAGAAATAGCTGGGAGCCAAATTATATCATTCCCCCCACTATCCATGGTGGCCTGGAGAGGGAATAGTAATTAACACGGCCCAGACTTGTGCAGAAGCAGGATCAGCCATATACCGGCTGTATCCTGCGCCCAAGTCTACCAGAGCCAATTTCAAATGTATGCGACACAGGGCAGTTGGAACTGTGTCTTATGCTCCCTGTCACCTCCTTTCAACCAAAAAGATGACTTCCCCATGACAAGGATGGCTGCCCTCATGAAATCACCAACATTTGCCTGTTCTTTTAAAACAGGGTGGGTAAGAGATTACGTTACCTATTTCAATTAACATAACTAATGTAACTTAATGACAGTATGTTTGTTTAGGCTGAAGTTCCCCTTTAACATTCATCAAGCATTATAGAGTGGACATCCTATCTCAACAGGATTTGTCATTTGGCAGAAAGGTGCTTCAGGCTGTAGTGTCACCTTCTCCCCCCCCTTGCTTATCTCTCCAATTGTCCCATATAACGGCTAGAGAAAAGACTATTTAAAGAGACGCTGAAGCGAAAAAAAAATTATGATATAATGAATTGGTCGTGTACTATGAATAATTACTAGAAGATTAGCAGCAAAGAAAATATTCTCATATTTTTATTTTCAGGTATATAGTGTTTATTGTAACATTGCATCATTCCATTCTCTAATATGTGCAGATTACACAACACTCAGCATTCAAAATGTTTCTTTCAGAGCAGTCTGTGAACTAATGACCTCTCCTCTGGCAGAGAAAAAGTAAATTGTTCACTAACAGTTGAGATAATAAAAGTCAGAAGACAGCCCTCTCCACGACTTTCAAAGTCGTAGAGCTTAATGGCTTTTTTGCATAGAGATAACAACTGGAGTTTCTTAACTCTTCCTGTACTGGAAACAATTAGACTGATGTATCTGATCTTAATGTTTTATTTCTTAGCTGTGCTACACATACAAATCATAATATCATTTTTTTTTTCCCGCTTCAGTGTCTCTTTAAACTTAACAGCAACGGTATAGTTGTTATACGGGACAGTCTCTATAACCCATCCCTTTTCTTCTGCACCTTTCATGTATTGAGAAGTATAGGTGTGAATACAGTATGTGGTGTACTACTCGTCCTCTTCTCCTGGTGTTTCTTTGGTAGCTACTTTCATATGCACTGAGGAGCTGGGAGAGGGTGGGGGCTATTTAGCCTATTTTTACTTTTGTCAGGTGTTTGCACAGGAGATGGGTGGAACCAGATCTCCAGTTGTCCCATATGATGACAAAAAATACTGTTACTGTTTCGTTTTTTTTTTTTTTCGCAAACTCTTAGCAGACCACAACCCAAGGAAAATTGTGGTGTCTTTTTTTTTTTTTTTTTTTTTTTTTTTTTTTTTCCCCCTGCAAACTCTCAGCAGTGATAAATCGCTTAATCCCAACCATAGACCTGGCTTCATCAGGGTTTGCTTTTATATAGTAAGTAAACAGAAAAACTTTATTATAGCCAACACAGCTGAATTCAACATAACAAAAGCCCAGTAGTTAGAACTGACGACCCAACATCAAAGACACTTCTAGCCCAACACCCCCCCCCCCCCCCATTCTCACACATACCCAAGCCAACATCCGCGCAACTACCATTCCCACATCAAGCTCACTCATCCCCCCCAGCCATCATATGTGAGTTGCTATGCAATCAGTTCCTGTGATTACAGGACTAAACTGTCCCAGAGTTGTTTTCTGGCCTACCCCTTAGCTGGAGTGGCCCTCTCATTAGCCTCATCCCCCCTCATCCATCAGAAAGAACACTATTACCTCCCCTCATTCTCATAGGGAAGGGGAATCTAGGCCTTTCCACTCTCTTATAACGAGTTTTGTCTCAATGGAGGCACCTAATTCTACCCATGATCCAAAGATTGCCAGATTAGTGTCAAAGACCTTTCCGCGGTTTGAATTGCAGAAGGCTTTTACCTCCCTCCAGAAACTTCTCACCACAGGGCTCTCCCACATCACATGAACCAATGTGCCGGGCAACCTTTTGCATTTCCAACTTAGCAACTAAGCCAGTTAAGTGATTGGCCCAATGATGTCGCTGTGGTCCCACCCACGAGACCATCTGCACCAGTAACTAAGTGGGCAGCTGTAATTGAGAGGTCTGTACACCGCTCAGCAACAACCATGTCGGGAGCATCTCTCATCCAGCTCTTCATGGGATCCGCAGCCTGCCCAATCCACAGTCTGCTCGATGCCTCCCTCAGCGTGGTCAGCTGCCAAGTCACAATAGCAGTGACTGGTGGCAGAAGACCTCTGCAGGTATGCGCCGGTTCTACATGTGTGCGAGGCGGAGGACGACACAGAAGGGCAGAGGACGACACAGAAGGGCAGAGGACGACACAGAAGGGCAGAGGACGACACAGAAGGGCAGAGGACGACACAGAAGGGCAGAGGACGACACAGAAGGGCAGAGGACGACACAGAAGGGCAGAGGACGACACAGAAGGGCAGAGGACGACACGGGGACAGAAGACGACACAGGATGTGGACTCGGGGACAGAGGAGGAGACGGGGACACAAGAGGTGCTAGGGGGACGTGAGGTACAAGGGGGCTTACTAATTGCTAGTAGATCCACAAGATGCCCCTGCACCATGGGCGCACCAGGTTTAGTATATTTTTACCCCCTGATTTTTGTCCTCTAAATCTAGGTGTGTCTTATGGTCCGAAAAATACGGTATTAGCTTCACCTTTTAAGTTGATTTACTGAAGTAAATGGACTTTTTCACGATATTCTAATTTATTGAGTTTCACCTGTAGTTGAGAAGGCCATCCTGTGCCAGTCTCTTGACCATATAAACTCCTGAAACTTCCTGTTCCTGTCTCTGAACCATTTTCTGGAAGGGACAGGTGTCTTGCTTGTTCATAGTTGCTTCTTCTCACCAACTTCTTGTTTCCTTCCCCTCCAGACTAACATGGAGGAGTGTAAGCAACACGTTGTGAAGGAGTTCAAGAAGCTTGAGGACTTCGTACAACAACAGGAGGAGATGCTGCTGTGGCACCTGCGGGTACAGGGCAAGGATGTGGTGACACAAATGGAGAACAACCTCACCAAGGTTCAGGAGAATGAGAAGAACCTTGAGCAGGCCATTTCTGTAGCCAATGAGAAGATGAGTGTAACCGAAGCTACTTCTTTTCTGACTGTAAGTGGAGCTGCCAGGCCTGAAATAAGGTCTTTTGTTCTATCTAGACTTGGCCATCACCTTACTTACTGACCTCTTTCTGCTTTCTCTGCAGGGCACAAAGTCGCTCATTGATAAGTAAGTGTATTTTTTTTTTAACCGTCATAAAATAAACTGGCTTTAACAGTGTAACGATTGTGGATTTTATTTCCGTGGTCAGCGCACAGGACGCGCGCCGACACTACGGAAATCCTCCACAAGCGTGTAAATGAAGGGAACCCAGCTTGGGTGCTTTGAACCCGTAGAGGGAAATTCCCACCGGCAGATGGAGCTGTGGAGTGCAGACGAGCACCGCCTCTGCACGGCCACAGATGCCAGATGGGGATTGTACGAATTGACCCAAGGCAGGGCTGGACAGCCTTTAAAGAGAAAGAGCACAGGGACAGTGTGAATGTGTGTCCACCAATCTTGTCGCCACCCTGCGACGGTGAACACACACCAGTGGAAACAAAAGTATGAACGCAATCGCCAGACTGGTGATTGCCAACAGCGACACAAGGTCTGAGCAGAATAGAACACGAGAGTAGCAAAAGGCACAGCAAACAATCATGAGAAAGGAAAATAACAAACGCTAACTAAACGCGAACACCGCACTCATTCGCAACAGCGAACGCGTTTATGGCGTGGTCTCCGCACGTTAAGCGCAACAGAGACAAGCACGCCACCCTGACTAACCAATGACACACAAACATAAAACAGAGAACGCAAAAGCCTGCTAACGGTTACCTCACCGAGCCTACCGCAAGCGCTTGTATAAGACAAGACAGGGAGGAGGAGCAGCAACCGCAGCTCTGGCCTTCGCTCCCAGTGCGAGTTTCCGAAGGAACCACCGCTGCTAGCGTTAGAGCGGGTGCGAACCAAGTACAGAAACAGAGCCAGACTGATCCACTGCTCTTACCGCCAGAGCGAGTGCGATCCAAGTACAGAAACAGAGCCAGACGGATCCACTGCTCTTACCACCAGAGCGAGTGCTATCCAAGTACAGAAACAGACGGATCCACTGCTCTTACCGCCAGAGCGATTGCGATCCAAGTACAGGAATATGCCTAGCAGGATCCACTGCCCTTCCCGCCAGAGCGAGTGCGATCCACACGGCAAGACAGACAGGAGTAACCAGTAGCAACCGCAGCTACGGTAACACTCCAAGACATAGGCTAGAGAGATCCACTGCCACTAACGCTAGGGCAAGTGCGATCCAGGTACTGGACCAAACGATTCACCATCGCCAACCGCTGGCGACAGTGCAATCACAAGGACAAGACAGGCAATACAGATAATACAATCCTGACTGCACTAGAGGGATTGCCCAGTGCAGTCCCTAGGAATTACTCTAAGCTAATCTTCAACAAACAGTAGCAAGGCTGACACTCTAGGAGTGTTTGCAGGAACAAACCTTCATGACCAGCAAAGGATTGTGGGATCACATGGTATTTATACTGCAAGCCTTCAAAGGGTGTACCTAGGCAATTTGCATGACAAGTGTATGCAAAATTCTCAGCAGCAGAGAAGGTCTGAAACTTGCAAAGTGAAGACAGGTCTCTTTCGCAGAGACCTGTAGCCCACAGACTCAGGAAATGTTCAAACAGCTGTCTGCCTGTGCAGACAGCTGAGCGGATCATTACAAACAGGAATTTTAATTTGTTGGCTCCATTCTAGAAGCCAAATTAAAGTGAAGAGTTCCCATCTGCACAAATAGATTAGTCACATAATCATAACTTTACAGTACAAGTTCCTAGTTTCAAAAGACTGCTGGAATTAGACAGGTGCATAAATTTGGGCACCACAAAAAATAAATGAAATCAATATTTAGTAGATCCTCCTTTTGCAGAAATTGCAGCCTCTAAATGCTTCCGGTAGGTTCCAATGAGAGTCTGGATTCTGGTTGAAGGTATTTGGACCATTCCTCTTTACAAAACCTCTCTAGTTCATTCAGGTTTGATGGCTTCCGAGCATGAACAGCTCTCATTAACTCACACCACAATTCTAGTCAGGTCTGGGAACTGAGATGGCCATTCCAGAACGTTGTACTTGTTCCTCTGCATGAATGCCTTAGTGGATTTTGAGCAGTGTTTAGGGTCGTTGTCTTGTTGAAAGATCCAGCCCCGGCACAGCTTCAGCTTTGTCACGGATTCCTGGACATTGGTCTCCAGAATCAGCTGATACTGAGTGGAGTCCAAGTGTCCCTCAACTTCGACAAGATTCCCAGTCCCTGCACTGGCCACACAGCCCCATAGCATGATGGAACCACCACATTTTACTGTAGGTAGCAGATGTTTTTCTTGGAATGCTGTGTTTCCTCCATGCAAAACGCCCCTTGTTATGCCCAAATAACAAAATTTTAGTTTCATCAGTCCACAGCACCTTATTCCAAAATGAAGCTGGCTTGTCCAAATGTGCTTTAGCTTACCTCAAACGGCTCTATTTGTGCTGTGGGCGGAGAAAAGGCTTCCTCTGCATCACTCTCTCATACAGCATCTCCTTGTGTAAAGTGCGCCAAATGGTTGAACAATGCACAGTGACTCCATCTGCAGCAAGATGATGTTGTAGGTCTTTGGTGCTGGTCTGTGGGATGACTCTGACTGTTCTCACCATTCATCACTTCTGTCTATCCGAGATTTTTCTTGGTCTGCCACTTCGAGCCTTAACTTGAACTGAGCCTGTGGTCTTCCATTTCCTCAATATGTTCCTAACTGTGGAAACAGAAAGGTGAAATCTCTGAGACAGCTTTCTGTATCCTTTCCCTAAACTATCTTTGTCTTCAGGTCATTTGAGAGTTGTTTTGAGACCCCCATGTTGCTACTCTTCAGAAAAAGTTAAAAGAGGAAGGAAGGAAACTTAAAATTGACCCCCTTAAATACTCTTTCTCATAATTGGGTTCACCTGTGTATGTAGGTCAGGGGTCACTGAGCTTACCAAGCCAATTTCAGTTCCAATAATTAGTACTAAAGGTTTTGGAATCAATAAAATGACAACAGTGCCCAACTTTATGCACCTGCCTAATTTTGTTTCAACAATTATTGCACACTTTCTGTAAATTCAGTAAACTTCATTGCACTTCTCAAATATCACTCTGTGTGTCTCCTATATGATATATTTAACTGACATTTTTTATCGTAACAACCAACAATTTATACAGGAAAATCATGACTATTGCCCAAACTTTCGCATTCCACTGTATCTATTTGCTTTGAGTCCTGGTAGAACTATTATTATTAAACCCTATCAAAGAGGAATGAATCATTGGGGACCATTGGACAAACTTTTTTTTTTACTATCGCAAAAAAAGTAAAATGTAAACACATGCAAATAAGTGAATTTCTTCCAGAGAAAAAATAGCTATAAATTACTCTTCTCCTATGTTGCTGCCACTTACAGCAGGTAGAAGAAATCTACAGAAATGAAAGGTTTTAGACTAGCCTATCTCCTCACGGGGTATCCTCTGGGTTTTCTTTTATTTTCAAAAGCACTTAGTGAATGGCAGTTGCTCAGTCCAACTGGCAAAATAGTGTGGAGATGAGTAGAGATGCTGGTGCTTTTCTAAGGAATGAACAAAATACTGAAAATCCTCCATGAAGAGATGAACTATGTCGGGCTATTTACACATATTTTTGATAAAGTCACATAAACTGTAACCAAAGGTAATAAAAAGAATTTATAGGACTTACGAGGCCTGTTTTCAAAAAAAAAAAAAAAAAAAAAAAAGTTAGATACCTGTGTCAGTTTGTAAGGCACGGAGGATGCCGTCCGGTGGCTGCCGGAGCTGGCCGTGGCTGCGCAGTCCGCATAGCCGCGAGTGCGGCTGCGCAGCTCTAAGGCCAACCCCCGATCCACGTAACAGGCTGTTTCCTGTAGCGTGGATCGGGGGTTTGGCACTCGCAGCTCCGGCGGCCATCTTTGTGAAGGCTGGAGAGCCCGACCCGGGCCGTGCGGTCGGGGGACGTTCGGGGGGATATTGAGCGGCAGGGCCCCGTGGAACGGCACGGAGGGCGCTGACGGCGTCCTCCTTGCCTTACAAACTGACACAGGTATCTAACTTTTTTTTTTTTTTTTAGAAAACGGGCCTCGTAAGTCCTTTAAGGCCTCCTATGAGTAACAAACAGGAGGAGTCTTAAATATCATATGCCCAACTCTGAATTTGAGATCGAGATTTCTCAATCTATTGGTACAAGGAGTGAAAACTCAGGTCAATTATTTAATAAAATTACTTATTGATATATACATAAATTTATCAGAACAATAGCAAATCGAAATTACTGTTTCTTACAGAATCCACAAAATACTTCTTGATATAAGCTCAATACAAAACTTCAAAGCAAAATTAACCATAAGATGTTAATGGATAAGGCCAATAAATCACAAGTAGGCCGTGCGATCACAGAATAACATACATTTTACCTCTACTGTAATGTCTTAATCATAATGCATAAATTTAGCTTCAGAACAAGGGAAAAATGTGAAAATGACCTGATCTGTCTAAGGAAATTTATCACTCAATCTCTATTTCCCTATTAAAGCGGACCCAAACCAAGACATTTTTCAATTCAAAATATTTAGTTGCACCACTCTGACACATACTAAGATAAATAAACACTCGTTCAAGCCTATGAGCATTTCAGTGCATACTTTTCACCCTCCTCTTTTCATTACTAGTTATTCAGGTGGCAGCCATTAGCAATTCCTCCTTTGCTGGACACCTTCTACTCCAGCAGTCTGCTGGATTCTGTCCCGGCAATATGAAAGGAAGGGAGGGGTTCCTCCAATAAATGTAAAATATTTTATATTTGTCATCATGCAGCTGAAAAAAGGCTGCTATTTATTATTATAATTTAGAAGATAGATTTTTTTTTCTGAAATCTTGTATTTTTAAATTGGGTCCACTTTAAGTCATAAGCTCAGACTTCATAATATATATGTATGTATGTATGTATGTGTATGTGTGTATGTGTGTGTGTGTGTGTGTATATGTATATGTATATATATATATATATATATATATATATATATATATATATATATATATATATATATATATATATATATATATATATATATATATATATATATATATATATATATATATATATATATATATATATATATATATATATATATATATATATATATATATCGGATGTATGTGTGTGTGTGTGTGTGTGTGTGTGTGTGTATGTGCCGCGATCACTCGAAAACCCCTTGACCGATTTGAACGAAACTTGGTATGCAGATCCCTTACTACCTGGGATGATATGTTCTGGGGGTCTCGCGTCCCCCCTGCACACCTGGGCGGAGCTACAAACAGCAAATCAGATTTCACCTATTCAAGTCAATGGAAAAAATGTAAAAGGCTGCCATTCTCACAGTAATCAAGCCAGAGTCCCCACACTTGGCACAGTTGGTCACTTGGTGACTGAGGTTACAAATCCAGGAAAAGCGGGCGGAGCATAAAACAGCCAATCAAAATTCAGCCATTCATTTTAAATGGGAAAATGTAAACTGCAGCCATTCTTACACTGTTAATCGCAGGGTTCTCAAACTTGCCACACTTGGTCACTGGGTGAATGAGATTAAGATTTTGGAAAGTGGGTGGAGCCTACAACAGCCAATCAAAATTCACCTATTGCATTTAAAAGGGAATATTTAAACTGCTGCCATTCTTACACTGTTTATGACAGAGGCTTCAGACTTGCTGCAGTCAGTCATTGGGTGACTGGGGTCCAAATTCACTAAAGGGGCGGGGCCACAAACAGCCAATCAGATTTCTTTGCTGGATAAACTGCTTCCATTCACACATTTTTGATGCCAGGAACCTGAAAGCTCACAAAATTGGTCATTGAGTGACTGTGTGACAAGGTTACACAAAGTGGGTGGAGCCAAAAACAAATTTTACAGGGAAAATATAAACTGCAGCCATTCTTACACTGTTAATGGCAGGGTTGTCAAACTTTGCACAGTTGGTCATTGGGTGAATGAGATTAAGATTTTGGAAAGTGGGTGGAGCCTACAACAGCCAATCAAAATTCAACTTTTGATTTTCAAAGGGAATATTTAAACTGCAACCATTCTTATACTGTTAATAGCAGATGCCTCAAACCTGGTACAGCTGGTCACTGGGAGACTGGGGTTCAAATTCAGAAAGGGGCGGAGCTACAAACAGCCAATCAGATATACAAAGTATTGATACCAAGGACCCCAAAGCTGATAAACTTGGTAATTTAGTGACTATATGTCAAGGTTACAAAAAGTGGGCGGTGCAAGAAACTTAATTTTTTACATGGCAGGGTTCCTAAACTTGACACAATTGGCCACTGAGTGCCTGGGATTATTATTCAGAAATGTGGGTGGAGCCTACAACAGCCAATCAAAATTCACCTATTGATTTTCATGGGGAATATTTACATTGCTACCATTCTTACACTGTTAATGGCAGAGGCCTCAAACCTGATATAGTCAGTAATTGGGTGACTGGGGACCAAATTCACTAAAGGCGGTGGAGCCACAAACAGCCAATCAGATTTGTTAGATTGATTTCAGCCATTCTGTTGTTGGCAGGGTTCTCAAACTTGACACAGTTGGCCACTGGGTGACTAGGATTAATATTCAGGAAAGTGAGTGGAGTGTACAGCAGCCAATCAAAATTCATCTTTTGATTTTCAAGGGGAATATTTACATTGCTGCCATTCTTGCACTGTTAATGGCACAGATTATTATACAGAAAAGTGGGTGGAGCCTACAAAAAGCCAATCAAAATTCACCTGTTGATTTTCAAAGGGAATATTAAAATTGCTGCCATTCTTGCACTATTAATGGCACAATCCTCAAACCTGATACAGTTGGTCATTGGGTCACTGGGGTTCAAATTCAGAAAAGGGGATAGAGCAGGCATGGGCAAACTTGGCCCTCCAGCTGTTGAGGAACTACAAGTCCCACAATGCATTGCAGGAGTCTGACAGCCACAGTCATGGCTCATAAAGGCAAATGCATTGTGGGATTTGTAGTTCCTTAACAGCTGGAGGGCCAAGTTTGCCCATGCCTGGGATAGAGCCACAAACAGCCAATCAGATGTGTTTCATTTCACTGGGAAAATACAAATTATTGATGCCAAGGACCCAAAGCTCACAAACATGGTCATTGAGTGACTGTGTGTCCAGTTTACAAAAAGTGGGCAGAGCCAAAAACAAATTTCACTGGGAAAATGTAAACTGCAGCCCTTCTTCACTGTTAATGGCAGGGATCTCAAACTTTGCCAAGATGGTCACTGGGTGACTGAGATTAATATTCAGGGAAGTGGGTGGAGCCTATAATAGCCAATCAAAATTCACCTGTTGATTTTCAAAGGGAAAATCCCCCCCCATGGAGCCAGGCATAGGTGCCCACAGTACAGGTTGTACAGGTTAGCTACGTAGGTGCCTCCAGTATAGGGTAGCCTGTATAGTTGCCACCAGTGTGGGTTAGATAGGTAGGTGCTCCCAGTATAGTTTAGATAGGTAGGTGCCCGCAGTATAGGTTCGATAGGTAGGTTCCCGCAGTATAGGTTCGATAGGTAGGTTCCCGCAGTATAGTTTAGATAGGTAGGTTCCCGCAGTATAGGTTTGATAGGTAGGTTCCCCCAGTATGGGTTCGATAGGTAGGTTCCCCCAGTATGGGTTATATAGGTAGGTTCCGGCAGTATAGGATAGTTAGGTAGGTTCCCGGCGTATAGCTTGGCTAGGTAGGTTCCCGCAGTATAGGTTAGTTAGGTAGGTTCCCGCAGTATAGGTTAGTTAGGTAGGTTCCCGCAGTATAGGTTAGTTAGGTAGGTAGGTTCCTGCAGTTTAGGTTAAATAGGTAGGTTCCTGCAGTTTAGATTAGCTAGGTAGGTTCCTGCAGTTTAGGTTAGTTAGGTAGGTGCCCCGCAATATAGGTGTTAGGTAGGATCCCGCAGTTTAGGTTAGTTAGGTATGGGCGGCATGAGTTGGGCGCAGGAGCGGGGGGAGCGGACATAATAGTAATAACTCACCTGCTTCCGCCGAACCCGCGCTGCTTCAATGTCCTTCCTTTCCCGGCATCTATCTAATTAGTAACAGCGCTTCCTGTGATGACATGCGGTACGTCATCACAGGGGGTGTTGTTACCAGGCGACAGACGCCGGGAGAGGAAAGATATTGAAACTGTGGGGGAACGGATGAAGAAGGTGAGTTATAACTATTATGGCCGTTCCCCCGCTCCGGCGCCCCCCCCCCTCCTGCAGCACAATAAAGCGCCCCGGGCGATTGCACGTATCGCACGCCCATAGAAACGGGGCTGTAGCAGATGCCTCAAACCTGCTATAGTTGGTCATTGGGTGACTGGGGTTCAAATGTTGGAGAGTGGCGCAGCCGCTAACAGCCAATCTGATTTGTTTAATTTCTATGGGAATATACAAATTATTGATGCCAAAGACCCCAAAGCTCACAAACTTGGTCATTGAGTGTTTGTGCATTAGGGTTAGTAAAAGTGGGCGGAGCCAAAACCGGTCAAATACATACACGGGCGGGCAGTTCCAGGTCATTAGTGGGTGGAGACAAATACAAATTTCACTGGGAAAATGTCTATTGCAGCCATTCTTACACTGTTAATGGCAGGGTTCTCAAACTTTGCACAGTTGGTCACTGGGTGACTGGGTTAAATATTCAGAAAAGTGGGTGGAGCCTACAAAAGTGAATCAAACTTCACCTATTGCTTCTCAAGGGGAATATTTAATTGCTGCCATTCTTGCACTGTTAATGGCACAGGCCTTAAACCTGCTACAGTTGGTCATTGGGTGACTGGGGTTCAAATTCAGAAAAGAGGGTGGAGCCACAAACAGCCAATCAGATTTTTTTCATTTCAATGCAAATTATTGATTCCAAAGACCGCAAAGCCCACAAACTTGGTTATTGAGTAATTGTGTGTTAGGGTTAGAAAAAGTGGGCGGAGCCAACACTAGCCAAATACATACCCGGGCAACGCCGGGCAATCAGCATATATATATATATATATATATATATATATATATATATATATATATATATATATATATATATATATATATATATATATATATATATATATATATATATATATATATATATATATATATATATATATATATATATATATATATGTATATATATATATATATATATATTCAGAAAAAAATTAACCCAAATTAAACACCGATATTCCCAGGTTGCAATGCCGGGAAGGTCAATGTTTAGGGTATAAATATACAAGGCATATAATCAATGAATATCCAAGCACAAAACTTAGTTGGCTTTAATATAATTGAAATTTATATTTACCAATCATATGGAATATGGGATCCTGACAGGCCTTTGGTGTCACCCCAATCACCCCCTCTCTGGAGCCTTCTTAGGTGTGAGTGTGTCCAGCCGATGCTTGTAGGGTGTGAGGGTGTGTCCTGCACTGATTGTGTCTCGTAATTTATCCCTCCTTTTCTATCTAAAACTCAACCCCGCGGATTAACCTTTATCCAACTGGAACTGGAGGATGTATCTCTTAAAGTGGACCCAAACCAAACATTTTTTTAATTAAAAATATTTAGTTGCACCACTCTGACACATACAAAGATAAATAAACACTCCTTCAAACCTATGAGCATTTCAGTGCATGCTTTTCACCCTTCTCTTTTCATAGCTAGGGTTATACTGGGGGCAGCCATTAGCAATTCCTCCTTTGCCGGACACCATCTACTCCGCCAGTTTGCCGGGAAAATCCCGGAAATTTGAAAGGAAGGGAGGGGTTCCTCCAATAAATGTAAAATATTTTATATTGGTCATCATTCAGCTGAAAAAAGGCTGCTATTTATTATTATAATTTAGAAAATAGATTTTATTTCTGAAATCTTGTATTTTTAATTTGGGTCCACTTTAAGTTATACTATAATGTATTAATATATATGTTTAGGGCTACTTTCCCACCAAGACGTTACGTTTTAGGGGACGTTATGGTCGCATATCCTGCCCCTAACGCAACGCATGGTGGTGTTGAAGTTGGACGTCAGATTGAGCTGCGTTATGCAGCTCTCAAAGCAGCCGCTCCAGGTTAGTGATAGGAAGTCCGGATCTTTTTAAGGATTCGGATCATTTGAATCGGATCATTGAAACGATCCAGATCTTTGAACCAAATCATTTGAATCATTTTACTAGGGAAGCAGACTGGGTGAAATGACTAGCAGGACAGGACTTTCCCTGCACTGTACATTCTGTATGTTCCTGTTTCTTCCAGACAGACATCCACTGTGAACCGAATCTTTCATTGTGATGATCCGGATGATTCGACTCTCAAAAAAGATCCGGATCAAATGAACGATTCGTTCATGATCCGGACAACACTACAGTCCCACCACGAGTCACCACAGTGCAGTGAATATTAATTAGACATGTGGCTGGCCGCGGAGGAGGAGGGGAGACCTCCTCCTCCAACATTACTGAGCATGTGCAAACAGTCTAACGTGGCTTAGCCCAGTATAACGTACAGCATGCAGCACTTTGTTGAAACGTGCTGCGGTACTATGTAACGCAACATGTGCACTGTGAACAGCACATTGATTTTACAGTGCTGTGAGTTGGGCTGCATTACTGGCTGCTGTAAAGTGGGACTTTAACGTCCCACTGGGAAACCAGCCTAAATCTATATAGAAGAAATGAAATCATGTCTATCCTATCATTATATAAAACATACTAGGTATAATGTTCCTAACCTGAAAGAAAATGCATATAAGAAATATACCTCTATTAAGCCCTTTGGACTTAACAAAGACACTTGGTCGTATAATCCTTTATCAACAAACGTTTAAAGTTTTTAAGATAGTCACTCACACCTGAATCAGCAGTCTTGTCAGGTAAAATGACCTGTCCTTTTTAAATGTCATTGATTTAGGCTGCATTTCCACTTGTGCGGTGCGAATCGCTGCGGTAAAAATTCGCATGCAGATCTATTTTCGCATGAAAATTCGCATGGATGACGATGTATGCGAATTTAACCATGGCAGTGCTGGTGTGCTTTTCCATTGTTTCTATGCGAATTTTCATGCGAATTTGCAAGAAAATTTGCATACCCAAACCTCATGCGAATTTCCTATTAAATACATTGTATGCGATTCGCATAGCGGTATGCGATATGCGAATTCTGATGGCTCTGTCATGCGAATTTTTTCTGCACAGAAAAACACAAAGGAATCCTGACAAGTGGAAACAGTCCCATTCACTTGTATTGCTATGCGAATTTGCATGCGAAAAACGCATGCGAATTCGCAAGAGTGGAAATGGGCCCTGAGACTTGTCAGCATTAAATTGTATACAACAGAATAAAATACCTATTCCTTATAACCATATCATTGATCATGCATGCATAGTATATATCATGTATACATAAAATCCTACAAGGTCATATTCTCTTTTATTATATAGGTTTTTATTAAACCTATAATCTCTTATAGCTAATTGTTCATTATTTGAAAATCCGACAACTAGTAAAAAATCTGTCAGTTTTGTCAGATTTCTACTAACTACGGTAATGTGAGTGGCAGCAACAGAGGAGGAAAGTCATTCATGGCTCATTTTACTCTGGAAGAATTATTATTATTATTGATTTATAAAGCGCCAACATATTCCGTGGCGCTGTACAAAGTAAGAAACAAACATGGGGTACATAATAATACAGAAAATGGTGTACACTAATATACAAGATACATAATTAGAGACAAAATACAAATAAATGATACAGAAAATGGTGTACACTAATATACAAGATACATAATTAGAGACAAAATACAAATAAATGATACAACATACAGAATACAAAATACAGAAGTGGTAATGACAGTGATAAAAGTAACATGATGAATAAAATGTATAATGATTTCCAAGACACAAAAGGGGAGAGAGCCCTGCCCTTGCGAGCTTACAATCTGAAGGGAATGGGGGTAAACGAGAGGAGGGGTAGTATACGATAAAATATATATAGGCAGCGTGTTCTAGGATACCTAGTAGGAGTGCAGTTTGGTCTTAGGACAAAGGGAAGTGGCCTAAGGTAGCGCATATGCTTGTCGGAACAAATGAGTTTTTAGAGAGCGTTTAAAAGTAACGAAGGTTGGCGAGTGACAGATGTGTTGTGGGAGAGGATTCCAGAGAAGGGGTGAAGCGCGTGCAAAATCTTGCAAGCGTGAATGTGAGGCGGTGATTCTAGAGGAGGACAACAGAAGATCATGTGCCAATCTGAGATTGCGATTGGGTTTGTATCTGGAAATTAGTGAGGATATGTACCGGGGAGAGAGATTGTGGAGAGCTTTGTAGGTTAGGGTTAGAAGTTTGAACTGGATCCTCTGGTTAATTGGCAGCCAGTGAAGAGCTTTACAGAGAGGAGCAGCAGGGAGAGAGAGAAGAAAGATGAATGAGACGAGCAGCTGAGTTCAGTACCGACTGGAGCGAGGCCAGTTTGTTAGAAGGTAGTCCAAGAATTACACTTCTTATTTGTATGTGTTTACATGTATTTAAAATTTCACAATTTTTTGTGATAGAGCCTTTAAAAGGAGAATTAGGTGGGCTCATATAATTTAAAAGAAAACCTAGGCTACCTGATCCCGGGGGCAAGGCGGATCAGGTAGCCACCATCCCCACCTCTCTCCACCACTCCTGAGGCCCTTTCACTTTCGTAACCTCAGGGGTCACGACGCTGGAAGGAGAGATTCTGTCTTAGCGTGCAGGAGAGCGGTAGGGGGCGTGACCAGGGAGAGAGAGCTGACCAATGACAGCTCTGGAAAGCCTGCAAGAATGCCTCCAGTGGGCGTTTTGAGCAGGGAATCCCTCTTCTCCCATCACCCTCCGAAATAGCGAAAAATATTGTCGCTAATTTCGGGGGACTATGGCGTTGGGGGGGGGGGGGGGGCAGGGACCAACATCTGGGGGGCACAGAGGGATGTCATGAGGCAGAGAATATTCCTCTGTGTCCCATCTGCCCCCGCCACACCACCTCGGGTTATCTCTAACTCTTCTGAGTAATGGGATTGAGCAGATGTGGTTTGTGCTATATGGCTGTGCTGATTTATCCTCCTTTTTATTCCTCTAGATGTCGGGAGCAGCAGGCTCAGTTCTCCAGCAGTATTCTTGTGGACAAGCAGTTGAACGACAGCACCTATAAGGGACCAATCATGTACTCTGTGTGGAAGGAAATGAGGTCACTGGTCTCCTCTGGTAAGTCGCATCACTTGTATGGGGACAGGAAGTGCTCTAAAACAAAGTTCCCCAACCCTATCCTGAAGGCCCTCCAACAGTGCATGTTTTGTGGAAATCACAAACATGCGCAGGAGAGGTTATTAGTGTCTCAGCAGAGCTGATAATACCTCTGTTGATTTCTACAAAACATACACTGTTGGTGGGCCTTGAGGACAGGGTTTGGGAACACTGTGAGTCTAAAAGGATCGGAGTTAGGTTACCATACATACCTGGAATAAAGTGATTTTTACCCAGTTTCAAATACAAAAATGTGAGGGGAGGATATTGTCTCATTCACGGGCAGCATGGTGGCGTAAGTAGTTAGCGCTCTCGCCTTGCATCGCTGGGTCCCCAGTTCAAATCCCAGCCAGGTCAACATCCGCAAGGAGTTTGTATGTTCTCCCCGTGTCTGCCACTCCGGTTTCCTCCCACATCCCAAAAACATACAGATAAGTTAATTGGCTTCCCCCTAAAAATTGGCCCTAGATTACAATACATACATAGACATATGACTATGGTGGGGATTAGATTGTGAGCTCCTCTGAGGGACAGTTAGCGAATATATACTCTATGTACAGCGCTGCAGAAGATGTTGGCGATATATAAATACATCATAATAATAATAATTCACAGGAGCTTCATTTTCTTAATGTGTAAGATGCCCAGCCTCCTCTCCCACATTGCAGAGAGGTGCAATGAAACATGCGGCCCTCCTCATTCATTTAGTTGATTCTTTGTACTTTGGCACGCCGCATGCGTGAATCACTGCTTTTTTCAGCTGTTTCATAAGCATGTTCATAGCTTCACATATGCTGTCTATCCACCTCTGCCGACTGCTTTTTCTTTGCACTCAATGTTTCCAAGCATCAAGTATTTCTTATCAGTGAGGGTTACACTGTAGTCACTTCCCGAGTCAGGACTGAGTCAGCCACTTACATACCTGATATTTCACTCTTTCAGGGAGAGAAAGAAAAAAAGGAACACAGCATAGTTATTAGTATACTAGGCACTGTACATACCCATGTCTATCTCTTCATGTCACATGTCACTTCGGGTATCCTTTATAGAGGAACTCCAGTGAAAGTAATGTAATTAAAAAAAAAAGAAAAGGTGCTTCATTTTTACAATAATTATGTATAAATGATTTAGTCAGTGTTTGCCCATTGTAAAATCTTTCCTCTGCCTGATTTACATTCTGACATTTATCACATGGTGACATTTTTACTGCTGATAGGCGATGTAAGTGGAAGGAGATGCTGCTTGCCTTTTTGGCAGTTGGAAACAGCTGTAAACAGCTATTTCCCACAATGCAACAAGGCTCCCACAGTGTAATGTCAGAACCATGGTCCTGACATCACACTGTTGGAGGGGTTTCACCACAATATCAGCCATACAGAGCCCCCTAATGATCTGTTTGAGAAAAGGTAAAGATTTCTCATGGAAAAAGGGGTATCGGCTACTGATTGGGATGAAGTTCAATTCTTAGTTACGGTTTCTCTTTAAGGTTTCCCATCACAGCCCATTTTGCATTCTATATTGTACACTTGTGAATGACTCCTCCCACCAAGCTCCTCCCTCTCATTGTAATTGGGTAACATTGTCTTTCAGATACAGAGTTCGGTGACCAAGACAATCTTGCTGCCCAAGCACCTGAGAAACCAGAGGCAGGTAAGAAAACCACAAGGGAGTGCAAAGCCCAGTACAAAGTTCAGCGTTAAGCTGAGTGAAATGATAGTTTTTATATGACACTCTGCTGCCAGCCAGGCTGGGCTCAGTGAAGCCATGTACTGTCCTATGGGCTCCGTGGGATGTTCAAGGCTTTGGAAATCTTTTTGTAGCCTAAGCCTGCTTTAAATTTCTCAATAACTTGATCCCTGACCTGTCTTGGACCTGTCTTGTGTGTTCTTTGGACTTCATGGTGTTGTTGCTCCCTATATTCTCTTAGACAACCTCTGAGGCCCTCACCGAGCAGCTGTATTTGTACTGTCATTAGATTACACACAGGTGCAATCTATGTAGTCATTAGCACTCATCAGGAAATGTCTATGGGCAACTGCACTCAGACCAAAGGTGCTGAATAATTACGCACACACCACTTTGCAGTTATTGATTTGTAAAAAATGTTTGGAATCATGTATGATTTTCGATCTGTACACCACTTTGTATTGGTCTTTCACTGGGAATTCCAATAAAATTGATTCATGTTTGTGGCAGTAATATGACAAAATGTGGAAAACTTCAAGGGGGCCGAATACTTTTGCAAGCCACTGTATGTAGCCAGATAACTCCTCCCGCTTTCCTTCCAGTATAGGTAGCCAGATGACTCTCTTAAACCCTCCCCCCCCCTTCAGTGTAGGTAGCCAGCTCGCCTTCACACCGCAGCAGCCATCAGTGTCACTTATTCCTCCGCTCGTCTCCAGTGCAGAAGCTTCCTTTTCCTTTCCGTCTCCAATGCTGCCCAAGTCCATAGCCACCAGCCACAATGCAAACGTGTACAGAGAGCAAGGTGGCTGCTGCACAGGCATCTAGCAGCCGAGTACCGTGGTCAGGCGCTCGCCTGATCTCCCTGCATTGCAGCATTTGCAAGCTTGCCAATGCTGCACTAGTTTAGTCTGCTGCTGCTGCTTTGGTGCCCTTCCTTCTGTGGTGCCCTAGGCCATGGCCTAGGTGGCCTTGGCCCTGCCTATGGGTAGGATAGTGGGAGGAGATGCAGGAGGCTCACTACAGCATCCAGGTATAAAGCAGTTAGCTAGAAAATGTCACCACATCCGATTTCACATTGTGGTTTTTGACGGCCCTGGAAATGTCAGGGGCCTTAGCAGCCATCAGACTGATGGCCAAATGAGAGCAGTCATTTGTGCCAACTAAGGTTTAATGTCTCTATGGCTATTTGAAGGAGCATTCCATGTATCGCCATGTTCTGAGTCTGATACTCTGCTTGCGTCCTGGGTGGCTTTGCATAGACCGACTGGAACTGTATACACACTATGCTGAGTTCTGTTACATTTACAACTCCCTGTATACTTGTCTGATCTATATTAGAGTGCTTCATATTGGAACTGAAATTGTCTTAAAGGGGCACTACAGCAAAAAACTGTAAAATTTAAAATATGTGCAAACATATACAAATAAGTACATTTTTTTTCCAGAGTAAAATGAGCCGTACATTACTTTTCTCCTATGTTGCTGTCACTTACAGTAGGTAGTAGAAATCTGACAAAAGTGACAGAATTTGGACTAGTCCATCTCTTTTAGGGGATTCTCAGGGATATATTTATTTTAAAAAGCACTTTGTGAATGCCAGTTGCTCTGTCCAACTGCCAAAAAACTGTGTAGGGAGCAGGGAAGCTGACCAGCATCATTGTTTAAATCCTTTTTAGGGAATATCTTTATAAAGCATAAAAGCCTTGCTGAGAATCCCCTATGAAGAGATGGACTAGTCCAAAACCTGTCACTTCTTTCAGCTTTCTACTACCTACTGTAAGTGACAGCAGCATAGGAGAAAAGTAATTTATGGCTCATTTTACTCTGGAAAAAATGTACTTTTTATTTGTATATGTTTGCACATATTTTAAATTTTGCCCTGGAATTTAGGGGGGAGTTAAATGCATTGTTTTGTGGAGGGGATGCGGCAAATCATCTTTGATAATGCTGAAGAGGAATGGGAAATAAAAAAAAAAAGGTAATTTTACTGGCTTCACACTATTTAACCACTTCACCCCAAAGGGGTTTTTACCCTAACGGACAAAAGCGATTTTCACCTTTCAGTACTCATCCCTTTCATTTGCCAATAGCTTAATCACTACTAATCACAATGAAATGATCTATATCTTATCTTGTTTTTTTTCACCACCAATTGGGCTTTTTGGGGTTATTTTTTTTTTAGTAATTTATTTTCTATGCATTTAAAAGGGAAAAACAAGGAAAAAATGAAAAAGTGTACCATTTCTCCAATTTCATCCCCTATAGTTTTTCCATCATAAAATTTTTATTATTAATAAACAGCATGCGACATTATGTCCAATACAGAGCAAGTTTTATATACATACATCATTTATGATAACCGGGGTAGCCTCCTTGTTACCCAGTTTACCTCTTCACTGCCATTTACTTAACCCAACGGGTAGACAGCAGGGTATACAGCATTAGGTATCAACTGGCGGAACCAGATGGCCCCGTAGGACCCCCGTCAGTTTATTGCCTATGTTGTAATGATGCCAGATATATTACTCAGGAATGGCTATATAAATGGGAAAGCAGAGAACATAAAGAGAAAGAAAAGAAAACAACAAGAAAACAATAACATAATCCTAACAAAAAAAAAAATACAAACAGTTAAACAGCTTAAGGCCGTGAGTTATTTCCATCATGCAGAAACTAGTTTAGTTGCCTATACTTATGAGACAATTTAAAAAAAATTCTAACTTTTATCGAGGATTATTAGTTATTTTATGTTCAAAGGATGGATTTTATATCTCTAAAAAAAATAAAAATAAAGTAAATTAGTAAGCCTATGGGGCGAGCCAGGAATGTGGGAAATTAAAATTTCCATGTGGTAGGGAGAGTCTAATGCTTCATACACACTTGATATAAAAGTCTTTGGAAAAGGCAAGATCACAGACCAATTTTACCCCATTCCATGTAGTATGAGAGCCATACCTACACAGTCTAGTCTATGGAGCTGAACTCCACATCAGATTAAAATCTTTGCAAGATGCTGCACACAAAGATGCCCGTACACACTCAAAAGATCATTATCTGCAAAAGATCCGTTCCTGCAAAAGATCCGTTCCTGCAAAATGAATTCATAGTCTATGAGATCTGCAGATCATCATACACACCTTGTTTAACAGACTTCATCTGCATATCTGGCAATCCTCTGCGGATCTGAAAATCCATCCTGGTGGATCTGATCTGCAGATGATCTGCAGATGATTGTCAGTTAAACTAGGTGTGTATGAGGATCTGCAGATATCATAGACTATGAATGCATTTTCAGGAACGGATCTTTTGCAGGAACAGATCTTTTGCAGATAATGATCTTTTGAGTGTGTACGGGCATCTTTGTGTGCAGCATCTTGCAAAGATTTTATTTGATGGGGAGTTCAGCTCCATAGAATAGACTGTGTAGGTATGGCTCTCATACTACATGGAAGGGGGTAAAATTGGTCTGTGATCTTGCCTTTTCCAAAGACTTTTGTCTCAAGTGTGTATGAAGCATAACTCTGATCTTATACTCCAGGTGTAGATTTGCTCAAGTATTGGCTAAGAGCTGTGCTATTTCAAATTTTTCTTGTGATTTCCAGTTAGCAGGAATTAGTTGTAAAGCGCTTAATATAATATGACAAACAGCAGGCTGTAGGGATTTGGGGATTTTGTCGAAATCTACTAAGAGTAGAGCTAATTGAGGAGTAAGACAGAAGTCTGGGAGCAAATACTGACATATTAGGTGCTTAACTTTATTCCAGAGTTCAGATATTAATGGACAACTCCAAAGCATATGCATATATGTTCCTATTTGTTTATTACATTTCCAGCACACCTGTGGGACTTCCTGGGAGAAGGAGGCAATTCTTCTTGGGGGCATATACCACCTTTAGAGAATTTTACGTATCATCTCCCAGTGGGTGTTGCATTTTGAAATGGAAGATAATATTTTATGAGCTTGGAGGAGTTGAGGGCACGAAATGGTAGTTAGAAGATTAATTGACCATATATTTGCATGTTTATTAAGCGCTGAACGTGAGTTTGAAAGCAGAGCTCTATACCAAACTGATATTCCGCCCTTGTAATATCCTTTATAGTTAAGCATAGTAGCTACAGAAGCATGGAGTTTAGGGGGAAGTATTCTTAATGTTTTGATTATGTGATAGACTCTATGATAGGTGAACAGTTGGGTATCCGGGAGGTTGTATGCACTTACTAGGTCATTAAAGGATCTTGTTTTGTTTCCTATGAACAGGTCGTTTATGTTAGACCTAAATTATCCCAAAGGTTAAGGTTAAGATCTCGGGAAAGTAGTTTGAGGACTGTTAGTTTTACCTTGATTGGTATAGAGGAAGAGGGGTCTGGAGGGTTTTTGGTAAAGTATTCCCAGGAGCGCAGAATCGCTTGGATCGACGGGAATGGGGATCTAGGAGGTTTAGCTTCCACGTTTATGCTAAGAAGGAGATCTTTGAGGTCCACACCTAATTCTTTACGTTCGAATAGCACCCATGGTTGAGTTGCAGAAGGGTTCCACCAGTATCTAATCATGTCTAAGTTTGCGGCATGGTAATAAGTTATCCCCTATAGTTTTAAAATAAACACTGCTACTGTGCATAAAGCCTACACATTTTGTCTGCCTATTTGTCCTGGTTATCACAAGATTTTAATTATGTCCCTAGTATAAAGTATGGTGACAATATAGTATTTAGAAATAAAGGTGTATATTTTTCTTTGGTGGTTTTTTTTTTCTCTCACTATTCTCATGTGCACACGCACAGGAACCCAAGTGCACGCGTGGGAGCGCCCACGTGCACGGGAATGCATGAGCACGTGCGCAGCGGCAGCAGCACTGTCTGACTTATAAAAACGTCCTGGAGCCATTAAGAGGCTCTAGCAGGATGTTTTTATAAGTCAGCTTGTCATTAAAGGAGTTATCAGGGAAAATTTAATAAAATAAGTGGTACTTACCGGGGGTTTCCTCCAGCCCCAAGCTCCCAGCATGTCCCTCGCCGCAGCTCTGCCCGCAGCCGTTCGCCGCAGCTCCGTCTCGGTCCCCGGCGAGGACGTCAGGCCGACCTTCAGGTCGGTCTGTACTGCGCCTGCACGAGCGGTGCTGTCAATCACCGCAACGTGGGGCGGAGCGGACTGCGCAGTAGTACCTGGAGGTCGGCCTGACGTCATCGCCGGGGACTGGGACGGAGCTGCGGCGAACGGCTGCGGGCAGAGCTGCGGCGAGGGACATGCTGGGAGCTTGGGGCTGGAGGAAGCCCCCGGTAAGTAGCACTTCTTTTATTAAATTTTCCCTGATAACTCCTTTAAAGTGGTCTAACACCTAGCATTTCAACTTTGCTTTAAAAGATTGCTTACAGCTTATAAACTATTATGCCAGATTTTTTTTTAGCAGAAATTCACTGAATGGATTAAACATGACATTTTAGTGCTGCATTTAGCTAGAAATACTCGGGGGCTCTTTCACACTAGAGGCTGTGGTAGAAAAGGCTGAAAGTCAGCCTTTTGCTTAACGCCAATACATAGCGTTTTCAAAGCCTTTTGAAAGAGTTTTACAGCCCATATGAAAACGTCCTTTTTTTTTTTTCTTCTATAAAAATAAGTGAACAAGATAGCTGTAAAACGCTTTGAAAAGGCTTTGAAAACGCTGAAGTTGGCGTTTTCCATTGACTATCATTGAAACGCCAACAGCCAACTTCGGCTGTTAACAGCCCTGAAAAAGCTCCTGGGAGCGTTGAAACGCAACGCTCCAAAACGCCGAGTTAGATGTGAAAGGTAAAATGAAAGTCTATGGACTTTCTTTTACCTAGCAAAACGCCAACTTCGGCCGTGGCGTTAAAACGCTGAAAAATCCCTCTGGTGTGAAAGGGCCCTGCTTGCTTGTTTAGTTACAAATGTATCTATCTACAATGTAACAAACAAACACTGCTCTGAGGGCTCTTTCACATTAGGGCAGATTTTCTGCGTTTCAACGCAAAGGATAAAGTTTGCGTTACCCAAGCTGAAATGAAAGTCCATAGACTTTCATTTTAGCTTTCACATATAACGCAGCCTTTTTGTGCGTTGCGTTCCACTGCACCCAGGCGCAGTTTTTTGGCCAACGCTAGCTTTATGCGTTACAATGTTAGTCAATGTAAAACGCACACTGTGCGCGTTTTTAATCCGTTAACGCAGGCAATCAGTCCCAGAATGCAACAGAGGAACAATGTAGAAAGTTGACAACTAAAAGAAAAAAAAATTGCCTGCGTTTTTCTATGTGCAGTAACGCATTGAAAACGGATTAAAAACGCACACTCACTGCAGTGCAACGCATATCAAAACGCAGTAAAAGGCATACAACAAAACGTATGCTTTGAGCGTTCTCCAACGCAAGCTCTGATGTGAAAGAGCCCTGAGAGAACAAAGAGGGCTTCCCCCGCAGGCTTTTCAAAGGTCTAATTGTATAACAAATAAAGATACATTTGTAACTAAAAGATAAGAACGGATGCGGATTCCTAGTTAAATCCAACACTAAAATGTCATGTTTAACCCATTCAGTGAATTTCTGCTTAAAAAAAAATCTGGCATAATAGTTTGTAAGCTGTAAGCAATCTTTTAAAGCAAAGTTGTAATGCTGGGTGTTAAACCGCTTTAAGTGGTCAATGGATAATCAATAAATTATGTGATTTTTTTTTTATTTTTTTTTTATTTATAATCATTACAGACCTTTTAATAAATACTTTTAGATAATGTTTAATTTCATTATCCGTGAGGCACGCTTTGTCAATATTTTTCCCTATTGTTAAAGTGGTTCCGAGATAAACTTTTACTCATTGCATAATTGTGTTCCTTTCATATAGTCAATAGGGCATTCCTCAAGCCAAATAGTTTTTTTTTTTTAATACTATAATTCCCTATAAACTAAACAAGCCTCGCCCACAGCTCCTTTTCTGCCTTGGCACTGTAGCAAGGGCTTATGGGAGCTCAGTCTGGGGAGGAGGAGGCTACTAGCCATTGATTTCAGAGGCAGAGGGGAGGAGAGAGGAGGAGAGGGAACTGAATTTACACACAGGCAAGGTGATAGCATCTTCAGCCCTCAGCCTGTGACAAACAGAACATGGCCGCTCTCATTGTATCACAGGATTAATCATAAACTTTTAAAGCTGTTTGCAGCTAGATATGCTGTGTAAACTATCTAAACTTTAGATAAGATATGTAGACAAGTTACTTGTTATAGTTAGTTTTTAATCTCGGATCCGCTTTAAATGGAATGAAGCTTTGTGTTGTTTTTGTATCTGCTGGGTGTAGAGATGTGTGTATCTGAGGGAAAAGTACTCACCGCTAAAAGCCCAGATTGTGGCAAGTCACCTGAAAGCAGTTTAAAGGGAAACTCCTTACAGAATCTGACCGATCAGTATGACCCCCGGCAAATGGCATTTTTCGAAATGATGTAAATGTGGCAGCCTCTCTATTCCTCATTGTAGGTTTTCCGTTATAATCAGACACTTGAAAATGTTAACATTTCCCATTGCAGCCCATTTTGCATTCTATACTGTACACTTGTGAATGACTCCTCCCACCAAGCTCCTCCCTCACGCTTTAATTGGGCAACATTGTCTTTCAGGTACAGAGTCTGGTGACCAAGACAATCTTGCTGCCCAAGCATCGGAGAAACCGGCAACAGGTAAGACGGCCACAAGGGGATGCAAAGCCCAGGAAAAACTTTAGAGCTTAGCTAAGCGAAATGGTAATTTTGTCCGAGACACCTCTGGCAGCCAGGCTGGGCTCAGTGAATCCATGTACTGTTCTATGGGAAGGAAAGTGAGAAGAGATGCATTAGGCTCCCCACAGCATCCAGGGATAAAGCAGCTAGCTAGAATATGTCACCACGTCCGATTGGTGGTTGTGGTTTGTGACAGGCATGGAAATTGCGGAAGTGCTGTGCAGACATCGATTGATGACCAGATGAGAACAGTTATTTGTGCCAATGAAGGTTTAATGTCTCTATGCCTATATAAAGAAGAATCCCATTTATCACCATGTGCTGTCTGGTTCTGAGTCTGATACTTGCCTTGCTTGTGTCCTGGGTGGCTTCGGATAAACCAAAACATAATGTCTTAGAGGTGACGTTATATTACCCTCCCTGACAGTATAATTATTTCTGGATTTTAGGGTCCTTTCAGAACACTTTCAGACCCTAAACCAGGGGAAAAAAATCAAGCTGCTAGAGAGCCTGCAGCAGCCCCAGCCCTCCCTCACCTCCCTGGGATCCAGCACTGCAATGTTCCCTCCGTCCTCCAGGTGGCGCTGTAACCCTGTTGTGAGATCGCCAATGGCAATCTCACTAGAGGGATGCAGAGACTCAGAGGACAGGAAGGGGATTGGCTACCAACGTCTGGATCCCGGGGCAGGTGAGTTAAGATGCCCGCTGCGCGCTGTACTCTGCATAGAGCTCCCGGCGGCTACCACAAGTCACGCTCGGGGTTACCGCCAGGGAGGTTAAATTTAGGTCACGTGAGTGTGGGGGCAGTCAATGGTATCAATTCCTTCATCCTCCATTGTCTTACACCAGAAGGAACCCAAGACCCCCTCTGCACCAGTGTAGGGTTTGACAGTGTGTCCCAGGATTTTACCCAATACCTAATGGCAGTCAAGGTGGCCTTGTCTAGCCTGTTGAGGGTTTAGTGTCCCTCCTTGGATGTTCCTCCCCAGACCAACACTGACCCACCACCAAACTGGTGATCCTAAGCAATGTTACAGGCAGCACTAGAGGGTGGCGGGCCCTCAGGCCATCATGAAGTCTGTTATAAATTTTTTGGTCATAGACCTTTACACCAATGGCCTGCTGGAGGGCATTTTATAAGGCTCAGGCTCTCTTAGAATCCCCGCCAACCTCTTGAGACACGTCTGAGAGATACGTCAAATCTCCTATTGATGTGCCATGCCGGTGGAGTTAGGCTACCTGGGCAAGCTTTGTAGGGTCCAGGTATTGCCTCAGGCTGCCAGTAGAGGCACCAGGGCCGTTTCTAGGGCCGTGCGGCCCGTGCCGCTGCCCTGGGCGCAGAGGAAGGGGGGGCGCTGTGATAGCGGGGGGAGCCGGAGCTGCGGGGAGGGCAGCCCGACCTCTCCCTCCCTCTCCCCGGGCCGCCCTCCATGCTCCCCCCTCGGACTGCAGGCAGCAGAGTTAGCGCGCAGGGAAGCGCTGCTGTACACAGTTGTTACTCACCTCCCTGGATCCGATCGCCGCTCCCGCCCTGCTGGTCTCCTCTCTGCCTAGCCGCTGATACACACGCGGCTGCTTCCTGTGTAAACAGGACGCAGCGACAGCGTGTGTATCAGCGGCTACATTGCAGAGAGGAGACCAGCAGGGCGGGAGCGGCTATCGGATCCAGGGAGGTGAGTAACTGTACAGCAGCGCTTCCCTGCGCGCTAACTCTGTTGCCTGTAGTCCGAGGGGGGGAGCATGGAGGGCGGCCCGGGGAGAGGGAGGGAGAGGTCGGGCTGCCCTCCCCGCGGCTCCGGCTCCCCCCTCCGCCATTATGAGGGGGCACCTACCTACTTAACCTATACTGGGCAAGCTACCTATCTATCCTATACTGGGGGGCAGCTACCTATCTAACCTATGCTGGGGGGCAGCTACCTGTCTAACCTATGCTGGGGGGCAGCTACCTATCTATCCTATGCTGGGGGGCAGCTACCTATCTATCCTATGCTGGGGGGCAGCTACCTGTCTAACCTATACTGGGGGGCAGCTACCTGTCTAACCTATGCTGGGGGGCAGCTACCTGTCTAACCTATGCTGGGGGGCAGCTACTTGTCTAACCTATGCTGGGGGGGCAGCTACCTGTCTAACCTATGCTGGGGGGCAGCTACCTGTCTAACCTATGCTGGGGGGCAGCTACCTATCTAATCTATACTGGGGGCACCTACGTAATCTAACCTATACTGGGGGCACCTACCTAATCTAACCTATACTGGGGGGCAGCTACCTAATCTAACCTATACTGGGGGGAAGCTACCTATCCAACCTATACTGGGGGCACTTATCTAACCTGTATTGGGGGCACCTACCTACCTAGCTAGCCTATACAGGTGGCAACTATACTGGCTACCTATACTGGGGGCACCTACCTAACTAACCTATACTGGGGGTACCTACCTATCTAATCTATGCTGGGGGCAACTATACTGGCTACCTATATTGGAGGCACCTACCTAGCTAACCTGTACTGGGGGCACCTACTTATCTAACTTATACCGGGGGGGGGGGGGGCTGCCTATCTAACATATACTGGGGACAACTATACTGGCTATCTATACTGGTGGCAACTACCTGGCTAACCTATACTGGGGGCAACTTTACTGGCTCACCTATGCCTGGCCACCTATACTCGGGGGAGACCTATAGCTGGCTACCTATACCGGGGGGGCGCAATTTTTACACCCTCGCCCTGGGTGCATTTTAGCCTAGAAACTGCACTGAGAGACACTGAAAATAGCCACATACAAATCTAGTAAAAAGAGAACCGAGAAGATGAGGAAGGAAAAGGCTCCACCTGCTAAGCCGTTCCTGCTTTGGTGGCCGTCTCATCGTTGTCCCTCCAGTGCACCTATTGTTAATTTCATTAACCTCAAAGTAGATTGACCTTAAGCCATACTCTGACTGTAGATGTTGTGTGTTGTACACTATTGCGCCTCCAACTGTGCCCTTTCCCTGCTTTCCATAAAATAATGGATTGAGCTGTTGCCATTTTGTGTTTTAGGACCACGGAATAATCGACAACAGACCAAACCTGTTCCCCCTGGCACAGCCCCCAAGACAGGTGAGGAACCGTTATGTGGTTTTATGGCAATAAAATGTCAATTTCATTAACATTAAAGTGGTCTGAAACTCAGCATTTCTTCTTTGATCTAAAATATTGCTTACAGCATTAAAGTGGATCTGAGGTGAAGATTTGCACCTTTCATTAATGTGACTCTTATAGATAATTTTTAGGGCAATCTTCTCCTCAAAAAGTTTTATTTTTTTGTTTTCTTACTTAATTGCCTCATAAAGTAATAATGCCACTCCCCCAGCCCTTCCAACGCCTCGGCGTTCTCAGTCCCATGACCCACATGCTTATGGGAGCTCAGTCTCGGCAGGAGGAGTCTTTCACTGAAGCAGGAGAAGGGGGCGTTCCTAGCCAGAAGCAGCTGAACTCACGCGATGCTTGTGTGAGTTCAGCACTTGTCAGCGAGTCAGCCTGGTTTCTTGTTTATTTATATTTTTAATTGAAGTCTGTGAGTAATTGGAGTCTGTGAGCTGTGCGTAACAGCTCAATACAAGATCCCCTCCTTCCCTAAACTCCAATGACAGTCGACACTGACTGCAAGTAACTTGATACCTCCCCCTGCACTCACATCCACACTTCCTCTGCATTACGTCCCTTATTACATCTCTTCACCTGCTGGGCTCCAGAAACAAAACGGGGAGTAATGAGCTGGAGCGTGATGTGCAGTTTCACTTTCTTGTGGTCACTTCCTCTCTGCACAATGATTGAAGTTTTGTTTATCTGTGCCTGCATTCCATCAGACCAGCTAATGGCCACACACAGTGCAACACTGTAAGTTACGATGTGTAACTGAGCAGTGAGCACAAGATGTACTTTCTGTTGTGTGATCTTATTAATGTATGATGAATGAGGATTTGTCAGCTGGCTGCAGTGGAGATGGCTGTAGCTGGCTATAAAACGCCTGTGGCACTACAAATGACAGCATGTCCCATCAGTAATTATTAGCAACAAAGGTTTAGTAATATCTGGTTTCCACAGCTCAGTTCAGCATTCCCTGAATTACAGTTCAGCATTCACTCAAATTACACCCCAGCACACACTGAGCATGCACGAGATTTCATGGGCAAGGGGACGGAGAGGGGAGGAGGGAGGAGATGGGACAGGCTGAGGGCTGGAGATGCAAAGCAGATTTGCTTGTGTGTAATGTGAACATGGCCGCTCTCATTGTATCACAGGAAACAAATATAGTTTACTTTTGAAGCTGTTTGCTGCTAGATGGCCTGAGTAAACTATCTAAACCTAATATAAGATATATAGATAATTTACTTGCTATAGTTAGTTTTTCATCTCGGATCCGCTTTAAACCTACTAGCACATTTTTTTAAGCAGAACAGCATTCAAACAGTTAAACACAGAACTTTACTCTGCACTGGAAAGCTCCTTCAGCTTATGATCTGCATCCAGAGAGGAGATAACATTATCTTTTGTTTACATTCCCCAGTTGTTACATTGTGTGTAACAACTGAAAACAAGCTCCCTCTGCTTCTAGCATACGCACAGTTCAGATGAGCTCACTAGTAGATTTTAATATATAATAAAAAGCAGCTTGATTAGATTGCAATGGCTGCTTTCAGAGCAGATAAACTGTACTTTGGGAACTTGTAATTTGTAAATGGACAATATTACTTGTGCAAAAAAGCAAATATGATAACTGTATGGGTAATAAAAAGTAGGAAAACACATTTTTATTGAATGTTATGTTTCAGACCACTTTAAATTGACCTTATGCCACACTGACTATAGATGTTGTGTGTTTTTTTTTTTTCATTCAAGTTTTTATTAAGAAGTAAAAGCTTGATACATATTAACTTGCACTGATTAATATACAGTGTACAGAATGTAACAACAGTGTCCAATATAAAGAAATACAAACTTAAGTTACAACATTACCAATACAAGGAAACCCCAGGGTATCCCTCTTAACATGAGTAGCAGATTAAAGTGAATCTGGAATGGTGGTGGGGATTACCAAGCTCCCCAATCATCCTACCATTCCTCTGAGGGAAGCCCTGGAATGTTACAATTATCAGATAACTTCTTAAGGACTTTTTTGTTTATTTATAAAGAGAATACCTAAGGGAGGTAAGAGAGAGAGAGAGAAAATGAAGAAAGTAAAGAAAAAGAGTAGGAAGAAAGAGAGCAGATCGAGTGTCTGGATTATGCTTTTTAGTTATGAGACTATGGAGACCATACTAGTCTAGGGTGCATATACCCCTAGTTCTCATCTAACTGAACCCTGCTCAATTCACAAACAGAGGAGATCTCTCCCAAATCTTGTTAAATCTGTGTATAGTGTCCGACAGTTGAGCAGTAAGATATTCTAGTTTATAGACATAGGCCACTCTATTCAGATACTCCTGCTTAGAAGGACAGGAGGTCTTTTTCCAATATAAAGCAATCAGACATCTAGCGGCTGTTAAATAGTGATTCACTAATCTCTGGGTATGCGCCCTGATTTTAGGAATTGGTTAGATGTTGTGTGTTTTACACTATTGCACCTCCAACTGTGCCCTTTCCCTGCTGGCCATAAAATAATGGATTTAGTATGGATTACATCAAATACTGCTGACAGTTTTCTGCATATCTAGAAATTGGTGTCCATGATCACCCCTTCCCACCTCCATATGGGGGCACTCAAAACCTAAGGTCAGCTCTCCGGAAGCAAGCCAAATGACCTAGCGGAATGTTATCTCGCCCTGTATGGGTGGTATGTGTTCGGCTCTTCCTGGGATCCTTTGCCAGAGATGTAGAAGCTGGAGGTTTCTGCGCTATAGCTTAGCTTCTCCCAGCTCTTTACTCCTCTGGAAAGATTTCTCGGATGATGTTCCTGGGATGTGTTGGAGCTAATCCTATAACTTAGGCATCCGCCCCCATTGCGCTGACCACTGCTGGAGCCACTTTGGCCTTCATGTTCCACCTCCTCTCGATTCTCTTCCAGTTCCTGGAGCTCCTCCAGCCTCTTATACGCCTCCTTCCTGATGTTGGCCGTCACTTGTCACTGCTACATTTATCATCTCTACTATCACCTGGTCTTTGTCTACTGCCATCCAGGGATGCTCAAAAAAACCAGATTCAGATGAAATCTGCTACTTAAATCACCTGTGCGGGTGGGCGAGGGGGGTTAATTGTACCCATCAGACTTCTTCTTAGATCTGTCCCTCGGCACCTCCCACAATGCGTTCCAAGCGCGTCACGTGACTGCACACTTCCTCCTTCAACCCGGAAGGAGGAAGTGTTTGTAATCACGTGACCACGGCTCGGAACGCAGCATGGGAGGCCCCGAGGGACGGATCTAAGAAGACGGCTGATGGGTAAGGTTAACCCCCTCGCCCACCTGCACAGGTGATTTAATTAGCAGGATGAAGTCCGAATAAACCTATTCAGATTTCATCCGGTAATCATCACTGCTGCCATAATTTCCAGCCAATTGGCTAATGCTTGTTTTCCTGGAATACTTAGGACAATTATCAGGTCCACAAATGAAATACTACAGTCAAGGATTCACAGTGTGGACCTAATTAGTTACTTATATAAAGACATTTACATCAGCAACACTAAATATTCAGGGCCCGTTCTCACTTGAGCGGCAAGGGCAAACTGCTAGCAGTTTTTAAAAAAACACTACAACATGTAACACATGGCAGTGTTCTCTGTTAGCGTTAACCGCAAACGTGTTACATGCAGCGGTTTGCCGGCAGTTCACGTTTAGCATGCATAGCATCGCTAATCGCGATTGCTCCAAAACTGCCGCAGTGTCCAGTGATTTTTCCTCATTAAACGCGTGAAAATCACTCCCGCAAAACGCTGGCGGTAATTGCCGGCGTTTTACATGTGAACGGGGCCTTACTGTTAAAGGACTCTGCGTTTCGTGAACAATTCTCACTTTTTCCTGAGTCCAGTTGTGTGGGTGTAAGGTTTTACTTTTAAATTCAAACAGGAGCATGGCCATATAAAATGTATGTCGAAAGTCTCTCTAAGGCCTGGTTCATATTGCATTTTTGAACCAAAAGCATCCGGTGAGCGGATCTGGTCTCCGCTTCACTGGATCCGGATGGCTCTGTCCGCGGCCCGGTTCACATAGTGAAAACGGATCTGATCAATGATTGATCGGATCCGTTTTCACTTAGCAAATACATACCTAATCTTCCGTAGCAGCCGGCGGTAGAGGCTTCCTATTCTTCCACTGTGACTACACCGCGCCATGTGACTAGTCACATGACGCGGAGGAAGACGGAAGCCTCTACCGCTGGCTGCTATGGAAGATTAGGTATGTATAAACCCTCCCTCACCCACCAGCCCGGCTGCTGCATCCCCCTTCCTCACCCTCCCGTCGATCAGGTTTGCATCGGCCCATGCCCCCATCCCTCGTGGAACCGTCAGTTTCTTTCTGTTTTCCATTGCCCTAGTCTAGTTTCGCTCGCTAAGCAGAACGGTCCGGAAAATTAGGGCCTGCAGCAATTTTTAGATCCGGGGACCGGAACGTATCCGTACCAACAGACGCATGTGAATGGATCCATAGGTTAACATTGGATCCTTTCACATCCGTTCCGTTTGTACAGTATACCTTCTGGTTCCGATCCGGAAAAAAACGCTAATGTGAACCGGGCCTAACTGGGAAAATATACCTCAAACATGCAGCCCACATCCTACATGCATCTTCTATGTAAATTCAATTTTTACAGAAAACATTTATTAATTTTTTTGACGACTATAAATACATTAAGAAGAATGCTCCCATTCATCTCAATGTGGGATGTGGTGGATCCCGGCGGTAAAGAAAGTGCACAGATGCTGCTAAATGTCCATCTCAACCAGCCCTAACACAGTCTAGAGACTTTTTTTTTTTTGCAGGGAAGCCCTTTAACTTACCAGTATGTCTTTGAGATTCTTCAATCCAAGTAGAAGAAAATAGTCCAGTACTCAAACAGTTGATGTGAGTAATAAGGAACCATCTCGTCTCTTTTCGTTGTCTGCGTGGTCAGTGGTGGATTTAGAGACGGAAATGCATTTGCTTGAAAACCAGAAGGAAGGGTACAAAAAAAGAAGGAACAGAGTCGGGCATCTTCCATGCTAGTATTTTATTGCTGCCGTGGCCAGTACCATTCTAGGGCAAACAATCACAGCTATGTGCTTATGCTAACATCGTGCATGGAGGCAGTGGGAGAGGAGGTTGGTGAACCGGGTACTAGTGATGTGTCGTTTGGTAACGAGTCTGTTCTAGGAGCTGATGCTTTGAGGCGAAAAAGAGGCGCTTCAACCACTCCTGTTCATCTCTGGTGTTTGTACTGAAAAGGGGTGGGATGTGTATCTGCAGGGGGCAGTGCTGGCAGGTAAGTGAGAGGTGTAGAAGAGAGCGGTGGGCGGAGTATAGTTACCTCAGATCCTGAAGGCGGAGCTGGTAGTGAAGATCATGATTTGTAGTCTGAGAGCGGTGGGCAGGGCTGTGAGACAGAGGAGGCAGGGCAGGCCATGCTAAGGGGAGAAGGCGGAGCTGGCTTCGCTCAAGGGGAGGAGCCATGGCCAGAAGCTGCAAATAAGCGTCTAACTGATACTAACCAGAGCCATTTGGGAGCCGTAAGAGCCGGCTCTTTAAAGGGAGCCAAAGCGTTGAAAAGAGCTGGAGTTCCCATCACTACCGGGCACTAGGGGGACGAACGACGATCGTTTTGTGTCTATGCAGATGATAGCTCCTATACAATATAGGATAACTGACTTATCAGCGCTTAAATCAGTAAAGCGTTAATTCTCCCAGAGTCAGTTATATGCAGAGTCGTAACTAGAAATCAATGGGCCCGCTGCAAAACTTTGGATCCTCCCCCCCCCCCCCCCCCCACGCAGGTGAACTGAGACCCAATGTTATTCAGTTGGCTAGCTAGTGCACAGGTTTACGCACATAATAGTAAAGGTTTGCGCGCATTAACTTTCGCATTCACGGGCTAATAAATGCGTTGGCGCGTGAACGCAAAAGTTAATGCACACTAACCTGTACGCACACTAACCTGCGCGCTAAGCATAGCACGGCCGTGCTATTATTTATCGTGGCTTGGTGAATCAGTCTCTAGGTGTGCAGAAAACGCATACAGAAAAAATGCAAACCGAAAACTGACAGACAAGTCTGCTCCCAGCCATGGCTTTTTATTACATTCACTCATTTCACCTCCAATGGTGGCAAAACAGGCTCTGCAGACTCCTCCAGCATCACTACAGTACACAGCAGTTGGGGAGGGGGGTGGAGAGGCTGGGGGCAGGGCTCTGTACTTAAAGAGACACTTAAGCCAGAAAATAAAAATGAGTTTTACTCACCTGGGGCTTCTACCAGCCCCCTGCAGCAGTCCTGTGCCCTCGCAGTCACTCAATAATCCTCTGGTCCCCCGCTGACAGCTAGTTTTGTTTTTGCCGACAGACCCGTCAGGACTGGCCACGCGTATCTTTTTCCGCATTCCCAACTGTAATTAGCGCTATTGCGGGCCGCAACGCGTACAAAAATACGCGTTGCCGCATTACGCACGCAGTCCGCAATAGCGCTAATTACAGTCGAAAATGCTACGCGTGGCCAGTCCTGACGGGCCTGTCGGCAAAAACGAAACTAGTTGGCAGCGGGGGACCAGAGGATTAGTGAGTGACTGCGAGGGCACAGGACTGCTGCAAAGGGCTGGTAGAAGCCCCAGGTGAGTAAAACTCTTTTTTTTCTGGCTTAAAGAGACTCCGTAACAAAAATTGCATCCTATTTTTTATCATCCTACAAGTTCCAAAAGCTATTCTAATGTGCTCTGGCTTACTGCAACACTTTCTGCTATCACAGTCTCTGTAATAAATCAATGTATCTTTCCCCTGTCAGACTTGTCGGCCTGTGTCTGGAAGGCTGCCAAGTTCTTCAGTGTTGTGGTTCTGCTATGAACTCCCCCTTCCAGGCCCCTCTATGCACACTGCCTGTGCATTATTTAGATTAGGGCAGCTTCTCTCTTCTCTCTTATCTTTTACAAGCTGGATAAATCGTCCTCTGAGCTGGCTGGGCTTTCACATACTGAGGAATTACAGACAAAGGCAAAGCTGTTTGCAGGAAGAAAAGAGCAGCCTGAAACTTCAGTGCATGAGAGATGCAGGGGGAAAGAAACACACAAATGATCTCTTGAGATTCAAAAGGAAGGGTGTATACAGCCTGCTTGTGTATGAATGTATTTTCTATGTGTGGACATACTGTACATCAACCTACTTCCTGTTTTGGTGGCCATTTTGTTTGTTTATAAACAAATGTTTTAAAACTGTTTTTAACCACTTTTAATGCGGCGGGGAGCGGCGAAATTGTGACAGAGGGTAATAGGAGATGTCCCCTAACGCACTGGTATGTTTACTTTTGTGCGATTTTAACAATACAGATTCGCTTTAAGGTTCACTTTAAGACCCTGCTGTACACTGAATAGGGACTGTCTACAAATGTTTGACTGCAAAACTTCGTATTATTCCTTATCAGCTGCAAAGCAGATGCAGTCATTAGAACAACTGTGCAGAGAGCAGAAAGTTTTTTTTTTTTTCAATCCGTGCCCTAAGTTGTCAGTCTCTCAGGACAGGGAAAAGACATTTCCCCCCACGGGGCTCCCTGCGGCTGCATCCCTTGCAGGGTCTAGTCTTGTTACGCCCCTGGTTATATGGGTTGCAAGACCACAATATAGATTTGTAACTGCTACCCCTCAGATGGAAATAATTAGAACACTTAGACCAAAATCTTTTTATGTAAAAATATATTCCTGTAGTTCTATACATAGAATATACAAAACTTATATAGAACAGGGTTATAATCAGCATTCAAATAAAAATACAAATACATTGGAAAAGTATTTGTTGTCAAAATTTACATTAGCATAAATATATCAGAACATTACCAGCCCCTCTGATCCTCTCTCTCTTTCTGTCTCTCTCCTCTAATTTTTTGGATTCGGCAGCCCCCACTCAATGTAAGTTTCCACCTTTATACTACACTAAGAACCTGCTTCTCCCTTAAAGGGAACCTAAACTGAGAAGAATATGGATTTTTCCTTTTAAAATAATGCCAGTTGCCTGACTCTCCTGCTGATCCTGTGTCTCTAATACTTTTAGCCACAGCCCCTGAACAAGCATGCAGATCAGGTGCTCTGACTGAAGTCAGACTGGATTAGCTGCATGCTTGTTTCAGGTCTGTGATTCAGCCACTACTGCAGCCAAAGAGATCAGCTGGACTGCCAGGCAACTGGTATTGTTTAAAAGCAAACATCCATATCCCTCTGATTTAAAGGGACCCCGAGTAGCGCTAAAAAGAAAAAAAAATGTGGATTTCCCTGGGGCTTCCTCCAGCCCATGTAGCTTGCGAGGTCCCTTGACATCCTCTGGGTCACCTCCCGAGTTCCGTTGCCGGCACCATTATACCTGGCGATTATCATGCGCCTGTCACAGTAAGCATCCTGCAGATGCGCGGTTTTGAGAACCTAATTCTCTTCATGTTTTCTTCAGTTGCTGGTGCGGTTGGACGTCCTGCGGGTTCAACACCCTCCACATCTTCTCAACTATCGGAGAAAGGTAGGTGTCAACTTTCGCATGTCTGTAGCAGTCTTGTTAAAGCAGATCTGAGGTAAAATTAAAATTAAATAAACCAGATACTTACCTAAGGATAGGAGAGGCTCTGGGTCCTATAGAGCAGTGTTCCCCAAGCCTGTTCTCAAGGCCCACCAATAGCACATGTTTTGTGGAGATCCACAGAGGTAATCAGCTCTGCTGAAATACTAATTCTCACTTGTGCATGTTTGTGGTTTCCTGCAAAACATCAAACTGTACTGTTGTTGGGTATTGAGGACAGGGTTGGGGAACTCTGCGAGCGTTCCCGTTACAGCGCTATCACCCCATTCAAATCTGCTCCCACGGGAGGCATTGGAAGGCTTTGGGGGCCTGAATGGTTCCGAAGACGGGCAGCTTCGTACTTGGGACCGGTTATCCCTGCCAGATTTCAGTTACCACCAATTGAATCTGCTCCTGACCAGCTCACGGAGCACTGCTTTCGTACCAACAGTAGAGTGAGTGGGCTGTAGCAAAGGGGAAGCAGCATGAACGGTGAGAGCAACAGGTCTGTTTTTCACCTTTCAGCGCTCCTTCCATTCATTCGTCTATAACTTTATCATTACTTATCACAATGAAATGAACTATATCTTGTTTTTTCGCCACCAATTAGGCTTTCTTTAGGTGGGACATATGCCAAGAATTATTTTATTCTAAATGTGTTTTAATGGGAAAATAGGAAAAAATGTGGGAAAAAAATAATTTTTCAGTTTTCGGCCTTTATAGTTTTTAAATAATGCATACTACTGCAATTAAAACCCATGAAATGTATTTGCCCATTTGTCCCGGTTATAAAACCATTTAAATTATGTCCCTATCACAATGTTTGGCGCCAATATTTTAATTGGAAATAAAGGTGCATTTTTTTCAGCTTTGCGTCCATCCCTAATTACAAGCCCATGGTTTATAAAGTAACAGTGTTATACCCTCTTGACATAAATATTTAAAAAGTTCAGTCCCTGAGGTAACGATTTATGTATTTTTTTAATTGTAATTTTTTCAAAAAATTGGGGAGTGTGGGAGGTAAGGAGTTAATTTTTTGTGTAAAACTAATTTATTTGTATGTGAAAAATGCTTTAGGGTGTAGTTTTACTATTTGGCCACAAGATGGCAACAGTAACTTTTTGTTTAATGCGACCTGCAAGCGTCCTTCCGGACGCTTGCAGGAAGTACTAGGAGGCTGGGAAAGATTTTTTTTTCTTTTTTTTTTTCCACAATGATCGCGCTGCTTATCGGAGAAGCAGCGGATCATTGCGGGGCTTAGATCAACGAACGGGAATGGATTTTCCCGTTCATTGATCTCCGGGTGAGCGGCCGGCGGCGTGTTTATGAGCGGGAGTGCGCGCTAGAGCGAGCGGGCAGCGGCGGGAGCGCGGAAAGTACTTATTTCTCCGTCCCTGATGGTGAAAGGATGGAAAAAGGGACGGACAAATCCGTACGCGTGGGGGTAAAGTGGTTAAAGAGTAACTGTCGGGCATAAAATCAAAAATCGGTTCCTTATTTTTATCTGGTAAACAAGTAATAAGGATGCTAATCAGGCAATCCAAAAGCTAAAATCACTATTACTTTTCTTGTTGATAAATTATCATCCCCCAGTTTACATGACTCTTATTTGGTACACAGAGAATTTGGTACACAAAAGAGAAGTTGCAGGGCATGCTGGGTTGTCTTTTTTTGCTTCTCTACTTCCCCTCAGACTTAACTAATGCAACCTGATTGGCTGAAGCCTCTTTCCCTCTTGTTTTCCCCTCCCACACCTCTGTTCCTCTCTGATTGGCCAACATTTCTCAGGCTGAAACAATGCACTTTTTTATAGTGAAGAGCGGGCAAATCAGGCAGAGGAGAGTAAGGGAGGATATTCCATCACGACTGGCTTCAAAATAGCCACAGTAAATATGGAAACTGTCTAGAATAGGATTCTCTACTTTTCCTTTATAAAATTCACGGGAATCATAACGTGAACAGTGCAATACATATGTAAGTAGAGCAAGTATTTATCTACTTTTATATTTGTGTTTTTTTTTCCTGAGATAGTATGGCTGACAGCTCCTCTTTAAATGTCAATTATTATTATTTATAAAGCGCCAACATATTCCGTGGCACTGTACAATGTAAGAAAACAAACACACAAGAGGAGAAACTCACTCCCAAACAGTTCTCTGCTGCTTTATAAAGCCTGCAGGCTGCTTATAAGCCAATGAGAAGTGCACACATATGTTACACCTAGCTTGCAGTGATTAATCAAACAGAAGCTGAGCAAGTCAGCAAGTCGTTGGAGAGGGCTTCAGTTGCATATAGACAATGGCTATATGACCAGCAGGGGGCACCAGCGTGCAGGATATTCCCTCTCATCTGCCCCCCTCCTAACTAAACTGCATGGGATACTACAATAAAATTAAAAACAATGGTGCATGAGCCAGCCTGGGGCCCCGGGAACTCTCACTGCCCGGGGCCCCAGAACCAGCATCTAACACCATATGTGAGCGCAGCCAAACCCTTGGAGCTGCCACCCCCAAGGCCTGTCTCCAACTGCTCTAAAACTTACCAAACACACAAGAGGAGAAACTCACTCCCAAACAGTTCTCTGCTGCTTTATAAAGCCTGCAGGCTGCTTATAAGCCAATGAGAAATGCACACATATGTTACACCTAGCTTGCAGTGATTAATCAAACAGAAGCTGAGCAAGTCAGCCAGTCAGTTGGAGAGGGCTTCAGTTGCATATAGACAATGGCTATATGACCAGCAGGGGGCACAAGCGTGCAGGATATTCCCTCTCATCTGCCCCCCTCCTAACTAAACTGCATGGGATACTAAAATAAAATCCTGCACGCTGGTGACCCCTGCTGGTCATATAGCCATTGTCTATATGCAACTGAAGCCCTCTCCAACGACTTGCTGACTTGCTCAGCTTCTGTTTGATTAATCACTGCAAGCTAGGTGTAACATATGTGTGCACTTCTCATTGGCTTATAAGCAGCCTGCAGGCTTTATAAAGCAGCAGAGAACTGTTTGGGAGTGAGTTTCTCCTCTTGTGTGTTTGGTAAGTTTTAGAGCAGTTGGAGACAGGCCTTGGGGGTGGCAGCTCCAAGGGTTTGGCTGCGCTCACATATGGTGTTAGATGCTGGTTCTGGGGCCCCGGGCAGTGAGAGTTCCCGGGGCCCCAGGCTGGCTCATGCACCATTGTTTTTAATTTCAATGTAAGAAAACAAACAAGGGGTACATAATGATACAGACAATGATATACATCAAATATGAACACTGATACAAAATACAGAACTGCTGATTACAATAGCAAATTTAACATGATGACTAAAATGTATAAATGTCTAAGAGAGTGCAAGCAATTAAATTAATAACATTCAATGACACAAAAGGGTGAGAGAGGTTAAATTATCAAAGTTAACTAAAATTGTAAATGCCACATATATTTCCAGTAATTGCTAGCGAATAGCAATACAAAAGCTTTTTTTTTTTTTTTCATCTTTTCATTTTTTTATGTAAAGAAAATATGACATTTACAAAGGACAGTTTTCACTGTGGGCATTACTTTGGAGGACTGTGCCCTGCACATTTCAGTCACAGGATTACAGACAGTGAGGACTGTTTAACAGTCCTCACTGTAATCCTGTGACTGAAATCTCTTCAGAATGATAGAAAGCAGAAATCTAGCATGAAATAGTGTGTAAATAACTCATCAGCTGTTCCTGTGTGTCTCTCTCTCTCTGCCTCACACAGTGTAAAGTAAACAGAGATGACAGGAAGAGCTCATTCTTAATGGGGGAAGGGCGGGTAGACATGCAAGTACAGGGAAATGTACAGGGTCTTCTCTGCAGATCCTTTCTTTGTAGCTAAAAAAAACCCACTCAGCTGTGCTCATATGATCTTTGAGAAAGCAGTGTGTGTGAGAGCAGGGCTGAAACAAACAGTAAATCATTCCTCTGTGACGCCGTGTTAGCCCTGACGCCACACAAGATAATATACAGGTATTTTTTTCCACACCGGCTGTGATCGGAAACTTCTAAAAAGCTTTCTATTGTTGCTGGCTAAAAGCTCTATAGGAATGAGGGATTTACAGGAGGACAGTTTCTTTGATAGTTCCTCAGAGACTACTGGTAAGGAAGAGGTTAAGGCATGTAAGAGAACGTCAAAACCAGTAGCTTAAAACTGTGAACAACAATGAACAACAATAGTAGGCTGGATAGCAGGTGTTTTGACTTGTGACCACAGTTCTTATGGACTGCAAGTGCTCAAATAACAGGCGTGTACGAATTCATGACAGAGGGAACGCCATTCATCCGTGTCCATAGACCGTTACACAGTCCATTCTATCCAGCAGCTTCGGAAATATAATTTGTATAACATTTAAAATCCCTTTATTCAAACATCAGCTAACAAAAAGTAGCCTGGGTTCTTTCCAACTCGGTGGGCTAGAAGGACAAAGATAGTGTAAGAAACTATACGTTGGTTGCTATTGGCAATAACACTGCACCTTTATTCCGGCACCAGCAACTCATTAACAAGAGCTGCACACACGACTCTCATCACAGCAACAGCATTGGAGATAGAACTTCTCAGGCGTTCTCAGAGTTTAGGAGTTTATTCAGTCAACGGATAAAACAGTACAGTTGTTTACATCCTAGCAAAGCAGATTGTTCTGTAGTAAGTCTTTTGCGTTACAGCTTTTTGATTCCCTTGCATGGAATCAGGTTTCCTCTTATGTCTATCCTACGTTACATCTATACTACGTATATACAGCATACAGTTATATAAGATGACAAGACATAAATAAGAGTAAAAGGTTGAAAGCCAGCCGTGACAGGAAGCAAAGAGAGAGAGTCTCCGTAAGCCGACTGCTGATTTAATACTGACCAGGGAAGAGTTAAATTTGACATCATCTGAGCCATCCCCCCAAACCTACAATTGGCTCAGACCCCTCGTGGTGTCATGACACACACCTAATTAATATTCTGGTTGCTTTCTAACCTAGTTACAAGGAATGCAATGTTTGGTAAATATTGGCTATGTTTACCTTTCTGTCGTCTAACGGTCTGGGACAGTTTAGGCCTGTGGCCTTCCACAAGGAACATATTCTTGGTAACTGACTGCATCATCTCTTCTGCGAGAAACTCTGCTTAAGGCTGGTTTCACACCAGGACGTTGCGTTAGAGGGGACGTTAAGGTCGCATAACGTGCCCCTAACGCAACGCCTGGTGGTGTTGGAGCAGGACGCTACCAAGAGTCGCGTAACGCGTAAAGCAGAGTTTCTCGCAGAAGAGATGATGCAGTCAGTTACCAGGAATATGTTCCTTGTGGAAGGCCACTGGCCTAAACTGTCCCAGACCGTTAGATGACAGAAAGGTAAACATAGCCAATATTTACCAAACATTGCATTCCTTGTAACTAGGTTCTCAGCTCTTGGTGCGCCTGCTCTGTTGGAGGCACTGCGGAGACCACGTGAGCGGAGCTCTCCGCATTACGTGGTCCCGCCAGCCAATCAGTGGCCGCTCCAAGAAGAAAACACTGCAAGTGCAGTGAATATTAAGTAGCCATGTGCCTGGCTACGTAGCGGCCTCTCCCCGCCTCCTCTCCACCCCCAAAATAAAAAAAAAACCCGTACTGCGCATGTGCAAGCAGTCTAACGCGGCTCTGCCGCTTATAAAGTACTGCATGCAGTACGTTGTGTAATGGCGCAGCGTTACTGTGTATCGCAACGTGGGCACTGTGAACAGCCCATTGATTTTTCATTGCTGTGGGGTGCGTTACAGGCTGCTCTAACGTGCGCCTGTAACGTCCCACTGTGAAACCAGCCTAAAGGTAGACTCTGCGAACCAAGCCTTTTACCTAAACTCAGTCCAAATAACTGAGGCCTACTTAAATTATAACAGGTGTCTAGCGCTTCCTTCGTTCCATAATGTTTGGTCATATCGTTCCTTTGAACTGAGGGATTAGAGTAGCTGGCTGTATACCCACCCTGGGATCTGCATCATGTTCAGCCGCAAAGGAGCCTCCAGGTGTTGAACTGGCACAGTGTTTAATAGACGCTACTCCAGTTCATTCCCCGCAGCTCACCTTAGCCTGTGCGAGTCTTCCGGCAGGCAGAGCAGGGCTATGGGAAGATGGTGTCCAGTAGAGGTCTTCGGGCGCCATCTTCCCGTAGCCCTGCTCTCTGCCTGTCAGTGCGGGAGATTTTCTGCAGGAGGATCGTCGGGGGAGCTGCGTGCCAAAGGCTGGCCCGGAGAGGAGACTTATGCCAGGTGAGTAAATTATTTTTTTTGCAGGTGCATTATTTTCTGGTGAAATGCTGCCCACTTTATGATGAATTTCTGGTGAAATGCTGCCCACTTTACGATGAATTTCTGGTGAAATGCTGCCCACTTTACAAATATTTTCTGGTGAAATGCTGCCCACTTTACGATTTTTTTTCTGGTGAAATGCTACCCACTTTACGATTAATTTCTGGAGAAATGCTGCCCACTTTATGATCATTTTCTGGTGAAATGCTGCCTACTTCTACAGCGACCGTGGTACAGTGCTTATAAAGTGCTGACCGCGATTGCTCTGAAATCACGGAAATGTCCAGTGATTTTTACAGTTCTAATCGTGGTAAAATCACTTGAGTAAAAGGCTAGCACCAAGCGCTAGAGTTTTGCAATTTTAGAGGTGAACAGGGCCTTATGGAATCCTAAAAGGACACTTTTCTGTGTAAACATCGCTGGAAAGGACTAATTGAATGCCATATGAGCTTGAACTTATAAAGTGAAAGCACCTGTACACCATAAGTTACAGACAAGCTCATGGTGAACTAGAACTCCTAGGAGTGTGTATGGGGCTACAAAGAACCAAAAAGCCCTCTTGCTAAGATGTTAGGAAAAACAAGTTTGCCTTCTTAAAACCGAAGGTATTTGCGATTATTAAAGTTCAAGTGAGCATATGATGTCCCCCACGATGCATCACTGCTGAATATGCAAATCATCCCTTGTTGGCCATGTAAGCTAGCCACACCTCTAGAACTGCTGGAATGCAATGATGTGTCAGCTTGTTAATTGTCCTTTGTAGCCCCTTACACACTCCTAGGAGTTCAGAACTCCCGTTCACCATGAGCTTGCTGGGTAATCTATAATCGGGTCCTTCAAGTACTTCCCCATAGAGCCACATTAATCAGTGCCATGCACTGATTATTATTATTATTTAGTAGTTATATAGCACCAACATCATCCGCAGCGCAGAGTATATATATTGTCTTGTCACTAGCTGTCCCTCAGAGGGGCTCACAATCTAATCCCTACCATAGTCATATGTCTATGTTTTGTATTGTGTAGTGTATGTGTTGCAGTCTAGGGCCAATTTAAGGGGGAGCCAATTCACCTATCCGTATGTTTTTGGGATGTGGGAGGAAACCGGAGTGCCCGGAGGAAACCCACGCAGACACGGGGAGAACATACAAACTCCTTGCAGATGTTGACCTGGCTGGGATTCGAACCGGGGACCCAGCGCTGCAAGGCTAGAGCACTAACCACTACGCCACCATGCTGCCCACTGATGAGGATCAACCAACCTGAAACGGTCTGTACGCATGTTGGATTATTGTGGCTCTGTACAATTAACAAGCTGACACACAGGGGTGCCTCTAGCCATTTTGTCACTCCAGGCGAGAAATACTGCCGCCCCCCCCCCCCTTTGAAAATAATAAAAATCATGAAAATAATCACAATAGGGCAGCATTTCACCAGGAAATAATCGTAATGTGGCAGCATTTCACCAGAAAATAATAGTAATGCGGCAGCGTTTTACCAGAAAATAATAGTAATGCGGCAGCGTTTCACCAGAAAATAATAGTAATGCGGCAGCGTTTTACCAGAGAATAATAGTAATGTGGCAGCGTTTTACCAGAAAATAATAGTAATGCGGCAGCGTTTTACCAGAGAATAATAGTAATGTGGCAGCGTTTTACCAGAAAATAATAGTAATGCGTCAGCGTTTTACCAGAAAATAATCGAAATGCGTCAGCGTTTCACCAGAAATAGCACTTATTGCTGCAGCGTTTCACCAGAAAATACATGTAAATGCGGCAGCGTTTCACCAGAAAATACGCAATGCGAGCAGCATTTCAGTAGAAAATACGCAATGCGGCCGTTAGGCTACCCGTTTTTGCCCTGCACTCACCGCCACCTACCTCTAATATGGTAGGACATCTATCTTATCCAGAAATATCAACTTTTGTCACTTTTGCCTTTGAATTCAGCAAGTCCACACGTTGTGGTCACACTATTCTTGGATATTGAATAAATTTGAATCCACTGCAGTGCCTGATGGAATTTGTTTCTTCCTTGCTGATCAATGTAATGCATCTATTGCTAAGTGATAATCATGAGCACGCAGTAATTGTAATCGAGGTGGCAGTTGGATGATTTGTACCTCCCAGCTCCACATCCATATGTTTGATCTACTTAAAGAGGGACTGTAATTCTTGTAGTGCCGGCTAATTGCATATTTTTTCAATTATTCGTCTAACTAGACGAATAGCACTGTGGCTGCGCACGTCCTCGCTCCCGTGTGCATCATCGGGAGCTTACTGTGCAGGCGCAGTACAAGAAAACTTCATACTGCTCCTGCGCAGTAAGCTCCCGATGACGCGCTCGGGAGCGAGGGCGTGCACGCCCGCACAGCCACAGTGCTATTCGTCTAGCTAGACAAATAATTGGCAGTTGACCCACGGCAAGGAACAGAGGGGGCTTCACTGACGGCGCGGGACTTGATTGCTGCAGGGGCCCGGTAGAAGCCCCAGGTAAGTGACACTTTTTGTTTTTAAAAGGCCACAGAACCCCTTTAACCACTTGAGGACCGTGGGCTTTACCCCCCTTAAGGACCAGGCACTTTTTTTTCATTCAGACCACTGCAGCTTTCACGGTTTATTGCTCGCTCATACAACCTACCACCTAAATGTATTTTGGCTCCTTTTCTTCTCACTAATAAAGCTTTCTTTTGGTGCTATTTGATTGCTGCTGCGATTTTTACTTTTTATTATATTCATCAAAAAAGACATGAATTTTGTCAAAAAAATGTTTTTTTTTTTAACTTTCTGTGCTGACATTTTTTAAATAAAGTAAAATTTCTGTATACATGCAGCACGAAAAATGTGGACAAACATGTTTTTGAGTAAAAAAAAACAACCATTCAGCCTATATTTATTGGTTTGGGTAAAAGTTATAGCGTTTACAAACTATGGTGCAAAAAGTGAATTTTCCCATTTTCCAGCATCTCTGATTTTTCTGACCTCCTGTCATGTTTCATGAGGGGCTAGAATTCCAGGATAGTATAAATACCCCCCAAATGACCCCATTTTGGAAAGAAGACATCCCAAAGTATTCACTGAGAGGCATAGTGAGTTCATAGAAGATATTATGTTTTGTCACAAGTTAGCGGAAAATGACACTTTGTGACAAAAAAAAAAAAAAAGTTTCCATTTCTTCTAACTTGCGACAAAAAAAAATGAAATCTGCCACGGACTCACCATGCCCCTTTCTGAATACCTTGAAGTGTCTACTTTCCAAAATAGGGTCATTTGTGGGGTGTGTTTACTGTCCTCGCATTTTGGGGGGTGCTAATTTGTAAGCACCCCTGTAAAGCCTAAAGGTGCTCATTGGACTTTGGGCCCCTTAGCGCAGTTAGGCTGCAAAAAAGTGCCACAGATGTGGTATTGCCGTACTCAGGAAAAGTAGTATAATGTGTTTTGGGGTGTATTTTTACACATACCCATGCTGGGTGGGAGAAATATCTCTGTAAATGACAATTGTTTGATTTTTTTTTACACACAATTGTCCATTTACAGAGAGATTTCTCCCACTCAGCATGGGTATGTGTAAAAATACACCCCAAAACACATTATACTACTTCTCCTGGGTACAGCGATACCACATGTGTGGCACTTTTTTACACCCTAACTGCGCTAAGGGGCCCAAAGTCCAATGAGTACCTTTAGGATTTCACAGGTCATTTTTGTTTCAAGACGACTACTCACGGTTTAGGGCCCCTAAAATGCCAGAGCAGTATTGGAACCCCACTAATGACCCCATTTTAGAAAGAAGACACCCCAAGGTATTCCATTAGGAGTATGGTGAGTTCATAGAAGATTTAATTTTTTGTCACAAGTTAGCGGAAATTGATTTTAATTGTTTTTTTTTCACAAAGTGTCATTTTCCGCTAACTTGTGACAAAAAATAAAATCTTCTATGAACTCACCATACTCCTAACGGAATACCTTTGGGTGTCTTCTTTCTAGAATGGGGACATTTGTGGGGTTCCTATACTGCCCTGGCATTTTAGGGGCCCTAAACCGTGAGGAGTAGTCTTGAAACCAAATGTCGCAAAATGACCTGTGAAATCCTAAAGGTACTCATTGGACTTTGGGCCCCTTAGCGCACTTAGGGTGTAAAAAAGTGCCACACATGTGGTACCGCCGTACTCAGGAGAAGTAGTATAATGTGTTTTGGGGTGTATTTTTACACATACCCATGCTGGGTGGGAGAAATATCTCTGTAAATGACAATTGTTTGATTTTTTTTTACACACAATTGTCCATTTACAGAGATATTTCTCCCACTTAGCATGAGTATGTGTAAAAATACACCCCAAAACACATTATACTACTTCTCCTGAGTACGGCGATACCACATGTGTGACACTTTTTTGCACCCTAACTGCGCTAAGGGGCCCAAAGTCCAATGAGTACCTTTAGGATTTCACAGGTCATTTTTGTTTCAAGACTACTCCTCACGGTTTAGGGCCCCTAAAATGCCAGGGCAGTATAGGAACCCCACAAGTGACCCCATTTTAGAAAGAAGACACCCCAAGGTATTCCGTTAGGTGTATGGCGAGTTCATAGAAGATTTTATTTTTTGTCACACGTTAGTGAAAAATGACACTTTGTGAAAAAAAAACAATAAAAATCAATTTCCGCTAACTGTTGACAAACAATAAAATCTTCTATGAACTCGTCATACACCTTAGGGCCCGTTTCCACTAGCGCGAATTCGCATGCAGACAACGCATGCGGATTTGCATAGGCAATACAAGTGGATGGGACTGTTTCCACTTGTCAGTTTTCATTTGCGTTTTTATGTGCAGGATTTTTCTGCACGGTAGACCCTGCAGAATTCGCCTGCGTGTGGAATGCAGGCGAATCGCAGGCAATGTATTTAATAGGGAAATCGCATGCGTTTTTGCCGCGATTTCGCGTGCGATTTCGCATTGAAAGTAATGTAAATTGACACAGGCAGTGACATGGTTAAAATCGCATATACCCTGCCTATGCAAATCGCGGCAAAAAACGCATGCGGAATCGCAACCGCATGCAATTTTGTCAGCGGTGATATGCGGCGATTCCGCACCGCACTAGTGGAAACGGGCCCTAACAGAATACATTGGGGTGTCTTTTTTCTAAAATGGGGTCACTTGTGGGGTTCCTATACCGCTCTGGCATTTTATGGGCCCAAAACCGTGAGTAGTCTGGAAAACAAATGTCTCAAAATGACTGTTCAGGGGTATAAGCATCTGCAAATTTTGATGACAGGTGGTGTATGAGGGGGCAAATTTTGTGGAACCGGTCATAAGCAGGGTGGCCTTATAGATGACAGGTTGTATTGGGCCTGATTACGATGGATAGGAGTGCTAGGGGGGTGACAGGAGGTGATTGATGGGTGTCTCAGGGGGTGGTTAGAGGGGAAAATAGATGCAATCAATGCACTGGGGAGGTGATCGGAAGGGGGTCTGAGGGGGATCTGAGGGTTTGGCCGAGTGATCAGGAGCCCACACGGGGCAAATTAGGGCCTGATCTGATGGGTAGGTGTGCTAGGGGGTGACAGGAGGTGATTGATGGGTGTCTCAAGGTGTGATTAGAGGGGGGAATAGATGCAAGCAATGCACTGGCGAGGTGATCAGGTCTGGGGTCTGAGGGCGTTCTGAGGGTGTGGGCGGGTGATTGAGTGCCCTAGGGGCAGATAGGGGTCTAATCTGATGGATAGCAGTGACAGGGGGTGATTGATGGGTAATTAGTGATTGTTTGGAGGAGAGAACAGATGTAAACAATGCACTTGGGAGGTGATCTGACGTCGGATCTGCGGGCGATCTATTGGTGTGGGTGGGTGATCAGATTGCCTGCAAGGGGCAGGTTAGGGGCTGATTGATGGGTGGCAGTGACAGGGGGTGATTGATGGGTGGCAGTGCCAGGGGGTGATTGATGGGTGGCAGTGCCAGGGGGTGATTGACAGGTGATCAGTGGGTTATTACAGAGAAGAACAGATGTAACTAATGCACTGGCGAATTGATAAGGGGGGGTCTGAGGGCAATCTGAGCGTGTAGGCGGGTGATTGGGTGCCCGCAAGGGGCAGATTAGGGTCTGATCTGATGGGTAACAGTGACAGGTAGTGATAGGGGGTGATTGATGGGTAATTAGTGGGTGTTAGTGGGTAAACACTGCACTTGGGAGGTGATCTGACGTCGGATCTGCGGGCGATCTATTGGTGTGGGTGGGTGATCAGATTGCCCGCAAGGGGCAGGTTAGGGGCTGATTGATGGGTGGCAGTGCCAGGGGGTGATTGATGGGTGATTGACAAGTGATCAGAAGGTTAGAGGTATACAGTACACAAGGGGGGGGGGGGGGGTCCTGGGGAGAATCTGAGGGGTGGGGGGGGGGGTGATCAGGAGTCCCCAGGGGGGCAGTTAGGACCTAAAGAAAAAAAAATAGCGTTGACAGATAGTGACAGGAAGTGATTGATGGGTGATTAGGGGGGTGACTGGGTGCAAACAGGGGTCTGGGGGGTGGGCAGGGGGGGGGTCTGAGGGGTGCTGTGGGCGATCAGGGGGCGGGGGGGCGGGGGAATCAGTGTGCTTGGGTGCAGACTAGGGTGGTTGCAGCCTGCCCTGGTGGTCCCTCGGACACTGGGACCACCAGGGCAGGAGGCAGCCTGTATAATACACTTTGTAAACATTACAAAGTGTATTATACACTTTGTATGCGGCGATCCGGGTGCTAGTAACCCGCCGGCGCTTCCGAATGGCCGGCGGGTTACAGCGCAAGGGGGGCGGAGCCAGGCGCCGGCAGAGGATCACGTCACGGATGACGCGATCGCTCCGCCCATGCCCCTACAAGGACCGCCGCCTTTGGGCATGAGCTGGTCCTTGTGGGGTCCACTTTCCGGCCGCCTCTGTGCGTTGGGCGGTCGGGAAGTGGTTGAAGGGAAGGTTCAGGGACGATAAAAAAAAAAAAAAAATCATACCCACTTACCTGGGGCTTCCTCCAGCCCGTGGCAGGCAGGAGGTGCCCTCGGCGCCGCTCCCCAGGCTCACAATGGAGCGCAGAAGAAGCCCGACCTGGCCGCCGGCCTGGCCAGGTCGGGTCGGCCACCGGGAGCCTGCGGAGCGGCGCCGAGGGCACCTCCTGCCTGCCACGGGCTGGAGGAAGCCCCAGGTAAGTGGGTATGCATTTTAATTTTTTTTTTAATCGTCCCTGAACCTTCCCTTTAAATTCAGATACATAAAACATAGCTGTACTAGAACTTTAATTCATAGTATGAAAAGAAAACCCCATCTTTCACACACACACACAAAAATTCTATATATTGGGTTGGTCAGGGCGGCAACAAAAATGAAGTGCAGGAGGAGGGGGAGGTATTACTAGCCAGAGATTTCAGAGGCAGAGGGAAGGAGGAGGAGGGGGGATTAGTTTTTTTTCACAGGCTGAGTTCTGAAGATACAGATAAGCTTGCTTGTGTGTAATGTTTACAAACAACATGGCTGCTGTCATTGTATCACAGGAAGAAATAATCATATTCAATTGAAGCTGTTTGCAGCTAGATTTGCTGTTTAAACTATCTAAACTTTAGATAAGATCTATAGACAAGTTACTTGTTATAGTCAGTTTTTCATCTCGGATCTGCTTTAAGCGATTATTTTGGGTGATTGTATTACTTAGATGAGTCTCTATAACCTTTTTTGCTTTTCCATCACAGGAAATAAACGAATCCTGATCCTCGGAAATGCTGTCATATCACAAGCTGAAGAGCAAGCCAAGAGGTCGTCTTATGGACACGACCTGGGCTTTGGACAGGAAAAATACTCTGTACATTGGGCATCCAGCAGGGACATAGGGTGGGATAGCTTGTTGCCGGAACTGAGGAGCAAAGTGGCAGTTATGGGAGTTCCAAGCATCCTGGTCATTCACGTAGGAGAGGATGACTTGGCATCAATATCCACCAAATACATGATGAGGAGTACAATAAAAACAGTGTTTAATCGTATAAAAGCTCAATATAAAGACACAGAAGTTTTCTGGTCAGTTATGCTCCCCAGAGCACAATGGCGCTTTACAGCATTGGAAAAAAGACGGAGTACTTATAACAATATGATAGAATTTGTACTGTCTGATGACTGCAAATACAAAGCCATCCGCCACTTTAAGGTTGATAAGATGTTTAGGGGGCGAAGCTGGAAGCAAACCAAACATGTAAAATTCAGAGAATATTCAGCTATGGAACTGGATACCTTCTGTATGGACATCAGGGATGCCATAAGAAAGGCACTTTGTGCGGTAAAACCGGCTGAGAGGGATCCAGTTAGTGTGTTGCCTTTGGAGTCTGAAGGCAAAAAATAAAGAAAAAACATACCTAAGGAGGGCGAAGGCTCCGGGTCCTGTAGAGTCTTCCTGTTCCACTCCTCGTCCCGTTGTCCCTGCTCTGGCTCCCTCATTCGTAGTCTCTGACCCATCGGTCGGAAACTGCTCTCTTGTGCTGCAGGTGGGCTTTTGGAAGTCTTCGAGAACACTCGGGCTCCCGAGGACGGGCCGCTCCATATTGCGCACGCACAAGCGCCATCTTTTGCACGTGCCCAGTACAGAGAATTCCGAAGCCACCGGCGGCTGGATATTTAAACGGAGGAGCCTGGGTGGGAATGAGGGGATGAAGTGAGGAATGGGGAGGCTCTGTAAGACCCAGAGCCTTCCCTCTCCATAGGTAAGTATCTGTTTTTTTGGCTTCAGATTCACTTTAAAGGATACCCGAAGTGACGTGATGAGTTAGACATGGGTATGTACAGTGCCAAGCACACAAATAACTGCTTTTTTCTTTCTCTGCCTGAAAGAGTTAAATATCAGGTATGTAAGTGGCTGACTCAGACAGGAAGTGACTACAGTGTGACCCTCACTGATAAGAAATTCCAACTATAAAACACTTTCCTAGCAGAAAATGGCTTCTGAGAGCAGGAAAGAGATAAATAGTCAATAGTTCAAAGATGTTGGCTCTGGCTTACTTGAATGTGTCATTCAGCAAAAACCATAAAACAGTTAAAACTTAAAAAGTAGATTTAAACCTAATATAAACTGTAGAATATCTTAAGTCATTTTTAGTAGAAGAAAGATAGATACAATCGTTAAAATTTCATTAGTTTATTTTTGCCTTGGGTGTCCTTTGAGGAGCTCACAATCTAAATCCCAACCATAGTCCTATGTCTATGTATCGTAGTCTAGGGTCAATTTTTAGGGGAAAGCCAATTAACTTATCTATATGTTTTTGGGATGTGTCAGGAAACCCACGCAGTAATCAAAGAGAGGGATCCGCACACAGACTTCAGGAACAAATCATATTTATTGTTCTGTTTCGGGGCCAATCCAGTCCCCTTTGTCAAGGCATGAGCAGACTGAAATATACTGACATGCCTTGACAAAGGGGACCGGATTGGCCCCGAAACGATCTTCTGTGTAGACGACTGTGGATGTCTTACATGTGTGCATAAGGAACAATAAATATGATTTGTTCCTGAAGTCTGTGTGCGGATCCCTCTCTTTGATTACTGGACTGTTTGCTGCAACGGGTATCCGGCACCAGCCACGCTCACTGATTGGTGTGCGGTTCTGTCGTTGGGAAACCCACGCAGACACAGGAAGAATCTATTCAGGTTTTCTTAAAGAAGGCAGTTAAAATCCTGCTGAGAAAATAGTGACTTCAATAAGTTGTGAGGCTACAAAACGTGGAACAGTCCATAAAGTTTATTTTTGTTGAACTTGCCTCCTGTAACCATATCCTAACACCTACAGATGGATACGACATCAGGATAGTCCACAGCCTATCTGTACTGGTATCAGCCTATACGGTTATAGTGCAGAGCTTGCACTTTTTTTTTGGGGGGGGGGGGGGGTACCAGCAAAAAATATTACTCTTGTTTGCCCCATGTTATTCTGGAACACAGAAGCCTCAACATCCATCACCCTAAATTGGAAGCAGAAATATTCTCCAACCACACAAATGTGGAAAAATTGGTTAATGACTCTTTACACTTATACAATTGCAGCCAGATTAGGTGCGCTGTCATTTTTTTTTGCTGTTCTTTAGAAAATGTGTAGACCATTTGGCTAGCAGCCCCAGGTTCCCACTAGTTTTTAATTGTTAGTGGTTAGGTGTCTTCCGTGAGGGCACTTCATCATCGTGGAAGAATCTAGTACTGAAATATCTGCGTGCAAACTTTTATAGAAGCTAACGTCCTCTATTTGCTGCATCTGTTTTGAATGCAAGTTGTGTAATCTGCCTTTGTTTTGGGCTCTGCACATCTATGCAGCTGGTCAACTCGGGTGCAGCCTGCATTTAAAAGTGCTGCCATTTTCTCCTGTTGTACTTATACAAAGCTGCATCTATAGCAAGGGGGGTGCTCAACTAAATTTGAGAAGATTTGGATACCGTGGATCTCAAGCAAAGATACAACATAGGTGTTAATCAAACATACTTAATACTGAAATAGGGGATTTAACCTCATTTCAATGAATGCCTAGGCTGGAACTACCAATTGGGGGGGGGGGGGGGGGGGTTGGTGCAATCTGTGGGGGGGGGGGGGGGGAGAGGGTTTTTTGCGGTTTGATGTCCATCGGGTAGTATTGTGATGTTGTAAGGTGTTGCTCCCTCTGCCTGCGTGCAGATTCAGGAGCTGTTGTACTTTTTTCTTTTTGAAATTTTTAATAAAAAGAAGCTTTGAAAGAAAATATCAGTGACAGCTTGAAGTCTTTTGTGGTACCTGTGGATGAGGCTGACTTGCCTGAACTGCACATTTGAGGTCTCCCCACAGTGGCTCAATGATATTGAAATCAGAAGAATGAAATGGCCACTCCAAAACCTTTTTTTGCTGTAGCCAATGACAGGTCGGCTTGGCCTTGTTTTGGATCATTGTCCTGTTGGAATGTCCAAGTATGTCCCATGCTCGGCTTCCTGGCTGAAAAGTACAAATTTTCCTCCAGTATTTTTGATAACTTACTGCATATATATTGCCATCAATTCTGACCAAATTTCCTGTGCCTTTGTAGCTCAAACATCCCCAAAACTTCATCTGTCTACCACCATGTTTCACAGTAGGAATTATATATCTTTCATTATAGGCCTTGTTGACTCCTCTCCAAATGTAGCATTTTATGGTTGTGGGCAAAAAATTCAATTTTAATCTCATCACTTCAAATGAGAAGGTTTAAGGCTTGTCTCTGTGCTGTTTGGCATATTATAAGCGAGATACTTTGTAGCATTTGCATAGTAGCAGCTGTTATATCCGGTAACCATTGACCTTCCCACGTGGAGGTGGAGCGTTACCAAGGTGTGGAATCAAAGTGACCACGGGTGTTCCCCAGAGCATCCCGCAAGGGATGATGGACCTGTTGTGGCCTAGTCATCGGCGGCTCCAGCTTCAGATTTTTGGGGGGGCTCAGAAGGGGCACAGTGGCTGGCAGGCGGGGCTCATGGCAGAAAAAGTGCGCTGCAGCAAAAAATGGGCATGGTCATGATGTCATGTGGGCGGGGCTAACTGTAATGTAGTTATACCAGCTAATGTAGTTACATAAAAAATATGAAGTAAATGCACATAATGACAGACAGCGTTTCCCCAGTAAATACACATAATGAGAGACCGCGTTTCACCAGTATATGCATGTAATGAGAGTCAGCGTTTCACCAGTAAATGCACATAAGAGACAGTGTTCCACCAGTAAATGCAAGTAATGACAGACAGCCTTTCACCAGTAAATGCATGTAATGAGAGACAGCGTTTCCCCAGTAAATGCATGTAATGAGAGACAGCGTTTCCCCAGTAAATGCACGGAATGAGAGACAGCCTTTCACCAGTAAATGCACATAATGACAGACAGCGTTTCCCCAGTAAATGCACGTAATGACAGACAGCGTTTCCCCAGTAAATGCATATAATGAGAGACAGCCTTTCAACAGTAAATGCATGTAATGAGAGACAGTGGTGTAAGTGGGCCTGCCGGGGAAGTTTGAGCACCACCGTAGTTTCCCCCCAAAACACACGTAATCTTGAAGCACTCCAAAGGTAGCCATACATCAGGCGATGATGGGCAGATTCAATCAAGAGACAAATCTCTCTCTAATTGAATCTAATTAGAAAGAGATCAGTTGGCTGCCCATGCACTGCAGGCCAATTCCCGGTCGATTTTATGCTGATATCGATTGGGAATCAACCTTGTGACACCGCAACCACTGCCTTGATGCTGCCCCTCCTTCCAGTTGCACTATACTTTACCTGTCCGTGTCCGCTGCGGGCTTCGGCCGAAATCTGCATACACGTGCCCCAGGTGGTTGCCGCAGTAATGTAGGCAAATGTATGCAGATTGTGGATGGAGCCAGCTGCGGACACATTAAGAATAGTGCACATTTGACTTTAGAGGGGACAGTGCTGGGGGTTTCGTTGCTCGTCCTGATATCGCTCGCGGTTACAGCTGCACACCTGATCAACCACGACGGTCCGACATCTTTCATCATGTCCGATCAATACATGCAACCAATTTCGGCCCGAAATTGGTTGCATCATCTTTCACGCATTTTCTTAGCAGCACTAATTTTGATCGGCCACAAAGTCGATAAATGTATGGCCACCTTTAAAGTGGACCTGAAGATTGAATAAAAACGAAGAGATTCACTTACCTGGGGCTTCTGTCAGCCCCTGCAGACATCCTGTGGCCGCACATACCTAGAATGATCCTCTGGTCCCCCGCCAGGCGCAGTTTGTAATCGTTCGCAGACGCAGTACAGATTTTCTCATACTGCACCTGCGCAATACACTGCCGGCCACAGGAGCGCAAACAAGGATGCATGTGGCCAGAGCTGCGCAGGCACAGTGGCCGTTGACTTGTAAGTCGGCGGTGAATAAACCAAGCAGCGGTGCAGGACCGGAGGATCTTTGACAGAACGTCTGCAGGGGGCTGGGAGAAGCTCCAGGTAAAGTGAATCTCTTTTTGGTACTTATCCGTTAGCCGGGCGCATCCGCTAGGTGGCGACAAAACTCCACCGGATGCGCCCGGCTAACGGATAAGTACCCTCTTTTTTTCCCCCAGTCTTCAGTTTAGTTCAGTCCAGGGGATGTGAAACTGATCAGTTAAACTGACCCCAGTTCATGGCTGGTCAGCAGGAGGCTATCAGTGCACATCATAAGGCTCCCTTCCCCCATGATTACATTCTGTGTGCTCATAAGCGTCTACAGGCAGGCCTATTAGACAAGTGAATGCCGGCAATTTGGGGGATGATGAGGAATGAGAGGAGACACTCTCAGAGAGGGAAAGACAGTTCCCCCTGCTCGCAGCACCTGGGTCAGAGCTGCAGTCGGGGGCTGGGAGAAGGTACACAGGCAGCAACTACAGACAATGAACGTGAGACTGTCAGCCCAAACCTTTCTGTGGTGATTCATTGCTGGGCTTGACTGGCTGCTTTAGCTGCTGTCACTTGTATCTGTGGCACGGCTGGCTATACTTTCCTGCAGGCTGCCTCGTTCCCCAGTCAGTATCTCGTGTGCTAGAAAGGGGGTGGAGCTGGAGCCAGCTGACAGTTCCTGTCAGCCGGGCTCCAGCTCCACCCCCTTTCTAGCACACGAGATATGTTCCATAGAGGCTGAGAGGAGGAAAAGCTGGGCTGCAGTTGGATGCCTGAGCTGAGGGGCGGGACTGGAGTCTCTCCCTCTGTCAGCCAGCTCTGTCTCTATTAGCTGTGCGGCAATGATGCCCTGGCTGGCGGCCCCGCCCCCTACTGTAACATATTTTTACCAATGCTGCCCAGTCTGTTACGGATTGTACGGGCAGGGGGGCTTTTGGGGGGGCTGACAGCTTGTGAGCTGGGGCTTAAGCTTGGGTAAGCCCCAGTGTAGCGCCGCCACTGGGCCTAGTGCCCACCAGGTCACACCCGCAGGTGGTCAGGAGAACACGACACCACAGTAAGGAGATTCCAAGCAAGGTTCAGGGCAGGCAGACATGATTAGTGGTTGATATCCAGCCAAGATTCAGGGCAGGTGGCAGACAGACGTAATCAGTATCCAGGCAAGTTTCAGGGTAGGCGGCAGACAGACGTGATCAGTATCCAGGCATGGTTCAGGGCAGGCGGCAGACAGACGTGGTCGATATCCAGGCAAGAGGTCAGTAACGAGGGAATCAGATCAAGAGTAGTCAGGCAGGCCGGGTCAAAATCAGGAGCACAGGAAAAGGGCATAACTGGTCAGCAGACAGGAAGTCACCAGGAACCAACCCTAGCTAACAGAACGAACAGCACCTGCTACAGGGTAAGAATGGCCTTTTATAGTGTCAGCCCAGCAGATTGGAGCCAACGTGCACAACGAACGCAAGACTCCGTGCATGTGTACGCAAAGTCGTGTTCAGTGATGTGCACGGGTACGCACACCCCTAGCCACAGCCTTCATACTGCAGCCAGAGACACGCGTGCGAAACAGGAAGGACCTCGCTGCTGGGAGCTAAGGACGTGAGTATGACAGCGGCTTTCTTTTTGGCAACTCGGCCACGCAGCCCATCTTTCTTCAAAAGCCTCCTAATTTTGCATCTTAAAGGAAACCTAAAGCCAAACGAAAAAAAAAAAAAGTTTAACTATTGAGTAGCTAAGATTGTTATACAATACAATAACATTTGTAAAGCACTTTTCTCCCATAGGATTGTTGATGATGTTGAGTTTAAAGAGAAAAGACTGGTTGAGATGGATAATAAGTTTTGATCAAGGGATTGTCCTTCCAACACTTTGACAAGATATTGCCAAAGAAAAACGGAACTCAGTGGAAGAAGGGATAATGGTGGACGATTAACATTTGTTTCCACCTACAGTACTATTAGTGACAATATACAGCGCATCGTCATTAAGTATTGGCGTACATTAACCAGCTCCCGACCACCTTACGCAGATGGGCAGTGGAAGCGTGGCAGGCAGAGGACTGGCTAACGCCAATTGGCGTTTCTCTTGAGATTAGTAGGGAACCAGCATGCGTTCTCTGCAGGGGGACACAGGAGGCCGCCACGAACAGCCTACCAGCCGAGATCAGAGCTGATAGGCTGAGATAACAAAAAACACAAATATTTGTGTACAGCGCTGTAATCTAGCGCTGTCACTAAACTGTCCCTAGCAATGGCTCCCAACGTGATCCCATATATAGGCTGATGCCTATGTATGGGTAGTGTATTAGATGTATTGCAGTCTAGGGCCAATTTAGGGTGGAGAGGGGAATAAAAAAACAGGGTTTGTTTGTTTTTTTGTTTTGTTTTTTAAATTAAGCTTTTATTAAAAAAAAAAAAAAGCGCAGCAGCAATCAGAGACCACCATAAGAAAGCTCTATTGGTAGCAAGAAAAGGAGGTAAGATTAATTTGGGTGCTAAGTAGTATGACTGAGCAATAAACTGTTGTAAAAAATGGCCTGGCCACTAGTGGGGTATAAAGCTGTGGTCCTCAAGACTATCTTCTGCATGCTGCTGAATTCCAACTGCATCCATTGCTCTCCTACAACAGGACCCCTTCCCTAAGGTCTAGGTTGGTTCATTCAAATCTTAAGTCGGCCACACACCATACAATTTTTTTAAATATCTGTTCAATTCAAGAATTGCAATCAATTTTTCTGACTGATTGTAACATTTCAAAAATCTGACCAATGTACCACACACCTATGTACAACCTTTCCCCAATGATAGTAAAAATGATTAGAAACTTGGAGAAAATTGCTAGTGTGTGTATATTAATACATTTACAATTTAACACACACCATACAAGCTTTAGAAAAATTTAAGTAAAAATTTCCAGCATTCCTTATTGATAAAAATAAAAAAGGAGAGTTGATTTAGAAAAAAATGCTTTCAATTTTTTTTCGGGAGATTGGATCATATTTATCGAATTGCCGTAAAATCGGATCATTTATTGTATCGTGTGTGGCCACCTTTAACCATAACTCTACAAATGTTTTCCCGCCTGTATGTGGTACCGTCCCGTCACGTGTCACAGTATCATTAAAGTGAACCCAGCATCATTTTTAACACCCAGGGCAGCTCTATAGCAAATTAAAAATGCATTCTAAATATGTGGTTTATTATTTAAAAAAAACTTTCATTTTGCCTCATTTTTTTACATCTAAGGGTTAAAATAGCCACTTTGTCCGTCCGTAAAGGACCTGCGGTCTATGAGCAGGAGATCTTGGAACACAGATAAGAAATCACCTCATTAGACTTTATTGACCACAAACAAACCCCCATTGTACTTCAAACAGAAAACATCAGTTACAGTTGAAGAATGTCACACCTAGCCTGGACAATGCTAGTTGTAAAACAGCAGGGGTTGAGCTTCTGAACAATGGCAGCCCTTGCAACTATTTGAAGCCAGGAGCTGCTTGGATCCCTTTAAGGGGCGATACTTGTGCTTCCTCAGGGAAGAAGTACTGTATTTTTTGGACTATAAGACTCCCTTTTTCTCCCCCAAAAGTGGGGAAAACAGTCACTGCATCTTATAGTTCAAATGCAGTGAGTTCCTGACGTGTAAACGCCTGCCAATACAAACCTCCGACCCGCCGCAATGCCGGGGACCCCCTGTACTGTGCCCATGCAGAGGAGGACACAGGGACAAATGGTGGACACAAAGGGGCATAGAGGAGGACACAAGGGGGACAGAAGAGGACAAGTGGAGACACAAGAGGTACAAAGTGGGCATAATCCACAAGATGCCCCGTCACCATGGATGCATGGCATATATTTTCCCCTGGTTTCTGTCCTCTAAACCTAGGTGCGACTTATGGTCAGGAGCGGCTTATAGTCTGAAAAATACGGTATGCCATAAGGGGACGTTTTACCTGTAGTTCACGCTATGTTGTGTATATGTTGAAGTGCCCATGTGGCGGCTGTTATGTGGGGAAGACTACACAGGAATTAAGGGATCGTATATCCTCTCATTAAACTACAATTAGAGGAAAGAGCATGGATCATGCTGTTTCTGAACATTTTGTCAAATTCAAGCACGATGTACCTCAGCTTCGACTTCAGGTTTTGGAAGGCGTGCCCCGGGAGTTCACTGGATTCAGGAATTGGGTACAATTGGTAATGGGGGAGGTTAAATAGGGAATATGATCTTCATTTCATCTAGTAAATATGTTCTGTTTCTGAGAGGAGTCCTCTTTGATACCTGTTTATCTTGTTTCCTAGCAATGTTTATATTGCTGTTAAAGAGACTCTGTAACAAAAATGTCATTCTTTTTTGTACCATCCTACAAGTTCCTAAAGCTATTCTAATGTGCTCTGGCTTACTGCAGCACTTTCTACTATCACTGTCTCTGTAATAAATCAATGTATCTTTCCCCTGTCGGACTTGTCGCCCTGTGTCTGGAAAGCTGCCAACTCTTCCGTGCTGATCTGTTATGCACGCCCCCCTCCAGGCCCCTCTATGCACACTCCAGTGTGTGTGTTATTTACATAAGCCAGCAGCATCAGTAAAAGAAAGCTGGATAAAAATCCTCCTCTGGCTGTGAAAGGAGCTGGCTGACACATACTGAGGAATTACAGACAGGGCAGAGCTGTCTGCAGGAAGAAACAGCCGGTCACTAGTATTCAGTGGATGAGAGCTGCAGGGGGACAAAAGGTAAACACACAAGTGATCTCTTGAGATTCAAAATGAAGGCTGTATACAGCCTGCTTGTGTATGGATGTATCTTATATGTGTGGACATACTGTACTACTTCCTGTTTTGGTGGCCATTTTGTTTGTTTATAAACAAACTTTTGAAAACTGTTTTTGACTATTTTTAATGCGGCGGGGAGCGGCAAAATTGTGACAGAGGGGAATAGGAGATGTCCCCTAACACACTGGTATGTTTACTTTTGTGCGATTTTTAACAATACAGATTCTCTTTAAGAACCAGGGGTTTGCTTTAGGGAGAATGACCCTGTCACCTGCCTGGTCTGATGGAGTGTGTCTAGTTATACGAGTTAGTTTTTTTTTTTATTAATTTACATGTGTTGCGGTTTTTGTTTACGTGTCGCTATGGCGACGGAGCATCTAGCCTGGATTGCGGACACGTCATTCTGTCTTTTGGCCTTGGTCCGCGGCAGTCACAAGTGGTTCCAGGCTCCATCGCCTTGGCGACGGCGGGCAACTGTGTATGAAGTAGTGCTGCTTTGAGGTAGCGCAGATCAGAATATAAATGGATGCTTTTTGAACTTCAATTCAGATTGAGGGTGGCAGCACCTTCTCCCCTGGAACTTTTAGGTAAGACTTGGTCCACTCAGATGCGACTTATTTAAAGAGAACCTGAACTGAAAATAAAAAGTCAAAAAAATACACAGGTCATACTTACCTCCCTTGTAGTCTACTCCTCAATCTCTTTCTCCTCTCCTGTGTTCAGTTTGTACACTATGATCAATGGAATTCTCCGTCCTTCATTTTAAAAATGTCCATTACCCCATAACAGCTTCCTGGTCAGCACATGTTAAACTGTAGCATCACCCACTTGAGCCATAGGGAAACATGTACATTACCTTGCACATTCAGTTGTAACTGACAACTACTGATATCTAACTGACAGCAACTGGTATCTTTCAGTTCTGACAAAATATTGTCAAACTGGAAGGGGTCACTGTAAGAAGAAAATAGTGAGCCTCTGAGAAGAACTGACGGTGAGTTTAGTATGTAATATTCATTTGCAGCTACATCATGTTTTTATTTTAAATAATTTTACTCGCTTCAGGTTCCCTTTAAGGTTTTATACTGTTAACAGTGGTGTTGTGACATCATTTTTGAGTCGACCTATCAGGTGAGGGGGAGTGGCTCATTGTGGCCAGCTCTTGCAGTCTCCCATCAGGTCTGCTTATTTGCATGTTGATTCTGTTTGGTTGCAATAGGTAAGTGTGGGGGTTATATAAGCTCTGTGCTTGCATTGGTCTTATTGGCTGTGTGGCGTGAGCAAGAACCGTAGAGGTTTAAAACGGTGGACATCACAGTAGCCACAATGCAGCTTTCATTTTTGTACCTATGAAGGTCTAAATAAAGCAGATTTGTAAAAATAAACTGTGCTGGATTCTTTTGGAGAAGTTGAATTGGCTGGTACCCGGGTGAATCCGTTGCAAGCTTCAGTACCCTGCATCGCTTTGAGGGCTTATTCACAGTGGGACGTTGCATTGTACTACGATGTTAAAGTTACAACGCAATGCAAAAAAAGGTGGTAACGCACATGAACACTGTGTTACCGTTGTATACAGTAGATATAGTAACGCATACAGGCAATGAAAAGTATGCTTTCCTGTACCTGGTAACGTGTGCATTTAGAGGTAACGCACTGCAGCAGTGTGTTACCATAACGCTACGCGTTACCATGCAACGTCAACGTCACACTGTGAACGACACAAAGGACTCTATTCATAAAAGGCTTTGCGGTAAAAAAAAATCTTGGGAGGGAAAATACTGCATCGGTATTTTAGACTTTTGTGTGCTAATTCATAAAAATGTTTACAGTTGCGATAGTTCGGGGATTTTCTGAACTAGGCTGGCGGCAACACGAGTAGCCGCCTGAGTGCAGAGACAGCGTTACAATAAAAGAGGCATCCCAACTTCCCTTTAGATGTGCATTTTTTTTTAACTGCCTCTCCTTGCTCTGAATTTGTCTATTAGTCTTTCTAAACAATCTATTTAATTGCCACAGCTTAGAAGAACTTCAAGAAATGTTACACATGCAGGCTTTCTGATGTGAAATATATCTGAAAACAGGTACCCAAGAGGTTAAAAAAACACAGCCTGGGTATTCCGGGAAGCCTTTTTTGTTCTGTCCTCTCCGCTGCTGCCTGGGAGATCTGTCCCCATTAACTTTGCTGTTTATCGCTCTCTTACGGTATCATCTTTTCTAAACAGATGGTATTCTCCGTCCCAATACCGCCTGCTCTAATCTTTATGAATTGACATTTAGTGACATGTGTTGAGATAATCACTGCACAAGGCGGTAATTTACACCTCACTGCTCGGTAATTGTAGCTTTTCATGCGGTAACAGCTTTTATGAATTGACATTTTGCTAAGTGTTCGGTAAAGTCAGCTGTTTTGAGCATTATTGCATGCGGGAATGCTGTATGAATAGAGCCCAAAGGCTCAGCATTGCAGTGCGGTAAGCTGCGTTATAAAACATAACGCAGCTCCGCAACGTCCTAGTGTGAATGCAGCCTGAGTGCTGTCCCTGATCTCTTTCAGTTGGTTTAACTTACTGGGGGCTTCTACCGGCCCCCTGTGCCCGCGCCGGGACAAACCGATCCTCCAGTCCCCTGCAGCGGCTGACTTTCGATTTCAGCGACTGGGCCAGTTGATGGCCACTTCGCCTGCGCGGCCCTGGCAGTGTGCGTCCTCCATCACGCTCCCATCCCTGGGGGCTGCTAGAAGTCCCAGGTAAATAAGACTTGGGGGGGAGGGGGGGCTTTAGGCTCACTTTACAATTGCCACATCACATTTTTTTCAGCTAGGTCTGTATTCATCTGAAGTTAATTGTGGGTTCTGTCTTGCATCCCGGAGAATATTTCAAACAGTTGAGGCTGAAACCCTAGTTGGTCTACCTGACCGTGGTTTGGTTTCAGCAGAACTCATAATAGGAGTTTGGACACTGCTGATTGGCATTCTTAATTCCTTTGGATATATTTTTTTTTATATCCCTTTCCTGTGTTCTAGAGTTCAACTACCTTTTCCCAGAGATCCTTTGACATGTCTTTTGGTTTACCCATGACTTAGATTTGCTGGATGAAAAATGCAAGGGTCTGCCAGGAGTCCAGAAACTCACTGACCCCCCAATACACTCCCACTAATTACAAGAAAACAGATCACAGGTGAAGATGGTAATCTTTAATAGCCATTAAAATCTGTTTGTGTCAAGTCGTATGCATGTTATCAGGCCTAATCACCAGGGTATGCAAACTTTTGATCTGGGTAATTTGGGTAGTTTGTGTAGTGATTTAAAGCAAACCTGAACTCTGAACTTTCTCTCTGCTCTAAAACACGCGCAACAGCATAACAACCTTTGAGGCCAAGTGCACACATTGCAGAAACGCTTGCTGAGCGGGAAATGCTGCATTTTATGCAGCAATGTTAGTCTATGGGGCGCAAAAAGGGCCAGCGTTTCACCTGCAATTTACAGTAAGCGTTCTGCAGACGCTTGCAGTGTTACATAATATGCAGGCTGGCTGCCAAAACGCACATAATGAAAGTCTGTTTTCCATGTGTTTTAAGCTGTGTTTTTAATTAAAAAGTAAAAATCTCTGATGTGTAGAGATGGCTCAAACCTCTGATTTTTGGTTTGCGAACCTCAAACGCAAACTACCACAAAAAGACTTCAATGAGCAGGCGAACTTTAAAAAAATACAAACACTGTTTCTGGCCACAAAAGTGATTGAAAATATGTTTCAAGGGGTCTAACACCTGGAGGGTGGCATGGCGGAGTGGGATACATGCAAAAAGTCACTGGGAGAATTACAGATTTGACGCACATCAGGGTTATAATCCCTAAGGGGCAGAAATCACATTGCATTCCATAATTGGAGGCATAAAGTGCTTGAAAACATCTTGCGTGTGTGTATACATTGATCAGGTAGTGTAAGTAGTGTACTGCTTCAAACTGACAGACCAAAATCACTGTGTAACGCACCGCAAACAGCTGTTTGTGTAGTGACGGCCATGCTGGACTGGTGCGCACGATGGTGAGAGTGCAGGTGATAGCGGTTTTCAAGCCCATATGGTCGGGCTGAGGTAGCTAAATGACTGAACAGTGACTGTCCAGCTGATCGAATTTGGTCTGTCCGCAATGAAGCAACTACCTTATTATCTTGGGTCAGGTGTGCCCCCCAACACACTCATATAACCGGTCATTGCTTCATTGCGATATGTAAGCCCCTTCACCGTGGCAAGGTAACGATCACGAAGGGGAATTGACACATGTACCTGTCTTTTGTTTTGTATACAATGAACATAGTTACAGTTATTTTGGTTGAAAAAAGACATACGTCCATCGAGTTCAACCAGTACAAACTCCTGCCTGCTCCCTCACATATCCCTGTTGATCCAGAGGAAGGCGAAAAAACCCTTACAAGGCATGGTCCAATTAGCCCCAAAAGGGAAAAATTCCTTCCCGACTCCAGATGGCAATCAGATAAAATCCCTGGATCAACATCATTAGGCATTAACCACTTCGCCATATCTGGACGCATATATCCGTCCAGATAGGCAGTGGTGCTGCAGCCGTGTGGTGCGCGCGATCGGGCGCGCACCCGCGCGCGCTCCCGCTGCCCCCCCGATCAGTGAATGGGAATATAATTCCCATTCACCGATCTAAGTCCCCGGCAGAAATACCGACGCTTTCTCATCAGAGAGCGTGGTATTTCTGCCCCCAGGAAACTTCTTCTCTTCATTTTAGTTCCTAGATGCGACATCGTTCGCATCTAGGAATTTTTTGAATGTGGCCATCTTGTGGCCAAATAGTAAACTGCACCCACATACCTGTATTGAATAAAAAAAAAACATTATATTACATCTAAAATTGGCTATTTACCTCCCAAACTAAAATTACCCAAATACATTTTTCTATTAAAAAAAAAAATAAAAAAAAATTACAATTAAAAAAAAAAAAACTACATAAATAGTTACCTAAGGGTCTGAACTTTTTAAATATACATGTCAAGAGAGTATCTTATTAAATTTTTTAAAATTATAAGCTTGTAAATAGTGATGGACGCAAATTGAAAAAATGCACCTTTATTTCTAAATAAAATATCGGCGCCATAAATTGTGATAGGGATGTAATTTAAATGGTGTAATAAGTGGGACAAATGGGCACATAAAATGCATGGGTTTTAATTACTGTAGCATGTATTAATTTTAAACTATAATGGCCAAAAACTGAGAAATAATGTTTTTTTTCCATTTCTATCTTAATCTTCCTGTTAAAATGTATTTACAGTAAAGTGGCTCTTAGCAAAATGTACTACCTAAAGAAAGCCTAATTAGTGGCGGAAAAAACGAGATATAGATCAATTAATTTTGATAAGTAGCGATAAAGTTATTAGCGAATGAATGGGAGGTGAACATTGCTCGGATGCACAAGATTTTCGAAGCTGTAGGCTGAAGTGGTTAACTAGTAATTGTAGCCATGGATGTCTTTCAATGCAAGGAAAGCATCTAAGCCCCCTTTAAAACAGAGGCGCCAAAACTATAAAATTAGACTAAATGAGCTTAAAAAACAACTTAAATGGCAAAATTGAAGGAGGAAGTGGTGGTCTTACCTCCCTCAAGCAGACACGACAACAACTGCGATTCAGACAGTCAAACACATGTATTAGGAACTCCAAAAAGAAATGCAAAGCGTTTCGCAGGTTCAACCCCACTTCATCAGGCAATATAGGGAGGAGTATCAAACAATCTGCACAAGGATTCAAGTTAAGCGCCTCTGCCTTTTGTTTTTGCAGCCGTAGTGCAGCCAGAAAAATTTTGTTAGCGGCCGCTGCTAGGCCTTAAAAATTCAGCAATCCACCTGGAATCCTGGATCCTGTTGGTGGTGGCGGAGAAGGCAGTCAAGCGCCTGCAGGCAGAGATGCTGTGTGGAGACCGACTTAGTCTTGGGGCAGGCAGTCACACCGTGTGCAGGCAGAGATGCTGTGTGTGGGGACTGACTTAGTCTTCGGGCAGGCAGTAGCCCTCCGGGATCTATGCCTCATTTATTTTGATAAAGGTAAGGTACTGTACACTTTTTTGACCTAGGCAGGATGCTTGAGGCAGGGCAAGCCAGAAGTTGGATGGCAAATTGTTACAGCTCTGGCCACAGGTCAAGCCTGTGCACCCAGTAGTGCTCAGAGTGTCTATATCCACAATTAAGGCCAGGTAGTCTGCTACCTGCTGGTCGAGGCATCGGTGGAGAGTTGATCCGGAAGGGCTAAGGCGAGGCGTTGGACTGAAGAATGTCCATGAGATCGCTAGAGCGTCCTGTCCTTGCCTGCATGGACATGGGAAAAGGAGGAGGAGGATTATTATTATTATTATTTATTGTATTTATAAAGCGCCAACATATTACGCAGCGCTGCACAATAGATAAATGGGTTAACATACAGGTAGAACATACGGAAACTCAACAAAACAAGATCATGCAAATGATTTGATAACAATACAGTGTCATAGGTCAAGATAGAGACTGTTCGAGTCTACAAGAAGGGTGGTTGTGAGTAAGATTGCATAATCAAGATGGATACATTAGGGAGGAGAGCCCTGCCAGAGGCTTACAATCTAAATTACTGGCAGTGGCACCTTTATTCCGTTGTGCTGTGACATCACCCTTAAATGCACTGTAAAGCATACTTGCCAGCTAGTTGTGCAAGTGCTGCATCCTTTCTGCCTTCTGTTGATTTGGTAACATCTCCGCCACTTAGTGCCTATACCGAGGGTCTAGTAGTGTTGCCAGCCAGTACAGGTCATTCCCATTGAGGTTTTTTTTTATATGGTGGTCCCTCAACAGGCTGGACAGCATGAAAGACCCCATCTGCACAAAGTTGGATGCTGACCTACTAGCCATCTCCTCTTGCACTTCCTCAGTGATGTCAAGTAAGTTCTCCTCCTCCTCCCAGCCATGAACAATACCACGTGAAAGGTGAGCAGCACAAGCCCCCTGCGAAGCCTGCTGCGGTTGTTCTACCGCCTCCTCCTAAAAAAAAAAAAAAAAAAAACACTTTCCTCATCTGACTCCTCTTCCCCAGATGACTCCTCCTCCTGCTCCCCCCCCCCCTCCTCTGTGCTGCCGCAGGTGTTGACGAAACATCTGGTTCTGCTGATGATGGTTCCACTTTTCCTGTTCACGCTGCGCTACAGCTTGATCCACCACTCTATGCACGGCACGCTCCAGGGAGAAAGCATATGGGATCAAGTCACTGATGGCGCCTTCACTGCGACTCACCATGTTTGTCATCTCCTCAAACAGCCGCATGAACCTGCAGGCATTACGCATGAGTGTCCAGTACCTCGGCAAGAAAATTCCCAGAGCCTGACCTTTCACCATAGTTGTATAGATACTCATTTACTACTTTCTCCTGTTGTAGCAGGCGGTCAAACATGAGGAGCATTGAATTCTAGCGAGTTGGGCTATCGCAAATCAAGCACCTCACCGGCAAGTTGTTTCTCTGCTGAATATCGGCCAAGCATGCCATGGCCGTGTAGGAATGCCTGAAATGCCCACACACCTTCCTGGACTGCTTCAGGACCTCCTGTAAGCCTGGGAATTTACACACAAATCTTTGGATTATTAGATTCAGCACGTGCCATGCAGGGCACGTGTCAACTTTCCCAAACTCAAAGCCAAAATGAGATTGCTCAGAGCAGCCAGGAGAGCTGCTCTAGTGTAACTCTCCGCTTTGAGGCAAGACATGTCCAAGATGGAATGACACCATCGTACCTGGCATGCAGCATAGGCCCTGGTGAGCTGGGGGTGTGTAGTTGGAGAGGAGATTGCAGCACCAGTAGAGTGGCACTGCCATTCAGCCGAGGAGGAGGACGACAGCGAAGAGGATGTAGCAGGAGGAGAGGAGGTGACAGCAGGCCTGCCTGCAAGCCGTAGAGGTGTCACAACTAGGTCCGCTGCACAGCCACAGTCACTAGGTTGACCCAATGGGCTGTATAAGTAATGTACCTGCCCTGACTGTGTTTTGCAGACCAGGCATCCGTGGTCAGATGGACCCTTGACCCAACGCTGTGTGCCAGAGATGACACAACTTGCCTTTCTTTTTTTGAAAATTCTTTTTATTTAGATTTTCAATTAAACAAAGTTAACAAACCTTAACAGAACTGCCTGACCCTCCGGCACACGCAGGTGGGGAGTCAGGAAACCACAAGACGGAATGTACTGAAACATACATGTCACTTATATTGTATAGAAATCAATCATGGCAATTGAAAATTAATACAGATACACATTCACTAGCTAGATCCACATATTTAAGCAAATAAATGCTGAGAGCCCGGTATATCACTCCCCAATATCTGATGAGGTTAGGCTAGGAGTACCTGCTCTAGCATTATCCAAGAGAAAACTCCTTTTACACCAGGGACCATTTTCGGAAGGCCTCAGGGTCCACCAGCTGGTATGGTAACAGCTGGTGAGCTAACAGTTCCGCCAAGCCAGCTGTCAGACGCTGGGCAAGGGGGTGACTGGCAGACATTGGCTTCTTCCGCTCAAAGATTTTATTAACGGACGCCTGGCTGCTGTGGGCAGAGGAGGAGGAACCGCTCAAAGTGAGAGGCGGAGTGGAGGGGGGTGGCTGTGAAGGTGCAAGGGAGAAAGTGGCTGAAGATGCTGCACCTGAAGGAGGAAGAGGAGAAGGAGGGTGGCTTTGCGTTTGGGTGCTGCTTTTCCTCAGGTGGTCATCCCATTACAGTTTGTGCTTTTTCATCATGTGCCTTCGTATGGCAGTTGTCCCTACGCGGGTCTTGGTCTTTCCATGGCTCAATTTTTGGTGGCGGAGAGTACAGATGGCATTGCTCTCATCTGAGGCAGACACACAAAAAAATGTCCACACCGCTGAACCTTGGGATGATGGCATTGTGGTGGTTGGCGGAAGCTGACCTTGAAGGGCATGTTGGCTGGCTGTCCATAGGTGGCGATACATGCCGCCGGACACTGCCACAAGCTGTTTCTGACGACGAGCTCCCCCTGCTTCTTTCAGCAACTCGTCTCCTCCTACTCCTCTCTGACTCCCCCTCCGAACTGTCCCCCTGTTCATCTGGTCTATTGGGAACCCACGTGACAGCCATGGCAGTATCATCATCATAACCATCCTCCACAGCTTCGCTTGTATCAGACACCTCCAAAACTGCACCAACAACAGGTACTTCATCATCCTTACACCTGCAGCCCATACTGACGCCTAACTCAGACATATGAGGTGGTGTAACATGCTTATAGTTGTAACAATAATGGCTGTGAATCAGTTAATTCCCCACCAAATAACTCCTGTGAACTGTCAAATGGAGCGAATGTGTTGCTAGTAGTAGCCCTGGTGGCTGCCGACTGAGTGTTAAGTGGGGTGCCAGAATCAGAGCAGGAGGAGGAAGATATGTCACGGTTCCGTGCAGAAGATGAGGTGTTCTGTGTTAAATAGTCAACTACGTCCTGACAATTTTTGGAAGTTGATGGCACGTGCCTTCTGAACCCTGTATTTTGGTCCAGGGCCACACGAAATCACGTCAGCACGACCTCGAACAGACCTGCTGGGTGGCCTGCCTCTGCCTGTTGTTTTGTCCATATTGGGGGGGATGAAGTGAAAGGTATGCACTGACTTGACTAATACAATATGCAGTCACACAGATGCAGTGAAAGGTATACAGGGAGTGCAGAATTATTAGGCAAATGAGTATTTTGACCACATCATCCTCTTTATGCATGTTGTCTTACTCCAAGCTGTATAGGCTCGAAAGCCTACTACCAATTAAGCATATTAGCTGATGTGCATCTCTGTAATGAGAAGGGGTGTGGTCTAATGACATCAACACCCTATATCAGGTGTGCATAATTATTAGGCTCAATCACAAGAAAATGTATGCGTGCTCTACGCCAAGCTTAACCCTTTCAAGTCTAGCTGTGCAAATCTGGCTAAAATGGCTTATCATGAGACATGCTCATGCAGAAATGCATCTGCTTTCGCATGCCAAACTTTGCAGGGTCAAAAACCAATACCGCGAAGCGGTTGCCCTGCGGGAATTAGTTCATGCTATACAGCACTATCCAGGAGCGCCTCGGGGAGGCTTCCCATTGCCCCCATACAACCGGGGGGGGCTGTGGGGCCCCAGGCTCTCTCACTGCCTAGGGACCACAGCAACACCCCGGAGGTGGAGGCTGGGTAGCGCAGACGACCCCCCCAAAGCGTGGCCGGCGCCGGGGGGGGCCATCCGCACCCATCTCCCAAAAATTTAAAAACAGGCACTTACCTGAACGTCCATTGCGTTCTGCTGCTGCGCATCGACTCGGGGCACTGCATGGGAAAGGAGTGACGCATGGGTCACCCCGAGCTGTGGGGCTCAGGGCTGGCTCACACACATCACTCCAGAAGGGGGGGGAGGACAGGCACAGACAGCCCACTTATAGAGCAAGCCATCCACCACCTGCCTCCAAAGGACAGAATGCAAATATGCTCAATCACAAGAAAATGTATGCGTGCTCTACGCCAAGCTAAACCCTTTCAAGTCTAGCTGTGCAAATCTGGCTAAAATGGCTTATCATGAGACATGCTCATGCAGAAATGCATCTGCTTTCGCATGCCAAACTTTGCAGGGTCAAAAACCAATACCGCGAAGCGGTTGCCCTGCGGGCTGTGTGGGTTCCAGGCGGTGAGAGTGCCTGGGACCCCCGCAGCCCCCCGGTTGTATGGGGGCAATGGGAAGCCTCCTCGTGGCGCCCCTGGATAGTGCTGTATAGCATGAACTAATTCCCGCAGGGCGATTGTTTTGCGGTTTTTGGTTTTGACCCTGCATATTTAGGCATGCGAAAGCAAATGCTTATTTGCATGAGCAATGTCTCGTGATTAGCCAATAGGCCAAATTTGCAAAGCCAGATTTGTCAGGTTCACTTGGTTGATGCACACATGTTCTTTCTCTGATTGTAGTTAGCATTGCATTTCTTTTTTCTGAGGGCAGGTAGTGAGTGGCTTGTTTTAGGAGGTGAGAGCCCTGGAGCAGGCTATTTGCGCCTGTCCGCCCCTTATGTGTCGCGCCCAGGTTATGCGCATACAGCAGAACGCAATGGACGTTGAGGTAAGTGCCTGTTTTTAATCTTGGGAGGTGTGTGCGGGCGGCTCTTCCCGGCGCTGGCCACGCTGGGGAGATCGCCTGCACCCCCCAGCCTCCGCCTCCGGGGTGCCGCTGTGTGGGTTCCAGGCGGTGAGAGTGCCTGGGACCCCCGCAGCCCCCCGGTTGTATGGGGGCAATGGGAAGCCTCCTCGTGGCGCCCCTGGATAGTGCTGTATAGCATGAACTAATTCCCGCAGGGCGATTGTTTTGCGGTTTTTGGTTTTGACCCTGCATATTTAGGCATGCGAAAGCAAATGCTTATTTGCATGAGCAATGTCTCGTGATTAGCCAATAGGCCAAATTTGCAAAGCCAGATTTGTCAGGTTCACTTGGTTGATGCACACATGTTCTTTCTCTGATTGTAGTTAGCATTGCATTTCTTTTTTCTGAGGGCAGGTAGTGAGTGGCTTGTTTTAGGAGGTGAGAGCCCTGGAGCAGGCTATTTGCGCCTGTCCGCCCCTTATGTGTCGCGCCCAGGTTATGCGCATACAGCAGAACGCAATGGACGTTGAGGTAAGTGCCTGTTTTTAATCTTGGGAGGTGTGTGCGGGCGGCTCTTCCCGGCGCTGGCCACGCTGGGGAGATCGCCTGCACCCCCCAGCCTCCGCCTCCGGGGTGCCGCTGTGTGGGTTCCAGGCGGTGAGAGTGCCTGGGACCCCCGCAGCCCCCCGGTTGTATGGGGGCAATGGGAAGCCTCCTCGTGGCGCCCCTGGATAGTGCTGTATAGCATGAACTAATTCCCGCAGGGCGATTGTTTTGCGGTTTTTGGTTTTGACCCTGCATATTTAGGCATGCGAAAGCAAATGCTTATTTGCATGAGCAATGTCTCGTGATTAGCCAATAGGCCAAATTTGCAAAGCCAGATTTGTCAGGTTCACTTGGTTGATGCACACATGTTCTTTCTCTGATTGTAGTTAGCATTGCATTTCTTTTTTCTGAGGGCAGGTAGTGAGTGGCTTGTTTTAGGAGGTGAGAGCCCTGGAGCAGGCTATTTGCGCCTGTCCGCCCCTTATGTGTCGCGCCCAGGTTATGCGCATACAGCAGAACGCAATGGACGTTGAGGTAAGTGCCTGTTTTTAATCTTGGGAGGTGTGTGCGGGCGGCTCTTCCCGGCGCTGGCCACGCTGGGGAGATCGCCTGCACCCCCCAGCCTCCGCCTCCGGGGTGCCGCTGTGTGGGTTCCAGGCGGTGAGAGTGCCTGGGACCCCCGCAGCCCCCCGGTTGTATGGGGGCAATGGGAAGCCTCCTCGTGGCGCCCCTGGATAGTGCTGTATAGCATGAACTAATTCCCGCAGGGCGATTGTTTTGCGGTTTTTGGTTTTGACCCTGCATATTTAGGCATGCGAAAGCAAATGCTTATTTGCATGAGCAATGTCTCGTGATTAGCCAATAGGCCAAATTTGCAAAGCCAGATTTGTCAGGTTCACTTGGTTGATGCACACATGTTCTTTCTCTGATTGTAGTTAGCATTGCATTTCTTTTTTCTGAGGGCAGGTAGTGAGTGGCTTGTTTTAGGAGGTGAGAGCCCTGGAGCAGGCTATTTGCGCCTGTCCGCCCCTTATGTGTCGCGCCCAGGTTATGCGCATACAGCAGAACGCAATGGACGTTGAGGTAAGTGCCTGTTTTTAATCTTGGGAGGTGTGTGCGGGCGGCTCTTCCCGGCGCTGGCCACGCTGGGGAGATCGCCTGCACCCCCCAGCCTCCGCCTCCGGGGTGCCGCTGTGTGGGTTCCAGGCGGTGAGAGTGCCTGGGACCCCCGCAGCCCCCCGGTTGTATGGGGGCAATGGGAAGCCTCCTCGTGGCGCCCCTGGATAGTGCTGTATAGCATGAACTAATTCCCGCAGGGCGATTGTTTTGCGGTTTTTGGTTTTGACCCTGCATATTTAGGCATGCGAAAGCAAATGCTTATTTGCATGAGCAATGTCTCGTGATTAGCCAATAGGCCAAATTTGCAAAGCCAGATTTGTCAGGTTCACTTGGTTGATGCACACATGTTCTTTCTCTGATTGTAGTTAGCATTGCATTTCTTTTTTCTGAGGGCAGGTAGTGAGTGGCTTGTTTTAGGAGGTGAGAGCCCTGGAGCAGGCTATTTGCGCCTGTCCGCCCCTTATGTGTCGCGCCCAGGTTATGCGCATACAGCAGAACGCAATGGACGTTGAGGTAAGTGCCTGTTTTTAATCTTGGGAGGTGTGTGCGGGCGGCTCTTCCCGGCGCTGGCCACGCTGGGGAGATCGCCTGCACCCCCCAGCCTCCGCCTCCGGGGTGCCGCTGTGTGGGTTCCAGGCGGTGAGAGTGCCTGGGACCCCCGCAGCCCCCCGGTTGTATGGGGGCAATGGGAAGCCTCCTCGTGGCGCCCCTGGATAGTGCTGTATAGCATGAACTAATTCCCGCAGGGCGATTGTTTTGCGGTTTTTGGTTTTGACCCTGCATATTTAGGCATGCGAAAGCAAATGCTTATTTGCATGAGCAATGTCTCGTGATTAGCCAATAGGCCAAATTTGCAAAGCCAGATTTGTCAGGTTCACTTGGTTGATGCACACATGTTCTTTCTCTGATTGTAGTTAGCATTGCATTTCTTTTTTCTGAGGGCAGGTAGTGAGTGGCTTGTTTTAGGAGGTGAGAGCCCTGGAGCAGGCTATTTGCGCCTGTCCGCCCCTTATGTGTCGCGCCCAGGTTATGCGCATACAGCAGAACGCAATGGACGTTGAGGTAAGTGCCTGTTTTTAATCTTGGGAGGTGTGTGCGGGCGGCTCTTCCCGGCGCTGGCCACGCTGGGGAGATCGCCTGCACCCCCCAGCCTCCGCCTCCGGGGTGCCGCTGTGTGGGTTCCAGGCGGTGAGAGTGCCTGGGACCCCCGCAGCCCCCCGGTTGTATGGGGGCAATGGGAAGCCTCCTCGTGGCGCCCCTGGATAGTGCTGTATAGCATGAACTAATTCCCGCAGGGCGATTGTTTTGCGGTTTTTGGTTTTGACCCTGCATATTTAGGCATGCGAAAGCAAATGCTTATTTGCATGAGCAATGTCTCGTGATTAGCCAATAGGCCAAATTTGCAAAGCCAGATTTGTCAGGTTCACTTGGTTGATGCACACATGTTCTTTCTCTGATTGTAGTTAGCATTGCATTTCTTTTTTCTGAGGGCAGGTAGTGAGTGGCTTGTTTTAGGAGGTGAGAGCCCTGGAGCAGGCTATTTGCGCCTGTCCGCCCCTTATGTGTCGCGCCCAGGTTATGCGCATACAGCAGAACGCAATGGACGTTGAGGTAAGTGCCTGTTTTTAATCTTGGGAGGTGTGTGCGGGCGGCTCTTCCCGGCGCTGGCCACGCTGGGGAGATCGCCTGCACCCCCCAGCCTCCGCCTCCGGGGTGCCGCTGTGTGGGTTCCAGGCGGTGAGAGTGCCTGGGACCCCCGCAGCCCCCCGGTTGTATGGGGGCAATGGGAAGCCTCCTCGTGGCGCCCCTGGATAGTGCTGTATAGCATGAACTAATTCCCGCAGGGCGATTGTTTTGCGGTTTTTGGTTTTGACCCTGCATATTTAGGCATGCGAAAGCAAATGCTTATTTGCATGAGCAATGTCTCGTGATTAGCCAATAGGCCAAATTTGCAAAGCCAGATTTGTCAGGTTCACTTGGTTGATGCACACATGTTCTTTCTCTGATTGTAGTTAGCATTGCATTTCTTTTTTCTGAGGGCAGGTAGTGAGTGGCTTGTTTTAGGAGGTGAGAGCCCTGGAGCAGGCTATTTGCGCCTGTCCGCCCCTTATGTGTCGCGCCCAGGTTATGCGCATACAGCAGAACGCAATGGACGTTGAGGTAAGTGCCTGTTTTTAATCTTGGGAGGTGTGTGCGGGCGGCTCTTCCCGGCGCTGGCCACGCTGGGGAGATCGCCTGCACCCCCCAGCCTCCGCCTCCGGGGTGCCGCTGTGTGGGTTCCAGGCGGTGAGAGTGCCTGGGACCCCCGCAGCCCCCCGGTTGTATGGGGGCAATGGGAAGCCTCCTCGTGGCGCCCCTGGATAGTGCTGTATAGCATGAACTAATTCCCGCAGGGCGATTGTTTTGCGGTTTTTGGTTTTGACCCTGCATATTTAGGCATGCGAAAGCAAATGCTTATTTGCATGAGCAATGTCTCGTGATTAGCCAATAGGCCAAATTTGCAAAGCCAGATTTGTCAGGTTCACTTGGTTGATGCACACATGTTCTTTCTCTGATTGTAGTTAGCATTGCATTTCTTTTTTCTGAGGGCAGGTAGTGAGTGGCTTGTTTTAGGAGGTGAGAGCCCTGGAGCAGGCTATTTGCGCCTGTCCGCCCCTTATGTGTCGCGCCCAGGTTATGCGCATACAGCAGAACGCAATGGACGTTGAGGTAAGTGCCTGTTTTTAATCTTGGGAGGTGTGTGCGGGCGGCTCTTCCCGGCGCTGGCCACGCTGGGGAGATCGCCTGCACCCCCCAGCCTCCGCCTCCGGGGTGCCGCTGTGTGGGTTCCAGGCGGTGAGAGTGCCTGGGACCCCCGCAGCCCCCCGGTTGTATGGGGGCAATGGGAAGCCTCCTCGTGGCGCCCCTGGATAGTGCTGTATAGCATGAACTAATTCCCGCAGGGCGATTGTTTTGCGGTTTTTGGTTTTGACCCTGCATATTTAGGCATGCGAAAGCAAATGCTTATTTGCATGAGCAATGTCTCGTGATTAGCCAATAGGCCAAATTTGCAAAGCCAGATTTGTCAGGTTCACTTGGTTGATGCACACATGTTCTTTCTCTGATTGTAGTTAGCATTGCATTTCTTTTTTCTGAGGGCAGGTAGTGAGTGGCTTGTTTTAGGAGGTGAGAGCCCTGGAGCAGGCTATTTGCGCCTGTCCGCCCCTTATGTGTCGCGCCCAGGTTATGCGCATACAGCAGAACGCAATGGACGTTGAGGTAAGTGCCTGTTTTTAATCTTGGGAGGTGTGTGCGGGCGGCTCTTCCCGGCGCTGGCCACGCTGGGGAGATCGCCTGCACCCCCCAGCCTCCGCCTCCGGGGTGCCGCTGTGTGGGTTCCAGGCGGTGAGAGTGCCTGGGACCCCCGCAGCCCCCCGGTTGTATGGGGGCAATGGGAAGCCTCCTCGTGGCGCCCCTGGATAGTGCTGTATAGCATGAACTAATTCCCGCAGGGCGATTGTTTTGCGGTTTTTGGTTTTGACCCTGCATATTTAGGCATGCGAAAGCAAATGCTTATTTGCATGAGCAATGTCTCGTGATTAGCCAATAGGCCAAATTTGCAAAGCCAGATTTGTCAGGTTCACTTGGTTGATGCACACATGTTCTTTCTCTGATTGTAGTTAGCATTGCATTTCTTTTTTCTGAGGGCAGGTAGTGAGTGGCTTGTTTTAGGAGGTGAGAGCCCTGGAGCAGGCTATTTGCGCCTGTCCGCCCCTTATGTGTCGCGCCCAGGTTATGCGCATACAGCAGAACGCAATGGACGTTGAGGTAAGTGCCTGTTTTTAATCTTGGGAGGTGTGTGCGGGCGGCTCTTCCCGGCGCTGGCCACGCTGGGGAGATCGCCTGCACCCCCCAGCCTCCGCCTCCGGGGTGCCGCTGTGTGGGTTCCAGGCGGTGAGAGTGCCTGGGACCCCCGCAGCCCCCCGGTTGTATGGGGGCAATGGGAAGCCTCCTCGTGGCGCCCCTGGATAGTGCTGTATAGCATGAACTAATTCCCGCAGGGCGATTGTTTTGCGGTTTTTGGTTTTGACCCTGCATATTTAGGCATGCGAAAGCAAATGCTTATTTGCATGAGCAATGTCTCGTGATTAGCCAATAGGCCAAATTTGCAAAGCCAGATTTGTCAGGTTCACTTGGTTGATGCACACATGTTCTTTCTCTGATTGTAGTTAGCATTGCATTTCTTTTTTCTGAGGGCAGGTAGTGAGTGGCTTGTTTTAGGAGGTGAGAGCCCTGGAGCAGGCTATTTGCGCCTGTCCGCCCCTTATGTGTCGCGCCCAGGTTATGCGCATACAGCAGAACGCAATGGACGTTGAGGTAAGTGCCTGTTTTTAATCTTGGGAGGTGTGTGCGGGCGGCTCTTCCCGGCGCTGGCCACGCTGGGGAGATCGCCTGCACCCCCCAGCCTCCGCCTCCGGGGTGCCGCTGTGTGGGTTCCAGGCGGTGAGAGTGCCTGGGACCCCCGCAGCCCCCCGGTTGTATGGGGGCAATGGGAAGCCTCCTCGTGGCGCCCCTGGATAGTGCTGTATAGCATGAACTAATTCCCGCAGGGCGATTGTTTTGCGGTTTTTGGTTTTGACCCTGCATATTTAGGCATGCGAAAGCAAATGCTTATTTGCATGAGCAATGTCTCGTGATTAGCCAATAGGCCAAATTTGCAAAGCCAGATTTGTCAGGTTCACTTGGTTGATGCACACATGTTCTTTCTCTGATTGTAGTTAGCATTGCATTTCTTTTTTCTGAGGGCAGGTAGTGAGTGGCTTGTTTTAGGAGGTGAGAGCCCTGGAGCAGGCTATTTGCGCCTGTCCGCCCCTTATGTGTCGCGCCCAGGTTATGCGCATACAGCAGAACGCAATGGACGTTGAGGTAAGTGCCTGTTTTTAATCTTGGGAGGTGTGTGCGGGCGGCTCTTCCCGGCGCTGGCCACGCTGGGGAGATCGCCTGCACCCCCCAGCCTCCGCCTCCGGGGTGCCGCTGTGTGGGTTCCAGGCGGTGAGAGTGCCTGGGACCCCCGCAGCCCCCCGGTTGTATGGGGGCAATGGGAAGCCTCCTCGTGGCGCCCCTGGATAGTGCTGTATAGCATGAACTAATTCCCGCAGGGCGATTGTTTTGCGGTTTTTGGTTTTGACCCTGCATATTTAGGCATGCGAAAGCAAATGCTTATTTGCATGAGCAATGTCTCGTGATTAGCCAATAGGCCAAATTTGCAAAGCCAGATTTGTCAGGTTCACTTGGTTGATGCACACATGTTCTTTCTCTGATTGTAGTTAGCATTGCATTTCTTTTTTCTGAGGGCAGGTAGTGAGTGGCTTGTTTTAGGAGGTGAGAGCCCTGGAGCAGGCTATTTGCGCCTGTCCGCCCCTTATGTGTCGCGCCCAGGTTATGCGCATACAGCAGAACGCAATGGACGTTGAGGTAAGTGCCTGTTTTTAATCTTGGGAGGTGTGTGCGGGCGGCTCTTCCCGGCGCTGGCCACGCTGGGGAGATCGCCTGCACCCCCCAGCCTCCGCCTCCGGGGTGCCGCTGTGTGGGTTCCAGGCGGTGAGAGTGCCTGGGACCCCCGCAGCCCCCCGGTTGTATGGGGGCAATGGGAAGCCTCCTCGTGGCGCCCCTGGATAGTGCTGTATAGCATGAACTAATTCCCGCAGGGCGATTGTTTTGCGGTTTTTGGTTTTGACCCTGCATATTTAGGCATGCGAAAGCAAATGCTTATTTGCATGAGCAATGTCTCGTGATTAGCCAATAGGCCAAATTTGCAAAGCCAGATTTGTCAGGTTCACTTGGTTGATGCACACATGTTCTTTCTCTGATTGTAGTTATAATTATTAGGCAACTTCCTTTCCTTTGGCAAAATGGCTCAAAAGAAGGACTTGACAGGCTCAGAAAAGTCAAAAATAGTGAGATATCTTGCAGAGGGATGCAGCACTCTTAAAATTGCAAAGCTTCTGAAGCGTGATCATCGAACAATCAAGCATTTCATTCAAAATAGTCAACAGGGTTGCAAGAAGCGTGTGGAAAAACCAAGACGCAAAATAACTGCCCATGAACTGAGAAAAGTTAAGCGTGCAGCTGCCAAGATGCCACTTGCCACCAGTTTGGCCATATTTCAGAGCTGCAACATCACTGGAGTGCCCAAAAGCACAAGGTGTGCAATACTCAGAGACATGGCCAAGGTAAGAAAGGCTGAAAGACGACCGCCACTGAACAAGACACACATGCTGAAACGTCAAGACTGGGCCAAGAAATATTTCAAGACTGTTTTTTCTAAGGTTTTATGGACTGATGAAATGAGAGTGAGTCTTGATGGGCCAGATGGATGGGCCCGTGGCTGGATTGGAAAAGGGCAGAGAGCTCCAGTCCGACTCAGACGCCAGCAAGGTGGAGGTGGAGTACTGGTTTGGGCTGTTATCATCAAAGATGAGCTTGTGGGGCCTTTTCGGGTTTAGGATGGAGTCAAGCTCAACTCCCAGTCCTACTGCCAGTTTCTGGAAGACACCTTCTTCAAGCAGTGGTACAGGAAGAAGTCTGCATCCTTCAAGAAAAACATGATTTTCATACAGGACAATGCTCCATCACACGCGTCCAAGTACTCCACAGCGTGGCTGGCAAGAAATGATATAAAAGAAGAAAAACTAATGACATGGCCTCCTTGTTCACCTGATCTGAACCCCATTGAGAACCTGTGGTCCATCATAAAATGTGAGATTTACAAGGAGGGAAAACAGTACACCTCTCTGAACAGTGTCTGGAAGGCTGTGGTTGCTGCTGCATGCAATGTTGATGGTGAACAGATCAAAACACTGAGAGAATCCATGGATGGCAGGCTTTTGAGTGTCCTTGCAAAGAAAGGTGGCTATATTGGTCACTGATTTGTTTTTGTTTTTGAATGTCAGAAATGTATATTTGTGAATGTTGAGATGTTATATTGGTTTCACTGGTAAAAATAAATGATTGAAATGTGTATATATTTGTTTTTTGTTAAGTTTCCTAATAATTATGCACAGTAATCGTCACCTGCACACACAGATATCCCCCTAAAATAGCTAAAACTAAAGACTACATTCAAAAATATTCAGCTTTGATACTAATGGGTTTTTTGGGTTAATTGAGAACATGGTTGTTGTTCAATAATAAAATTATTCCTCAAAAATACCACTTGCCTAATAATTCTGCACTCCCTGTACACTGACTGCTGGTATAATACAATGTGCAATCACACAGATGCAGTGAAAGGTATACACTGACTGCTGGTATAATACAATGTGCAATCACACAGATGCAGTGAAAGGTATACACTGACTGCTGGTATAATACAATGTGCGGTCACACAGATGCAGTGAAAGGTATGCAGTGACTGGTGATATTATACAATGTGCATTCACACAGGTGCAGTGAAAAGGTATGCACTGACTGGTATATAAAACAGCGTGCTGTCACACAGATGCAGTGAAAGATATGCAAGGACTGGTATTATAATACAATATGCAGTCAAGAAAAGGTATGCACTGAATGTGCTGGGCCTGGTACAGTATAGCAATTGGCAAGGGTCAGGTGCGACAGACAAGGCTGTGTATGCAGTGTCAGTGGGCCATGTAGAAAAAAAAACATCTCAAGAACATTAGCTCTCAAAAGAGCTTTTTCGTGGTGCTTTTCAGTAACAAATATCAGCAAGGAGCAAGCTAACAGACCTCCTAACTATCGCTTTCCCTATCTCTCCAATGTCTCTCCTCACTAATGCAGGGTGAGAAAATGGCCAACTCTGCTACCTTTTATAAGGGGGGGGGGGGTCTAGAAGGGAGTGCAGCCTGATTGGCTGACCATGATGTAGAGGGTCAAAGTTTAGCCCAATGATGTAGTATAGAGGGCAGGTCAAGCTGGCTAAATGTTCGCATTTCAAGGTTAACGCAAACTCGTGTTGTTCGCATTCGAACCGTTCGGGCCATCTCTACTGATGTGTTTCTGCTTCCTGTTGTCTTTCTAATCATTTGCATATATTTAATTAAAAAAAGCATAGAAAACACATAGGCGTTTTCTATTAGCGAACTGTAAACGTGTACAAATGCATGAAAAAATGCATCTGACAAAAAAACGCAAACACACCAAAAAGATTACCCTAAGGGCCCTTTTCCACCAGCTGAATCGCAAACCGCTAGCGATTTTACAATCGCTACGGTTTGCTTTTTAACATAGGAATCGCGGTAGGTCATTTCCACTGTGATTCGCTTTTTACGGGAACGCGCGGCGGAGCGATATTTGCCGCGATTTTGCTATGCAGTGCATAGCATAGCAAAATCGCGGCCGCGAACGTTGGGGAATCGCCGGTAATTGCGATTCCGCAATCGCTAGCGTTCAGCATGAACGCTAGCGACTGCAAGTGGAAAAGGGCCCTAACGCAAACACACCTGCGGAAAATGGCAGAAAAAAAACGCTGTAATATGTGAACCTAGCCTGAGTGGTGAAGTGTTAATTAGGCTGTTTCCATGGAAGAAATGTGATTAGGCTTACAATTATAACCATAGTCATAAATACATGCATGCAGTAGTATAGTATTGATTTATATAGCGCCACATCCTCTTCCTCAGCCTCGCACAGAATAAATCCAGCTCCTCCTCACTCTGCTTTCCCGCCGCCGGGGAAGCTCCTTCGCGCTCTGCGCAGCCGTGCTGGAGGAGAACACACAGCGCCCTCTGCTGCTCACACAGAATGAATACAGCTCCTCTCTCTCTGCTCTCCCGCCGCCTGGGAAGCTCCTTAGCGCTCTGCGCAGCCGTGCTGGAGGAGAACACACAGCGCCCCCTGCTGCTCACACATATATCCTCCCGAGGCTATGGGCTATGGCCACAGCGGCCGAATCTCTGGGAAGATGGCGGCTCCCTGCGCTGGGGACAAGGTTATGCCTCGTTATGGAGCGGGTGACGTGAGGTGTGGCTTCCATGTACGGCTTCCGGGTGAGCAGTAGGGGGCGCTGTCTGTGTGTTCCCCTCCCCCAGCATGGCTGAACAGGTCGCTGAGGATCTTCTGCCGGTGTCGGCAGAGCAGAGTGCGGATATGGAGGAGGTGACGGTCGGGGAGACGTATCCCTGCCGCGGGCCGGACGGCATCTACTGTGAGTAGCGCTATATTCTGTGGGCGTGGCCTCTGCACAGCGCGGGCCGATGAGGCGCGACAGACGTGTACACCGAGGAGGACAATAGAATGATAATGCGTGCAATGAATGTATCTGTACCTTATACTGTAATGGCTTGGTTTGTTATGCTGCTGTCCGGCAGACCTGTCTCTAGCTCCTGTCTCTGCTGCCTACCTTCATCCTTTTGTTGGCTGATTCACTTCCTGCAATGTGGACGCATGAAAGTCAATGGGAATTGAAAAAATACAATGAACGAAGATACTCACCTAAGGAGAGGCTCTGGGGTCCTATTCGCAGAGTTCCCCAACCCTGTCCTCAAGGCCCACCAACAGTACATGGTTTGCAGAAAACCACAAACATGCACAGGTGGGGTAATTAGTGTCTCAGCAGAGCTGATTATCCTCCTCTATGGATTTCCCCAAAACATGCACTGTTGGTGAGCCTTGAGGACAGGGTTGGCCTCTCCACGGTCCCTTCGTTCCAGCGCTGGCTCCCCCTGGTAGCATTCTTCCATCGATCGTTCAAATACTACTTTCTGCCACCGAAGGAGGCTTCGGGAGCTGAAGTGCTCCCGAACAGGGATGGGCTTTCGAGTATGCAGCTACTCGAATTTGAAATTTTGATGACTCCTTTAAAGAGGAGCTGTTAGGTATAAGGTCTCAGACACATATATCAGTAGCTAAAGATTATTTTCACCGTGATGTTGCGCTCAGTCCTCACTTCCCTATTGGGCTGCTGACTATACACGGAAACAAGTCCCAGTCACGTTAATTACCACACTATAGCCGCGCCAGTATTCTGTTACAGAATACTGGCGCGGCTATAGTGTGGTAATTAAAGTAGCTAAAGATTGGCTGTACTTACATTACATATGCATTTCACTGTCCACGTTTGGATTTCACAGAATTTGTATATAGTATATGCAGAGATAGATGCTCCTGACAGCTCATGGCAGGCTCCATGTTTTTCTGTCAAATGTGTTGTCATGTCCTGCCTGCTTCCTGATCACAGATAAGCTCCTACTTGAACAACACAGTGTGCAGTGAATATTAATGAGCCATGTGGCTAGGAACAATAGCTGACTCCTGCAGAGTACTCTGCCCCGAGATTTATCAGTGCTACACGCTGGACTGATTACAAGCTTCTGTAACGTCTCATTAGCAGCCGAGGGGAGGGCCCCAGAATGCTTTGCAGTTTAGTATGCGGCTTGCGTCTTTATGGGTCTATAACAGACTTGCTGATAAGCACACATCAAAGGTAACTGAGATTTTTATCTTCACTAATGGCTTTTGAGCTTCCTTCTAAACTGTTTAACACAGGAGAATAGAGGTTTAAATTAGCTTCTGCAGCCTGACAGTTACTCTTTAAGGCTACTTTCCCACCAGGACGTTGCGTTTTGGTGGACGTTATGGTCGCATAACTTGCCCCTGACACAACGCCTGGTGGTGTTGGATGTGGACGTCAGAGCGAGACACATTGTGCAGCTCACTCTGGCGTCCATGATGCGTACTCTTGGACGCATGCGGCATCACGTGGTCCCTCCCGGCCAATCGCCGCACAGAGCGGCCGCTCCAGGAAGTAAACACTGCACGTCACACCGTGCAGTGAATATTAATTAGCCATGTGGCTGGCGGAGGAGGAGGAGTGGAGACCTCCTTCTCCAACACTACTGAGCATGTGCAAACAGTCTTAACGCGGCTTAGCCGCTTATAACGTGCAGCATTTTAACGTGACGTGCTGCGTTACAATGTAACGCAACGTGGGCACTGTAAACAGCCCATTGACTTTTCATTACTGTGCGGTGGCGTGCGTTACAGGCTGCTCTAACATGCGCCTGCAACGTCCCACTGTGAAAGCAGCCTAAAGCCTCCTGTTTGGAGCCCCCTGCTTACTGCAAATCCGATTTTTAATTCCAATTTTCCGCTGATGCTATCAAAAGAAAAACACAGCATGCAGTACCGATTAAAACTCGGAAATCGGAATCGCATGTAAAAATAGATTAAAAATTGCAAATCTGAATCGTATGTAGTGTGCAAGAGGCCTCAGGCTGGTTTTGCACCTTACAGTATAGTGCCCTGCCCCTGTCTCACCGCAACGCATGAAATGTCAATCATATGACCCCGCGGCAGAGTGCGCCAACAGGGTCATATGCCCCTCGCCCAGTGACATATTTCCAGCTGAACAGAAAGTACGTCACTGGGATCCCCGGGTTTCCCCGCCTTATTTCCGTCATTCGAGCGTGCGCGCTGTAACGCCAACATGTTTAAATTTCTTACGCTGCCATTTGGCTTGCATTACTTCCGCGGCCACAGAAGTTCGACAGTGGTAAGCTGTGGACCTTGCGGCGGATTGGGCACTTCTGACGTGGTAAGTCTGCTAGGCCCCATTTCCTTGCATTGCCTTTGCATTTATAATAATAATCCGAACATTTGTATAGCGCTTTTCTCCTATTGGACTCAAAGCGCTCAAGAGCTGCAGCCACTGGGACGCGCTCAAGAGGCCACCCTGCAGTGTAAGGGAGTCTTGCCTTGAACTCCTTACTGAATAGGTACTTGACCTAGCCAGGATTCGAACCCTGGTCTCCCATGTCAAAGGCAGAGCCCTTAACCAGTACACTATCCAGCCACCCTCCTTGCAGTAAAACAGGGTAATGCAAGGCAAGTGTAATAAGGTGCCTGAGCCTCTGCTTGGTACACGCTTTTTAATTTCTCATCGGATGGGTTGAATTGATTATTTCCGTCAGGTCCGATCCAATTTTCAATCTTTTTTTTCTGATCGGTTCTGTATAGAAGTGATCACACAGTCGATCAGAAAAAGATTGGGAAATCATATTGGGCCTCATGGAAATAATCAAATAGACCTGGCCACCTGAAGTGAAATTGCATGGTGTGTACCAGGCAGAGACTACACTTGCCTTGTAAACCTGCATTGTGTTACCCTTTTTTACCACTGGTAACGCAATGGCAATGCAAGGCAATGGGGCCTATTGGACTTAGTGCGTCGCACTGGAAGGATATACTGTAAAGCGCAGCACAAAAAATCCACCTGAGGAAGCGGCTTATGCTGTGAAATGCGCAGTCTTAGTGTTCAATAAAGTGAGACATTTTTGTACTACCATACACGTGAGAGGTTCTCATTTAAAGAGAACCCGAGGTGTGTTTAAATAATGTTATCTGCATACAGAGGCTGGATCTGCCTATACAGCCCAGCCTCTGTTGCTATCCCAAACCCCACTAAGGCCCTCCTGCACTTTGCAATCCCTCATAAATCACAGCCGTGCTGTGAGGCTGTGTTTACATCTGTAGTGTCAGTCTCAGCTGCTCCCCCACCTCCTGCATAGCTCCGGTCCCTGCCCTCGTCCCTTCCCTCCAATCAGCAGGGAGGGAAGGGATGCAGGCGGGGACTGAAGGCTTTTGCAGGAGGCGGGGAGAGCAGCAGACTGACACTATAGAGATAAACACAGCCAGCTCTGACAAGCTGTTTGTCAGCAGCGTGGCTGTGATTTATGAGGGATTGCAGAGTGCAGGAGGACCTTAGGGGGGTTTGGGATAGCAACAGAGGCTGGGCTGTATAGGCAGATCCAGCCTCTGTATGCAGATAATAGTCTTCAAACCCACCTCGGGTTCTCTTTAAGGTAGGACCTCCATTTTCTACCTATCCATTTGTAAGCTTAATATATATACTTTTTCTGGGCACCTCCTACCTTGGCTTTACCCTGATCCGGTCGCTTCTAGATAGGGGAACCCACTCTAAGAGGAGGAGGATTTTTTTTTTTTTGAGCTCTGACCAATGAACTACGATCACAAGGCCGAGTTGGGGCGGCACTTCCTCATCTGCTCATATAAGTGGTTGCTTCCTTTGCATCACAGCTTTGTTAGTATACCCATCTACCTGTTTATACATTACCAAACAAGCTAGCTATAATACTCTAGATGGGGCTCCTGGTGCCCCTATGGTCTCTTCCCTACTAGTCCCCTGGGTGTATTGTGTACCAGGCATTATTCTGTAGCTGAAAACCGGAGCTTTTAATGTGTCAGGTGTTTGTTCCTGCGCTGTCCCCCATTGTTTGTTTTCAACCAACTGATTGAAATCTCCTCCAGGGGTCCTCAGAAGCACTCGCGTCCCTAAAGTTAGCCATACACTGGTCGATTTGCCATTAGATCGACCAGCTGACAGATCCCTATCTGATCGAATCTGATCAGAGAGGGATCGTATGGCTGCCTTTACTGCAAACAGATTGTGAATCGATTTCAGCATGAAACCGATCACAATCTGTTGAGCTGCTCCTGCCGCCTGTGCCCCCCCCCCCCCCCCCCATATACATTACCTGAAGCTGGCTCCCGGGCGTCTTCTCCGCGCTGCACCGCACCGCTCTGTTCTTGCTCCATCCCGGCGCTTCCTGTGTCACTCCGTGACCAATAGAGCGCCCTCTATTTGAACTTCCTGGTCACTGCAGTGACACAGGAAGCGCCGGGATGGAGCCAGAACAGAGCGGTGCAGCGCGGAGAAGACGCCCGGGAGCCAGCGTCAGGTAATGTATACCTGATCGGCCGCCGCTAGCGACGCGCACCCTACCCGTGGGCGATCAAGGGTAATTTCCCGCACGGCGCTATCGACAGACAGATCCGATTTCGGGAGGAAATCGGATCAGTGGGTGCGTTTAGCGCGAACGATTGGCAGCAGATTCGATCCCAGGCTCGAATCTGCTGTCGAAACGGCCGCGAATCGGGCCAGTGTATGGCCACCTTAAGTGCTTCCAAAGAAGGGCCGCTCTGTAGTGCACATGCATGAGCACGCCAGTCTTTGGAAATCGGTCGATCGGTCAACATTTGCGTTAATGATTTTACAGCAGATTTAATTACAGTGATCTGCTGTATACTGATGGAAAGGCGCGCAAGTGTATGGGTAAATACTTACTTTATTCCTACTACTTTTTTCTCTTATACTTTCTTTTTTTTTTTTTATGCATTTTGCAATAATGGTCGTGTTTCTGTCCTCTTATTCCAGACGATGCTGAAGTTATAGAAAGCAGGATGAACAAGCGGGCGGGGAAAGAGGAGTTCCTTGTGCGCTATACTGACTGTAAGTAAATGTTGTTTCTCTTATGGTACCCATACACGGTACAATAAAAAACGTTCGATTTTTCCCATTTTTTTTTTTCCCACCAAAACAAACGAATAAAAGTTGAAAAATACTTTTTTTTTTAATAAGAAAAAGGAATGATTATCCTATTTTTTTCTATAAAAATCTGATCAGACATTTTGGAAAAATCTTTATATTCGATCTAACGGAATAATCAAACTAAATTATCAAGTCGAAAAAAAAAATTGTACCATGTTTGGGCACTGTTAAAACGATCTTGCACTAAATTTTTATCCACTTCATTTCCTGTCTGCCATGTTCTCCATACTTGAAACTGCTGTCACTGTCATATCACTGTGCGGCCACAGGTGCAGAATCGGTTCGCTCTTTCCCTCATGGTGGGCACCATCTTGCTTTTTGCACATTTAGAATGTTGACTTTGGCCTGGTGCACACCAGAGGAGTTTTTCTGAGCGTTTTGAGTTTTAAATCTGCTGCTAATGTTATCCTATGTGTCTGTGCACACTGGAGCAATGAGGTTTTGTAAAAAAAACCCATAGCATTACATTGGGAAGAGCTTTTGAAACCTCTAAAAGCTCTTCCCAATGTAATGCTATGGGTTTTTTACAAAACCTCATTGCTCCAGTGTGCACAGACACATAGGATAACATTAGCAGCAGATTTAAAAACTCAAACCGCTCAGAAAAACCCCTCTGGTGTGCACCAGGCCTTTAGCAGCAGAGCTGATGATTCTAAAGCAGGGCTGGCAAAACTGTGGGCAATAACTAGGTTAAAACTCACCTGATTGTCGATTCCAGCATCGCGTCTCCATGGCAACAGGGCGTCACATGACACGCCATCAGGATGTGCCAGCCTATTACATGCTGCCGGCGATCAGGTGAGTTTTAACCTCGTTATCGCCCGCTCGTGACTCTGCAGGGGGGAGGAGAGGAATCTGTAGTTACAGTGCACAATGGCCGGATACGGCACCGGGCCGTCGTTTTACCAGCACTGTTCTAAAGCCTCGTATACACGCTGGGCTAAACTTGGCTGTGGCGGGTGTTAATGAATGTTTAAGCACTGGCGATTTTCAAAATTGCCCTGAAAGCGCTTGTGCACTGATTCCCTATGAGAGAGATCACATCTGAGTGGTTCGTTTCCGATCCGCTCAGCAAAGCGTTGCCTGTACCATTTTCTGAACATTTTTGCTTAATGGAAGGTATAGAGAAATCGCTAAGCACTTGAAAAATTGCTTGGTATAGCGATTTCCCCAGCGCTTTTAAGAATACAGGTAGTCCCCGGTTAACGAACGAGCTAGGGACTGTAGGCTCGTTCTTAACGTTTAGCTCCGTTGCTGGGAGCGGCCTGCCCAGGCGCATTACAAGAAAACCTCGTACCGTGCAGGTCACTCCTGGCGACTGGAGCGCGAATGAGCAAGCACACAGCCAATTTTACGCATTACACCCGTAACACGTAAAAATGTACTTGTTGATGTCTGCAATAGCTTCTTGCACCAGCAGGGATGTGTAAAAACATACGCATGGTGGCCGGCCGACTCCCAGTCGGCAAAAACGAAACTAGGTGGCAGCAGGGGACCAGAGGAGCCATGAGTGACTGCGACGGCACAGGATGGCTGCAGGGGGCTGGTAGATGCCTCGGGTAAGTTAAACTTTTTTTTTTTACAGTTAAGGTTCCCTTTAAAGGAAACGAAGTTACATAAAAACACTGACCTGAGGCTTCTGCCTGCCCCCTGCATCCGCCCTGTGCCCGCGCTGTCCTGGTATGATCCTCCGGGCCCCCTGTGGCGGCTAAGTGGACGGCAACTGCACCTGCGCAGCCCTGGCTGTGCGCATTCTCGTTCTTGCTCCAGTCGCTAGGAGTGATCTGCACATTACAAGGTTTTCTTGTAATGCGCCTGGGCAGGCCGCTCCCAGCAACGTTAGTGCAAACAGGGACTTGTGGCCAGGGCCTATCTTCCTATCTTCCATGGATGCGCTTCAGCGTCCAGGGTCACGTTTAGGAGAACAGATTTACTGTTCCTTACAGATTGCGTTTTGACTTCACCTATGAATCAACAATTGATATGTTTATGTACTGAGTGCCTCCGGAGGAAGCGGTCTTTGGCCGTGAAACACGTGTCAGGCAGTCCTTTGGTTTGATGTGGAGTCCTGTATGTGGTTCTTGTGGTACCTGTCCGTAATCTAGAAGAAATTTGAACACTGAAGAATAAACGTTGATTGTTCATTTAAAACCCCGTTATATTGCATGTGTATTGTATATGATAACGAAACTTAGCCACAGCGGAGGATCGTTCCAGGACAGCGCGGGCACAGGTCGGCTGCAGGGGGCTGGCAGAAGCCCCAGATAAGTGGGGAAAAAAAGCACTTCCCACAATCCCACTGGAACTTCACAGTTCCTGCAGTTAGGCAACCGCACCCAGACCAAGTAAGAAGAAAAAATTGGGAGACATATTGGGACCTATTTAATCAGGTCACCTCTAAGGGTTTTTTTTCTCCTTAAAGGATAAAGGAGTTATCAGGCAAACTAGCCCAAATGGGCTTTACTCACCTGTGGCTTCCTCCAGCCTCCTGCAGCCGACTGTCCCACGCCGACCGCTCTGCTCCCCGCTGCTGTCCCGGTCTCACCGCTCGTTATTCAGGTCGGCCTTACAGCGGCTGCGCGAACCGCCGCTGTCAATCACAGCCATGTGGGCTGCGGTGAACTGCGCAGGTGCAGAAATACAGCGCCTGCGCAGTTCGCCAAACTGCTTTCCCATTCACTGATGTGTCTAACGGGCGGCGACAGGAGTGCAGATACTGGCGATGATCGTGGCGGTAGACGTATATCTTCACCCCTGGAATGGGAGCAGTGCTCCCGTGGGGCGTAGATATACTGTCAGTTTTTTATAAGTGGATAAGAAACCGGGTGCGCATATATTTTGGGGGCACTGCTAACTATTGTTTGGCAATCTTTTATTTTTGGATGTTATGTTACAACCCCCTTTACAGCACATTAACAGCTCAGTGGATTGACTTGACCAAGAGCTGGCCGAGGGTATTGCTCTCTTTACTTGTCTCATCTGCTCTGTGAGGCTTTTCGTGAGCCTTTCCATTGGCCCCTGCGCCAACGTAGCTACAAAATGTGTTGCTAGCCTGGACACTAGCAACATGTCTGTGCAGCCTAGGCCTAGCGATATCGATTGATTCCCGATCCATGTCAGCTGACGGTCCTCATACGTGTTCGCCAGGCTTCAGTGATATCTGACACTTGCCCCAGGTGCTCTCCCAGACTTTTGTTGCTATGAAGCTGTCTTCAACAAGATTGCTTTTTCCACAGTGGCCAACCAGAAAAACGAGTGGGTGGACAAGTCCCGCCTTGTTCTGTCCACACCAGTAATGGAAGAGGACACAGAGGACCAAGATATGCCTGAAAATGGGACGACTGATCAGACACCAGAGGATGAGGGTGGCGAGCCTGAAATGAAGGTAACTCAACCATCCCTCCTGCACTCTCTGCATGCTGGGACATTGCCGTTCATCCACTGATAGCGACATCACTGTACCTTGGAATGAATATATATAACACTTATACAATGAAATGTAACTCCAAGTCTATCACACTTCTGTGAAATCAAACTGTCCGCTTAGGTAGCAACACTGATTGCCAGTCCATTCCACATGCTATTGTGCAAATGGAACAGACAACAGGTGGATAAGCAATTTGCAAGACTTCCCCATTAACCTCCTTGCCGGTTATCCCGAACTCAGTTCGGGGTAACCTGCGCAGGAGAATTTCTCAGGCCCCGCTGGGCCGATTTGCATAATTTTTTTCCCTACACGCAGCTAGCACTTTGCTAGCTGCGTGTAGTACGCGATCGCCGCCGATTCGCCGCTACCCCCCGGGCCGAGCCGCCCCAGACCCCTGCGCAGCCTGGCCAATCCGTGCCAGGTAGCGCTAAGGGGCGGATCGGGATTCCCTCTGACGTCATGACGTCGGTGACGTCATCCCGCCTGGTCGCCATGGCGACCGGGGAAGCCCTGCAGGAAATCCCGTTCTCAACGGGATTTCCTGCATACTCTGATCGCCAAATGCGATCGGAGTGGGTGGGGGGATGCCGCCGCTCAGCGGCTATCATGTAGCTACATGATTTTAAAAAAAAAGTGTGGCGCTGCCTCCTTGCCGGATTTTTTAGACCGGCAAGGAGGTTAAAGGAGTGGTTTTGTAGGTGGTGATCTCAGACCACTTCTCATTTTCTGTGCTTTCTGGCTGATGTTTTGGTCCGCCTCTGTGCAAGCAGGAACAGGAGTAGCTCTGCCAGAGCCCTGCAAAATGAGCTCCAGTGGGCCACACATGTGCATCTGTCTGTCCAAGCGGTCCATGAGGGTGGTATGAGGGCCCAACGTCATTAATGGTGTGTGTTGGCATTTCTTTGGGGGGCTGCAGAGCCATGCATGTGCTCGCCAGAGGTATTCTAACTGCCATTATGTAGATGAGATCTTCAGACCCTTTGTGAGATCATATGCTGGTGCAGTTGGCACTGGGTTTCTCCTAATGCAAGACAATTTTAGACCTCATGACGTGGCTGGAGTGTGTCAGCAGTTCCTGCAAGATGAAGGCATTGATACTATAGGCTGGTCTGCCTGTTCCCCAAACCTGAATCTAATTTAGCAGATCTGGGACATCATGTCTCGTAGGCCTGAACGATTTTAGGAAAAAAATGAATTGAGCGATTTCTGTCTGAAATTTCGATTAGATTCACGATTTTAAATCAAGCTTTGTGCCTGTTTGTTGCTCCTCTGTCCCCGTCTCTCTTCCAACACGAGTCCAGCGATGCCCGTCTAACCACTTCGCCTCCTGCAGGCTCTAATGCACGGAATACTTCCTGTATGTCATGTGACCTACAGCTTTGACAAGCACAAGAGCTGGAGGACGGACAGCATTGGACTCGAGCGGAAGGTATGTCCAATGCTGCGGGCCGCAAGCACCGGGACTTTGGGTAAGTTTGAAGCCGCTTCTTCAAACTTCCCCATGTGGAAATGACGTAATCACGATAATCGCCGCTTTGACGATTCCGAAATTGTGATCTTGGTGATCACGATTTTGGTTTAAATTCGATTTATCTTTCAGGCCTAATGTCTCGCTCCATCCACCAACAGACTGTACAGGAGTTGGTGGATGCTTTAGTTCAGGTCTGGGAGGAGATCCCTCAGGAGACCATCTGCAACCTCATCAGGAGCATGGCCAGGTGTTTGTAGGGAGGTCATACAGGCACATGGAGGACACACACACACTACTGAGCTTCATTTTGTCTTGTTTTAAAATGAACCTAAACTGAGAGGGATATGGATTTTTCCTTTTTTTAACCTCCCTGGCGGTAAGCCCGAGCTGAGCTCGGGCTATGCCGCACAGGGAGATATCTCAGCCCCTGGTGGGGCGATTTTCATCATGTAAAGTGCTGTGCGCGCAGCTAGCACTTTGCTAGCTGCGCGCACAGCTTGATCGCCGCCGCTCTGCGGCGAGCGCCCGCACGCAGCGGCAGAAGAGGCCCCCCCCCCCGCCAGAGCCCTGCGCTGCCCGGACCAATGAGTTCTGGGCAGCGCTATGGGCTGGATCGAGTGCGCCTGACGTTAGGACGTCGGCCGACGTCATGCCGATCGTCGCCATGGCGACAGGAGAAGCCAAACGAACGCGTTATATACGCGTTCCCCTGTTTGCTATTGTTGCCGGCGGCGATCGGACTAGAGGGCCACATGCGCCCTCTAGTGGTGTTTCATGTAGCTACCACTCTGGTAGCTTTACATGAAACAAAAATTTTTTTTTAAAAAAAAAGTTTTTTTTCATCATTTGAAAAAAAAATTTAACCGCCAGGGAGGTTAAATACCAGTTGCCTGACTCTCCTGCTGATCCTGTGTCTCTAATACTTTTCGCCACAACCCCTGAACAAGCATGCAGCTAATCCAGTCTGACTTCAGTCAGAGCACCTGATCTGCATGCTTGTTCAGGGGCTGTGGCTAAAAGTATTAGAGACACAGGATCAGCAGGCGATTCAGGCAACTGGTATTATTTTACAAGGAAAAATCCATATCCTCAGTTTAGGTTCCCTTTAAAGTGAACCTTAAGTGAGAAAAAAAAATTGAGTTTTACTCACCTGGGGCTTACCTCAGCCCCCTGCAGCTGTCCGATGCCCACGACGAGTCGCTCTGATGCTCCGGGTCCCGCTGGCGGCCACTTCCGGTTTCGCCGTCAGGACCCGTCAGGCTGGGGCACGCGGCTGATTCTACGTGTTCCCAGCCTAAATAGCACCCCTATGCGGCCATATGTCCGCATAGGGGTGCCTATGCGGACATATGGCCGCATAGGGGTGCTATTTAGGCTGGGAACACGTAGAATCAGCCGCGTGCCCCAGCCTGACGGGTCCTGATGGCGAAACCGGAAGTGGCCGCCAGCGGGACCCGGAGCATCAGAGCGACTCGTCGTGGGCATCGGACAGCTGCAGGGGGCTGAGGTAAGCCCCAGGTGAGTAAAACTCAATTTTTTTTCCTCACTTAAGTGCCTCTTTAAGGACATTTCATCAATGTGGGATCAGCCTGTAGAGCGACTCCAAATCCAGACCTCCACAGGTTCATGCATTTGATTTCCAGTTATTATTATTTGTGGGATTTTGTTGTTGGCACATTCAACTATGTAAAGAACAAAGTATTTAATGAGAACATTTCATTCATTACAATGTAGGATGTCTTATTTTTGTGTTCCCTTTATTTTTTTTGAGCAGTGTGTGTCTGTCTATCGCAAAGTCCCCATTAGCCGGAACGCGGGCAACTGGAAGTCTTGACTTCAGCATGCCAGAGAGGATTATGGGAACCATAATTTGTGTATTTTGAAGGACAAAAACTGCTCACCAAGTGTCAAGCTGTCCTGTAGCTCCTAGTGGCTTTTCAGCATCCATACACGGCTCCCGGTGTGTCAGGTGACATGCTGGGAGCCATACTTGGAGGACACCAGAAAGCTGCTACGAGCCACAGGAAGGTTTTAGGACAGCGCTGGACACTTGGTGAGTATTTTATGCAGGACTGTGGAGTCGGAGCAATTTTGGGTACCTGGAGTCGGTGGGTTCAGTAAACGACGGAGTTGAATGATTTTTGAACCAAATCCATAACCTTTGTAAAAATTAGACTAAGGAGTCAGCAGTTTTGGGTACCTGGAGTCGGAGGTTTCATAAACTGAGGAGTCAGAGTGGGATGATTTTTGTACCGATTCCACAGCAGTGTTCTCCCCAGAATTTTTTTCAAGTTGGGTAGCATGAAAAAGTATCCGGGTGGGGAAGGTCACGCTGGGTGCTACTCAGTAGGAGGTCACACTGGGTGCTAAAAGGGTCATAGTGTGTGTGTGTGTGTGTGTGTGTGTGTGTGTGTGTGTGTGTGTGTGTGTGTGTGTGTGTGTGTGTGTGTGTGTGTGTGTGTGTGTGTGTGTGTGTTGATCACGCTGGGTACTGCTGGGGGGAAATCACGCTGGGTACAAGAAAAGGGGTTAACACTGGCTGCTACCAATAGAGCAGGGGGGGGGGGGGCTCACACAGTGATGCTGTTGGGGAGGGGAATTCTCAGTCAGGGTGCTGCTGGTGGATTTGAAGACCTCTTTGCTCCTATCCACTAGCAGCACTCTGAGAATGTCCCTCTCCAACAGCATTGCATCTATGAGCAAACTTACTTTGTAGCAGCTGCATTTTCTTCATCACCGCTTCCTGATCCCTGTACTACACAGTGTTGATAGTGCAGAGTACAGCTCACAGGCATGGAAGCTGAACGCTTCTGCAGCTGCTATTAGACACCTAATTTAGCAGAGGGACTTCTAAGAGGAGAAAAAGTGGGAGCAAGCAACTGCCTCTGTAGCCTTGTGGGACATCCGGCTCTAGTTGTACCTGACCTCGGAGCTATTCTTAATTAAGCAGGAGACATCAGAGGCTAACAGCTCCACCCATCTAGAGGGACATGAGTTAAAGGGACACTATCGATTAACATGTTTTTTTTCCAATTGAGATAGATGTTTCGGAAGTGCTGCTAAGTACTGGTGTATACATTTTACTGCTTATCTATTTGATTACTGTTATCTAATTCCTTTCACATTTTTCTGACAGCAGTCTGCTAAAATTCTGACGGCAGACTCAGCAATGAGGGGAGGGGGATTCCTTTCACAGTGCATCGTTAACTCTGTGTGTGCAGAGAGCTCAGAGACAGGCAAAGCTTTCTATCACAGAGAGCAGAGGAAATGTATCTTATGTGCAACATAAACATTTGTAATACTGTAGTGTGTGAAACCTGATACCTGTTTTTAAATAATCTGCTTCAATATTACACTGTTCTCAGCATGTCAGACTGCAGAGGTTCACCTTTGCAAATGAGACATTCCAAATGTAGCTAAAATCTACACACAATGAATTACAGCTTTTGCCTCTGATATTTAACATGAATAGTAGGAAAATGTTTACACAGCTACTTTATTTGTACGTTGTCATTTTAGAACACCTGGGCATTGACAGTGTTCCTTTAAGATAGATACACAGCAGCCAGGCAGCAGGGCGAGTTAATTGTTCTAAGTTACAGGCACTTGATGGCGGGGGAGGAGAGGCAGACATGCCTGGATGAACAGAGCAAAGCAAACTTCAGCTCCTTGCCCCGTGCTGGCGAAGTGGCTATAACGCTTCACACCTACTTCTTCACGGGGAGAGCAGACAGACATTCTTCTGAACACAGCAGTGCGTTTTCTCTCCGTTCTCCAAACTTCATCTCCCCACCTCCCCTGCTTGTAATGAACATTCCCCACCCCTCCACACTACTGACAGGAGCTAGGGATGAGGACGGAGATAGCGTCCCTGCATGAAAGTGGGCGGCTGCACAGACCGTCCCTGCATGAAAGTGGGCGGCTGCACAGACCGTCCCTGCATGAAAGTGGGCGGCTGCACAGACCGTCCCTGCATGAAAGTGGGCGGCTGCACAGACCGTCCCTGCATGAAAGTGGGCGGCTGCACAGACACAGCCGCTGCTCACTCTAATAAATCGAGAGGAAAGTGATTTTGCCGCACCGCAGACCAGGACAAATGGGGGGGGGGGGGATGAGGCAAATGGCGGCCGGGTTCTCTGCCCAGCTGAAAGGCTCTGGGGAGAACACTGCACAGCCCTGATTTTATGCTGGGGGGGAGAAGGAGGTTTATGCTTTTTTGGCTCAAGCAACAGTCAAGCACATGTGTCAGGCGATCCCTGATACATGTGCAATGTATAGTTTATTCTACAGCGCTACCAAACGCTCACTAAACTCTCTGCAAATTGCTCAGGGAATTGCTGCAAAATCGATTGCAGAATGGCAGTGGGTCTCAGGTCTCAGACTAGGCCTGTAGGGCTTACGATATTATGCCTTAAAGCAGGGGTACCCACACTTTTTCGGCTCGTGAGCTACTTTGAAAATTATCGAGCCTGAGAGATCTACCAACTTCCACACAGACCTTCCCCCCCCCCCCCCCCAAAAAAAAATTGCAGCTTAAGTGGGCAAGTGCAGAATCCCCCATCCTGATTTCTAAAAAGCAAGTCAGTAAGTGTAAACAGGATTGAAACTGTCCTTGTATGTCCAGTATAGACAGGGGTTCAATCTACAAGCTGGCTGGTATGCAGTATTTGGAATCCTTTGAACTTTTTACAGTGTTATCAGAGATCCTTATCAATGAGGATCCATTAACTACTCATTTACCCAGTGAGACCTCAAAGCAGTCCTACAAACACCACATTTGAGCTCCCATCTCAGTGTGCTGCTGGCTGGTGTTAAAGACTAATTACAGTGTGATCAGCCAGCAGCTGCAGACCCCTGTCAGCCAGGGTGAGATATTTGCATGAGGACTCACCCTTCTCTGCAGGAAGCTCTAAGCTTCTTTTGACAGCCTTCCCAGTCTCCCTTCATCCCCTCCTGGAGCTCCGTGAAACAGGCTGTCTCCTGCATTCACTCTTCCCCGCTGTCAGTCTCCCTTCATCCCCTCCTGGAGATCCGTGAAACAGGCTGTCTCCTGCATTCACTCTTCCCCGCTGTTTCCTCTGTGCGTCCTGGAGGGGAGGGGCCACAGACGCTGACTCTCACTGGCTTTTCCTCTCCTCCTCTGACTGGCCACGTGCTGCTCTGCGTAGCAGAGCAGCACAATTAGATAGTACGCTGGTGCGGCGGCAGTGTCCGGCGCACTACTGAAACACCCGGCCGCGATCTACCCAGGAGTCCTTCGCAACGCATTGGGCACCCCTGCCTTAAAGAGACTCTGTAACAAAAATGTCATCCTTTTTTCTGCCATCCTACAAGTTCCTAAACCTATTCTAATGTGCTCTGGTTTACTGCAGCACTTTCTACTATCACCGTCTCTGTAATAAATCAATGTATCTTTTGCCCTGTCGGACTTGTTGCCCTGTGTCTGGAAGGCTGCCAACTCTTCCGTGCTGATCTGTTATGCACTCCCCCCTCCAGGCCCCCTTTATGCACACTCCAGTGTGTGTTAGTTACAGAAGCCAGCAGCGTCTCTGCTCTCTATCAGTGAGAGAAGAGAGCAGGATAAAAATCCTCCTCTGTTAGGCTGTGAAAGGAGCTGGGCTGACACATACTGAGGAATTACAGACAGGGCAGAGCTGTCTGCAGGAAGAAACGATCAGCCTGGCTGTCACTATTCAGTGCATGAGAGCTGCAGGGGACAGAAGGTAAACACACAAATGATCTCTTGAGATTCAAAATGAAGGCTGTATACAGCCTGCTTGTGTATGGATGTATTTTCTATGTGTGGACATACTGTACATCAACCTACTTCCTGTTTTGGTGGCCATTTTGTTTGTTTATAAATTGTGACAGAGGGGAATAGGAGATGTCCATATAAAATAGATTAGGTATTGCACACCTCTAGTCACAAAACATGCATATATATCGCAATACAATCCGGGTGCTGTGTCAAAAAATAATCACCAATTCTTAAACAGAAAGACGCGCACACCAAGCCAATTCAAATGCTTAGAAAAGTGTATTTACAATAGTAATGACATATGCTGGTCTGAGCTCTCAGTACCAGTAAAAGATAGCATACAAAAATGACATACAAAATTACAATACAGTACATAAACTACAATGCATTAAAATGCCCACAATTAACTGGAAAGATGGTTGAATAGTAACATCAGCTCGTAAGGACACAGTCCAAGAAATAAGGGCTACTTGTAGATAAGCCAATATTGCATCTTAACCAGAATGGGTCTCTAGGAGAACAAGATCCCCCTATGATGAAAAGTCCAGGAACAGAGTCCCAATTCGATAGTGAGCACAAGTCAGTTTAACAAACAGTGTAAGATGAGGTGCTGGCACCCTCAACTAATTTACCCAGACATCGGCGTTTCGGAATTGCTTCCTAAGCATTTGAATTGGCTTGGTGTGCGTGTCTTTCTGTTTAAGAATAGGAGATGTCCCCTAACGCACGGGTATGTTTTCTTTTGTGCGATTTTAACAATACAGATTCTCTTTAAGTGAAAGTAAGCTGATGAGATGAACAATTGTGTTTTATAGCTTGAATCCTGAAAATGATTTTCCTGGAATGTCATGGACTTTTTTGTTTGTATTTTAAAGGTTAATAAATCTAGGTTTAAACTTTTGATTGTCTCTGGTACAATTTTTGTTTTTTGTTTTTTCAGCTCCCACTGATGCTAGTTACACAATTTTCTGACAGATTTACTGTCAGGTTAATTATCTCCAACATGTTCGTTCTGATTTCCGCAGTGGCGTACCTACCACAAGGCTGCAGGTTCTCACAGCACCGGGAGTAGCCATGGCTAGGGGTGCCGCTGTGGTGTTCACCGACTGTGTTTTTCCACCTGGGACCTTTTTTCATAGTTTTGGCAACTTTCGGGAAAATAGCAGCAGGCAGTGCAGGGGACTTTACTACTTCCTGTACTAGATAGAACCCCAGTCCCACTTCCTGTCCCGCGGGCAATGTCTCCTTGCTTTCTACACACAGCCTGCAGTGAGTTAAGGTGCAGAGCAGCAGGGTGAGTAGAGAGAACAATTGCTGTGCTGCAGCTGGGACATTAGCGCGGAGAGGCTGCAGGATGTGTTCAGTGCTTCAGAGGTGGCCTGTCATAAGTAGCCTGCTGTAATACCAGAGTGCACTGGACTATTATTTACCCTAACCACAGTAAACAACACAGGGCAGTCTGCTGTTGCAGAAGCCAGTGATACTGGTGCTGACAGCGGACTTCTGCAGTGAACAGCGAAGCAAACTCCAGGCAATTTAGATTACCTTGATTGCAGGTAATCTTATCTCATTTCCCAGCTCCCCCTCCCACCCTGTTTTTTTTCTGGTCTTCCCCCATGACCCTTTCCTCTTTTCAGATTTCAGTAGCTTCTTTTACCAGTTTGTCCCTGCCAAACAGCACTAGTGATGTCTGCAGTCCTGGTGAGAGGTCTTCCTGCCATTTCTCCTCTCCCCCCAGGCTCCCTGTCTTGTGCCTCTACCTCTTAACCCCCCCTATGCATCCACCTCTTTTGTATGTCCCCCTTTTATGACTGTCCACAGAGGAGCTCACAATCTAATTGTACCAAAGTCTAATGTCCTCCCATATTATTATTGTGTATTTATATAGCGCTGACCTCTTCTGTAGCACTGTATAGAGTACAGTGTTTCATAATGGTTAGCTCTGTCCACATCCTGATGACCTTTTCTCCAAAAGTCGCCCAAAATTTGCAGCAACCCATCAAAAAAATTGGTTGTTTTTTTGGGGGATGGTTTGTCTGCAAATAATCAGCACTGGGTGTCAAATTCCCTAGGTATGCCACTGGATTTTCAATCGATTTTCCAGGTGAATGGAAAATTGATCGGAAATCAGATCGACATATTGGAAATAATCGATCTGACAGTAAATCTGTCAGAAATTTACATTGCGTGTACCTAGCATTAGACAAATCTTGAGCTTTTGAACTAATCAGCTCCTTGCAGTCAAGTGTTTTTGTTAGCCTCACAGTCATTTTATGACCTCTAATTAGTTATAAGTGATAGTTAAAAGGGTAGATGGATCGGCACCACCAAGGTATAATCAAAGCTCTTTTATTGAATTGAGCACGGGATCGGGGCACACCTCCTTATGCTAAGGTGCTCCTCACTTCACCTACTTTGGATAAGTGATAGTTATGCAGTCAAAGTTCCCTGGCGGCTTAACCCTCTACCTTCTATATGAAAGGGAACACAGGCTCATTCCAACTTTTAGAACATCTTTTTTTGTGGGCACTCATGCACTGCTTTTTCCTTTGTGCATGAGCTGCTTCCCTCTCCTGGGCATGTGTGGATCTTACTTGCACATGCTTACTTCAAGATGGGCTTGTAAACGGACGAGATGGCCACCACAAAGAAGAGGAGGGCTCTGGGCATCAGCGGTGGACTTCTGGAAAGTCTCTCGAACACAGGTCTCCCATACAAGGCCCGTGGGCCGAATGCGGCCCTCCTTGCCATTTTATGTGGCTCAGTAGTAGAATATCGTTCATTTTAGCTATATGTCACTAGCGGCAATCCCTGTGCTCTGTTTTCCAGGCGCCTTTTTTTTCATCTATGCGACAGCACACTGCCTTCTCAACCAGAAGGGCACACCTGTGATGGTGCGTCTGGTTGAAACACTGTCAGTTTGAGGTGGGGTGCAGCAACAATCCACGGGACCCCTCAGCAAAGTTACCATAGGACCTCCACTTGGCATCCAAACCCCCTTGTGTAGCTGGTACCCCCCTTCCCCCGGACACCTCCGCTTACCAAAAAGACTATGGGGAAGGGAAAACTAGCATCAGGCCTTGGGCCACATTTTCATATTGATGCTTTTCTGTCAGGGCAGCACTAGGGCAACTAAATATTAAAGAGGATCTGTAATTAAAAAAAAAAAAAAAAAAAAAAAAAAATCTGGGGTATACTTACCTCGAGAGGGGGAAGCCTCAGGGTCCCAATGAGGCTTCCCCCTCCCCTGTAGCTGCAGGGAATCCAGCGCTGGCTCCCCCGAATCCTCCCCGATAAGCTTGATATATTTACCTCTCTGCGATCCTGCACAAGAGCATTAGCAGCTCTTTGTTCGGGCTAGGCGGAAATGGCCCATCCCGATCGTATCCGCTCTACTGTGCAGGCGCAAAGGTCCTGCGCCAGCGCAGTAGAGAGGATATGATTGGGTTTGGCTATTTCCGCCACTAGTGCACCTGCACAGGATCGCAGTAGGTAAATATCAACCTCGTCGCACTTCGGGAGGCTGCAACGCTGGATTCCTGGGACACTCGATGTGGGTGGAAGCCTCGTTAGGATCCAGAGGCTTCCCCCTCCCGAGGTAAGCATCCCCCAAAGGTTGTTTTTTATTACAGATTCTCTTTAAACTGCTCCACTGCGCTACTCTGCAGAAGGGGGAGGAACTAGCCCCCTGTGTTGGCTATCGTTACCCCACTTTTTGAGACTGTTCAAGAAATGTTAGATCATAAACAATTTGGCCAGCAACTTACTCTGTTTTAGATTTTGACCCCTTACGGGGTTGAGTTTGACACCCCTGCTCTGAACTTTTTTTATGCAAAATTATGCAGCTTAAAAATAGACCAATCAATTTAAACCTGGGTTTAAATTGATTGGTCCATTTTCAAACTTCATATATTTGCATTAAGATTTGCATAAATTTGCATCAACTCATAATAAATTAGCATAGAATTGATCATCCCATCAGAGGCTTCCTTCTTATGTAAGCAGCTGCTAGTGGCTTGACCACTTGGGGTGTGCCCATCCTCCAATAGTATTTCATTATTGGAGAGGGACTCTGGTAGTCCAGGCTATGTTTGTTGAAGGCATTGCCAGAGCCTTTTGACAGGAATGATAGTCTCTTGTGTCAAGATAATGCTTGTCGCCTACCTTTTCTCACACATTTCTCTCTTTCTCTACAGAGAGCAAAAGTTGAGGCTGCTGAAGATTTGGAGGACAGCCTTGATTCGGAGCCTGAGGACCTTGCAAAGGAATTGACATGTCCGTTGTGCAAGAGTCACTACAAAGACCCTGTTATTATCAGCTGTAGCCACAACTTCTGCCGCAGCTGCATAGAGGAGGCCTGGAGCGGTCAGGAGTCATTCGTCTGTCCCGATTGTGAAACCGTCATGACTGAGAAGATGTACATCGCTAACCGGGCTCTAGATAACCTGGTGAAGAAGTCGATTAGTACCGCAACTGTCAAGACTTCGGTGACACCCAAGTCAATAGAAACGACCATGATCCCCGCAAATTGCGCTGAGCACGATGAGAGGCTAAAGCTCTTCTGCAAGGAAGATGGGGCCCTGACCTGTCTTATCTGTCGGGACTCCCTAAAACATTCCGGCCACAACTTCCTGCCCATCATGGATGCAGTAGAGATGTACAGAGTAAGTTATGTAACATTACTGCAGGTCGGGAGATTATGCTGGGGGTATCTTGTGTTAATGTAATTAGTGGTGTGCTTTCTTTAGACTCAGCTATCGGCAGTGACGGCACCTCTACAAGAAGCTCTGAAGGCGACCAGGCAGCTGACCAGCAAGCAGAGGGAGAAGATCCAGCAAGCCAAAGTAAGAGAACATCAATGCACTGATAAACCAAAACATTACAACCACCTGCCTAGTTTTGTGCGACTCTCCCAGTTCTGGTTCCACTTTCACTTTAGGACAAAACTGAACACAGCCTGAAGTCAACGGTCTGTGTACAATAACCCTAATTTCATTTTCTTTGGTATTTGGTCACATGATTGTGCCTACAGGAAGCTGCTGACTGTTGCATCCATCAAGCAGCCTCCGGTAGGCATAATCATGTGACACAACCAGTGGACATTTTGTGATGTATTGCTTGCTTATGTTGGCTTCTCTTTACCGATTTTCTTATTTCCTTCCCCCACCAGACTAACATGGAGGAGTGTGAGCAACATGTTGGGACGGAGTTCAAGAAGCTTAAGGACTTCATACATCAACAGAAGGAGACGCTGCTGAAAAAGCTGCAGGAACAGGGCAAGGATGTGGTGACACAAATGGAGAACAACCTCACCAAGGTTCAGGAGAATGAGAAGAACCTTGAGCAGGCCATTTCTCTAGCCGATGAGAAGATGAGTGAAACCGAAGCTACGTCTTTCCTGACTGTAAGTGGTAGCGCCAGGCCTGAAAGAGGGTCTTATGTTCTACCTAGACTTGGCCATCACCTTACTTACCGACATCTTTATTGTTTCTCTGCAGGACACAAAGTCAATCATTGATAAGTAAGTGATTTTTATTTAACTGTTTTTTAACTGAAGTTGTCTGTAAAAGTAATTTGAATTTTCTGGTTCCATTCTAAAGCAAAATAACAGTGAGACGTTCCCCTTTGCACCAATAAATTAGCCGTGCCATCAAGTTCCCAGTTCACAAAAACAGAACCTGTAATGGTTTATCAGCTCATTTTTCATAATCTTCTGAAGCCCAGTCAAGTGGCTGTGGAGACTGGGAGCAACCTGGCACTTAAAGTTCAACTAAACTCAGATCTTCCTCTTTGCTCTAAAACAGTTACAGCTTTAATAACCTTTATGGAAAAAAGTCCTAATCACAATTTATGTAAATCCTAGAAATAAAGCCTGAAGTTTAAATGTGGTTTCACTTTTGCAGGGAGCACTGAAAGGGTTAAGCCTTAGTATTTACTATGGGGAGAGCGGCAGTCTATTCACAGTTCCTGATAAATTACTAATTAGATACTTGGATCTGGCTAAACAAAAAACAGCAGTGAATTTCTTCAGCAATTGTAAGCGGAGTAAAGACTTTTCATTGTGAGCTGTGCTAGAGTTCAGGTCCACTTTAAAGTAGTAGGATCAGCCATACCATGCCAGGGAAAAAAATGCATATATAAGTAGATAAATACTCGCTCTACTTACTTAACAGATGTATTATACTGTCCACATTTTGATTTTTGTAAATTTTATATAGTAAATGAAGAGAAATCTTTTCCTGGTGGGAACCATGTGTTTTGCCCACAGTTTAGGCTAAATCCTGATGTAATTTTTGCCCTTTACTTTTTTTTTCTTTTCTTCTCCAATCGCTGAGTCACCTCCGCCTTGCTTGGAAACACAAGTGAGCAGGGGATCGTGTTTCAAATAAGCAGCTAGGCAAGGAAATAAATGGAAGAAGAGGAATATGTTATAGATAAATATAACCCCCAGCATGCAACTGTTTGGCACTGACTACTAAAGGGCCAGTGCTCCTTAAGTATGTGATAACTCCAAATCATAACAGCAGAAAAAAGTTTTGAATGCAGGATTAGCATCTTTATCACTTAATACACTCAGACCAGTTGCTCTTGAAATTTGATTTTTATGGCGACAATCCCACTTTAAAGCACACCTGAAGTAAGAGGAAAATGGAGACATACCGTATTTTTGGACTATAAGATGCACCAAGGTTTATAGGGCAAATACCAGGGGGGGGGGGGGGGAACTAAACCTAGGTGCATTCACTGTCCAAGAGTGTCTTCTAGACCTCCCCCCCCCCCCCCCCCCCAAGATGTCTCTAAGTTACACTGCCCAGCTACAATAAAACATGCTGTTCCCACCAACTATACTACACTTCACTAACCCATGATGCCCCCCTCCAGCTACACTGCACTATTTTACGCAAACCACTGCTTCGCCCCCACCATAGCTACACTAACAACTACAAATACATTGAAAAAATTACCAGCAGCTTCTTCTTCATAAAGTACCCAGGTCTGTTGTGGGTTTCCAGGCTGTCATTAATGCAAATGACATCCGCGCTGGGGAGGCAGCAGCAGTAACATTATGCAAAGGGTCTCTGAGGCTCAAAGCAGCAGCTGCTTAATGAATGGATACTCGTCCTGGCTGGGATCCTGTTTGCGGCGGGGAGGCAGCTGATTCAGCGCGATCCTATTTGTTTTCAAAGCGGCATAACAGCAGCCGCTGTAATGACAGCGAATGCTGTTCCTGGATCCTCGCTGTGCAGAAGCGTGATCGCGCTGAGAAGTATGGTAAATCTTCAGCCGCTATAGTGGCAGAGTCCTCAGAGGCTTCCGTACTTCATTGTTTACTGGCATCCTCTCATGATGAACCTCAGAGACACTTTGCATAATGTTACTGCTGCTGCCTCCCCAGCGCGGATGTCATTTGCATTAATTACAGCACAGGATACAAGTGCCGGATTTGTAAGGGAAGGCACATTTGGACTATAAGACGCACCCATTTTTTTCTCCCCTTTTTGGGGGGAGAAAAAGTGCATCTTATAGTCCGAAAAATACGGTAATTATTACCTTGTAAACAATTCACATTTCCTGGCTGTCTTGCTGATCCCCTGCCTCTGATACTTGACGCCACAGACCCTAAACAAGTATGCAGCTCCGGAGCTCTGACCCAAGTCAACACCCAATCATGTAACTTTATATTCAGGATACCTAACTTATTATGGAGCTTAACTCAAAGTGTTATTTCTCCCACAGTCAGTTGTGCAGATTACAAGATCACTGTTAGCCGCAATATAGATTTGTAAATGAATAGAACACTTAGACCAGAATCTTTTTATGTAAAAATATATTCTTGTAATATTTATACATAGAATATACAAAAATTATATAACGCTTATAATCAGCATTCAAATAAATAGATACATTAAAAAGGTATTGGGTTTTCAAAATTTACATAAATGGCATAGCATAAATAGCTCTGGTACACAACATTACATACTTGCCTAAAGAGAGGGAAGCCTCAGGATCCTATTGAGTCTTCCCTCCCTGCTGTGTTGTCCCCCGTCACTGAGTGGGTCATGAGGGCCTCTCTGCCCCTTTTCTCCTTGATGCGTGGCCATGCAATAGCCGACCCAGCCTGCCCGCGCATGCGCAGTAAGCCAGTACTGCACAGGCGTGCTCGCGCGGCTACTGCGTGGCCTGCATCAGGAAGAACAGGTGCGGCCCGACGTGAAGTGGGGCCGTGCTCAGCAATGGGGGGCTTTAGATCAGGGAAGGACGCCTCAGTAGGATCCTGAGGCTTCCTTCTATTAAGGTATGGATTTGATTTTCACTGTAATATTAGAAACTTTCATCACAGTCTTGGAATTTTGATCCACAACTTTCTGTACGAGTGCGCTCCCTGTAGCCATCCGCCATGACGGACTGCTGTTCTGTATTCCTGAAATCGATCAGGAATCGCCTGTGGCGTGTGAGCAGCCACTACATCTCTCCCTGGTTAGATTCGATCAGAGAGAGTTCTGTCTCTTGGTAGATCTGCCCATACATCGCTTTACTCCTTTGAGTAATGGGATTAGGTGGATGGGGTCAGTGCTGATTTATTCTCCTCCTGTTCCTCCAGATGTCAGGATCAGCAGGCTCAGTCCTCCAGCACCATTCTTGTGGACAAGCAGCTGAACGAGAACACCTATAAGGGACCAATCATGTACTCTGTGTGGAAGGAAATGAGGTCACTGGTCTCCAAGGGTAAGTCGCATCACTTGTATAGAGACAGGAAGTGCTCTGAAAGGTAAAAGTCCTCTGATCGGAGTCAGGTGACCATACATACCCTGAATAAAGTTAAAGACACCTGAAGTTAGAGGGCTATGAAGGCTGCCATATTTGTTTCCTTTTAAACAATGCAGATTGCCTGGCTACAGTCCTACAGATCCTTTGTCTCCAATACTCTGAGCTGCAGACCCTGAACAAGCATATGCAGATCAGGTGCTCGGATTAAAGTCTGCCTGGATGAGCTGCATGCTTGTTTCAGGCGTGTGACATTGAAATCAGCAGGACAGCCAGGCAACTGGTATTGTAAGGAAATGCGGTAGATATGTTGGGCTTCATATCTCTCATGCTTCAGGTTCCCATTTAAGTGAATTTTTTTTTTGGGGGGGGGGTTAGCGTTGCGGGAGCGATTTCAATCGCTAGCGATTTCCCTAAATGCTCTGCCAATGTAAATGGATGGGTCAGATTCCACTAGAGCGATTGCGATGAAGCAAATCACAAATGCAGGACATGCAGCATTTTGGGAGCGTTCTGATTCTAATGCATTGTTTAGGAGCAGAGAAAACACTCCCAAAATCGCTTGAAAAACACCATCCTAAATTGCTAGCGATTGCGATCGCGGTTTGCGGTTTCTAGTGGGGTTCAGGCCTCACTGAAGCTCAATTTTCTTAAAGAATTGCATTTGACTAACCCAGTCTCAAGCTACATACAACTGCATTAAATCTGCATGCAAGTCAGAATTGTTAGCATCACACTGACCATCTCTGTTGGGGGGTATGTTGTTGGCTAGTGATGGGTCGTTCGCGAACGAGCCGGCTCTAGGCTCTTTGCTGCGAACGACAAGAGCCGGTGCTCAGTTTAAAAAGAGCCGATGCCTGTGAGTCACTCACCAGTGCGCTCTGCTCTGTAATAAAGGGCGCTGAGGCATGCCGGGAGATGTAGTCCTCCTCCTGTAGCTTGTAGGGGTGTATGGGGCGGAGCAGCAGCAGGAGGGATTGCCCCACTCAGAGAAGCAGCCTGGAGTTGTCATGGAGACAGGGTGGGGCTTTTCTTCCGTATCAGTGGCTTCTAATGATATTAGATGAGGAGCCGTTTGAGAGCCATACGAGCCGGCTCTTTAATGGGAGCCGAGCCAAAAGAGCCAATTCTCTTAAAAGAGCCGGAATTCCCATCACTATTGTTGGCGAGGGTCTATACCTGTGGAGAAGGTAGTGGAAGGATATGACAGACTGGGCTGGTGCTTGTGTAAGGTGGTGGGCGCCACCTGTGGCAGTAAACTGAAATATAGGGGGGCGGTACTTGCAGGAACGATTTGGCAAGCTTGGAGCCACCATGGCAGACTGGGTGCAGTTCTTGTGGCTGGAGCATGGTAATACTTCATACACCTTTTTCTGGGCTGGATATACACACTTATGGGTTACCCCTCTTATTATTATTAATATTATTGATTTATAAAGCGCCAACATATTCCGTGGCGCTGTACAAAGTAAGAAACAAACATGGGGTACATAATAATACAGACAATGGTGTACACCAATATACAAGATACATAATTAGTGACAAAATACAAAGAATGATACAAAATACAAATTATAGAATTGGTAATGACAGTGATAAAATTAACATGATGAATAAAATGTATAATGGTTACCAAGACACAAAAGGGGGAGAGAGCCCTGCCCTTGCGAGCTTACAATCTAAAGGGAATGGGGGGAAACAAGAGGAGGGGTAGTATGCAGCAAATATATAGAGGCTTTGTGTTTTAGGATACCTAGTAGGAGTGCAATTTGGTCTTAGTACAAAGGGAAGTGGCCTAAGGTAGAGCATATGCTTGTCGGAACAAGTGTGTTTTTAGAGAGCGTTTAAAGGTAGCAAAGGTTGGCGAGTGACGGATGTGTTGTGGGAGGGCATTCCAGAGGAGGGGTGAAGCGCGTGCGAAGTCTTGTGAATGTGAGGAGTTGATTCTAGAGGAGGACAACAGAAGATCATGTGCCGATCTGAGATTGCGATTGGGTTTGTATCTGGAGATTAATGAGGATATGTACCGGGGGGAGAGATCGTGGAGAGCTTTGTAGGTTAGGGTTAGGAGTTTGAACTGAATCCTCTGGTTTAATTGGCAGCCAGTGAAGAGCTTGACAAAGAGGGTCGGCAGAGGAAGATCGAGAAGAGAGATGAATGAGACGAGCAGCTGAGTTCAGTACTGACTGGAGCGGGGCCAGTTTGTTAGACGGTAGTCCACAAAGTAGTACGTTGCAGTAGTCCAGACGAGAAATTATGAGAGCATGTATTAACATTTTAGTTGTGTCTTGAGTGAGAAAGGGACGGATGCGAGATATGTTTTTGAGTTGGAGATGGCAGGAGCTGGTTATGGAGTGAACATGAGGAATAAAAGAGAGAGATGAATCGAATATCACCCCCAAGCACCGAGCTTTGGGAACTGAAGTTATGGGAGTGTTATTAACATTTATTGTTACTTCAGGCAGGGAGGTGGACAGAGACGGTGGAAAAATTATTAGTTCCGTTTTACTCATGTTAAGTTTTAGGAAGCGAGAGGACATGAAGGAGGATATAGCAGACAAGCAGTCAGGAACACGTTTAAGGAGGGAGTTAAGGTCTGGGGCAGAGAGGTACAGTTGTGTATCGTCTGCATAGAGGTGGTATTGAAACCCGAATGAGTTGATTAAATCACCAAGACCATGCATGTAGATGGAAAAGAGGAGGGGACCAAGGACAGAGCCTTGGGGAACCCCGACAGACAAAGCATGAGGAGAAGAGATCTGATCTGAGTAGGAGACTGTGAAGGACCTTCCAGAGAGGTAGGAAGATAACCATGTGAGAGCAAGGCCCTTTATTCCGACATTTGAAAGTATGTGTAGGAGTAAGGTGTGGTCGACAGTATCAAATGCTGATGACAGGTCAAGAAGGATGAGTATGGAAAATTGACCTTTGGATTTGGCTGTAAGAAGGTCATTGGCCACTTTGGTAAGGGCTGTTTCCGTGGAGTGGTTAGAGCGAAAGCCAGACTGGAACTGATCAAGTAGGGAGTTAGCAGATAAATAATGGCTTAATTCTGCATGTATATGGCGTTCAAGTAGTTTGGATGCAAATGGGAGAAGTGACACTGGGCGGTAGTTGGCAAGTGTGGTAGGATCTAGAGAGGGTTTTTTAAGTAGTGGTGTCACAACAGCTTTTTTGAGTGGGGACGGAAAGATGCCAGTAGAGAGGGAGAGGTTAGATAGCGTTGTTAGTGCAGGCAAGAGAGATGAGGATAGCTGCGGAATGAAATGGGAGGGAATAGGATCCAAAGAACAGGTGGTTAGATTAGCTTTGGCAATTTTAGAGGAAAGAGAGTGTTCAGAGAGTGGAGAGAAGGCAGTTAGAGAACAGTCAATGAGAGGTGTGGAGGTGGGATTTGAGGGCCGCATGGAGAATTCACTTCTGATTTTGTCAATTTTATCAGTGAAGTATGTTGCAAATTCTTCAGCTGATAAGCAAGATGAGGGAGGAGGAGGAGGGGGATGGAGAATGGAGTTGAAGGTGCTGAACAAGCGTTTTGGATTGTGTAAATGGGCGGATATTAGGGAAGAAAAATAGGACTTTTTTGCCACAGAGAGTGTGTTTCTGAAGTTGTTCAAGGCAATTTTATATAAGATGAAGTCCTCACTTGTGTTACTTTTCCTCCAGCGCCGTTCAGCTGCTCTAGAGCATCTTTTTAACTGTTTAGTGGTTTTGGTCATCCAGGGTTGGCGACAGACATGGTGAGGGCCATGTCTTATTGTGCAACTAACTGAGCGCTGCCATTTTGTCATTTAGATGGGGACGTCAGTGAAGCTGAGCCAGGAGGGTCCCTCAGAGGTAAGACTGCTCTTTAAGTTAAGCGTTGTAACTGCGCAGGCGCAAAATGCTTCCGGCAACAGGAATGTGATAGAGGAGGCGCGAGCGCAGGGACGCACATGTGCTATAGTTTCGACTTAGCCGGGCTGCAGACTTTACTGGGGCTGACAGCAGCAAAGAAAGTAAAAGTATCTTTACGAAATATGTTTATGTAATTTCTACAGATATTGCGCCCATTGAAACTTCCGTTGATTGGATTGTTGTATGTGTAAAATTCATGGGGGGTGCATAGTAACTGCGTGCGATATCGCGACAACTTATGAAGAGCAAGAACCCCATGCCACTGTCCCTCTAAATGCCCCTCACCTGCTCCAGCTGCAATGATCGTCTATGTGGTCTCATTTGCTTCCGCAAGGCACGTGTGTGTGACATCACCACATATGCGCCACGTGCTATACGAGGAATGGGGAATCTGCAGATGGGCCCGGGAGCAGCTAGACTAGTCACAGCAGCTGAGATGGGGCTTGGAGAGAACAATGCATAACTTAAAATTATATAATCGCCCAAGATTTTTGAGTAGGTTAACCCCACCCACCACCACCACCAGGGGGAGATTGCTCCAATTTTACACTTGGTAGATAACTCAACAGAGTAACCAAGCAGCTCAGGGTGACCCAAACTACTAGGAATGTATAGAGGGATAAAAGGGACCAAAAAGCCCTCCTACTAAAAAAGCAAAGCTTGGTGTAATTTTCCTTCTTAAAACAGAAGGAAATTTGCAATAATTCAGTTATAAATGAACATTTGTGGTTACCCACAATGCACTACCACTAAATATGCAAATTATCCCTTTTCGCCCTTGTTAAGCCAAGCAAGCATCCAGAAACTCAACAAAGGGATTTCAGGTGTAGGATGTATTGCTCCAGAAAACACAACAATAGTTACATTTCCAGGTTGGAGGATTTGGGAATCAAACATCTGCCTTCCCCCGACATTCAGTTTTTTGGCAGATGGCCGAAAGGTGTAGGAGTATACTAAAAAAAACACTGGTGGAGCCACCCTTGATGATATGAAACTACTAGATGTTGAAAATATGAGAAGCGTAATTTCTTATCTTCTCAGGACAAACCATTCTCTAATGGAAAAAGTGATGTTGATGGTAGACAACATACAGTGGGTTGCAAAAGTATTCGGCCCCCTTGAAGTTTTCCACGTTTTGTCACCTTACTGCCACAAACATGCATCAATTTTATTGGCATTCCACGTGAAAGACCAATACAAAGTGGTGTACACGTGAGAAGTGGATTGAAAATCATACATGATTCCAAACATTTTTTACAAATCAATAACTGCAAAGTGGGGTGTGCATAATTATTCGGCCCCCTGAGTCAATACTTTGTAGAACCACCTTTTGCTGCAATTACAGCTGCCAGTCTTTTAGGGTATGTCTCTACCAGCTTTGCACATCTAGAGACTGAAATCCTTGCCCATTCTTCTTTGCAAAACAGCTCCAGCTCAGTCAGGTTAGATGGACAGCGTTTGTGAACAGCAGTTTTCAGATCTTGCCACAGATTCTCGATTGGATTTAGATCTGGACTTTGACTGGGCCATTCTAACACATATATATGTTTTGTTTTAAACCATTCCATTGTTGCCCTGGCTTTATGTTTAGGGTCGTTGTCCTGCTGGAAGGTGAACCTCCGCCCCAGTCTCAAGTCTTTTGCAGTCTCCAAGAGGTTTTCTTCCAAGTTTGCCCTGTATTTGGCTCCATCCATCTTCCCATCAACTCTGACCAGCTTCCCTGTCCCTGCTGAAGAGACGCACCCCCAGAGTTCAATTTTGGTCTCATCTGACCAGAGCACCTTCTTCCACATGGTTGCTGTGTCCCCCACATGGCTCGTGGCAAACTGCAAACGGGACTTCGTATGCATTCTGTTAACAATGCCTTTCTTCTTGCCACTCTTCCATAAAGGCCAACTTTGTACAGTGCATGACTAATAGTTGTCCTATGGACAGATTCCCCTACCTGAGGTGTAGATCTCTGCAGCTCGTCCAGAGTCACCATGGGCCTCTTGACTGCATTTCTGATCAGCGCTCTCCTTGTTCGGCCTGTGAGTTTAGGTGGATGGTCTTGTCTTGGTAGGTTTACAGTTGTGCCATACTCCCATTTCTGAATGATCGCTTGAACAGTGCTCCGTGGGATGTTCAAGGCTTTGGAAATCTTTTTGTAGCTTAAGCCTGCTTTAAATTTCTCAATAACTTGATCCCTGACCTGTCTTGGACCTGTCTTGTGTGTTCTTTGGACTTCACGGTGTTGTTGCTCCCAATATTCTCTTAGACAACCTCTGAGGCCCTCACAGAGCAGCTGTATTTGTACTAACATTAGATTACACACAGGTGCACTCTATTTAGTCATTAGCACTCATCAGGCAATGTCTATAGGCAACTGACTGCACTCCGATCAAAGGGGGGCCGAATAATTATGAACACACCACTTTGCAGTTATTTATTTGTAAAAAATGTTTGGAATCCTGTATGATTTTCGTTCCACTTCTCATGTGTACACCACTTTGTGTTGGTCTTTCATGTGGAATTCCAATAAAATTGATTCATGTTTGTGGCAGTAATATGACAAAATGTGGAAAACTTCAAGGGGCCGAATACTTTTGAACCCACTGTAAGTAATGTAAATGGTAGACGACGCGTTTCACGGGTCCTAGCCCGCTTCCTCAGGTCAATACAAGCCAGCACACAGTTGTCTAAGCCAGCACCTATTCAGTAGGAGACCTTAGGCAAGTCTCCCTAACACTGCTACTGCCTATAGAGCGCGTCCTAGTGGCTTTGAGTCCGCCAGGAGAAAAGCACGATATAAGTGTTCTGTGTTTGTTTGTTTGTTTACAAGTGCCTGTAGAACTTTTGGTCATGAATGCGAGTGCTTAAAAATACAGTTACAGGTAGAACGTGTAGGAGGGTTGCCAAATCTTCGAGGAAGGGAGGGACAAAGGATGACAGATGTAAGAGCTTGAGATTGAAAATCTCTCACTGCTCCTCCTGCTCCTCCTTCCCCCAAATCATCTGGGGAATTATTCTCACGTATTTCATTCTTGATGTTAGGTCTCCTCTCTTTTTTTTAATTTTTTTTTAGGTTTATTCTCAACGATTGGAGTGCCACATGAATCACCATCCTCTACAGCTGCCAGAACCCGTGGGGGATTTTTGATTCCCCGGAAACCTGTTCCTGATGGAGGTACTTTGGTGGCTGTTATGCTGTATGTGATAAAAAAAAAACCTGGCTATGCCTATTGTTTATCCTTTAAAGTGAACCTAAACTGAGGATATGGGGTTTTCCTATTAAAATAATACCGGTTACCTGACTTTCCTGCTGAGCCTGTGTCTCTAATACATTTAGCCACAGCCCCTCAACAAGTATGCAGATGAGGACTCTGATTGAAGTCAGACTGGATTAGCTGCAAGCCTGTTTCAGGTGTGAGCTTCAGATACTACTGCAGCAAATTGGTCAGCAGGAGAGTCAGGCAACTGGTATTGTTTAAAAGAAAACTTCCATATCCCTATGTTTAGGTTCTCTTTAAAAAGGGGAATAAGGACCCTTTCTTTAACTGGAATTTCTCCTGGCTTGTAATAGCTATAGAAGCTGCCAAGTTCCCCCCCCCCCCCCCACCCCTTCTAAGCTTTATTTACAGAAGTCACAGATGCTATAGTTACACATTCCCTCTAAATAAGCCCTTTGAAGAAATTGACCTAATTACCCACCCCCTCTGTTGATGAAAAGGTATTGTTTACTTCTTGCTGATGAGTACAATAAAACAATTAGCTGCCTGAAATTTTTGCGGGCGGCCTGGACCGCAGGCCTGCTGAAATAGGCTAATAAAATTTAAAGGGATACTGTAGGGGGGTCAGGGAAAAATGAGTTGAACCTTTAAGTGCTCAAAAAAGACCGTTAGAAGCCCCGGGTAAGTTCAACTCATTTTCCCCCGACCCCCCCTACAGTATCCCTTTAAGTGCTCAAATTCAAGAAACAAGTTTCATTAACCACCTTAGGGGTATGGACGAGCTCAGATCGTCCATTACCGCCAGAGGGTGACGCTCAGGCCCTGCTGGGCCGATTTTAATGAAATAAAAAGCAGCACAAACAGTTCCGGCCAGCGCTAAGGGCTGGATCGGAGGCGGCTGACGTCAGGACGTCAGCTGACGTCCATGACGTCACTCCGCTCGTCGCTATGGCGACGAGGTAAGCGAAACAAGGAAGGCCGCTCATTGCGGCCTTCCTTGTTAATTTTGACCGCCGGAGGCGATCAGAATTACGGATCGGGAGCGCCCTCTAGTGGGCTTTCATGCAGCCAACTTTCATTTGGCTGCATGGAATAGTTTTGTTTTTTTAATTTAAAAAAAACCCTCCCGCAGCCGCCCTGGCGATCTTAATAGAACGCCAGGGTGGTTAAGTTGTGGTTTTTTTTTTTTTTATGAATTTTGCAGTCTTCTCATTTTTTATTTATTTTTGTTATAAACAGAAGATTTTATTTAGCAGGAACCAGCTTCGCCAGAATCTCTTCTAATTTCTTATTTGTAATAACCGATTTGCCGCATAATGTGTCTTCATTTGGTACATCATACCCTCAGAACAGACGTTAAAACGTTCCTCCCAAATTGCTTTAACCCATTCCAGACAGCTGTAGTTTAAATCTACACCCTGTTTGTGGACGCTCATTCCTGCCAGGGCGTAGATTTCAACTTCTGCATTAATTGCGCTCCTGCCTTTTAAGTTGTTTGTGCCTATATTATGACACTGCAGCCTGCTCGCTCTGCTGTCCTGCTTATAAATTTGTCTTTCAGATACAGAGTCCGGTGACCTGCTTACAAATTTGTCTTTCAGATACAGAGTCCGGTGACCAAGACAATCTTGCTGCCCAGGCACCGGAGAAACCAGAGACAGGTAGGACAACCCAATCACAAGGGGGTGCAAAGCCCAGTACAAATTTTAGCCGACCATAAAGAAAGTTTTGTCTGACACTCTGCTGGCAGGCAGGCTGGGCTCAGTGAAGTCATGTATTGTCCTATGGGTAGGAAAGTGGGAGGAGATGGAGGCTTCATACAGCATTCATGGATAAAGCGACTTGCTAGAAAACTTCACTACGTCCGATTGGTTGTTGGGATTTTTGGCAGGCATGGAAATCGAGGGGGCCTTTTCAGACATTAGACTGATGGCCAAATGAGAGCAGTCATTTGTGCCAACTAAGGTTTGTGTTTATGCCTATTTAAAGGAGACCTCTATTTATCACAATGTGATGTCTGGTTCTGAGTCTGAAGCTTGCGTTGCTTACGGCCTTCTGGGTGCCATAAGATAGACCAAAACATAATGCCTGAGAGGTATTCTATTGAATTGAGGCCAGGTGAGCATTGGGGACCAGTCAATGCTCTCATTGCCTTCACCCTCAATTGTCTTACACCCAAGTGTACCAGTGTAGGATCTGAAAATGTGTCCAATGCCTAATGGCACTCAAAGTGCCCTTGTCTAGAGACTGTAGAGGTCTTTGTGTCCTTCCATGGACTTGCTGCCCAGGCCATCACTGACCCACCACCAAACCAATCATGATAAACAATGTTACAGGCAGCCTAACAAGGATAATGGCTTCTCCATACTCTTCCAGGTCTGTCACATGTTCTCGGGGTGAATCTGCTCTCATCTGGGAAAAGCACAGGATGCTAGTGGTGGACCAGCCGATTTTGGTTTGCTCTGGCAAATGCCATTTTGAGCTCCATGGTACCAGGAGGGGAGCACAGGGCACACTAGAGGTGTCGGGCTCTCAGGCCACCCACATGAAGTCTGTTTATAATTGTTTTAAGAGTACCGAGGCGATATGTGACATGATTAGATAAACATATGTATGTACAGTGCAAAACATATGAACCTCTTCCCCTGCCCCCGGGACGAGTAACTACATCCCTGCAATTTCCCACTTTACCTCGCAGGGACGTAGCTACTACATCTCTTGCCACTGGACACTCCTGCTCGCTCCCCCATGTTCTACCGCGCTTGTTATCGCCACTGATCGTTAGATGAATCAATGGGAACGCAGTTCATTACCTCCCACACTATCCCATAATTGCCCCATTTAAAAAAAAAAATTTGTTTTAAAAGAAGATTAAAAAAAATTACATAAATAGTTACCTTAGGGACTGAACTTTTTAATATGTATGTCAAGAGGGTATATTACTGTTCATTTTGAAACTATGGGCTTGTAAATAGTGACTAACGCAAAACTGAAAAAATGCACCTCTATTTTCCCAAAAATATTGGTGACATACATTGTACTAGGGAAATGTTTTAAAGAGACTCTGTAACAAAAAAAAAGTTCCCCTGGGGGTATTCACCTCGGTAGGAGGAAGCCCCAGGGTCCCAATGAGGCTTCCCCCTCCGCTGTAGCTGCAGTCAATCCACCTCTGGCTCCCCCGAAGTCTCCTGCAATCCACGCTCAACAAGCCTGACAAGGCTTGCTATATTTACCTTCCCTGGCTCCAGCGGGGGCGCTGTTGCGGCTCTCAGCACTGAGATAGGCGAAAATAGCCAATTTCCGTCTGGTCCGCTCTACTACGCAGGCGCAGTACACTTGCGCCTGCGCAGTAGAGCAGGCCGACAGCGATCGGCTATTTCCGCCTATCTCCGTGCTAAGAGCCGATATTGCGCTGCAGCCAGGGAAGGTAAATATTTACATCCCCCGCTGTTTGGAGGGCCAGAGCGAGACTGACACGGGACACAGGAGGAAGGGGGAAGCTTCGATAGGATCCGGAGGCTTCCCCCTACCGAGGTGAGTACCCCCCAGGAGAACTTTTTTGTAACAGGTTTTCTTTAAACCTTGCAATAACCAGGACAAATGAGCAAATAAAATGTGTGGGTTTTAATTACGATAGCATGTATTATTTTAAAACTATAATGGCCGAAAACTGAGCAATAATGAATTTTTTCACTTTTTTTTTTTTATTTTCCTTTTAAAATGCAGTTAGAATAAAATAATTCTTAGCAAAAAGTACCCCCCAAAGAAAGCCTAGAAAAAACCCCAAGATATAGATTGTTTTGTGAAAAGTAGTAATACATTTACAGGCAAATGAATGGAAGGAGCGCTGACTGGTGAAAATTGCTCGTCCAGAAGTGGTTAAATATGGCTCTTATGGCACTGATGCAGGATTGTACCAGAACCTTACAAACGTGTGTGTACAGTTCTGATCCAGTTCTGTATAATGCCTGAAGAAGAAACTTAAAAAAAATCTGAAAAACGGCCCCTGGGAGGTACTTACCACAGGAGGGGGAAGCCTCCGAATCCCATCGAGGCTTCCCTCGTCCTGTGTCCCACAGGGGTCTCGCTGTACCCCTCTGAACGTCGGTGATGTAAATATAAATATTTACCTTCCCGGCTCCTGCACAGGCGCTGTGGCGGCTCTCGGCTCCGAAATAGGTGGAAATACCCGACCTCAGTCGGGTCTGCTCTACTGCGCAGGCGCAAGTCTCCGGCGCCTGCGCAGTAGAACGGACCCGGCTGTGATCGGGTATTTCTGTCTACTTCGAAAACCGAAATGGCGCCCCCGCTGGAGCCTGGAAAGGTAAATATTGTACAGGCCATCGGATCTGTCGCGCCGGCTTTGAAGGGCCACAGCGAGACCCCCGTGGGACAGAGGACGGGGAAGCCTCATTATGATCCCGAGGCTTCCCCCTCCCGAGGTGAGTAACCCCCAGGGGAAGTTTTCCTAGTTAGTGTCTCTTCAACGTTTTGAAAGCTTGCAATACACCATGTACAGTTAGTCGTAAAAGGTAACACCGGAATCTACGTTTGTTGGTTTGAGGTCTGCATTTCTGCTCCTCGACTAACACCGGACCACACTTCACTTTTTCCTCATTTGCTTGTTTTACTTCCTCATTGTACACCATCGATGATTAGAAGACCTTATTTGCAAAAATAGTAATACACCCTCATGGCATCCATATAAAAAAAAAACACGGTTCCTAAGGTAACAATATGTTTTTTCCTTTTTATATTCTGTCACTTTTTCATTTTACAAGTTTTTTAGTTTTAGAGTTAGCAGTGTTCTCCCCAGAAATTTTTTTCAGCCGGGTGGCATGAAAAAGTAGCCGGGTGGGGTAAAATGGGCGTGGCCATGACGTGTGCTGGAAAATGGGTGGAACCATTACATGGGCGTAGCCAACTGTAATGTAACGGTGTCGTGGGTAAGTAGGTCAAGCTGTGGCTAGTGAGGTGGGTGGGTAAGTAGGTCAGGCTAGTGGGGTGTAGGTCAGGCTGGTGGCTAGTGGGGTGGGAGGGTTATTAGGTCAGGCTGGAGGCTAGTGGGGTGGGTGGGTAGGTAGGTCAGGCTAGTAGTGGGGTGGGTGGGTGGGTAAGCAGGTCAGGCTAGTGGCTAGTGGGGTAAGTGGGTGGGTAAGTAGTTCAGGCTAGTGGGGTGAGTGGGTGGGTAAGTAGTTCAGGCTGGTGGCTAGTGGGGTGGGTGGGTAAGTAGTTCAGGCTGGTGGCTAGTGGGTGGGTAAGTAGTTCAGGCTGGTGGCTAGTGAGGTGGGTGGGTAAGTAGTTCAGGCTGGTGGCTAGTGGGTGGGTAAGTAGTTCAGGCTGGTGGCTAGTGGGGTGGGTAGGTAGGTCAGACTAGTGGGGTGGGTAGGTAGGTCAGACTAGTGGGGTGGGTAGGTAGGTCAGACTAGTGGGGTGGGTAGTTAGGTCAGACTAGTGGCTAGTGGGGTGGGTAGGTAGGTCAGACTAGTGGCTAGTGGGGTGGGTAGGTAGGTCAGACTAGTGGCTAGTGGGGTGGGTAGGTAGGTCAGACTAGTGGGGTGGGTAGGTAGGCCCCCCCTCTTAGATACCATGGCAGCAGATCACTCCTCACATTCATCCTCGGCTGTTCCCCAAAGGTCTCCCCGAGCTTCAGTACCTGCTCCGTGCTGCGAGACAGGGCACAGCCCTGCTGATCACCCGGAGCACACCATCCACCTCTGCCAGCCAGCGCCGCGCTGCCAACCACTGCGGGCCGGGTATATATATATAATCTCATAGCCTGCATATGGAGCAAGATGGATATTCATCTGTCAGTGAGCTGCGCACATGCCTCTCTCTCCACAAACGTCCCTGCACAGCTCACAGACATGCACGGATTGCACGCGGCACACGGCTCTGCAGAAGGCGGCTAGCTCTAACGTCATGCCGGTTTGCTACGCCTATCAAAGCACGAGCTCGCCGGGAAGCGCGAGATCTCGAGTGTAGAGGGGAAGCAGCGCATCTCCGCATCTCTGACAGCCGGACACTTGCGACTCGCGATGACAGGGACGCGCAGATTTATCAGCCGGGCAGTAACTTATTTTACTTGGGCTCAGAGACAACGGGACATGCAGTCTCATCAGCCGGGCGGTAATGAAACTTACCCGGGCGCTCCGCCCGGCTGATTGATCCTGGGGAGAACACTGAGTTAGGGCAATTTTGGGGAGTTGGAGTCGGAGGATTTTTGTACAAAATCCACAGCCCTGTTAAGTATTAGAGTGAGGAGTTGGAGCCATTTTAGGTACCCGGAGTCTGAGTTGGAGTCGTGGTTTCATAAACTGAGGAGTCGGAAGATTTTTGTACCGACTCCACAGCCCTGAATGTAATTGCTTTTGATTCAGTTTGTGACTAAAAAGACTGCACAAGACATGGGCCTCAACCCTAAAACTCTCTAAACTCTTGCACAGGATAGAAGGAAAACATAGAGAAATGTACCTGTGTGTATTGAGGGTCCATTCACATTTAAAAAAGCAAAACCTTGCTTGGGTGATTTTTACGATCCGCACTTTAAGCACTGTAAAATGCTGCAGGCGACGGATTTTAGCGATTGCCGCTAATCGCGAATCACCCGCAATCGGAGGCAACTGCGGCAGAGGTTTAACATTGTGCTTTAAGAAAACTCTAATCACCCTAGTATGAATGGGCGTTTAGAGAGTTAAGCCTGTTTAATTCCCCCTCATTTGTGTCTAATCACAAGCTGTAATTTGATCTCTCCCCTGTGTCACATGACTGCCACGGCGGATAAGCCAGATAAGATCACTTGAAAGCACATTATGTTAACAATATGTCTTCTTCAATGAATCTGGATGTAGAAACACTGCAGATTTATTTTAGGAGTAGTATCAGCTGAGCCCTTTCCTTGCTCATCATAAATTGATGAATTAAACTGTTGCCATTTTGTGTTTTAGGAGCACAGGCTAACCAACAGACCAAACCTGTTACCCCCGGCACAGCTCCAAAAACAGGTGAGAAACAATTATGTGGTTTAATGGCAAAATATTACTGTGTGATCTCCTATTAATTTGACGCAAATGGTGCTGGCCGTTTTCTGTATATCTATAAATTGGGGTCTATGATAACCCCTCCCCTCCACTTAGGGGCTCTCAAAACCTAAGGTCAGCTCTCAAAAAAGGAAGCAACTGACCTAGCGGAATGTTATCTCGCCCTCTATGGGTGATTGTCCTGCTCATCCCGGGGTCCTCTGCCAGAGATGTAGGAGCTGGAGGGGTTCTGTACAGTAACTTAGCTTCTCCCAGCGCTTTAACCTTCTGGAAAGATTTCTCTGATGATGTTCCTGGGATGTTTTGGGGCCAATCCTCTAACTTAGGCTTCTGCCACCCTTTGTTCCAACCACTGCTGGAGCCACTTTGGCCTTCATGTCCCACCTCCTCACTAACTCCTCATTCTTGTTCTGGTGCTACTAAGTTAAAGGTCCTGTAATTTAGGCATCCGCCCCCTGTGCTCCGACCACTGCTGGAGCCACTTTGGCCCTCATGTCCCACCTCCTCGCTAACTCCTCCTTCAGGTCCTGGTGCTCCTCCTGCTTCTCATACTCCTCCTTCCTGATGTTGGCCATCACTTGTTACTTCTACATCTATCATCTCCACTAGCACCTAGTCTTTGTCTACTGCCATCATTTCCAGTCAGCTGGCCAATGCCTGTCTCTGGAATACTTAGAATGATCAGGTCCACAATGAAATACTGCAGGCAATGATGCATAGTGTGGGTCTAGTTAGTTATTTATATAAAGACCTCTCCATCAGCGACACTGAATATTCACTGTTAATTTACTATGCGTTTCGTGAACAAGGCTCACTTTTTCAGGAGTCCAGTCCTGCCGGTGGACTGGACATGTATATGGCCATGCTCCGCTATATGGCCGGTGCATGGCCATATACATTTTAAATGGCCATGCTCTGGTTTAACTTTAAAGTAATACTGCTTTAAAGTTAAAAGGGAGCATGGCCATATAAAATGTATGATGAAAGTCTCTCCAGATGAGAAAACTTGGAGCCCACCTCCACATCCAGGAGGGAAAAAAAATCCAAAGTTTTGTACTATGTGGGCAAATTCATACACTTTGGCAAGTGCATATATGAGAAAGTACCCTGAACCATTTCTAGGGCAATTTGAAAGGACATGAGGGGTGAATGAGCTGCTGCCTTCCTGCTGAATATTACTTTGTATTTACAGTATATAGCGCTGACACAGTCCCACAGTGCTTTGTCCAGCTATTATCACTGATCGCCCCTCAGCAGTGATGATGATCTGATGAGCCTTAAGGCCGCTTCATACGCACGGCTTTTCTGTACTAAACATTTGACACTGTCTTGGCAGCTCCTCATCGTATTTTGAGCACCTATGGGCACTGCTGTGGAGTTGGAGTCGAGGAATTTGAGCAATTTTTGGATACCTTTCAGCTCCTGTATAAAATGGGTCAACCAACTATAGAGAATATTTAACTCCGTGGAGCGTCAGTTCTCCTCAGATTGGTCAAATGAGTTCTTAAAGGGGCACTACAGCGAAAAACTGTAAAATTTAAAATATGTGCAAACATATACAAATAAGAAGTACATTTCTTCCAGAGTAAAATGAGCCATAAATTACTTTTCTCCTACGTTGTTGTCACTTACAGTAGGTAGTAGAAATCTGACAGAAGCGACAGGTTTTGGACTAGCCCATCTCTTCATAGGGAATTCTCAGCAAGGCTTTTATTCTTTATAAAGATATTCCCTAAAAAGGATTTAAACCATGATGCTGGCCAGCTTCCCTGCTCACTACACAGGTTTTTGGCAGTTGGACAGAGCAACTGCCATTCACTAAGTGCTATTGAAAACAAATATATCCCTGAGAATCCCCTATAGATAGACTAGTCCAAAACCTGTCGCTTCTGTCAGATTTCTACTACCTACTGTAAGTGACAGCAACATAGGAGAAAAGTAATTTATGGCTCATTTTACTCTGGAAAAAATGTACTTCTTATTTGTATATGTTTGCACATATTTTAAATTTTACAGTTTTTCGCTGTAGTGCCCCTTCAAAGGGAAACCAAGCTGAGAGTGATATGGAGGCTGCCATATTTATTACCTTTGAAACAATACCAGTTACCTGGATCTCCTTAATACTAAAGATTAAATCTATTTTATATACCTGTTGGAGTCGGTGGCTTCATAAACTGAGGAGTCTGAGTTGGATGATTTTTGTACCCACTCCATAGCCATGCCAGGGCTGTGGAGTAGCAGTCGAGGAGTCGGGAGCAATTTTTTGTACCTGGAGTTGGCTTCATAAAGTGAGGAGTCTTGAGTCGGATAATTTTTTTACCGACTCCACAGCCCTGCCTAGGGGGATACAAAACTGCAAACACAGCAGATGATAGGAGCTCCATGCATAATCTACGAAAATGTAATTGACCGCAGCGTGTGTGTAATCAACGGCGAACTAATTTAGATGAACGCTCCCATTCATCTCAATATAGGATGGGGGGGATCCCGGCAGTAAACGAAGTTCATGGATGCCAGCCACCATCCATCTGAACTGACCCTAACAGAGTCTAAAGACCTTTTTTTTTTTTTTTTTGTGTGTGCAGGGAAGCCATGTAACTTACCAGTATGTTTTGTAGATTGGGGAGGGAACCAGAGTTTCCAGAGGAAACCCACACAAACTCAGGCAGAACATCCAATCTCCTCCTTGCCTGGCTTTTTCAATACACGAGCAGCTTCCTGCCACTGTACATGCTTAGACCGTACTTGTACAGTATGGTGGCGCCTGCACACAGATGGGAGCCTGGCCACAAACAGGAAGAGGGTCCCGGGCAGGAGCAGTGGGGTCCAGGATAATCTGGGGAGCCCCTGGAGCATATGGGGGCTTCCACTACTTAAAGTGACTCAGAGCTGAAATAAATAGCTTTATACATACCTGGGGCTTCCCTCAGCCTCATCCGCTCAGATCGCTCCCACGCCGCCGTCCTCCACCTTCCTGCAGCTTTGGTCCCGGGTTCCGTCACTTCCGTCAGTCGGAGCCAGTCTGACATAAGAGTAGTGCGCTGTTTGCAAATCTCACCAGCAGCTGCTGGAGAGATACATAGAGGGCGCACTTCTTCTGTGTAGACTGGCCCCGACTGGCTGAAGTGACGGGACCCGGTTCCCGAAGCTGCAGACAGCGGAGGACGGCGGCGTGGGAGCGATCTGAGCGGATGAGGCTGAGGGAAGCCCCAGGTATGTATAGAACGTTTTATTTATTTCTACTCTGGTACCCTTTAAGTATCTGTTTTTTTACTTCAAGCGGATCTGAGATAAAAAAAAAAACTAACTGTAACAAGTAACTTGTCTATATATCTTATCTAAAGTTTAGTTTACACAGCAAATCTAGCTGCAAACCGCTTCAATAGAATATGATTATTTCTACCTGTGATACAATGACAGCAGCCATGTTGTTTGTAAACATTACACACAAGCAAAGCTGATAGCATCTCCGGCTCTCTGTCTGTGACAAATTCACTCTGCTCTCCTCTTCCCTCCTCCCTCCTGTTTCTGAAATCTCTGGCTAGTAACCTCCTCCTCTTTCTCCTGCCCAGACTGAACTCCCACAAGCCCATGCTACAGTGCCAAGGCTCTTTGAAAAAGCTGTGGGCGAGGCTTGTTAAGTTTATAGAGAATTAGAGTATTAAAACAAAAAAAGTATTTGGCTTGAGGAATGCCCTATAAACTATAGGAAAGGAACACAATTATGCAATGAGTAAAAGTTCATCTCGGATCCACTTTCATTTATGTCACATGCTTTCTTTAATTGTCTTTGTAGGAGTGTTCATTTACTGATGAGCGCTGTTTTTATTAATGTGAATGATTTCAGCTATGTTTCTTACACTCATCCGTTTGTCCTTTTTGCATGACTCCCCTAATCCTTTCCATGTTTTCTTCAGTTGCTGGTGCACTTGGACGTCCTGCGAATTCAACACCCTCCACATCTTATCAACTATCACAGAAAGGTTGGTGTCACTTGGAAGCCTCATTCGTTTTTTTTCTCCATAAACTTCTTTTCTGAAAGCGTAGCTAAACAGCCTAGGCTAAGCATCACTGAAAAACAAAAAAAATCCTGTAAAAAAAATACTTTTCTTTCACTCATGGTTAGTGGTTGGCCGAAGCTATTTATAGATGAACTTTTTCTCTATGGAGTGTTGTGTAGAGAATTCTGAGGAAAACCTATAATTTGTAATAAAACCAGCAAACAATCGCCGGCATTACTCAGTGGTGGAGATCAGCTTCTTAGGCCGTTTATGGGCCCTGCTGTTTGTCCGTCGACAGTTTTATCGTTCGAGTTGACTTTCTCAGGCAATAGCCCCACTACAGGTGTCCACTGATGTCGTTGAAGAAAGTCATCAATCCACAGAGTAGAACTATTTCTGGTGACTTAAAGGGGAACTGAAGAGAGAGGTATATGGAGACTGTCATGTTTATTTCCTTTTAATCAATACCAGTTGCCTGGCAGCCCTGCTGGTCTATTTCTCTGCAGTAGTATCTGAATAAAACCAGAAACAAGCATGCAGCTAGTCTTGTCAGATCTGACTTTAAAGTCTGAAACACCTGATCTGCTGCATGCTTGTTCAGGGGCTATGGCTAATAGTATTAGAGGCAGAGGATCAGAAGGTTGAATATCAGAGGCAAAAGCTGTAATTCATTGTGTATAGGATTTAGCTCTATTGGGACAAATCATTTGCAAAGGGGTGTCTGCTTCAATGCACAGCCAGTGGTGTTTTTTTGCATATCAGACATAGTATTTTTCCCTGAAAGCAAAAAAAGTATGAAATGCTGTTGTCATTGACAATAAATGTTTAAAGGAGTCATCAAGCAATCTCACAAATTAAAAACACGCATACCTGCATGTAACTAAACTTTTTTGTGGCCGGATCGCGCCCTCCATTCCCCGTACAAATGTAGCAGTTTCCTTCGGTAAGCCCCGGTCGGGGACGGGCTCCCCAGCGACCCGGAACTACTGTGGGAATGCAGGCGCAATATGCTGCTGGACGCTGGCACATTGACTTGTAAAGCGTGCAGCCGTACGTTCCCTTACGGCTGCGCACGCGCACTGGAACTGCTGGAGGAGGGTTTGAGCTTGCTACGTCACTCACAAGCCAAACCCTCCGCTTCTGCCACTGCCCGTCAGGCCCACCCACTCCTCCCAGCCCACTCCTCCTCCCAGCCCACTCCGACAGCCGCCGCCTTGCCTCTATGTGCGCTCCCTGCACAGACCATCCGTGCATGAGAGGCACAGGCAAGCGGAGGCTGGCTGAGAGTTTTGTCCGGAGCAAATTTTATTCTCTATTTTATATTAAGTATAATTTTCTGCCAAATATCAGCCAGCCTCCGCTTGCCTGCGCCTCTCATGCACGAATGGTCTGTGCAGGGAGCGTGCATACAGGCAAGGCGGCAGCTGTCGGAGTGGGCTGGGAGGCGTGAGCGGGCCTGACGGGCGGTGGCAGCAGCGGAGGGTTTGGCTTGCGAGTGACGAAGACAAGCTCAAACCCTCCTCCTGCGCTCTACTACGCGTGCGCAGCCGTACCGAACTGTACGGCTGCACGCAATTCAAAGCAACTTCCCCCTGCGTTCCAAGGACAGGAGCACATAAGTTTAACAATAATCTTCACAATATACTTCCGGGGCACGAAATACAAACAGCCCGAATTGCGGAGCCGGTGAAGCCCGGAGGGGGGAAAAAAAAAACATGCGACCCATTAGAGATTGACCTACTGAACAGCGGCAGGTAGGCCATTTGTATTGTACACAATTTGCCTGATAACTCCTTTAAAACAAGTTACATTTCCTCTGCTCTCTGCAGACAGCTCAGAAACACAGGCAGCTTCTGCGAGCTCTCTCACATACAGAGTTACACACAGATAACCAGAGCTGCGGAGTCGGTACAAAAATCTTCCGACTCCAACTCCTCAGTTTATGAAACTCCGACTCAGGGTACCCAAAATGGCTCCGACTCTCCGACTCCTTAGTCTAATACTTAACAGGGCTGTGGATTTTGTACAAAAAGCATCCGACTCCAACTCCTCAGTTTATGAAATCAACGACTCCGACTCCGGGTGCCCAAAATTACCCCAACTCTGACTCCTCGACTCCGACTCCACAGCCCTGGAGATAACAGTGAGGGAAATCCCCCTCCCCTCATAGTTCGCTGTCACAAAATGAGCAGACTGCTGTCAGTTCAGAGTGAAAATAATTTGTTACAGTAAACGAGAGATAAGCAAATGAAATGTATACATCCATTATTTACCAGCACTTCAGGAACTCTCTCAAACTCCAGTTAAAAAAAACGTTAATCGATAGTGTCCCTTTAAGGTGGCCATACATCAGGAGACTTGGCGGGCCAATCTACCATCTAATTTGATTATTATAATCTGAATCGAATGAAAATCAGTGCCGACAAGAGCATGCTCGATCGACTATGCAACCAATTCCGGGCAGAAATTGGTTGCAATAATCGGTTGGACATGCCGCAAGATGTAGAGTCGACTTACTCAATCAGGTGCGCAGTGGTAACGGCGAGTGGTATCTGGACGAGCAACCAACGAGACCAAACCCTCAACGCTGTCTCCCCTAATTAATATTACTAGGCATTAAGCCCGCCTGTTTAAAACTGGCGCTAGGGCTCAACTGCAATCCCTCTCACCACCACCTTGCCCGGCATACAAGCCGTGCGCGTACGGCTGCTCTCCCCCTGCACCGGTCGTCCTGCTCTCCAACGTCCGCCCGCGTGCCACACATGCGCAGTAATGCAAACGCACGGACACAGGGATGGGTGAGGGCGCAGGGACACAGGGCTTTTATTATAGAGCATACATGTCATCTCCGGCCCGCGGGCCAAATCTGGCCCTCAGAGCCATTAAATTTGGCCCCCAAGTGGTTTCCCCACTTTGCATTATGTTTGGCCCAGTGACGTTATACTGTAGGTGAAGCCCTAGAAGTCCAGAGAAGCCATGTTGGGGAGGTAGGGGAAAAGCACTAACACTAGGAAACTGTATAGGGGAGGGTGGGGGCCACTAGACACCAGGGAACTAAATAGGGGAGGGTGGGGGCCACTAGACACCAGGGAACTGTATAGTGGAGGGAGGAGGACCACTAGACACCGAGGACCTGTATAGGGGTTGGAGAGGAGCCACTAGACACCAGGGAACTTTATAACGGAGGAAGAGTGGCCAGTAGACATTGAGGTTGGCCTGTGACTAGGTCCCAGTGTTCAATCTCGGCCCACTTTGTATTTGATTTTGACACCCCGGTTATAGAGGATTATTTTTTAACTATACTGCGCCAGCATATTCCATAGCGCTTTACAAATAAAGCGTTTACAAAGCAACCGTTACAAAGAGTCTCAAGCAGCACAAGTATTGCAACAAAAACAGTAAACATTAGGAGGATGGCCCTGCCTTTGTGAGTTTACAATCTGAAGGGATTAATGTGTAATGTGGTGCCTGGTGCACTTTACATTACCTGTGCATGTCTGCCGCTTATCCTCCGCAGGCACCGGGCGCCGTCCTCCATCCATACATATGGGCCACGTGGTTGCCAGAGTAACGAGGGCGCCTGTGTGACATCAGACACCTCCACACGTATGCCAGCAACCACGTGGGGCGTGTGTATGGACAAAGCACTGCGCCCGGAGCCAGCGGAGGATAAGCGGCAGCTACGGACCGGTGATGTATAGTTGGGGAACAGCGTCGATGTGGCGTCACAAGGCAGATTCCAGATCTATTTCAGCATGAAATTTGTTGGGAATCGGCCTACAGTGTATGGGCAGCCGACAGATCTCTCTAATCAGATTATTAGAGAGCAGTGTTCTCCCCAGAATCTTATTGATCTCTTGGTCAAATCTGCCCATCATCGCTAGATGTATGGCTGTAGAGACCTTGACATAATCAAACGGGAAGGGAAGGCTCAGTAGGATCCAGATCCTTCCATCTCCATAGGTTAGTATTCAGCTTTTTTTTTTTTTTTTTTTTTTTCTAGCTTCAGTTTTGCTTTAAAGAGACTCTGCAACTTCAAAAAGATCCCCTGGGGGGTACTCACCTCGGGTGGGGGAAGGGTCTCGCTGCAGCCCTCTGAACAGCCGGCGACAGGCCCGACTGTAATTTCAATATTTACCTTTGCTGGCTCCAGCGGGGGCGCTGTGGCTGCTTTCGACTCGGAAATAGACGGAAATACCCGATCTCCGTCGGGTCCGCTCTACTGCGCAGGCGCCGGAGACTTGCGCCTGCGCAGTACAGCGGACCCGACGGCGATCAAGTATTTCCGCCTACTTCGGAGCCGACAGCCGTCAGAGCGCCTGCGCAGGAGCCAGGAAGGTAAATATTACGTCACGGCTGTACGGAGGGCTGCCGTGAGACCCCTGAGGTACGGAGGACGGCGGGGGAAGCCTCATTAGGATCCTGAGGCTTCCCCCACCCGAGGTGAGTACCCCCCAGGGGACGTTTTGCCGTTACAGTTCCTCTTTAAAGAGACTCTGAAGTGAGAATAAATCTCGCTTCAGAGCTCATAGTTAGCATGAGCATGTGTGCCCCTGCTAAACCGCGGCTAAACGAGGGTCCCTGACCCCCCCCCCCCAATCCCCTCCGAGCAGCGGGTGATGTGTTGCAGATTGAGGCAGGACTAACCGCCGCAGCCCTGCCCCACGCGCGTCTGTCAGCGCGTATCTCCGCCTTTCCCCGCCACAGTCTTCCTTCACTGAGAGGGGCGGGGGAGAGGCGGCGATGCGCCGCTGATAGACGCGCTGTGAGGTAGGGCTGCAGCCGTTAGCCCAGCCGTTAGCCCTGCAATCCTCTCCCGCTGGCTCCATCAGCAATCCTCTTCTTCATCATCCTTTCCTCCTCTCCCGGCAGCGCGCTGTTCTTCAGTGGCAGGAGTAGACAGGGACATTGGATGCTTACCGCTATGCTGTGCACATGTGAGGGAGGTCATACATGATGTCATACGTGACCCCTGGCACACAATGTGCCGCTAGTGTACAGAGACGGCACGGATGCTGGCAGCGGTATGGAGGACCCGGCTGTTCAGCATAACGGTAGGCGGCCAGTGTCCCTGTCCACCGCTGCCACTGAAGAGCGTGCTGCCGTGAGCCAGCACAGAGGACGATGAAGAAGATCACTGACGGAGCCAGGGGGAGAAGATTGTGGCAGCAGGAACAGGTAAATTATAGCGGTAGCTTCTCTGCGCTCTCTGCATTCATTTTCTGTATCTTTAGAGCAGGGGTAGGGAACCTATGGCTCGGGAGCCAGATGGCTCACAGACAAATCAGTAGGGTTTGATTCACTAAGCTACACTGCTCAAGCAGTGCAGCTTAGGGCCTGAGCCCACTAATGCAGTTGTGCGCGGTTGTGTCCGCTTTTCAGCATCTGTAACATTGATGTGTTGCTGAAAAGCAGACACAACTGTGCACAATTACGTTAGTGGGTTCAGGCCCTTAGTGTGGCAGCGCAAGTAAAATTGTCAAAGTAGGCACACTACTGCTGTAGCATGCACTAATAACTTACAATCCCCCCAAAACTGAAGGCTACTACAATTGTCCCACTCCTGGCCCTGTCAGGTCCAGTAATGTAGGACGAGATCCCCACACTTTGATTGGCCCAATAGGCTGCCTGTCCCTTGACAGGCAGCCTAATGGGCTAAAGTGTGGGGATCTCGTCCAACAAAGTTAATCAACCCCCAAGTCAGCTAGATAATTGTACAAACTGTTAGTCGGTATTTCTCCTGTCTGGCTCTTGGGGAAATTGCAGATGTTGCTGAATACCAAGAGAAGCTGAAGACATGTCTGACACTTCTGTTGCCCGGAGGATCAACTGTATACACATCACCATGGAAACAGGGACATGAGCCCTACTGTCCCAGTTGAAAACATATTGTATGGCTCTCACGGAATTGCATTTTAAAATGTGTTGTTTATGGCTCTCTCAGCCAAAAAGGTTCCTTACCTCTCTGCTTTAGAGCATGACTTTTCTCCCAAAATTTTGGGGGGGAGAAAAAGTGCATCCTATAGTCTGAAAAATGTGGTAATGGTCCTTCAAGAAATTACTATTAGTGCAAATAAAATGTTTCACATAGAGAATTTAGACCTTCTTGGCATGTGAGAGGAAACTCTACACCCCATGTTGGTTGCAAATGTAATGATGAGTTGAACATATGTTAATTTTTTATTTTATTTTTAGCTATTCAGAAGACTGGGCAAAACTCCCAAGGTTTCTCGGCTACAACAGTCTCCAAACCAGGTGAGGAACCATTGGGTGGTTTAATGGCTAGACGCACGTTTACATTTTACTGTACATTTTATTAGCATTGATTTATTTTACACTGAGCTTTACTAGAATACACCAGACGCTTGGCTGCCATACTGACCAGTACTAGTTATTACTCCCGTTATTGCCTGATGAAGTGAGTTTGATCCTGCGAAATGCACTGCATTATGGAGTGTATACATTTATTTCATTGTTCATTAAATCAACCAATTCTGTGTCTACTTACTGAGGCGGTACAGAATTGGTTGGACGAACGACTCTGGAGGGGGACACGAGTGCTGCCCATAATAAGAGATAGAGAGAGAGGCGGGGGGGAGGAGAGAGAGGCAGAGAAAAAGCCGGCGGCTTCATCTGTTTCATTGCCGCCGGCGTAATTTCATTAAAATAACTAAGTTGCGATACGTTTGGCCGCTGCGCTGCGGTCAGAAGATACATGAATGTTACATGATTCATTCCATTCCTCACATTGGCCGCAGTGCAGCAGCCACTTTGCACATTGGCCGGCCAGAACCCGAAGTGACTATATATATATATATATATATATATATATATATATATATATATATATATATATATATATATATATATATATATATATATATATATATATATATATATATATAACATTTTTGAATGAAATATCTATTGAGTCATCCTAAACTTTGCTAGGCGTGGTCTGCACATGCTACGGCAAAATACCTAAATATAAAGGCTTATAGGAGGCAGCTTTAGCTTTTATACAAAACAAGTTATGGAATTCACAGCCAGCGATCATAGAACTATTGATTGTGTTTATCTAAAGAAAAATATACCCACTGAATGGGGTCGCTCAAACTCAGTCTTATCACGCGAACGACAGTCTGTATACACGCCTCATTTGGCGTGCGGACGACTGAACGACGGAACGTTCAAACGACTCGTTGTTCACAAAAATCAGACGTGTGTATGGGCCTTTACTCAGACTCCCCTTGTTTGGCAATTGTTTGTAAGACAAGGTGAATTAGATTAGCTATTGAGCACAACACAGCTAACAAGCTGTGTGTTTGTAGCTTGTGAAGTGGACTGCATGAATCATCACACTTTTACTATAAAATGTAATCAAATACCTATAATTTATACCTAAATTACACTACTATAATCATAATATTAAATCATACATCAACAAGTTCTTGTCTTGTGTACCTAAAGGAAGGAAAATATTGGGGTTTATTTTTATTTGATCATACATAGTTCAATTAATTGGGAAAAATGATATTCCGCCATCTTGAATAATCCTACTGTGTGTGTGTGTGTTCTGTGTGTGTGTTCTCTGTGTGTGTGTGTGTGTGTGTGTGTGTGTGTAGCAGTGGTGTGTGTGTGTGTGTGTGTGTAGCAGTGGTGTGTGTGTGTGTGTGTGTGTAGCAGTGGTGTGTGTGTGTGTGTTTGTGTGTGTAGCAGTGGTGTGTGTGTGTGTGTGTGTGTAGCAGTGGTGTGTGTGTGTAGCAGTGGTGTGTGTGTGTAGCAGTGGTGTGTGTGTGTGTGTGTGTGTGTGTGTGTAGCAGTGGTGTGTGTTCTGTCTGTGTGTGTGTGTGTGTGTGTGTGTGTGTGTGTGTGTGTGTGTAGCAGTGGTGTGTGTTCTGTGTGTGTGTGTGTGTGTGTTCTGTGTGTGTGTGTGTGTGTGTGTAGCAGTGGTGTGTGTTCTGTGTGTGTGTTCTGTGTGTGTGTGTGTGTGTGTAGCAGTGGTGTGTGTTCTGTCTGTGTGTGTGTTCTGTGTGTGTGTGTGTGTGTGTAGCAGTGGTGTGTGTTCTGTGTGTGTGTGTGTGTGTGTTCTGTGTGTGTTATGTGTGTGTGTGTGTGTGTGTGTGTAGCAGTGGTGTGTGTTCTGTGTGTGTGTTCTCTGTGTGTGTGTGTGTGTGTGTGTGTGTAGCAGTGGTGTGTGTTCTGTCTGTGTGTGTTCTGTCTGTGTGTGTTCTGTCTGTGTGTGTGTTCTGTGTGTGTGTGTGTGTGTGTGTAGCAGTGGTGTGTGTAGCAGTGGTGTGTGTTCTGTGTGTGTGTTCTGTGTGTGTGTGTGTGTGTGTGTGTGTGTGTGTGTGTGTGTGTGTGTAGCAGTGGTGTGTGTTCTGTCTGTGTGTGTGTGTGTGTGTGTGTGTAGCAGTGGTGTGTGTTCTGTGTGTGTGTGTGTGTTCTGTGTGTGTTCTGTGTGTGTGTGTGTGTGTGTAGCAGTGGTGTGTGTTCTGTGTGTGTGTTCTCTGTGTGTGTGTGTGTGTGTGTGTGTGTGTAGCAGTGGTGTGTGTTCTGTCTGTGTGTGTTCTGTCTGTGTGTGTTCTGTCTGTGTGTGTGTTCTGTGTGTGTGTGTGTAGCAGTGGTGTGTGTGTGTGTGTGTGTGTGTGTGTGTGTGTGTGTGTGTGTGTGTGTGTGTGTGTGTGTAGCAGTGGTGTGTGTGTAGCAGTGGTGTGTGTTCTGTGTGTGTGTGTGTAGCAGTGGTGTGTGTGTGTGTGTGTGTGTAGCAGTGGTGTGTGTGTGTAGCAGTGGTGTGTGTGTGTGTGTGTGTGTGTAGCAGTGGTGTGTGTTCTGTGTGTGTTCTGTGTGTGTGTGTGTGTGTGTAGCAGTGGTGTGTGTGTGTGTGTGTAGCAGTGGTGTGTGTGTGTGTGTGTAGCAGTGGTGTGTGTGTGTGTGTGTAGCATAGGCGTGTGTGTGTGTGTGTGTGTGTGTGTGTATAGCAGTGGCGTGTGTGTGTGTGTGTAGCAGTGGTGTGTGTGTGTGTGTGTGTGTGTAGCAGTGGTGTGTGTGTGTGTGTGTAGCAGTGGTGTGTGTGTGTGTGTGTGTAGCAGTGGTGTGTGTGTGTGTGTGTGTGTGTAGCAGTGGTGTGTGTGTGTGTGTGTGTGTGTGTAGCAGTGGTGTGTGTGTGTGTGTGTGTGTGTGTAGCAGTGGTGTGTGTGTGTGTGTGTGTGTTCTGTGTGTGTGTGTTCTGTGGTATTGAAAAATTCAAATGAGCTGAGATTTAACTGGGGCTTCTATCAGCCCCCTGCAGTTGGTAATGTCCCGCGCCGTCCTCCTCCAATGCGCTGTATGACAGCCTTCATATTCTTCTCATGATAGTTGTCCTTTAAAGGGAATCTGAAGTAAGAGAGGTATACGGAGGCTGCCATATTTATTTCCTTCTAAACAATACCGGTTGTCTGGCAGCCCTGCTGATCTATTTGGCTGCAGAAGTGTGTGAATCACACCAGAAACAAGCATGCAGCTAATCTTGTCAGATCCGACAATAATGTCAGAAACATCTGATCTGCTGCATGCTTGTTCATGGGCTATAGCTAGAAGTATTAGAGGCAGAGGATCAGGGGGACGGCCAGGCAAGTGGTATTGCTTACGAAGGAAATAAATGGCAGCCTCCATGTTCCTCTCACTTCAGGTTCACTTTAAAGTGTACCAGAGATGGGATAATTGGGTGTATATATACTGTACTTACTTGGGGCTTCCTCCAGCCCCATGAGGTGCTTGCTGTCCTCTCCAACCGCTCCGTTCAGCATAGGGCAGTGGTGGTTAGCCTTGGCACTCCAGCTGTGGTAGTGGTCCGAAAAGGATAGGAGGCGCCTTTGTAGTATATTCACAAGTACCCTTATATAAGGAGATTTCACTTTGTTGAAGAATTGGGTAGTTTTATTAGCATAGGCACTTCAGATAGCATAAGCACTTCAGACAACGCGTTTCGCAGCTCAAACCGCTTCCTCAGGTCAAATAAAGGTGCTGCGGACAGGACGAGCTGAGGTTGTGCGCCAAAGACTGCTGTGGTGGAACTACAAGTCCCATGAGGCCTTGCAATACTCTGACAGCTCGAAACATAACTCGGGGAGATAGAGGCATGATGGGATTTGTAGTTTTGTCACAGCTGGAGTGCCAAGGTTAACCATCACTGGCATAGGGTATCCAGCACTGGCTCCCATGAAAGTTCTCTTGCACCCTGTTCTCATGGAAATAGCTGGACCAGTTGGGGTCTGAGCCACTGCGCACGTGCGCCCCCCCCCCCCCCCCCCCCTGCACAGTTGAGCGGCCCAATTGGACTCCGCTATTTCCATCACATGGGAAAGCCTCCAGTGCTGGCAGGCCACCGTTATTGAACAGTTAGCGGATGCCAGCGTTGGAACACGAAGGCCCAGGAGGACGGGGAAGCATCATTAGGATCCAGAGGCTTCCCCCTCCTGAGGTAAGTATCATCAGCTACCTGTACTGCGGTAGGGACACTGTCACAATATTTCTGCCGTCCTTTATGACCTCACACACTGCATCCAAGACCACAATCTATGTACCAGCCGAGATGCAGGTCACACAGGAGGAACGGGGATGTGCATATACATAGAATTGCGGCCACCACATGTATTGTACAGGAATACAACCCAAACTTCATTATACAAACCATTCTGAAAGGCCAAGTTACACAAAGAAGCCTTTATTCTGTGCAAAACGCAATCTATTTTTTATCATTTTATTTTACAGGTGTGCAGAAAAGCGGGCAGGCGTTCCAAGGTCTCCCGGCCGCAGTTCCCAGCTCAGGTAAGCAGTCATGGGGTGGTTTAAAGGCAAGATGCGCTTACAAGTGTATATACAGTCAGTGGCGTAGCTAAGGAGCTGTGGGCCACCGGTGCGAATTTGACATGGGGCCCCCCAAGCACTCTATACATCACAATTGAGACGGCGCACCAAAACCTGCCAAGGACAACAGTGTAAGAAGGGGACGGGGAACAGCTTGTAAACCACTTCAGGACCACAGGCTTTACCCCCCACCTTCCCCTAAAGACCACACCATTTTTTGTAACATAGGCCACTGCAGCTTTAAGGCCTAGCTGCAGGACCGCACAACACTGCACACTTGTGATTTCCCCCCCCCCCCCCCCCTCTTCTCCCAAGCTCTCTGTTGGTGGGGTCTGATCGCTCCCCCAATGTTTAATTTTTTTGTCAATATTTGTTTCTTTTTATAATACATTTTCTATTTTTGTTTCTTTTTTTATTAGTCCCTCCCTCACTCTACCAGTCAGCCAATCCTAGTGATCGGCTGTGATAGGCTTCAGCCTATCACAGCAGATCGCTCCTGTGTCCCCCAGGGATACAGCAGTGTCACACGGCTGTCCCCAGTACTTCGCTGCTGTCGATCGCAGCGCTGTGCATGCTAATTAGATGGCGGTTTCGCAGTCTTAACAGTCTCCGAGCGGCGATCAGCACGTAGCCTACGCATGATCTCCTGCAAATGCAAGCCCCAGGACTTTACACCGATCAGCGTTAAGCGTTCCTGGGGCTGCTGCCGCGGCCACGCCCAAGCAGTTAATGATTATCTTTCAAAGCATTTATAGAAGTGATGATTACAAGCACAGGACCAATAAAGAACCAATACTGTGGTTGAGGGAGGGCCCGATGCTGTCGCAACCACTGCAACCCGTATTGCTACACCATTGTATACAGTATGTTATTGCACATGTATTTAGCACCCATATATACTGTCCACAGCACTTTATCAGTTACAATGAAGAATTCGAGTGACTTATTGGGTATGAGTCACAAAGCGTTTTTACCTGATTGCCTGTTTTTCACCTTATCTTTGTTACTTTTTTGAGCTCCATAAGAGCAAAAATATAATTAAGGCAAGAAAAGCAATACTGAAATGGAGTTAATCAGGAGCAACTTACTGTGAGTGATTATTTTGCTTGTAAATGTGCTGAAGGGGTATTTTTATCAAGTAGGTGATAAATAAGTCGTTTATAAGAAGTTTTGTGAATAGAGCCCTTTGTCCCTCTGCAAGATTCTCATCTAAAGTCCCTAAGGTCTGGTTCAAACTAGCGCAAAAAAATGGTCCAATCCCGGATCAGAAGGGAATGGATGCAGATGGATCCAATGTTCACCTATGGATCCGATCCGCACAATCCGCTAAACGGAGCGCAAGTTTCCTGCTGCAGCAATTTTTCCGGACCACTGAGACCAACGGAACGGAAATGGAAGCTGAAGCGCTGCATTGGGGGCTTTGAGGAAAATTAACGTTTTTTTTATCACACTAGTGAAGAAACAGACCATTCTATCCAGCAAAATTCACTTTGCTGATAGGCGTCGGGGGGGGTCGGATACAGGGGAACGGAAGAGGAGTGAAAACGGACCCACTTGACCAGTAATCAGATCTGTTTTCACATATCTATTTGCCACTCAATGCAAGTGTGAACCAAGCCATAGTCATAGTGTAATGTCAAGTAGTGTTTGTGTTCATCTGAATACTGCCGAACGCCGCAGATCAGCACCAAACGAGCAGATGGGGTCAGAGGGAGGTCACTACTTCACTGTTAATGGGATTCTAAGGTCTTGTTCACACTAGGGATGTTGCTGTTTTCTTTTCATAGTGCTGTGCGCTTGCATTGGTACACATTTTTCCATCGTTTATGTACCAAGTACACACGCACACGCTTTGTTACTGTCTGTTTGAGAAACGTAGTGTTGCAGGCATTTCTGTGCGTTGTGCTGTGAAGCGCACAGCAATGCAAGTGAATGGGTGCAATTTTGTAGCGCATAGAAGCACATAGCAATGCGGTTTGGAGCTGCTGGGTTTTTTTTTTACCCCTAATTAAAAACAAAATTCAAATGAAAACAAATCTTTGACAACTGCTTCATCAAATAAGCAAAACATGCTGAACGCGGTTAATCATGTGTAAAACGCATAGGTTCGCTTAAAAAGTGCACTGAAACGCGTTAAAAAAACGCATGCGTTGATGCGAGTTTCATATCATGTGCTTAAATATGTTTGAGTCAACCAATGTGAACAAGGACTAATGCTTCCTCCTTCTGGCTTTGGAAGGAGGAAGTATGGAGTTGCGTGGAGTCGTCATGAGTTTCCTTCCTGTAAACCTTGTTGCATTGTGGGAAATAACACCCATTTCCAGCTGCCACCCAACCAGTATCTCCCTCTGTGCATATGTATATCTTTGAAAGAAAAAAAAACACAATTTTGTAGCCTATCGCATTGTTAGAGGGTTCAGTTATAGATGATGGCAGTTGGTGCTGTCTAGTGTTTTTCATGTCTGCCACTAGTAAAGATGACGTGCAGGCTCATTGTGGAGCAGACAACATGAACAAATTACATGCTGAATATCAATCATTTCTTGATCTCTTCTTTTTTTTTTTTTTTAATTCCCACTTGGCAATATATTGAGTTATTTTTCCCTCTGCTACTATATTTCAATAAAGTTCCTCTTTCAACTGATAGATTTGGCCCACTACAGGCCTGCTTTAATGTGACATGGAAGCGGAAAAAAAACGTATGATCTAATGGATTGTATGTGTAGTAGGGATAATGAATAGAACATTAGTAGCAAAGAAAAGAATATCATATTTTTATTTTTCAGTTATATAGTTTTTTGTGTGTTTTTTTTTAATAACATTGCATCATTGTCTAATATTTGTAGTTTACAATTTAAACTATGTATTTTTTCAAATGTAACTTTTTATTGGTACTTGTCAGAAGACCATTACAACATATGCGTTATAGTGTACCGGTATAATTTCCTTAACCTGAAACATTCGATGAAAAATACAAATAAAGTAGAACATTACATATAGTATTCACTATATAACATTGTTAGTTAAATAGCTAAACCTTTACACATAGCTTTAACTTTCACCACCAAGGGTTTTTCCCCCTAAAAAAAAAACAGAACAATTTTCACCTGTCAGCGCTCCTCCCATTCATTCGCCTGTAACTTTATTATTACTTATCACAACAAAACAATCTATATCTTGTTGTTTTCTTTGAGGGGTACTTTTTGCTATGAATTTTTTTTTCTATAAGTGTTTTAACAGGAAGAATACGGAAAAAAATAGTTATTTCTCAGTTTTCGGGCATTATAGATTTAAAATAATACATGCTAATTAAAATGTAATGTAAAATATGTAATTAAAACCCACACATTTTATTTGCCCATTTGTCCCGTTATTGAAACGTTTAAAAAATTTCCCTAATACAGTGTATGGCACCAATATTTTTTTTTTTATAATCCTTTTTTTTTTTTTCCCCAAAAATTGTTTCCCATACAAAATTATTACAAAAACACCTAATTCCATAATCGCCCATTACGTTACACTATATATATAATTCTACAATGATTAAAAAGGAATCGGCTTGCTTGGTCCCCTCACTTTTTTATACCTGGGGTGTAAATTCGCCCTGATGCATCTATTTCTCACGTCTCAGAGGAGATCCAAGCGTTATTTCATCCTATGGCACCAATATTTTATTTGGAAATGTGCATTTTTTTCAGTTATGCGTCCATTACAAGCCCATAATTTATGAAGTAACTAGCTGATGATCTGGCGTTGCCCGGGTATGTATTTGGCTGGTGCTGACTGCCCACTTTTTCTAACACACAAACACTCAATGACCAAGTTTGTAAGCATTGGGGTCTTTGGCATCAATAATTTGTATATTCCCATAGAAATTAAACAAATCAGATTAGCTATGTGGGGCTATGCCCCTCTCTAGCATTTGAACCCCAGTCACCCAATGACCAACTGTAGCAGGTTTGAGGCATCTGCTATTAACAGTGTAAAAATGGCAGCAATTTAAATATTCCCCTTGAAAATCAACCGATGAATTTTGATTGGCTATTATAGGGTCCACCCACTTCCCTGAATATTATTCTCAGTCACCCAGTGACCATCTGTGCAAAGTTTGAGAACCCTGCCATTAACAGTTAAGAAGGGCTGCAGTTTACATTTTCCCAAGAAATCTGTTTTTCACTCCACCCAGTTTTGTAACCTTGACACACAGTCACTCAATGGCCAAGTTTGTGAGCTTTCGGGTTCCTGGCACCAGAATTATGTGAATGGAAGCAGTTTATCCAGCAAAGAAATCTGATTGGCTGTTTGAGGCTCCACCCCTTTAGTGAATTTGAACCCCATTCACTTAAAGGAAAGGTTCAGGGAAACCTGTAAAAAAATAAAAATCCCTATCCACTTACCTGGGGCTTCCTCCAGCCCGTGGCAGGCAGGAGGTGCCCTCGCCGCCGCTCCAGAGGCTTCCGGTCGTCTTCGGTGGCCGACCCGACCTGGCCAGGCCGGCTGCCAGGTCGGGCTCTTCTGCGTCCCACGCGGGCGCGCTGACGTCATCGGACGTCCTCCGGGCTGTACTGCGCATACGCAGAACTACTGCGCCTGCGCAGTACAGCCCGGAGGATGTCCGATGACGTCAGCGCGCCTGCGTGGGACGCAGAAGAGCCCGTCCTTGGAGCGCAGAAGAGCCCGGCCTGGCCAGGTCGGGTCGGCCACCGAAGACGACCGGAAGCCTCTGGAGCGGCGGCGAGGGCACCTCCTGCCTGCCACGGGCTGGAGGAAGCCCCAGGGAGGTGGATAGGGATTTTTATTTTTTTACAGGTTTCCCTGAACCTTCCCTTTAATGAGCTACTGTAGCAGGTTTGAGGCCTCTGCCATTAACAGTGTAAGAATGGCAGCAGTTTCAATATTCTCTTTGAAAATCAATAGGTGAATTTTGATTGGCTGTTGTAGGCTCCACCGTCTTTTCTGGATATTAATCCCGATCACCCAGTGACCAACTGTGTCAAATTGACAACCATGCCATTAACCGTGTAAGAATGGCTGCAGTTTATATTTTCCGATGTAAAAAGTTGTTTTGGCTCTGCCCACTTTTTCTAACCTTGACATGCAGTCACTCAATGACTAAGTTTATGAGCTTTGGGGTCCTTGGCATCTATAAGTTGCATTTTCCCTTTGAATTTAAACAAATCTGATTGGCTGTTTGTGGCCTGCCCCCTTTTCAGAATGTACCCCAGTTTCCCAGTGACTGACTTACCAGATTTGAGGCCTCTGCCATTAAGAGTGTAAGAATGGCAGCAATGTAAATATTCCCCTTGAAAATCAATAGGTTAATTTTGCTTGGCTATGGTAGGCTCCACCCACTTTCCTGAATAATGATTCTAGTCATCCAGTGACCAAATGTGTCAAGTTTGAGAAACCTGCCAATCAAAGAATGGCTGAAATCAATCTAACAAATCTGATTGGTGGTCTGTGGCTCCACCCCCTTTAGTGAATTTGGACCCCAGTCACCTAATGACTGACTGTGTCAGGTTTGAGGCCTCTGTCATTAACAGTGTAAGAATAGTAGCAATGTAAATATTCTCCTTGAAAATCAATAGGTGAATTTTGATTGGTTGTTGTAAGCTCCACCCATACTTCTGAATATCAATCCAGTCACCCAGTGACCAACTGTACCAGGTTTGAGGCATCTGCTATTAACAGTGTAAGAATGGCAGCAATTTAAAAGCAATTTAGTGAATTTGAACCCTAGTCACTCAATGACTGACTGTAGTAGATTTGAGGCCTCTGCCATTAACAGTGTAAAGGTGCGTACACACATGCGACTATAGTCGTTTGTAACGATCGTTCCCCGATCTTTACCAACGACGATCGTTACAAAAAACGAACCACCGACTATTAAGGCAAACTACGAACGAGGCAAATCGCTACAAAACAAAGTTCTGTCTTGGCGGATTTTTACCACCGACGATCGTTCGCAAAAGTGGTACATCGTTGGAAACGATCGTTCGTACCAGGCTGGACATGCGCATTTCACTTTTTCTCCAAGGAACTTTACAATTTTATGCGCAGGCGCATTAAGTGCTTTTACGTGGTGTAACGTTCGTTCTAACGATGTGATCGTTACACACTTTTTACAACTAACTTTACTTCGGTCGTTCTTTCGTCAATTAAAAGAACGTTCGTCGTTGACAACGAACGATCGTTGTCGCATGTGTGTACGTAGCATAAGAATGGCAGAAGTTTCAATATTCCCCTTGAAAATCAATAGGTTAATTTTGATTTGCTGTTCTAGGCTCCAACTACATTTCTGAATATTAATTCGTCACCCAGTGGCCAACTGTGTCAAGTTTGGGAACCCTGCCATGTAAAAAAATTTAGTTGTTGGCACCGCCCACCAATCTAACCTTGACAGTCACTCAATTACCAAGTTTGATTGGCTGCTTTAGGCTCCACCTACTTTCCTGAATATTATTCCTTGTCATCCACTGACCAACTGTGTCAAGTTTGAAAACCCTGTCAATAACATTATGGCTAAAATCAATCTAACAAATCTGATTGGCTGCTTGTGGCTCCAGCCCCTTCAGTGAATTTGGACGCAAGTCACCCAATGTCTGACTGTGTCAGGCTTGAGGCCTCTGCCATTAACAGTGTAAGAATGCTAGCAATGTAAATATTCCCCTTGAAAATCAATAGGGGAATTTTGATTGGCTGTTGGCTCCACCCACATTTCTGAATATTAAGTTTAGTCACCCAGTGACCAACTGTGCCAAGTTTGGGAACCCTGCCATGTAAAAAATGTAGTTGTTGGCACTGCTCGCTTTTTCTAACTTTGACATACAGTCACTCAATTACCAAGTTTATGAGCTTTGGCGTCCTTGGTATCAATAATTTGTACTGCATATTCTCATTGAAATTAAACAAATCTGATTGGCTTTTTGTGGCTCCGCCCCTTTCTGAATTTGAACCCCAGTCACCCAGTGACTAACTGTACCAGGTTTGAGGCCTCAGCTCTTAACAGTGTAAGAATGGCAGCAGTTTGAATATTCCCCTTGAAAATCAACAGGTGAATTTTGATTGGCTGTTGTAGGCTCCACCCATTTTCCTGAATATTAATCCCAGTCACCCAGTGACCAACTGGGCAACGTTTGAGAACCCTGCCATTAACCGTGTAAAAATGTCTGCAGTTTATATTTGACCCTATTATATTTGTTTTTGGCTCCACCCACTTTTTGTAACCTTGACACACAATCACTCAATGACCAAGTGTGTGAGCTTTCAGGTTCCCGGCATCAAAAATGTGTGAATGGAAGCAGTTTACCCACCAAGGAAATCCGATTGGCTGTTAGTGGTCCCGCCCCTTTAGTAACTTTGGACCCCAGTCACCCAATGACCGACTAGCAAGTTTGAAGCCTCTGCCATTAACAGTGTAAGAATCTCAGCAATGTAAATATTCCCCTTGAAAATCAAGAGGTGAATATGGATTGGCTGTTGTAGTCTCCACCCACTTTCCTGAATATTAAGCCCATTCACCCAGTGACCAAGTGTGGCAAGTTTGAGAGCCCTGCTATTAGCAGTGTAAGAATGGCTGCAGTTTACATTTCCCATTCAAAATGAATGGCTGAAATTTAATTGGCTGTTTTATGCTCCGCCCACTTTTCCTGGATTTGTTACCTCGGTCACCAAGTGACAAACTGTGCCAAGTGTGGGGACTCTGGCTTGATTACTGTGAGAATGGCAGCCTTTTATATTTTTCCCATTGACATGAATGGGTGAAATCTGATTGGCTGTTTGTAGCTCCGCCCAGGTGTGCAGGGGGGACGCGAGACCCCCAGAACATATCATCCCAGGTAGTAAGGGATCTGTATACCAAGTTTCGTTCAAATCTGTCAAGGCGTTTTTGCGTGATCACGGCACATGCTACATCCGATGTTATGTATATAGATAGAAACACTAGTAGACCTAAGCCTGTTTAAAAAACGGGCTCTAGGTCTCTGTCACACTGCTGCATGTCAGTGCGCATGCGCGCGCGCCCACCCACGAACACGTCCGTCCTCCTATCCCAACGGCTGTCCGTGCTGCCCATGTGCAGTATTGCAAACGCACGGACACAGGGACAGGGTGACGCAGGGACACTTAGGGATTATTATATAGAATACCTCTTTACATACTTATTAAAAAAGTTCAGTCCCTAAGGTAACTATTTTATGTTTTGTTTTGTTTTTATTTGTAAATTTAAAGAAAAAAAAAAAGTTAAAGGAATACTGTAGGGGGGTCGGGGGAAAATGAGTTGAACTTACCCAGGGCTTCTAATGGTCCCCCGCAGACATCCTGCGCCCGCGCAGCCACTCACCGATGCTCCGGCCCCGCCTCCGGTTCACTTCTGGAATTTCAGACTTTAAAGTCGGAAAACCACTGCGCCTGCATTGCCATGCCCTCGCTCCTGCTGAGGTCATCAGGAGCGTACTGCGCAGGCCCAGTATGGTCTGTGCCTCCGCCGTGCGCTCCTGGTGACCTCAGCAGGAGCGAGAACACGGCAACGCAGTCGCAGTGGTTTTCAGACTTAAAAGTCTGAAATTCCAGAAGTGAACCGGAGGCGGGGCCGGAGCATCGGTGAGTGGCTGCGCGGGCGCAGGATGTCTGCGGGGGACCATTAGAAGCCCCATGCAAGTTAACTCCTTTTCCCCCGACCCCTCTACAGTATCCCTTTAACTATTGGGGAGTGAGGGAGGTCAGGGGTTAATTTTAAAATGTAAAAATAGGTCCTTAATTGAAAAAAAATGTAGATGTAATTTTACTATTTGGCCACAAGATGTCCTTGCAGCTGACTTCCATATGTGTAGTATTACTACACAAACAGGAGGCACTGCGCGGACGGTCTTTGTAAATGGCGGCGCCGTCTCATAGATGGCTGCAGTTATTCACACGGGGACTTAGACCATGATCTAGCGGCTAACAGTAACGAGCGTGGGTGGGCGAGTGGGAATGCGCAGCAGGGAGGGACGTAGTAGCAACGTCCCTTCACATGGCTATGGCATTTTGCAGTGACGTATTTACTAGTCCTGGGGGAGGGTAGGTGGTTAATCTATGAAACAGAGCAGAACTAATGACCCTTTGAACTTTCCTGCAGTAAAACCTTATCTGAAGTTGTCCTTCACTGTTTCTTTGATTTATAAGTGCTTCAGAAAACAGCACTGTAGCCAACCAAACTTGGGTCGAAGACCAGGGCTGTGGAGTCTGAGCAATTTTGGGTGCCTGGAGTCGGGGAAAAAATGCACCGACTCCTAATGAATTTAAACTGTAATTAAAATAGAAAATATGATAAAATGTTTTATTTCTCAGATAATAGTCATCATAAATAATTTATATATACAGTAATAGCTGTGCTTAGTCCACAAACATGAAATAAACTAATCAAAATGAATTACTTGTGCGGCTTCAATAAAGCAGTCCCCATATTTTTAAAGTCAGATATACACATCTGATTGTGACTGTACAGTACTGTATATATGTCTACACAGGAATATCTTATATATACTAAATAACATTTATTATTATTTATTGTATTTATAAAGCGCCAACATATTACGCAGCGCTGGATATTAATTTAGGTTACAGACAATATTTAGGGGTGACATTCAGCAATATGACAATACAGGAATACAAGAAAGACCAGATCATGCAGCACAGTATGAGTACAAGGTAATGCTTAGTCAGTCACTGGATGGAGCATGGAGATTAGGCAAGTTAGGTTCACTCAGATGCATAGCATGGGTGCACAGTAATGGAGGTGCATGATCAGGTAGGACACAAAAGGAGGAGGACTCTGCCCAAAGGCTTACACTCTAGAGGGAGAGGTAGGGACACGGGAGGTAGGGGACCAGAGTTCAGCTGCGGGTTTAGAGCAATTGTGAGGGGTGGTAGGCCAGAGTGAAAAGGTGAGTTTTGAGGGCCTTCTTGAAGGTGTTGAAGGAGGTGCATGCTGTAAGTATAAAGCCTGATGTGTAGCCGTGTCACTAATAGAGATGGGCAATGAGATGGAAATAATTCTGCATTGATGCTGATTTATGCAAATGAATGCACACTCTTTGCTCATAAAATCAAATAATTTGATATGTTAAAATTTGGTTTGGTGACTACAAATTAAAGGGTACCTGAGACAGATTAAAATAAAAGTGTTATGCATACCTGGAGCTTCCTCCAGCCCCCCTCAGGCCAATCAGTCCCTCGCTGTCCTCCTACGCCACCTGGATCTTCTGCTATGAGTCCCGGTAATTCAGCCAGTCAATGCTGTCAAGCCACGTGCCGTTCCTACAGCCAGGAGCATTCTGCACCTTTGCAATAGTGCTGCGCAGGTGTAGTATGCTCCCGGCGGCGGAGTGTGTGCATGCAAACTAAGCAAGACTGGCTCAAGTACCTGGACTCATAGCAGAAGATCCAGGTGGCGGAGGAGGACAGCGAAGGACTGATTATCCTGAAGGCGGCTGGAGGAAGCCCCAGGTATGTATAAAACTTTAATTTCATCTGTCTCAGGTTTACTCTTTTACACAGTAGTACTATACTCTACATATGCTCGCCCTACAGAGCTGCAGGGAATCCACTGAGAATGCTGTGCACATTGAACACAGAGGTGTTGTCTGTCACCCATAACCCTGGTTCAGATTGTGCATGAAGAATGTGTAATAGAGGAAGAATCTCCTCATCCCCCTGCAGAGTACCTGCACATCACTCTTACATGTACCCACACTTACATTGCCTAGGGCCTGATAGATGTTCTTTGTTCCGGTTTGTACCTTTTACTAGTACTCTTACCAAGTACTAGTTTTAGTCTATGACTAAAGGGAATAAATATGGCATATGTGTGTCTACATATATATCCTTCTCACTTCAGTTGTCTTTTAAAATTTCTAAGTGTTGGCAGTTAAGAGATGAATTTGATGTTACATACTTTCAATCAACAAGATTGTAATATGCAAATTAGAGGAGTCGGAGTCGAGGAGTCGGTGGAATCCTAAACTGAGGAGTCGGAGTCGGTGGATTTTTGTACCGACTCCACAGCCTTGTGAAGAGCTCAGAGAAGCTCTTTTGCATAGATAATAGTTAAGTGTCTTAACTCTTCCTGTACTGGAAACAAAATGAGACCCCTCTTTGCTACTAATGCTCTATTTCTTAGCTCTACTACACCTACAGATCTTTATCTCAAAAGTTTATTTTCACTTCAGATTCTCTTTAAAACAAGTCATGTCGTGTACTCCAACCTAGATAGACTTACTAGTTATAGGCTATACAGTTTCTGGCAGATCAGGTAAGCAGTCCTTGTCTTCCTGATAGTGATTATTTTCATCGTCTACAGCAGGGGTGGCACTCAATTATGTAAGAGGGCAAAAATCTAAGTCTAGGTCGTGGGCCAATTTTTTATTTCCTTCAGGATTTAAAGAGAATCTGTACTGTAAAATTCTTACAATAAAAAGCATACCATTTTATTCATTATGTTCTCCTGGGCCCCTCTGTGCTGTTTCTGCCACTCCCTGCTGCAATCCTGGCTTGTAATTGCCAGTTTTATGCAGTGTTTACAAACAAAAGACATAGCAAGTGATAGGCTGAGAGTAGCTCAGTGTGCGAGTCATAGAGTGTGCAGGGGGCCTGGAGAAGGGTGTGTATAGCTTCTATCCAATCACAAGCAGCACAGCACATTCTAGCCTGACTGCCTCAGCCCGACAGAGGAGAGAAGATTAGATCATATAATAGAGATAATACAGACCCTGTGCAAATAGGAAAGGCTGCAGTAAGACAGACCACATTAGAACAGCTATAGGAACTTATAGGATAGAAGAAATAAGGCTCAACATTTTGTTAGAGTCTCTTTAATATTAAACAGCCTCAAACGAAGTGGCATAACTATAGCTCCTCCCCTTCTGCAAAGTGGAGCAGTGTAGTACTTACCTGCTCCAGCATTGCTTTGGGTCTCTTCCTGACATCCACACGTGCTATGCTGCATACCTCTGGCTCCTAAGACATGTCACATGATCGGGAAAGGGAGGTATGCAGCTTGGGATATGTGACTTCTAGGAAGAACAGAAGAGACACAGCGCGTCGCTGGAGCAGGGAAATAGTAAACTACTCTACTGCACTACTCTGCTGTGTGGGGAGATGGTGTTGGGGGAAGGTGTGTGTGTGTGTGTGTGTGTGTGTTTTACCAGCCACATGGAGGGTTGAGAGATTTGGACCCCCAGAACTGTCTCCATGCTACTTGTATTTGGGGGGTGGGTGGGGGGTCTTGTGCCTGAAAAGCATCCCAGAGTGAATGGGGCCTTAGTGCAATAGCCCCATCATCACATATGACCAGACCTCATTCACCACTCCTTGCATGCAATGTACAGTGGGATGCAAAAGTTTGGGCAACCTTGTTAATCGTCATGATTTTCCTGAATAAATCGTTGGATGTTACAATGAAAAATGTAAGTTAAGTATATCATATAGGCGGCACACACAGTGATATTTAAGAATTGAAATGAAGTTTATTGAATTTACAGAAAGTGTGCAATAATTGTTTAACCATTTCAGCCTGCGGGTATTTTTAATCTTATGGACGAGAGTAATTTTCCCCTTTCAGCGCTCCTCCCTTTCATTCCCCAATAACTTTATCACTACTTCTCACAAATAAATGATCTATACCTTGTTTTTTACGCCACCATTTAGGCTTTCTTTGGGTGGTACATTATGTTAAAAATTATTTTATTGCAAATGCATTTTGACAGGAATACAAAAACAGTGAAAAAAAATCATTATTTCTCAGTTTTCGACCATTATAGTTTAAAAATACATGTACCGTAATTAACATTCACACATTTTATTTGCCCATTTGTCCCGGTTATTGCAACGTTAAAATTATGTCCCTAGTATAATGTATGGTGACAATATTTTATCTAGAAATAAAGGTGCATTTTTTCAGTTTTCCATCCATCACTAATTGTGACCCCGTTATTTAATAAGATGCCCTCTTGACATAGACATTTTTTTTCCCCTATAGTCAGTAGGTGTATTTTACTATTTGGCCACAAGTTGTCCCCGCTGAGCAAAATTCTATGTAGCGTACAATTACGCTACATAGGATACAATGTGTTGTTACATTGAAACAAGGGGAAGCGACGTAGGCTTCCGTTGGAAGCCTCCGATCACAGCGGCGGCGGGGAGATTATGAATGGAAAATAAATGTAACGATCGGGCGGCGGAAATGACGGCGGAAATGAGCTCCATTTACAGAATAAACACTGTCTTTGAACAAAAACAGTGTTTTTTCTCGGCGGACATGCCTGGATTGGCACAGGGGCTTTTGTCCCCTGCTGCCAATCCCCCCCCCCCCCTGCTAGCAGCAGCAGCGCAGGATCGCTTGCAGACACCCCAAACTGCAGGGACGTGACTAGCGCGTCTCTGCGGCTCTAGCACCTGCCGCAGCGGACGTGAAGCTCACGTCCGTGTGGCTGAAATGGTTAAACATTAGGCAGGTGCATAAATTTGGACACCACAAAAAAGAAATGAAATCAATATTTAGTAGATCCTCCTTTTGCAGAAATTACAGCCTCTAACGCTTCCTGTAGGTTCCAATGAGAGTCTGGATTCTGGTTGAAGGTATTTTGGACCATTCCTCTTTACAAAACATCTCTAATTTATTTAGGTTTGATGGCTTCCGAGCATGGACAGCTCTCTTTAAAGCACACCACATATTTTCAATTCTATTCAGGTCTGGCGACTGAGATGGCCATTCCAGAACATTGTACTTGTTCCTCTGCAGGAATGCCTTAGTGGGTTTTCAGCAGTGTTTAGGGTCATTGTCTTGTTGAAAGATCCAGCCCCGGCACAGCTTTAGCTTTTTCACTGATTCCTGGACATTGGTCTTTGGAATCTGCTGATAATGAGTGGAATCCATGCGTCCCTCAACATTGGCAAGATTCCCATTTCCTGCACTGGCCACACAGCCCCACAGCATGGAACCACCACCATATTTTACTGTAGGTAGCAGGTGGTTTTCTTGGAATGGTGTGTTGTTTTTCCTCCATGCATAACGCCTCTTGTTATGACCAAATGACTCTATTTTAGTTTCATCAGTCCACACAGCACCTTATTCCAAAATGAAACTGGCTTATCCAAATGTGCTTTAGCATACCTTTGTGCTGTGGGCGGAGAAAAGGCTTCCTCTGCATACAGCATCTCCTTGTGTAAAATGCGCCGAATAGTTGAACGATGCACATTGACTCCGTCTGCAGCAAGATGATGTTATAGGTCTTTGGTGCTGGTCTGTGGGTTGACTCTGACTGTTCTCACCATTCGTCGCTTCTGTCTATCCGAGATTTTTCTTGGTCTGCCACTTCGAGCCTTACCTTGAACTGAGCCTGTGGTCTTCCATTTCATCAATATGTTCCTAATTGTGGAAACAGACAGCTGAAATCTCTGAGACAGCTTTCTGTATCTTTCCTTTAAACCATGATGGTGAACAATCTTTGTCTTCAGGTCATTCGAGAGTTGTCTTGAGACCCCCATTTTGCTGCTCGTCAGAGAAAATTAAGAGGGAAACTTACAATTGACCACCTTAAATACTCTTTTCAAAATTGGATTCTCCTGTGTATGTAGGTGAGGGGTCACTGAGCTTACCAAGCCAATGTGAGTTCCAATAATTAGTTATAAAGATTTTGGAATCAATAAAATGACAACAGTGCCCAAATTTATGCACCTGCACCTGACAGAAGGAACCAATGGTGAGAACAGTCAGTCAACGCACAGACCAGCACCAAAGACCTACATCATCTTGCTGCAGATGGAGTCACTGTCTTGTCAAAGTTTAGAGACCCATGGATTCCACTCAGTATCAGCTGATTCTGGAGACCAATGTCCAGGAATCCGTATCAAAACTGAAGCTGCGCCGGGGCTGGATCTTTCAACAAGACAGCAACCATAGACACTGCTCAAAATCCACTAAGGCATTCATGCAAAGGAACAAGTACAACGTTCTGGAATGGCCATTTAAGTCCCCAGACCTGAATATAATTGAAAATCTGTGGTGTGAGTAAGAGAGCTGTCCATGCTCGGAAGCCATCAAACATGAATGAACTAGAGATGTTTTGTAAAGATGAATGGTCCAAAATACCTTCAACCAAAATCCAGACTCTCATTGGAACCTACAGGAAGTGTTTAGAGGCTGTAATTTCTGCAAAAGGAGGATCTACTAAATATTGATTTAATTTCTTTTTTTTATACACCTGCCTAATTTTGTGTACACCTTTATTGTACACTTTCTGTAAATCCAATTATCTTCATACATCACTGTGTCTCTCCTATATGATATATTTAACTGACATTTTTTAACGTAACAACCAACCAGTTATACAGGAAAATCATGACGGTTAACAAGGTTGTCCAAACGTTTGCATCCCGCTGTTTGTGACTTCTGCTTGATATACACAAGGTGCAGGAGAAGAGTGTCGACTAGCTTGCACAGACTTAACTGAACAATCGGGGATTCATTTAACCACTTCAGCACCACAGGGTTTTTTGCTTAAAAACCAGAGCAATTTTCACATTTCAGCGCTCCTCCCATTCATTCACCAATAACTTTATTGCTACTCATCAGATGTAAATGATCTATATCTTGTTTTTTTGCCACAAATTATGCTTTTGTAAGGGTGATATTTGCTTTTAGTAATTATGTTGTTATCTGTGCATTTTAAAGGGAAAAATGAGAAAAAAAAAGAAAAAACACTATTTCTCCATTTCCTTCCACTATAGGTTTCAAATAAACAATGTTACCATAGGTAAAACCCACACATTGTATTTGCTAATTTGTCCTGGTTATCTCAACATTTAAATAATGTTCCTAGTACAATGTATGGTGATAATATATTAATTTCTGGTTTGTGTTTTTTGTTTTCTCATTGTACTCTATCAGTAATTAAAAGCCCTTATCTTCATGATTAACAGTAATACACTCTCATGGCATACATATTTTAAAAGCTAAGTCCCTAGGGTAACTATTTATGTATTCTCAATGCTGTCACTTTTGTTTTGTTTTTTTTACAAGTATTTATTTAGGGGTATAGAGTACATGAAAATAACAGTTTTATTGCTTTTCATTCAGTTTTCTGGTAAAAAAAAAATCACATGACTTATCCCTCAGTTGTCAAACAACACAAAATCTATTCTCTCACTTGTCACGGTTAAAATGATACCCTATATACATAATCAGATAGCTTATTGGGCATACAGCACACTGTTTACCACAAGTACGCCTATCTACCCCCCTGAGCTTCAGATGAAGTTTTGTGGGGAGTAGATAAGCGTAGCAAGGGATTCAAAGTGGTTAATGAGAAACTGTAACCAAGAATTGAACTTCATCCCAATCAGCAGCTGATACCCCCTTTCCCATGAGAAATCTTTTCCTTTTCTCAAACTTGCCTGCTATTGGTCATAGCACTACAGTTACTGGCTTTGTGACGCTCAGTGCGGTAGAAAACTACGTACCGAATATAAGTCAACCCAATGTATAAGTCGACCCTGAAAATTGACCATCCAAAACACTCTGTTGCGCTACTGTGGCTACCAATATCCACCCGGTGTCCTCAGGACGTCCTCTTTTGTCTCTTGTATACAAGATAGCCGGCTCCAATATCCACAGAGTATGTAGGAGACAAAAGATACCCAGGGACTCCCTCAGTGGGAAGTAAATAGTATAAAGACTTAAATCAAATGTTTTCAGATAAAAACAGCAGTAAAATACTCGCTTCTATGGGTCCTAAACCACTTGGGACCCACTGGCAAAGATCACTTTCCACCCTTGTGGTACTAAAGCATCAATCAAATGGTCCTCATTAGTTTATGCCTGCTCTCAGCCCGACCGGTTTCGGCAACCTGCCGTCCTCAGGGGTGCGATGAGCCTGGACTTTTGTGGTGTTCCCTATGTTTTACAGTGTATGCGTACATATAGGGTTAGATTGTTTTATAGAAGTACCTCAAAACATTAAAGACTTCTAATTGCAAGGTGGAGTTTGGAGTTGTTTAGATTTATGTCCACTGCGTTTTAGGTGTCCCATCGTAAACTCATTTTATTTCTACATTGCAGCAGCCAAACACGTTTGGCTCATTGGACATGGTTTGATAGATGAAGCTAAAAAACGTGCTCATCAGATGCCTTATGGCCCTAACCTGGGGCTACAGCAGGAAAACGTTACCGTTCATTGGTTTGGCGATCCAGGGATGCAGTGGCTTGACCTACTGCCAGAGCTGAAGAAAATGGATCTCCATATGAAGCCTCCAGACGTCCTTCTCATCCAATTGGGATATAATGTGAAACGTACAAAATTCGTACACGAAACCCTGATTAAAGTTTTTCAATCTGATCTGACTGCGATCAGCACCCGATATAGCAACACGGCGGTCATGTGGTCATCTATGCTCCCCTCCATCACTGAAAAAAAGGATTTGCAGCGTCAGAAATTGAACAAGGCTCTTGCGGACTCTGCCACCGTGGGCCGGTACACCGTGATATCCCACCCTCTGCTGGAGTTCGAGATGCAAAAACGTTGGAAGATGCTATACAGAAATGCGACACCGCCACATGACTCCAGGCCTTGCGACACTGAAATGGACATTCTTAATAAGGATTTTAAGAATGCCATACGGAAAGCAATAACCAGAGTTTAAACAGCTGTGGCGTTTTAGTGGTTGACCTGTCGGCATGGTGGGTGTAAATCTCTTGCGCACCCAACAGTTGGTTGGATTTCATGGAACAACCCCACATCTACATCACATCTGCAAATGTTCTACCAAATGAGCTGAAAAAAAAATGTTTCTTCTACCCTCTAATTTTCTAAAGGACAACTAATCAATAAAATATAAAATTCTGTAAACTACATATACTTCTAGAACTATTGAGAAGTGATCAGACAGAGCTTTCTTTAGGCTAGGGGTGTCAACCTCAAAAACACAGTGGTCCGACATTGAAAACTGGGACCAAGCTGGGGACCACACTCAATGTCTAGTGACCACCTCTTTCCTTTATACAGTTCCCTAGTGTCTAATAGCTCCCCTCCCCTATACAGTTTCGTGATATCTTAGGCGTGGGGTATAGTGGTTAAGGTTAGCCATCCAAAGGGTAGAGGTTAAAGAGGAACTTCAGCCTAAACAAACATACTGTCATTAAAAGTTACATTAGTTATGTTAATTAAAATAGATAGGTAATATAATCTCTTGCTCACCCCGCTTAAAAAGAACAGGCAAATGTTTGATTTCATCTGGGCAGCCATCTTTTTGGTTGAAAGGAGATGATTGGGCGTATGAGACACCGTTCCATCTCTCCTGTGTCCTGATCACTCCTCCCAGCTGCGTACGCTAGGTAATGAGAACAACATCAGAAACCCCATCATGCTTTGCACAGCATCGGGAAAAATGCCCGGGCAGATTTGTTTGATGGGGCGGAGCTTAGTTTTTGTGCAGCTAAAAATTAGGCTTGGGTAAGAAAAACAAAGTTCTGATGCTGTGAAACTGTTTAACACCAAGCCTTTTCAGTGCTGCTGAGTAGATTTTTAGTCTGGAGGTTCACTTTAAAAAGTCTGAAGCCAAAATCAAATCTTCTTTTTACCTTCTAATTGGCTTAAGCAGTATAGGTAGAGCTGAAATGCTGCATTGCTGCGGCAGAACAAGGTTTTATTACCCCCCAAATCTCCAGGGGAAAATTCAGGCAGCTCTTCCTGAAAGAGGCAGAGCTTAGTGCTGACATAACAGGTATCTGGTTTACTGGGCACCACTTTCAGTTGTTCGTGCTATTTTGTTCTTGTTGTGTGTTAAAGGATACAGTACCCGAGCTGTAAACTGACAGCTTTTACTTACCTGGAGCATCTTCCAGTCCCTGTAGTCTTGTAGGTCCCTCGCTGTCCTCCCAGTCCCCTTCGTTGATGTGCTGTGCTGCCTGGTAAAGTGCGCAACTCAGCTGAATCATGCGCTGAGCTGGTGGCGCACCTCCTTGACTGCGCTTCTGTGGCCGGAAGTGTTCTTCGCACATGCAGTCATGAGTCTTGATGAATGCGCAAAATGCTCCTAACCATAGTAAACTTTAAAGGGATGCGACCACCAGTATTTAACAAATATATCAAACGAACCTCCCCCTAAGGAATGTTCATAAATGGTGTGGGCTTTGGCAGTGAGCATTTACTTACCATTGGAGGGGGGGGGGGTTTGTCCCAATTCCCCCGTCCATATGTGCTCTGCAAGCTTTCCTTTCCCCGTGCTGCAGCTCAAAGTTGTGGCTGTGATGTCACATGTCCTTGGGCTGCCATAATGCATGCCAGCACCCCTATGATAAGTAAATGCCCCCCCCCCCCCATGCCCAAACTACCGTTTATGAACCTCTCTTTGGGGGGGGGGAGGTTCGTTTTGATGTATTTTGATAACCTAAGAGCAACCGGGTGCTCGGTTAACTTTAGGTTAGAGTTTGGCAGTGGAGGGTAGAGAAGGAAAGGTTAGGATGGGGCTGGCACTGGCATTGCTGAAGTGGAGGGTAGTCACTAGTCAGAAGTAACAGGAAGTTTCAGGGAAGTGGTTCCCATCTTCTAAACCTGATGTCCTGTGCCCAGATCGCCAGATGCCTGGATGTTCATTTACACCTGAGTTGCCGTCCAGAAGGGACATGTGAAGTTTCATGTGGATGTCCACCGTCTGTCACTAGCAGCTACACAGGAGCAGCCCCTGTGACTGCAGGGGACCCAGAGCTGTAAGGGGGGCCCCAGCTACTATTTCACTGCCTCCGATACAGGGGTCAATCCTTCAGATCAGGTGTTTTTGTGGCTACACTTGGTATGGGTTTGAAGATTACAATGTCCACACTTGTCTTATGACCCTTGTGAGATGTGTCCCAGGCTTTGAAGGTTACAAGGGGTTGGCAAGGGAAAGGGTGTGAACAATGGTGGCAGAATTTATAGTTACACCACTGGTCACTGGGTTAAGTTACTTAAATGGTAAGGCTAAATAACAGGTTATGTAGTGTCTGCAATAGACAACACTCTGAATGCAACCAGTACGTGAAATGAAGACCTTGCCACTCAGGCCTCCCTGTACATGCACAGCTCTACTCTCTGCACTCAGCTGGCTGTAGGGAATGATTTACCTCTGGTGATATCACAGCCATTATAAATATGTATAACTGGTGAGAATAGATATTCATTTCACCGCAAACAAAACTGTAATTTTTTTCCTGCAGTCCAGCTACTTTGTGACAGTGTATTCTTTGTTGATTTAAAAATGAATTCCACCCGTTGCCATGCGTGTAGGTGTGTGCAGTGATGTCACTAATATTTCCCAGAATCCTCCTCTGTATTTCCTTTTAAAGTCATGCATGTCTGGGCTGTTGAGCCCCGCTGTTCCTTGCCAAGACAGGTGTGTCTATAAAAATTCCATAAGAGAAGCTACAGAGAAGGTCTCAGGGCAGGTGGCTCTCATATCTGTCTGCACACAGTCATGCCATTATTTAGGGATGGGCAAAGCTCACTTGTAAGCAGTTACTTTTCTCCTTTTGTGATTCTATTAGTTATTGTAGTAAGTCTTGGCATGATTAGACTGGTGATTCCTGTGTTACAGTGCTGTTTGACTGTGATAACAATGTTGATTTAAATAAAATGTGGTAGTTACTTTTAACACCAAAGAGTTGTGATCTGATTTCATGACTTGTGGGCCATATAGGTTCCATTTATCAGCCATACATTTTACAGACATCATTGCGTGAAGAGTAAAATGGAAGCGCTCTGAAACCAGGCTGTACGTGCTTAAAGGGGAACTTAACCAAAAAAAGTCACTAAATCGAGCCTCCTTATCCCTTTGAAATGAATGATTAGACACAAAACACTTGTGAAGGGCAATATAAAAGTAGATATATTTGTGCAATACAACTATGAATAAAGGAGAATGGCAGGCTCCATCTTGCAGCTTTCTCCGTCCATCCCATCTTGCAGCTCTCACTCCATGGGAGGTGCAGAGTCTGATTCTGTGGGCGGTGTTACAGTTGGCGTTAGACATACCCATTCACGCCCACAGAATGAGATTTGCAGCCCAGTGTCATGAGGTCATCATCAGTCGCCCTGTTACAGGAAACTGACAGCTGTGGCTTCTGCTGTACTGGCACACGCCTGCACTGTACTGGCACACGCCTTGATAAAGTATTATTTTTTCTCTAACTATGCCTCCTGCCGTATGAGATCTTGTGCTGTCATCCTGTAGTCTTGCAGCTCTCCCCATTCGTGTTGTGCCAGATCCCGTATCATGTCCTGTAGTCATGCAGCTCTCCCCTTTCGTATCCTGTCCGGCAGAGGTAGGGGGGTAACACTGCAGAGGGAACCCCTGCCTTCTCTTTCTCGTAGATGTCACGCAGGGGGAATCCCCTTCATCATCCGGCCGCCCTTGTCCTCCCCTGTAGGTAGCTTGACAGAGGGAATCCCCTCTTATGTCACCACCCCCTGCAAGCCCCCCTTCTCCTACCAGTACATAGGGCATGTAAGCCTCATTTGAATCACTCGTTATTACTCGTGATTCAGGTCAGTGATCATCCCAGCTCTCATACACACTAAGTAAGAGAGGTTAGGCGCTTCACAGTGTAAAAAAGAGTGAACAGGTTTTTTCCCCCAAAAAATGATATATATATGCTTCACTCTTTATAAAACTGACCAAATGTCCACTAAAAAAAACATGACACGCACGCATATGCTTCACTGATATTACTTCACTCTTGCTAATTTCAGGAAAAACAATTTTTTGCCCCAAAAAAACCCTTTTAGATACACAATCGCCTCCTCTCGTTATCAATTCACATACACACTAAGGCACTGTTCAGACTGTCAGCGTTTGTAGAACGTGTATAAGTTCAAAGAAACGCAAGTTGAAAAACGCATGCGTTTTCTTGGTTTTGAATGCGTTTTCTATTGCGTTTTGCACACACACACGTGACCTGGGAAACAGAAAAGAATTATCGGAGTCGCAGAGGGAAACGTACGCTAAAACGCAATAGTAGGTGTTTTTGATACACGGCCATAGACTTTTATTGCGTCCGTTTCTGTGCGTGACGCACAGAACTGCGGGCAGCAATGCGGATGAGAAACGTATGCGTCTCATACGCATACATGTGAGCGAGGCCATTAGAAAACATTAGTAGCCGTTTCTATGCGTAAAATCTTTCTGTATGCGTTCTGTAACAACGGCTAGGAACGCACATAGTCTGAACGGGCTTTAAGAGAGGTTTGGCACGTCACAGTGTAAAAAAAGACTGAACAGGTTTTTTCCAAAAATCATAAATATATATGCTTCACTCTTTATAAAACTGACCAAATGTCCACTAAAAAAACATGACAGCACGCATATGCTTCACTGATATTACTTGACTCTTGCTAATTTAACCACTTCACCACTGAGGGGTTTTACCCCCTGACCACCAGAGCAATTTTCACCTTTCAGCGCTCCTTCCATTCATTCGTCTATAACTTTATCATTACTTATCGCAATGAAATGAACTATATCTTGTTTTTTCCGCCACCAATTAGGCTTTCTTTAGGTGGGACATTATGCCAAGAATTATTTTTTTCTAAATGTGTTTTAATGGGAAAATAGGAAAAATGTGGGGAAAAAAAAAATTATTTTTCAGTTTTCGGCCATTATAGTTTTTAAATAATGCATGCTACTGTAATTAAAACCCATGAATTTTATGTGCCCTTTTGTCCCGGTTATAAAACCGTTTAAATTATGTCCCTATCACAATGTTTGGCGCCAATATTTCATTTGGAAATAAAGGTGCATTTTTTTCAGTTTTGCGTCCATCCCTAATTACAAGCCCATAGTTTATAAAGTAACAGTGTTATACCCTCTTGACTTAAATATTTAAAAAGTTCAGTCCCTAAGGTAACTAATTATGTATTTTTTTTAATTGTAAATTTTTGAATTTTTTTTTAATTACAAAAAAAAAAAAAAAAAAAAAAAAAGGGGAGTGTGGGAGGTAATGAGTTAATTTTTTGTGTAAAAGTCATTTATTTGTATGTGAAAAATGTGTAGGGTGTAGTTTACTATTTGGCCACAAGATGGCCACAGTAACTTTTTGCTTTATTGCGACCTCCAAGCCTCCTTCCGGAAGCTTGGAGGAAGAATAAGGAGGCTGGATACGTGAGTTTCTTCTCACAATGATCGCGCTGCCCATAGGAGAGCAGCGGGTCATTGTGGGGCTTAGATCAACGAACGGGAATGGATTTTCCCGTTCATTGATCTCCGGGCGAGCGGGCGGCGGCGTGTTTACTAGCGGCGGGCGGCGTGTTTACGAGTGGGAGCGCGGACAGCGTCAGGAACGCGGAAAGTACGTGTTTCTCCGTCCCTGGTTTTTAAAGGATGGAAAAAGGGGCGGAGAAATACGTACGCGCGGGGGTAAAGTGGTTAAGGAAAAACTTTGTGGGTTGCTTTTTGGCAAAAAAAAAAATCTCCCCCCTCTCGTTATCAGTTCACATACACACTAATAGAGGTTTGACGCTTTACAGTGTAAAGAGGATATGTTTTTAGTGGACATTTGTTTAGTTTTATATAGAGTGAAGCATTAACAGTAAAGTATATATATATGTATTCATATTTTTCCTGGGAAAAACTTGTTCAGTCCTTTTCACACTGTGAAGCAATATAAGCGCTTTTATGAGCACTTTTTAGCCATCAGAACTTTCTGAGAGCTTTTTAAAAAGGGCTCCCATTGACATACATTAAAATCGCGATCGCTCAGAAAAGCGCTTATAGCGTGTCTGAGACCTTATGCAGAGAAGGGGGGAAATGGTGAGGAGATAAAAGCTGAAAGAGAAGGAAGAAGATAGTTAAGTGACGAGACAATATGCTCTGTACAGCACTTCGAAAGATGGCGCTATATAAATCCTATATAATACGCAACTGTCCCTGCGTACAGCGCATGTGCGCAGCACGGACCCAGCCTCACACACACGGGTCCAGGGAGCCGAGCGGGCGGCGTGTGAGCGGACGGCCGGATGTGTAGCGGGCGGCCAGGTGAGCGGTGGGTGGCGGGCGCGCGTGCCGCGAAAAACAGACCTAGAGACAGTTTTTAAATGGGCTTAGGACCGCTAGTACTAAATAATAAATATTAATTTGCCTCACCAGGATTGCACTTTTATTTAACTTTCCTGTATGACAAGACACAGCCAGCCAGCACTAGGGGAAGAGGGAAATAAAGGTGAATGAGGGAGGGCTGGTGCCCACCAAGAGGGTTTCTGAGCGTTTTTCAAATCAACAGTGATTTGAAAAGCGCTTGGCTGATGTTACCCTATGACAGTGTTCTCACAGTAGCGTTGTGATTTTTTTCAAACACGCAAACATACTGCATGTAGCTTTTTTTTGGAGCGATTCATTCAAAAATTGCTCTGAAAATCGCTTCACAAAATCGCACTCACAAATTGCTAGTGATTGCTATTGTGATTTTGGCGTGCACTAGTCCAGAAAGAAGAGGTATAGGGAGAAATTGAGAATGGCCTGAGATGGAGCAGAGAGCTAATCTGTATTGCAGTCCCACATCACACAGAGGCTACTTGCCTGTAATAGGACTCCTGTCCCTGCCAGTCTCTCACACAAGTCAGAAAGCAGCCTTCCTGGAGTCTAGGGACTGTCAAAAACTTTTCAACTTGTTTAACCCCTTATCGGCACATCCAGTCATTATAACAATGAAGAAAGACCAGACAGATTTTTGCCAACGGACCCTCCATGCACAGCTCTGCATCATGTTGCCTTCTAATTGCACTTTTATCAGCTAGCCCAGTGTTTCCAATTGCCTTACAACAAGTTAGTTTCTCCAGTCCCTCAGCTGCTGTCAGGCCTCACAGGCGCCTTCTGATGACTCAGTGTCAACAAACAAAGCTGCAGGGGATTTGCATAAGCCGGTGAAAGTCTCTGATTGATCTCTGTGGGCCTGCAGGGCAGTTGCCTCATGGTGGCCGCGTCCGCTCACGTTGGGCATGGTCAGGCCTCTGGCGGCGCCTGTCCTCCATGCTGGAGGGGGCTGGAGAGGGGGCTGAGGGGGCTGGAGAGACCAGTTCAGGTGAGCTCGCATATGACCATTGGTCCATTCAAACCAGCAAAGTTTCCCATCAGGTCCGCCTAAGCATAGGGGACCTATGATTGGTTGGTGATTGTCAATATGGGAGTGGTGTATGTATAGGTGGGGTATATAAACCGGTGTACTGTGTGTATCTATTGAGTCTGTCACATGCTTGATAAAGAAATGCTTTTCGAAATGTCGCATCTTTGTGACTGGCTATTCTGATGAAACTTTAATAAAGCGCTATAATACACTCTGGATGGTGCCGGCCTATCTTCTTCTACAGTCTTATCCGAGTGGTACCCGGACGGCCTAGGCACATCCTATTGATCTACAGGAAGGTGTGCCTCCTCTTCACATTTACCTGCACATAGCTATGTCATTTTGCACGGACGTATTTACTCGTCCCGGGGGAGGGGAAGTGGTTAAACTATGAAACAGAGCAGAACTAATGACCCGCTGAACTTTCTGCAGTAAAACCTTATCCAACGTTGCCCTTCATTGTTTCTTCGATGTATAAGTGCTTCAAAAAACAGCACTGTAGCCAACCAAACTTGGGTCTGAGAGCTCAGAGAAGCTCTTTTGCATAGATAAGTTAGGTGTCTTAACTCTTCCTGTACTGGAAACAATACGAGACTCTTCTTTGCTACTAATGCTCTATTTCTTAGCTCTACTACACATACAGATCTTTATCTCATAAGTTTATTTTCACTTCAGATTCTCTTTAAAACAAGTCATGTCCTGTACTCCAACCTAGATAGACTTACTAGTTATAGGCTATACAGTTTCTGGCAGATCAGGTAAACAGTCCTCGTCTTCCTGATAGTGATTATTTTCATCCTCTACAGCCGGGGTGGCACTCAATTATGTAAGAGGGCAAAAATCTAAGTCTAGGTCGCGGGCCAATTTTTTTTCCCGGCAGGATTCAGTATTGAACAGCCTCAAACGAAGTGGCGTAACTATAGCGACCATAGGGGGCCGCTCCTCCCCTTCTGCAAAGTGGAACAGTGTAGTACTTGCCTGCTCCAGCATTGCTTTGGGTCTCCTCCTGACAGCCACATGTGCTATGCTGCATACCTCTGGCTCCTAAGGCATGTCACATGATCGGGAAAGGGGGGTATGCAGCTTAGGATGTGTGATTTCCAGGAAGAACAGAAGAGACACAATACATCGCTGGAGCAGGAAAATAGTACACTACTCTACTGCACACTGTGTGTGTGTGTTTTACCAGCCACATGGGGGGGTTGAGAGATTTGGATCCCTACTCCTGGCTCCATGCTACTTGTATGGGGATGGGTGAGACCTTGTGCCTGAAAAGCACCCCAGAGTGAATGGGGCCTTAGTGCCATAGCCCCATTATCACATATGACCAGACCTCATTCACCACTCCCTGCATGCAATGTATGTGACTTCTGCTTGATATACACTAGGAGCAGGAGAACAGTGTCGACTAGCTTGCACAGACTTAACCGAAAGAACGGGGATTCATTTAAAGACAAACTGTAACCAAAAATTGGATGATAGATTGGGCGCCAAGTCCCCCGATGTATGGCCACCTTAAAGCGGATCCGAGATGAAAAACTAACTAAAACAAGTAACTTGTTTGTATATCTTATCTAAAGTTTAGATAGTGTACACAGCCCATCTAGCTGCAAACAGCTTCAATAGAATGATTATTTCTTACTGTGATACAATGACAGCAGCCATGTTGTTTGTAAACATTACACACAGGCAAGCTTATCTGCATCTTGAACACTCAACCCCCCCCCACGCTCGGCCACAGGGAGTGGCAGTGATCACCCCCCCCAGCAGGTCATCCCCCTACTTGGGGATAAAGAGGGGAAGTCTGATCGCCCTGCCTTGCACACGATCTGCGCTGTGGGCTGGAGAGCCAACGCAGCACATATCTCCAAAACATAGCCCGGTCCTTAAGTGGTTAAAGAGAAACCGTAACCAAAAATTGAACTTCATCCCAATCAGTAGCTGATGCCCCCTTTCCCATGAGAAATTTTTTCCTTTTCTCAAACAGATCATCAGGGGGCTCTGTATGGCTAATATTATGGTGAAACCCTTCCCACAGAGTGATGTCAGGACTGTCGGAGCCTTGTTGCATTGTGGGAAATAACAGCTTTTTCCAACTGCCAAAAAAGCAAGCAGCATCTCCTTCCACTGACATCACCTGCCAGCAGTAAAAATGTCACCATGTGATAAATGTCAGAATGTAAATCAGGGAGAGAAAATATTTTACAATGGGAAAACACTGACTAAATAAATTATTGTAAAAATGAAGCACTTCTTTTACTAAGTTTTTTCACTGGAGTTCCTCTTTGAACTAGCGAAAGACATTTGGCAGTTTGTGATTGAGTGCAGGGAGAGCAACCTAAAGGTGGCCACACACCGTACAATAAAATTATCCAATTTTTTCAGCAATTCGATTAAAACGATAGGTTGTCACGAAAAATCAAAAGCTTTTTTTTTCCATTTGTTCGAGAAATCTGATTGAATTTCCCATTTTTATTTAATAAAAGATCATTTTGAAGCTTTCATTCATTTTTTTCATAATTGGGGAGAAATTTAACACACGTGTGTGGTACATTGGGCTGATTTTTGAAATGTTACAATCAGTCAGAAAACTTGATTGCAATTCTTGGATTGCAAAGATATTTAGAAAATGGTATGTACTGTATGTTGTTTGGCCACCATTAGATTACATAGCAAGTGTGTATGTAGTGAGGCAGGAGGCAGAGTGAATGCTACACAAAGGTTCATGTTACAGCAGGCTGTAAACTGCTTGTCACATCTCTTGAAGTTTTCTCATGGGGAATAAAGTGTTTTAAGTGCTTTGAAGTAAACCTTTGGAATAAACCTTTTGATCCATTAAAGCGAGAGGAGTAGGAGAGCATCCATCCTCTGCAGTAGCTGGGGAGATCGGGTGACTCAGAAGGAACACGGGGAGATTTATCAACGCATTACCAACAGTTTTTTTCTTCTTAATCGGTTCTAACCAGCAGGGAGAACAGTTCTGCATGATGAGAACCTTCTTAAAGAGACTCTGCTAAAACGCCGCTATCGTGCCGCACAAAGGGGGTCCCTTCACCCCCAAACCCACCCCAGCATGACTTGGTCATGCATTTGCTCGCTCCTGGAGGCAGGGCTAACGGCTGCAGCCCTGCCTCCAGTCGCGTCTGTCAGCGGCGCATCGCCGCTTCTCCCCCGCCCCTCTCAGTGAAGGAAGACTGAGAGGGGCGGGGGAGAGGCGGAGATACGCGCTGACAGACGCATGTGGGTCAGGGCTGCGGCGGTTAGCCCTGCCCCAATGCGGAAGCGCTCCCCCACATTACGGAGGGGATTTGGGGGGACAGGGACCCTCGTGCAGCCGCGGGATAGCGGCGTTTTAGCAGGGGCACAAATGCCCCTGCTATTTAGGAGGTCTGAAGCGAGATTTATTCTCGCTTCAGACTCTCTTTAAATCCTAGGTAATAGTGGCAATTTAGCATGAATTTCTAGAGCTGCACTGAAGTTAAGAAAAGTGCAAATCCATCCCTAAACTGCTGCAGATTAAGTGCTTGATGGCAGTTCTACAGATGTAAAACTGCAGGCTGGACATAAATGCAGAGTGCAGGCTAGACATGATTTGTGATGTGCTCCTCCCGCCTGCTGAATTCCTCCTCAGAGCCTGCTGCTCTCAATACAGCAGGTGTTGGTTACCTCAGCAACAGCAATTCCCCTCACACACTGCACTGCCTGAGACCTTTCTAGCTCCTCCTATTTTACAACAGTTTTAGAAGTAATCTGCACTATCTAATGATTTCTTAAGATGCCTGAGACAGTTCTGCATGAATTTCTAAAAATGTACCAATATTTTGTTTGACACTCTTGATAAACCTGGCCCACAGCCACACATACTTTCTGCTCCATCTGTGAACGACCCGGCCTCCAACTCTCGCGGTCAGGCTCATCTCTATGCTCTCTGTTACCAACTTTCCCCACCCCTGCACTCTGATTGGAAGGAGCTGAGGAGTAGGGCGGAGCTGGTGCTTCTGGTCGACAGTGGGCCAACTGCAATGACACAGCCACTGCAGATTATACCGAATAATTTGCAGAGAAAAGATTTGTGGGCAAGGCTAGTGATGATAGCCGGGCAGAGCGCCCCCCTGATAGGCTCTAGGGCAGGGGTGTCAAACTCAAATACAAAGTGGACCGAAATTGTGCACTGGGACCAAGTCGCAGGCCAACCTCAATGTCTAGTGGCCACCATCCTCCATTATAAAGTTACTAAATGTCTAAATGGCCCCCCTCCAACCCCTATACAGTTCCCTGGTGTCTAGAGGCCCCCACCCACCCCTATACAGTTCCTTAGTGTTTAGTGCATTCCCCCTACCTCCCTATATGGTTTTCCTGCTATTCTAGGGCTTCACCTAAAATATAGCTTCCCTGGTGGTCTAGAGTGGGCCAAACATACTGTAATGCAAAGTGGGGAAATCACTAGAGGGCAAAATTGAATGGCTCTGAGGGCCAGATTTGGCCCATGGGCCGGAGTTTGACATGTATTCTCTAGGGAGATTACTGGTCTACCACCTAACACCACTACAATATCAGACAATATTCAGAAGCACGCTTGCCTACTATTGGTCATAGCACTACAGTTGCTGACTTTGTGATGCTCAGTGAGGTAGAAAACTACGTACCGAATATAAGTTGACCCCAAAACACTCTGTTGTGCTACTGTGGCTACCAATATCCACCCGGTGTCCTCAGGACGTCCTCTTTTGTCTCTTGTATACAAGATATCCGGATCCAAGATCCACAGAGCATGTAGGAGACAAAAGATACACAGGGGCTCCCTCAGTGTGAAGTAAAAAGTATAAAGACTTAAATCAAATGTTTTCAGATAAAAACAGCAGTAAAATACTTGCTTCTATGGGTCCTAAACCACTTGGGACCCACTGGCAAAGATCACTTTCCACCCTTGTGGTACTAAAGCATAAATCAAATGGTCCTAGTTCGTATATGCCTGCTCTCAGCCCGACCGGTTTCGGCAACCAGCCGTCATCAGGGGTGCGATGAGCCTGGACTTTGTGGTGTTCCCTATTTTTTTACAGTGTATGCCTACATATAGGGTTAGATTGTTTTATAGAAGTACCTCAAAACATTAAAGACTTCTAATTTTAGATTTATGTCCACTGCGTTTTTAGGTGTCCCATCGTAAACTCATTTTATTTCTACATTGCAGCAGCCAAACACGTTTGGCTCATTGGACATGGTTTGATAGATGAAGCTAAAAAACGTGCCCTTCAGATGCCTTATGGCCCTAACCTGGGGCTACAGCAGGAAAACGTTACCATTCATTGGTTTAGCGATGCAGGGATGCAGTGGCTTGACCTGCTGCCAAAACTGAAGAAAATGGATCTCCATATGAAGCCTCCGGACGTCCTTCTCATCCATTTGGCATATAATGTGAATCGAACAAAATTCGTACACGAAAATCTGATTAAAGTTTTTCAATCTGACCTGACTGCGATCAGCACCCGATATAGCAACACGGCGGTCATGTGGTCATCTATTCTCCCCTCTATCACTGAAAAAAAAGATTTGCAGCGTCAGAAATTGAACAAGGCTCTTGCGGACTCTGCCACCGTGGGCCGGTACACGGTCATCGCCCACCCTCTTCTGGAGTTCGAGATGCAAAAACGTTGGAAGATGCTGTACAGAAATGGGACACCGCCACACGACTCCAGGCCTTGCGACGTTGAAATGGACATTCTTAATAAGGATTTTAAGAGTGCCATATGGAAAGCAATAACCAGGGTTTAAACAGCTGTGGCGTTTTAGTGGTTGACCTGTCGGCATGGTGGGCGTAAATAAGCTCTTGCGCACCCAACAGTTGGTTGGATTTCATGGAACAACCCCACATCTACATCACATCTGCAAATGGTTCTACCAAATGAGCTGAAAAAGTTTCTTCTACCCTCTAAATTTCTAAAGGACAACTAATCAATAAAACATTAAATTCTGTAAACTACATATACTTCTAGAACTGTGGAGAAGTGATCAGACAGAGCTTTCTTTAGGCCAGGGGTGTCAACCTCAAAAACACAGTGGTCCGAAATCGAAAACTGGGACCAAGCTGGGGACCACACTCAATGTCTAGTGACCACCTCCCTCCTTTATACAGTTCCCTAGTGTCTAATGGCTCCCCTCCCCATACACCTTCATGATGTCTTAGGCATGGGGGGATAGTGGTTTGGGTTAGACATTGATGGAGAGAGGGGAGGGTTCAGTGTGAGAATAGTTAGGGTTAGAGGAAGTAAAATTTCGCTATCGGTTAACAATATTTTACTGTCGTCAAGAGTAGAATCTTGGTAAATCTACTGGTATTTTGCTATTGGAGCAGGATAATGCAATCAAGGCAACAACACCCCCCTCTTTACATACACAGCCTGCTACTGTCTCAAATTTGCTGATTCTGGCCACTTGGTCAGCTGTGTCAGTCAGGTATTTTGGGGTGCAGAAGCCTCATTTCATAGAAAAAAGGTAACATTTTCAACCCTCTGAATACCAGGCTGTTAGATGGTACAGTTAGATCTGAGGTTAAACGTTGGTGCTTCGGGCCTAGGGGAAGTTCAGGGCCACAGTTGGGCTTTTGCCCAGTTTTAGGGATAGAGCTATAGGGAGAGGTAGCGTTTAGTAAGAGATTTAAGCAAAATGCTGCTGTTATGATTGCTCTGTGTCTGGCTTCAGTTATTTTTTACTTTGTCTCCAAACTGCCCTTTATAAGTGTATAGAGAGAGAGTTCAGCCTGTCGCTGTGTCATAAATTGTCCCTGTCCCTTCCTCCACTGATCTTCCCTTATTGGCCAGCTGCCACCCTCCATAGTCATGTGATATAACAGGTATCAGGTTTACTGAGCACCACTTTCAGGTGTGTGTGTGTGTGTGTGTGTGTGTGTGTGTGTGTGTGTGTGTGTGTGTGTGTGTGTGTGTGTGTGTGTGTGTGTTTAAAGGATACAGTACCTGAGCTGTAAACTGACAGTTTGCTTGCACTTAGCTGGAGCATCTTCCAGTCCCTGTAGTCTTGTAGGTCCCTCGCTGTCCTCCCAGTCCCCTTCATTGATGTGCTGTGCTGCCTGGTAAAGTGCGCAACTCAGCTGAATCATGCGCTGAGCTGGTGGCGCACCTCCTTAATTGCGCTTCTGTGGCCGGAAGTGTTCATATGCGGTCATGAGTCTTGATGAATGCGCAGAGCGCTCCTAACCACGGTATGCTTTAAAGGGATGTGGCCATCAGTATTTAACAAATATACCAAACGAACCTCCCCCTAAGGAATGTTCATAAATGGTCCATATGTGCTCCGCAAGCTTTTCTTTCCCCGTGCTGCAGCACTGCAGCTCAAAGTTGTGGCTGTGATGTCACATGTCCTTGGGCTGCCACTCCACCCCCCCCCCCCCCCCCCACCCCAAAAGCCTAAACATTTTACACCAGAAGCCAGGAACCTTTGTCTGAGACAGCCATAAACGCTACATATTTTAAAATGTAATTCCGTGAGAGCCATACAATGTTTCAAACTGGGACAGTAGGGCTCACGTCCCTGTCGCCATGGTGATGTGTATACATTTGATCCGCCGGGCAGTGGAAGTGTCAGACACGTCTTCAGCTTCTCTTGGGTTTCTGCAACATTAATTTCCCACCGAGCCAGACAGGAGAGATACTAACAGCTTGTACAATTAGCTAGCTGACTTGAGGGTTGATTCAATTTGTAGGACGAGATCCCCGCACTTTGGCCCAATAGGCTGCCTGTTAAGTGACAGGTAGCCTATTGGGCCAATCAAAGCGCAGAGATCTCGTTCTACAAAGTCACTGGACCTGACGGGGCCCAGAGTGGCACAATTGGAGCAGCTGTTCGTTTTGGGGTAGCGCGATGTCCACACTTGTTTTACGACCCTTGTGAGATGGGCCCCAGGCTTTGCAGGTCTCAAGGGGTTGGCAAGGGAAAGGGTTTGAACAATGGTGGCAGATTTTATAGTTACACCACTGGTCACTGGGTTAAGCTACTTGAATGATAAAGCTAAATAACAGGTTATGTAGTGTCTGCAATAGGCAACACTCTGAATGCAACCAGTACGTGAAATGAAGACCTTGCCACTTAGGCCTCCCTGGACATGCACAGCTCTACTCTCTGCACTCAGCTGGCTGTAGGGAATGATTTACCTCTGGTGATATCACAGCTATTATAAATATGTATAACTGGTGAGAATAGATATTCTTTTCACCGCAAACAAAACTGTAATTGTTGTCCTGCAGTCCAGCTACTTTGTGACAGTGTATTCTGTGTTGATTTAAAAATGAACTCCACCCATTGCCATGCGTATAGGTGTGTGCAGTGATGTCACTATTTTCCAGAATAGTATCCAGTATTTCCTTTTAAAGCCATGCATGTCTGGGCTGTTGAGCTCCGCTGTTCCTTGCCAAGACAGGAGGTGTGTCTATAAAAATTCCATAAGAGAAGCTACAGAGAAGGTCTCAGGGCAGGTGGCTCTCATATCTGTCTGCACACAGTCATGCTATTATTTAGGTATGGGCAAAGCTCACTTGTAAGCAGTTACTTTTCTCCTTTTGTGATTCTATTAGTTATTGTAGTAAGTCTTGGCATGATTAGACTGGTGATTCCTGTGTTACAGTGCTGTTTGACTGTGATAACAATGTTGATTTCAATAAAATGTGGTAGTTACTTTTAACACCAAAGAGTTGTGATCTGATTTCATGACTTGTGGGCCATATAGGTTCCATTTATCAGCCATACATTTTACAGACATCATTGCGTGAAGAGTGAGGGCTCGTTTCCACTATCGCGAATCTGCATGCGTCCAACGCATGCAGAGCCGCACATGTAATACAAGTGGATGGGCCTGTTTCCACTGTAGCGTTGTTGAGGTGCGTTTTTTTCAGCGTGAAAAAAACGCACAAAAGAGCCAACGATTTCGCCTGCGTCGGGAATCCGTGCGAATCGCCGCTAATGTATTTAATAGTAAAAACGCATGCGTTTGTTACATGCGTTTTTACCCGCGATTTCGCGTGCGATTTCGCACCTTTTTCAATTTTATTTAGCCCTGGCAGTGTCATGGTTAATTTCGCATGGCACCCTGCCATGCGAAATCGCATGCGAAATCGCGGGTAAAAACGCATGTGGAAACGCATCCGCATGCGTTTTTACAAGCGTCGGAATGCGGCCGAAATCGCGTCGCAACAGTGGAAACAAGCCCTGAAATGGAAGTGCTGTGAAACCAGGCTGTGCGTGCTTAAAGGGGAACTATGGCAAAAAAAATGTAAAATTTTAAAATATGTGCAAACATAGACAAATAAGAAATACATTTTTTTCCAGAGTAAAATGAGCCATAAATTACTTTTCTCCTATGTTGCTGTCACAGTAGGTAGTAAAAATCTGACAGAAGTGACAGGTTTTGGGCTAGTCCATCTCTTCATAAGGGATTCTCAGCAAGGCTTTCATTCTTTATAAAGATATTCCCTAAAAAGGATTTAAACAATGATGCTGCTGCTTCCCTGCTCGCTACACAGTTTTTTGGCAGTTGGACAGAGCAACTGCCATTCACATTGGCCTAGTGCACACCAGAGCGGTTCTGCTGCGTTTGGCGATCCGCTTGTGGCTGCGGATACGCTTGGGTAATGTATTTCAATGGGCTGGTGCACACCAGAGCGGGAGGCGTTTTGCAGAAACGCATACTCCCGGGCTGCTGCAGATTTTGGATTGCGGAGGCGTTTCTACCTCCAATGTAAAGTATAGGAAAAACGCAAACCGCTCTGAAAAACGGCACTTCCGAGCGGTTTGCCAGGCGTTTTTGTTACAGTAGCTGTTCAGTAACAGCTTTACTGTAACAATACATGAAATCTACTACACCAAAAATGCTTCACAAAACCGCAAAATGCTAGCTGAAACGCATTTTGCGGATCTGCTAGCGGTTTTTGGTGTGCACTAGGCCTAAGTGCCTTTGAAAATAAATCCCCGAGAATTCCCCATGAAGAAATGGACTAGTCCAAAACCTGTCGCTTCTGTCAGATTTCTACTACCTACTGTAAGTGATTGATTGCATTATAGGAGAAAAGTAATTTATGGCTCATTTTACTCTGGAAAAAGCGTACTTATTTGTTTGTTTGCACATATTTTAAAATTTACAATGTTTCACCATAGTGACCCTTTAATGCTGGGAATACACCATGAGATTTTGTGGCAGATAGTTGGTTCGATAGACAATTTCCGACAGGTCCGATCTTATTTTCAATTGTTTTTCAGATAGATTCCTGATAGAAGTGAATGAAAATCGATTAGAAATACGATTGGTAAATCGATCAGACAGTAAATCTGCTGAAAAATCTCATTGTGTATTCCCAGCATAATTTGAGACTGATCAGCCAATTATAGACACAGTGTACAAGGAGTCCTGGGAGCAGAGCAGGATCATCCGGCAGGCAACCTAGGCAGGTGCTTGGGGCCTAGTGGGTGTCAAGGAGCCCACCTGCTACCTTCTCTGATCTCTCTCCACTTCAGCCTACCAAAAGGACCACAAGGAGAGGGCCCAAAATCTCCCACCTTGCCTAGGGGCCCGTTACATCCTAAACCATTTCTGCCTGGAAGCTAGCTGATAAGGGCTAGCAGAAAAGGAGCACAGGGACGCCAGGAGCCCGATCTGGTGCATTATTGCTGTTTGGGGGTATAGTGTAAACAGGCAGGGATGGGCTTTCGAGTAATTCCGAGTAGCAAGCTCCCCTCAGTGATCAGGAGCCATCGCGATTGGCTCCTGATCATGTGATCACTACGATCGCCAGCGGTTCGTAGTGATCACTATTGGCAGCAGCGGTCTGAGGGGAAGAAGAGGACGGGAACTCACCTTCCTGACGTTCCCCAGGCGTTGTTGCTCTCCTCCACTCTGGCTGGCATCTCCGCTCGCTCTGCGTTAAGTGTCGGGTCCCGGCTTCGTGACGCCATCAAGCCACGACCCAGAACTTAGCGGCTGTGCGAGTGTGGATGCCGGCCAGTGCAGAGTGGGCTACAGCTGCTCATCATTGGAGCCTGGGAGGTTAGTAAAGGCTGCCTGGAATACGGGGGGACACCATGCCTAGCTAGCTATACTGGCAATCCGGCTGCCTGACCCCTGCAAATTCGCCTCCCCCCGCATAATAAATGGTCTGGTCCTTAAGGGGGGTTAGGTAGCCAGTCCCCAAAGGGTTAAACGGGTGTGACTGCAGGTGATGGGTTAAAATTACCCACAAGTCTGTAGGATAATGTGCGCTCTACTCCGGATCATAGAACAGTGAGCCGCTTTGCATGACTCCCTACCGCGCGTCCTCCTTCAGGCCGGAAAGAGGAAGCTCTGTAATGAGTCGTGGAACGCGGCTCACAGTTCGGCTATGATGCGGAATGGAGCGCACACTATCCTACAGACTTCTGGGTAATTTAACAGGCAGAGGATCAGCAGGACAGCCAGGCAACTGGTATTGCTTAAAAGGAAATAAATATGGCAACCTCCATATCCCTCTCACTTCAGTTGTCCTTTAAATGAGGACATCTCACGTGTATGGTAGTTCGGAAAAAAGTTTAACTTTATTGAGCACTTTTGAGACAGCGCGTTTCACGGCGTAAGCTGCTTCCTCGGGTCAATTGCTGTGCCTATATGGTAGGTTCAGGTTAAGCCTGAGGCTGGGAGCTAGATGAGCTCGGAAAGAAGGGGTAGTAGAAAGAAGAAATCAGAAAAACTTTATTTCGCCAAGCATGACTGGGTCATGCCCGGAATTTTTTGGCACAATACGTCCTAAAACCACTGGTAAATGGTTTACTTACCATGGTATTACTGTGCTCAATTGGCCTGCCAACTCTCCTGACCTGAACCCCATAGAGAATCTGTGAGATATTGTGAAAAGAACGTTGAGAAACGCAAGACCCAACACTCTGGATGAGCTTAAAGAGAATCTGTATTGTTAAAATCGCACAAAAGTAAACATACCAGTGCGTTAGGGGACATCTCCTATTACCCTCTGTCACAATTTCGCCGCTCCTCGCCGCATTGAAAGTGGTTAAAAACAGTTTTAAAAAGTTTGTTTACAAACAAACAAAATGGCCACCAAAACAGGAAGTAGGTTGATGTACAGTATGTCCACACATAGAAAATACATCCATACACAAGCAGGCTGTATACAGCCTTCCTTTTTAATCTCAAGAGATCATTTGTGTGTTTCTTTCCCCCTGCAGCTATCTTCCACTGAAGTGTCAGGCTGTTTCTTCCTGCAGAGTGCAGACAGCTCTGCCTGTATGTAATTCCTCAGTATGTGAAAGACCAGCCAGCTCGGAGGAGGATTTATCCAGCTTGTAAAAGATAAGAGAGAAGCTGCCCTAATCTAAATAATACACAGGCAGTGTGCAGAGAGGAGCCTGGAGGGGGGAAATGCATCACAGAACCACAACACTGAAGAACTTGGCAGCCTTCCAGACACAGGCTGACAAGTCTGACAAGAGAGAGATAAGTTGATTTATTACAGAGATGGTGATAGTAGAACGTGCTGCAGTAAGCCAGAACACATTAGAATAGCTTTTGGAACTTGTAGGATGATAAAAAACAGGATGCAATTTTTGTTACGGAGTCTCTTTAAGGCCGAAGCATCCTGGGCCTCCATAACACCTGAGCAGTGCCACAGGCTGATTGCCTCCATGCCACGCCGCGTTGATGCAGTCATTTCTGCAAAAGGATTCCTGACCAAGTATTGAGTGCATAACTAACCATAATTATTTGAAGGTTGACTTTTTTGTTTTAAAAACACTTTTCTTTTATTGGTCAGATGAAATATGCTAATTTTTTGAGATAGGAATTTTGGGTTTTCATGAGCTGTATGCCAAAATCATCAATATTAAAACAATAAAAGGCTTGAACTACTTCAGTTGTGTGTATTGAATCCAAAATATATAAAAAGTCTGTTTATTAGTACATTACAGAAAATAATGAACTTTATCACAATATGCTAATTTTTTGAAAAGGACCTGTATATGTCTTTTAGGCAGATTACTTGTGTGATATATATACACAACATTTGCATTGTTTTATCATGCTTGAGATGCCTGGCGTGGCTGCTTGGTGTCTCCGCTGCCCGACCCAGCCTCTCGGCGTTTTGATTGGCCTCTCCTGCCCCTTCCCTCAGGCCTGCATGCGGGGGGTGGGGGGGTGTTTGGCGAACACACCGGGCGTGGTATTGATTGGCGTGCCCGTCGTGTCTACCTGCCCCCCTGCCCACATTTGCCCGTGGGTGGGGGCGGGAGTGGCCTCTCTGCGTGACCTGATTGGGCGGCGGTTGGCACTTAGGCGGCGTGTCATGTATGCTTAGGCACTCCTCCTGAAGAAGCCGGAAGAGCCGGCGAAATCGATCAAGGACGCCTGTCCTCCTCCATGGCGACGTCTGTTCCCTCGCTCTGCCTCTCTTGAATCCCTGGATCCCCCATCCTCCTCCCAGCTACTTCGATACAGTAAATCACCAGATCATCTGGACATTTTGTGACGGCATACACTTGTTTGCCATGCCGGTCATCATACTGTAAAGCTTTGCTTCTTTGCTGCATACATAGAACCGGTTTTGCTAATATTCTCTGCTGTGCAAGCTAATGCCATATGGACTATGCTGCATTCTTATTCATGCTGCTAACTCTGCTTCATGGGGTGAAGTCTGCTTATTGAATATAAAAGCTGCTGTCTACCTAGTGCTACTAACTGTGCTTCATGGAATAAGGACTGATTACTGCACATACAAGTCACTGGTCATATGATGTTTGCTGGATGTTGATTTATGGTGCCATGAACCAATACTTGAAGATTGCTGAGTATACCTATAAGGCGGTGATTTGTTAATTCGCAAGATTTTTGTCAAGTATCACCATTCAACTATATCAGGCCTATATGTTGCAGTCGCCAATACTGGAACTCTATGGCGGTTGCTTTATTCCCCTATTAAGATATCAAGGAGTTACTGTTTGGCTGAGAGCTGAGGTTACAGAGCACCCGACTTTCCCACATCAACCTCTCTACGATTCAGAGTCTTTTTGACTGATTTTTTCTGCCATATAATAGTCTAGACTGTCCTCCACTTTTTGGCTGCGCAAGATCTATGTGCACATGATCTTGAGGGTTTAGTGGGTTTCCAGTAGGGTATTTGTGGGTTTGGAGGGAGGTGGGAGTGGGGGGGATTGCTGGCATGTTTTTTTTAATATAGATTTTGCTGTAAGTGCTAAATAAAGTTTTGTATTTTTCTATATCGAATACGTTTTTGCTCATTTAGTTTACACCCCTCTTATATTCTATCTCAAAAGTTTGTTTCTTATATCTGTATATTGGCATGTAAGCCCGCCCTCCCAGTGATGTTTAACCTTTTGGGGACCACTGAGCGTAAATCCTACGCCACACTTGTGGTTGTCTAAGCCATTTTCACTCCCGACGCAATCGTGCGCATCCGAGAGGGGAGATTAAGCTGTCATATGACAGCTGACATTTCCCCTCAGTGATCAGAAGCTGTCGCAATTGGCTCCTGATCATGTGATCAATACGATCGCCGGCGGATTGTAGTGATCACTAACAGAGCAGCGGTGGTCTGAGGGGAAGTAGGATCCACTCACCTTCCTGACATTCCTCCGGCGATCATCGCTCCCCTCTGCTCTGTCTGGCATCCCTGCTCGCTCTGATGTGTCGGGTGCCAGCTTGATGACCTCATCAAGCCACGACCCGGAACTTAACAGCAGTGTGTGGGAGGATGCCGGAGGGGGCTAGAGCTGCTCATCTCTGGAACCTGGGAGGTGAGTAAAGGCTGCAGGCAATACGGGGGCCACACTGGGGACACCATGCACTGCTATCCCTACCAGGGATCCGGCTGTCTGACCTCACCCCCCCCCATGCACCCCCCGCATGTAAAATGGCCTGGTCCTAAGGGGGGGGGGGGGGGGGTAGGCAGCCGATCCCCAAAGGGTTAAGCTATGATGTCATACATCCTTGTGCCCCAGAACACTCTTGTGAGAAGATGTCATGTCCCTGTTCACGGAGAAAACAAAATCATTCCACAATGATTCACTTTGCCAGCAGTAAAGATGCTGTTGTCTCTGATTCATTAAACTTGTAAATCAAGGTGAGGTAAAGTTTAACAATGAGAGAATAATTCAATTCAAGACACCTGCTCACTACCTTCCCTAGTTTTTTGTTTGTTTCCCAGATTCACCACGGAACACCTAGGTGCTGTCCGTTTTAAGTAGAGAGGTTCCTCAAGCAGTCATCCCAACCTAAGGTAATTTCTCGCTAAATCTCAGGAGGGGCCGTCCTGGAGGACGTAGGGAGGAAGTGTCGGCTGATTACCTGGTAGCAGTGTTCCGGCGAGTCCTCCAGGACGGCCGCCTTAGTTCCCTACCCTTTTCTGTGTCGTCGTTATGTAAGAGGGACTGGGGTTGTGGTAACTTCTTAATGAAACTAGAAAAGGTAGTGAGTAGATGGGACTTATACTATCTTTAACCATTTCCACTCGGAGCCTTTTCCTAAAGGAAGTAGTTTCTGCTCTGTTGTTTATTTTTTTACAGTAGTGCTATGAACAAGATTATCTCTCTCGGTCACTGGAAGGAGAATAACTTGCCCATTTTTTGTTATCACTTTAACAAAGAGCAACCTCCAAACTTTGAGCAACCTCTCTATTTTGACAAAGCTTCCTACTTTCCGCAGCTTCATCAATATCAATGTACTCACTGCTACATGCATCATCATCATCCACATCAATAAAATCACTTTCGTCTGCAGAATCCAGGGTTGTCCGATCCAGTGCTGCTCCTCCATAAGCAGCTTTGCCACATTTGATGCCGAAATGGTTTTCCTCCCTGCTGCATTGCATAACATTGCTTCTCTTTGCGTGTAACACACTTCCTGCTATGGTCGATCACGCATTTCCGGTTCAGGCTGGACGGGTACTTCCCGTGTGGGCAGGGAGTCTAGATGCCGGGGAATAGCTGTGCAACAGAATCTGGCATTGCAGGGGGACAGATGAGAATGCGAATCGCCGCCATATTGTCCCGCTCTGCGGGACATACGACCGGAATGGGAAAACAACAATGTCCCGCTATGTGGGACATGCGTGTGGAAAGGGTTAATTGAATTATTTTTGTAGGCGTTTCCGATTTGGGAAGGGGGCAGACACAATCTCTCTCAGGAGGGGCCATCCAGAAGGACTCGCCGGAACACTGCTACCAGGTAAGCAGCCGGCACTTTCTGTATACCAAATGTAGCACCGCCCTTCCAGTGATGTCACAGCCTAGGCTGTTTAGCTATGTGGAATTCTCCTCCTAGAGCATTCTGGGAGACAAAGTATTTTTCGAATGGCTTTGGAACACTATATATACAAACATTTTGGCACAGTTGCACCTGACAGCACTAAAGAGGTCGCCACCCGAGATACATTTCAGAATTATACAACGGGGTAAGGAAAGATTTTACAACGGGCATACACTGACTAAATGATTTATAATCAAATGATGGTATACATCTGCCTTTGGTAAACCGGCAATGATAAATCGTAAACTTGTTTTATTCTGCATTACAGAAGCTAAACACGTTTGGTTTTTTGGAAACGGTGTGATAGAGCAAGCTAAAGAACGGGCATGTCGGACGCGTTATGGCCTTCACTTGGGGTTACGGCATAAAAACGTCACTGTCCATTGGGTGTGCAGTGAGAACATGAAGTGGCAGCACTTGCTTCCAGAATTGAAGAAGATGGAGCTCCATATGAAGCGTCCGGATGCCATCATTATCCATCTCGGGGAAAATGAACTTCAATGGGGAATCCATCAAGCCCTGCAAAAAGAAATCATAAATATCCTGCGTGAGGTCGGCTGTCAGTATAGGGGCACCGTGCTTATGTGGTCACGGATACTCTCCAGATGGGAATGGGGCAAAAAACTACATGTATTTAAGATTAAGAAATTCAACCGTGCTATTGCCGAGCAAGCCACAAGAGGCCATTTGTACGTGATTCCTCACGACTCTGTGGAAGAAAGGATCGAGCAGCGTTGGGAAACTCTAGAGCAGCAAGGTTTGGTGCCACAGACCACCAGGCCTGTGGATGCCGAGCTGGACATGTTAAATTTTGACTTCCAAGCTGCCATAATGAGAGTACTAAAAAAAACTTAGACGGCTATGGAGTCTTAGTGGTTGACCTGTTGGCATGGTGGGTTTAAGTTAACCCTTGTACACCAGGAAAATGTTCCACCCAACGTTGGATTTCAAGGGAGAACAGCCGTGGTCCTACATCATCTCTGCAGGTCAAGAACTTTCTCCAGATGGGCTAAAAATGTTTGCCCTAAAAATGTTTGCCCTAAAAATGTTTGCCCTAAAAATGTTTGCCCTAAAAATGTTTACCCTATTTTGTCTTAAAGGGAAGTTCCAAGTAAAAAAAAAAAAAAAAGTTTCACTTCCCTAAGGCTTCTACCAGCCCCCTGCAGCCATCCTGTGCCCTCGTAGTCACTCACTGCTGCTCCAGTCCACCGCTGGCAGCTTGCCGACCTCGGTGGTCGGCGGTGCCGCATTGCGTACATTATTACGTTGCACCACTAACGTGTTAAAATGTATGTGTTAATGTTCCTGCACTAGCGGGAATGCGTAAAAATGTACGCAATGCATCCCGCCGACCTCCGAGGTCGGCAAGCTGCCAGCGGGGGACTGGAGCAGCAGTGAGTGACTACAAGGGCGCAGGATGGCTGCATGGGGCTGGTAGAAGCCACCGGTAAGTGAAACTTTTTTTTTTGTTTGCTTGGACCTTCCCTTTAACCACTTGCCGACCGCACGCTTATACCGTGCGTCGGCAAAGTGGCAGCTGCAGCCGGCTGCAGGCTGATTAATCAGTAAGCAGCCGCTCGCGCGAGCGGCTGCTTCCTGTCAATTCACGGCGGGGGGCTCCGTGAATAGCCTGCGGGCCGCCGATGGCGGCTCGCAGGCTAAATGTAAACACAAGCGGAAATAATCCGCTTTGTTTACATAGTACGGCGCTGCTGCAGCAGCGCCGTAAGGCAGATCGGCGATCCCCGGCCAATCAGCGGCCGGGGATCGCCGTCATGTGACAGGGGACGTCCTGTCACTGGCTGCACAGGACGGATAGTGTCCTGTGCAGCCCCGATCACCGGGGATGAGCAGGTAGCAGAGGGAGGGGGGAATTTCGCCGCGGAGGGGGGCTTTGAGGTGCCCCCCCGCAACAAGCCTGCCCACCAGAGCGATCAGACCCCCCCTGCACATCATCCCCATAGGGGGGAAAAAAGGGGGGCGATCTGATCGCTCTGCGTGCCCGCTGATCTGTGCTGGGGGCTGCAGAGCCCACCCAGCACAGATCCCAACAAACAGCGCTGGTCCTTAAGGGGGGGGTAAAGGGTGGGTCCTCAAGTGGTTAAAGCAGCAGGGTCAACCATGCTATCCCTGGGGGAAAAAAACCACATAAGTACATAACTACTTGTTCTACTTGCATAACAAATGTATTGTTTCAGTGGATTTGTTTTGATTTCATTGGATTTTATATAGTAAATAAAGGAAATTCTGTTCCTGCCATTTGCCATCTTGATTCCCTCTCACTGAAGCCAATCCGGATGTCATTTCCTCCATTACTTTTTTCTGTTCTTGGCTAATCCCTCAGTCCTGAACTGCCCTCAGCCAATCAGTGATGAGCATGAATGTGGGAGTGGTGATAACAAGCTTCCTTGTCATTGGCAATGGCAAAAATAGAGCCAGGCTGACTGAGATGAGATTTATTGCAGCAGAAACATTTCTGAACAGATTGGAATGCTTGCAATGCAGGGTAAGGCTGCTGGCTCATATTAAACACAGAGCGGTGGGTAAATTGAATTTGATTTTGTGGCTGACAATCCCTCTTTAAAGGAGAACTCAAGGATGCAGTAAATAAAAAGTATTGTATTCCTGCAGATATTACTTTTTATTTATATAGCGCCAACATCTTCCGTAACGCTGTACATAGTGGAAAACAAATAATGGGGAACAAACATACATAAGAAATACAAGACACTGTACAGTCGTTATTGAATAGTCAAAATAGAAATACATACATAGTTGATGTGTAGTTGGTACATGTGCATGTTTTACAGCATTATGAGAAACACTAGGAGGAGGTCCCTGCCCTTGCGAGCTTACAATCTAGAGGGTAGTGGAGAGGAAACAATAGGGAGGGAAGCACAGGGGTTTGGGTGAGGCAGAGAACCGTCAGTGCTGCCTACAGCAAATTATAGGCTTGTCTGAACAGGTGTGTTTTCAGGGTACGTTTGAAGGTTTCCAGACTCGTAGCATGATGAACCGGCTGAGGGAGAGAGTTCCAAAGGAAAGGGACAGCCCATGAGAAGTCCTGGATGGGAGAGTGAGAGGAGGTGACCAGGCTAGAGGACAAAAGGGTCTCCTGTGAGGAACGGAGGATCCATGCGGGCCGGGAGGTATCTGGAGATTAATGTATGGAGGTGATAGCTTGTGCAGAGCTTTGTATGCAAGCATGAGAAGTTTAACCACTTGCCGACCGTGTCACGCCGATGGGTGGAAGGTCCTTGGGGCGTGGTTTGCAGGAGATTGCGCGCGCCGATGCACGCGCATCCTTGCTTGGATGGCTTCAATCTCACAGCTAGGAGACCGTCTATTTACTAGGTACATAGCGTCGATCTAAGGCAGCGCTGTACAGGGGACAGCTGTGTCACTCAGCTGTCCCCTCCAGAGGCACAAAAGTGATCCGCTGTGATAGGCTGCTGTGATCGAGCAATCAGACACCACCAACAGAAAGCTCTGTTGGTGGGGAGAACGGGGGGGGAATCACCACTTGTGTGCTGAGTTGTGCGGCCCTCCAGCGAGGCCTTAAAGCTGCAGTGGCCAGTTTATGAAAAATGGCATCTTCTTTAGGGGGTTTTAACACTGCGGTCCTCGAAGGTTAAACTGGAAACCAACGGAGGGATTGGCAGAGAGGGGCTGCCTCAGAGGATCTGGAAGAGAGGTGGATGTGACGGGCAGCAGAGTTTAGGAGGAGGGACTGGAGATATTATTATTCTATACTTGCATAACACTGACATTTCCTACAGCACTTTTCAGATTACATTGAACAGGTTATGCCACTGAAGCTAACGATTAAATGACCCTAGCCTAGCCATAGTTTAGAGACAATAGAAGATTTGGGAGCCCGAATAGTGTTGTCATAGGTACTTAAGTGGAGGAAGTAAGGAAAAATAATATACTCACATATTATGGGTTGCCGCTCCAGGCAACCACTATGTGCACAAATGGGGAATTTCCTCTGTCTCCACCCGGGCTAAGATGTCGCTCTCCGTAGATTAAAAAAAGAGGGTAGTTACACCCATCCACCGGGTGGATATTCAAATCACTTTGGAGTTAGAGGAGCCAGTAAAGCATAAAATAATTGAGAACAGTTTAAAAATGGGGGGTACTGGTGGACCCACCTCCCAACAACAGACACGTAAAATGTATCACACCAAAATAAATTTATTTCTTACTCCTATCTGCAACGTGTTTCGTGGGTCTGACACTCGCTTCCTCAGGCAAAAATACAAGCAGGAGCAGCTAGAATAAAAAACATAAAAAGGAATTTATTTTACTAAAAATATATACCTTGCAGGATTAAAAATCCTGCTTTCATCAAACATCTCAGCCTCATTCTCATTTAATATTGGGATGCCCCTTCGTTCCAAAAACGTAGCAATAAGTGTTCATATAAACATCCATATAGGTAATACTTAGCATAGCATTCACAGAAATATTCACAAAGACATCCATATAAGCATCTCAATAATAATAATATCCTATCGTATCTATACCTTAAAACTTTAAAACCCACAGTCCATGAAAGCTAATGCCACCTTTAGCTATACTCAAACAAATACATATACAGTCAGAGATTCCAATCAGTTGCACTCAATGCTAAACATTCATTTGGTTAGGATTATAAAAAATAAGCTGTTCTCTTAATGCTTTGAGAGTTATTTTAATTCACAATTATAGTCACCATTAAATAAAAAGCCGTTTATAGAGGGAAGAATAGGAGAATGAAACTTGCCTGCAAGAGTGTCTATACGCTGATATGTCTAACAAGTTTGAAATGGGCGTGCACAAGGAGGGGAAGTCGTCATGGCCGGTAAAGGAAGTTAGAACAGAGTGCGCGCATACACTCTCTCGTCACGGTAACTAAGTGGCTACTGTCTCGGTAACTAAGTGGCTTAAAGTGTAGCAGAGACTAAGCTACCTGCTTTAATTAATACTGGTAGGGACATGAGAACAGACACTTACCCTGCTGTCTTGTTTTATTCTGATCTGCCCTGTGAGCATGTAATTCCTTCTGTAAAAACCACACGCTGCGCTCTTAGTCGGCTGCTTTATCAGGAAGCTCTATAGCAGTGAGAGCAGTCTGCTCAAGCCCGCCCCCCTCTCTGCCTGTGTTCTCCCTATGTGTGAGAGCAGTCTGCTCAAGCCCGCCCCCCTCTCTGCCTGTGTTCTCCGTATGTGTGAGAGCAGTCTGTTCAAGCCCGCCCCCTCTCTGCCTGGGTTCTCCCTAGCTGTGAGAGCAGTCTGCTCAAGCCCGCCCTTTCTCTACCTGTGTTCTCCCTATGTGTGAGAGCAGCTTGCTCAACTCCGCCTCCTCTCTCTCTCTTTGTTCTCCCTATCTGTGAGAGCAGTCTGCTCAAGCCCACCCCCCTCTCTGCCTGTGTTCTGCTCAAGCCCACCCCCCTCTCTGCCTGTGTTCTGCTCAAGCCGGCTCCCCTCTCTGCCTGTGTTTTGCTCAAGCCCTCCCCCCCTCTCTGCCTGTGTTCTCCATATCTGTACACAGAACGGCATCACAGAGAGCAGTGCCTGTGATGGGAGAAGCAGCGCAGTAAGCACAGATTTATTTATCTACCCAGCTAATTAGTGTTCCGGCTTGATTTACACACTTCTCTCTCCCCATCTGAGCCAGGAACATACAGGGACACGGCTCTACTGCTCTGATGACTGTACAGATCACTGGCAGCAGCAGCTGTGCTTGTCTTTGGTTTTCCAGGAATAAGTAAAGTAATTGTGCCTGCGTGTGTTACAGTATGTCTGCAGGTTTTTTCCCCCTAATATATATGTCTCTGCATAGATTATTTGATGGAGAACTTTACACACAGTGACACTGATCCGGAAGCAGATGGCGGTCATCTTGGATTTTAGATAGGATAAAAATGAAAAATTGAGAATGAAATGAGCACAGGAGAGCAACAAAAATTACAGGAATAACCTGTATTTGGCATACACTTTCGGGGGGTATGTTTATTTTAAAGGTACCTGTTCATCTCAGGTTTCCTTTAAAGTTTTGTGCGCACACACGTTGATGCGCCAGTAGTGCAAAATAGCGCTTCCGCCATATTGGAAGAGGAGCATGAGGCACAGTTCCAACTGTCCTGTGTCCTGATTCCAGCTGCGTGCACTAGGCAATGAGAACATCATCAGAAATCCCATCATGCTTTGCACAGCATTAGGGGAAAAATGCCCAGGCAGATTTCTTTGATGGGGCAGAGCTTAGCTTCTGTGCAGCTAAAAATGAGCTTGGGTAAGAAAAACAAAGTTCTGATGCTGTGAATCTGTAAACACCAAGCCTTTTCAGTGCTGCGGAGTAGATTTTTAGTCTGGAGGTTCACTTTAACCACTTCCCGACCGCCGTATAGACAATTGGCGGCCGGGAAGTGGACCCCGCAAGGACCGCCGTATTGACAAATGGCGGCGGTCCTTGTAGGGGCATGGGCAGCCCGATCGCGTCATTCGTGAGGCGAACGGCCGCCGCGGACTGGCTCCGCCCACCTCACGCTGTAACCCGCCGGCCGTTCGGAAGCGCCGGCGGGTTACTAGCACCCGGATCGCCGCATACAAACTGTATAATACACTTTGCAATGTTTACAAAGTGTATTATACAGGCTACCTCCTGCCCTGGTGGTCCCAGTGTCCGAGGGACCACCAGGGCAGGCTGCAGCCACCCTATGTCGCACCCAAGCACACTGATTTCCCCTGCCCCAGATCGCCCACAGCCCCCCTCAGACCACCCCCAGACCCCTGTTTGCACCCAATCACCCCCCTAATCACCCATCAATCACTCCCTGTCACTGTCAACGCTATTTTTTTTTATCCCCCCCCCTGCCCCCTCCTGATCACCCCCCCACCCCTCAGATTCTCCCCAGACCCCCCCCCCCCCCCCCCTGTGTACTGTATGCATCTATCCCCCTGATCACCTGTCAATCACCCATCAATCACCCCCTGTCACCGCCACCCATCAATCAGCCCCTAACCTGCCCCTTGCGGGCAATCTGATCACCCAACCACATCAATAGATCGCCCGCAGATCCGACGTCAGATCACCTCCCAAGTGCAGTGTTTACATCTGTTCTCTACCCTAAACACCCACTAATTACCCATCAATCACCCCGTCACTGCTACCTATCAGATTAGACCCCTATCTGCCCCTAGGGCACTCATTCACCCGCCCACACCCTCAGAACGCCCTCAGACCCCAGCCCTGATCACATAGCCAGTGCATTGCTTGCATCTATTCCCCCCTCTAATTACACCTTGAGACACCCATCAATCACCTCCTGTCACCCCCTAGCACACCTACCCATCAGATCAGGCCCTAATTTGCCCCGTGTGGGCTCCTGATCACTCGGCCAAACCCTCAGATCCCCCTTAAACCCCCTTCCGATCACCTCCCCAGTGCATTGATTGCATCTATTTTCCCCTCTAACCACCCCCTGAGACACCCATAAATCACCTCCTGTCACCCCCCTAGCACTCCTATCCATCAGATCAGGCCCAATACAACCTGTCATCTAAAAGGCCACCCTGCTTATGACTGGTTCCACAAAATTCGCCCCCTCATAGACTACCTGTCATCAAAATTTGCAGATGCTTATACCCCTGAACAGTCATTTTGAGACATTTGGTTTCCAGACTACTAACGGTTTTGGGCCTGTAAAATGCCAGGGCGGTATAGGAACCCCACAAAGTGACCCCATTTTAGAAAAAAGACACCCCAATGTATTCTGTTAGGTATATGACGAGTTCATAGAAGATTTTATTTTTTGTCAAAAGTTAGCGGAAATTGATTTTTATTGTTTTTTTACAAAGTGTAATTTTTCACTAACTTGTGACAAAAAATAAAATCTTCTATGAACTCGCCATACACCTAACGGAATACCTTGGGGTGTCTTCTTTCTAAAATGGGGTCACTTGTGGGGTTCCTATACTGCCCTGGCATTTTAGGGGCCCTAAACCGTGAGGAGTAGTCTAGAAAACAAATGCCTCAAAATGACCTGTGAATAGGCCGTTGGGCCCCTTAGCGCACCTAGGCTGCAAAAAAAGTGTCACACATGTGGTACCGCCGTACTCAGGAAAAGTAGTATAATGTGTTTTGGGGTGTATTTTTACACATACCCATGCTGGGTGGGAGAAATCTCTCTGTAAATGGACAATTGTGTGTAAAAAAAAATCAAACCATTGTCATTTACAGAGATATTTCTCCCACCCAGCATGGGTATGTGTAAAAATACACCCCAAAACACATTATACTACTTCTCCTGAGTACGGCGGTACCACATGTGTGGCACTTTTTTACACCCTAAGTACGCTAAGGGGCCCAAAGTCCAATGAGTACCTTTAGGATTTCACAGGTCATTTTCGTTTCAAGATTACTCCTCACGGTTTAGGGCCCCTAAAATGCCAGGGCAGTATAGGAACCCCACTAATGACCCTATTTTAGAAAGAAGACACCCCAAGGTATTCCGTTAGGAATATGGTGAGTTCATAGAAGATTTTATTTTTTGTCACAAGTTAGTAGAAAATGGCACTTTGTGAAAAAAAAAACAATTAAAATCAATTTCCGCTAACTTGTGACAAAAAAATAAAGTCTTCTATGAACTCATCATACTCCTAAAGGAATACCTTGGGGTGTCTTCTTTCTAAAATGGGGTCATTAGAGGGGTTCCTATACTGCCCTGGCATTTTAGGGGCCCTAAACCGTGAGGAGTAGTCTTGAAACGAAAATGACCTGTGAAATCCTAATGGTACTCATTGGACTTTGGGCCCCTTAGCGCAGTTTGGGTGCAAAAAAGTGCCACACGTGGTATCGCCGTCCTCAGGAGAAGTAGTATAATGTGTTTTGGGGTGTATTTTTACACATACCCATGCTGAGTGGGAGAAATCTCTCTGTAAATGGACAATTGTGTGTAAAAAAAAAAAATCAAACAATTGTCATTTATAGAGATATTTCTTCCACCCAACATGGGTATGTGTAAAAATACACCCCAAAACACATTATACTAATTCTCCTGAGTACGGCAATACCACATGTGTGGCACTTTTTTGCAGCCTAACTGCGCTAAGGGGCCCAAAGTCCAATGAGCACCTTTAGTCTTTACAGGGGTGCTTACAATGTAGCACCCCCCAAAATGTCAGGACAGTAAACAAACCCCACAAATGACCCCATTTTGGAAAGTAGACACTTCAAGGTATTCAGAGAGGGGCATGGTGAGTCCGTGGCAGATTTCATTTTTTTTTTTTTGTCGCAAGTTAGAAGAAATGGAACCTTTTTTTTTTTTTTTTTTTTTTTTTGGTCACAAAGTGTCATTTTCCGCTTACTTTTAACAAAAAAAATAATATCTTCTATGAACTCACTATGCCTCTCAGTGAATACTTTGGGATGTCTTCTTTCCAAAATGGGGTCATTTGGGGGGTATTTATACTATCCTGGAATTCTAGCCCCTCATGAATCATGTCAGGTGGTCAGAAAAGGCAGAGATGCTTGAAAATGGGAAAATTCACTTTTTGCACCATAGTTTGTAAACGCTATAACTTTTACCCAAACCAATCAATATAGGCTGAATGGTTTTTTTTTTTATCCAAAACATGTTTGTCCACATTTTTCGCGCTGCATGTATACAGAAATTTTACTTTATTTGAAAAATGTCAGCACAGAAAGTTAAAAAAAATCATTTTTTTGACAAAATTCATGTCTTTTTTGATGAATATAATAAAAAGTAAAAATCGCAGCAGCAATCAAATAGCACCAAAAGAAAGCTTTATTAGTGACAAGAAAAGGAGGTAAAATTCATTTAGGTGGTAGGTTGTATGAGCGAGCAATAAACCGTGAAAGCTGCAGTGGTCTGAATGGAAAAAAAGTGCCTGGTCCTTAAGGGGGGGTAAAGCCCACGGTCCTCAAGTGGTTAAAGGACCACTATCACAAAAAAATGTAAAATTTAAGATTCACGTTTATAAAAAGCACATTTCTTCCAGAATAAAATGAACTATAAACTACTTTTCTCCTATGGAAAAAATGTGAAACAGAGTGGCACTACATGCGCTTATACAAAACTTTATTGATACAAAACCAGGCCCGTTCAGCAGCTGGGTAACCTCTTATAAAAAATTTGAAAACCACAATAGAACTGGAGGGAGCGCTCCTTCACATTATGTTTCCACCAATCACCATTGGGTTATTGCAGACAACGGTCTCCCAGCCGTAGCCTATGCCAACCGTGTCTGCCACCGATATGGTAAGATTGTATGTGGGCCCACCACAAATATTAACTGCAGACACTTGTGATGAATCAATCAAAAAAACCTCAAATGTCCATGTTCTGAAGCACTATCATCTGTAATGGACTTATGTCTGGTGCAATCATGTCCACAGCAAAAAAAGTCCTTGCACTGACTTGTGTGGCCTTGATAGCCCTCTGTGTGGTGTTGCCACAAACTTATAGATAGATGGTGTGAACCAGCTGCTGAACGGGCCTGGTTTAGTATCAATAAAGTTTTGTATAAGCGCATGTAGTGCCCCACTCGGTTTCACATTTTTTCCACAGTACTACTACCCCGGGTGGGCACTCCTCCTAGGAGTAGCGCTACAGTTACAGGTCTGCTCGCATTAATTACTATATACTGTATATACTCGGATACAGGTAGACCCCGTGTATAAGTGGACCCCAATATTTGACCCTCATAAGCTGTAATTTTTCAATCACCCATGTATAAGTCTACCCAGCAAAGTTAATGGCTGCACTTGGGGATCAGGAGGAGTAACTGGATGCATTGCATAAAATATTGTAGTCCTTAACCCCTCCTGGCCCCCAAGTACAGCCAATAACTCCTCTAGGACACACGTTAAACCATTAACCCTCTGCCTGTAACTCCCTCCCACCACCATCCAAATGCATGCAGCCTGCATCTTCCCCCTACCCATGCTGCCTGTAATTCCCCCCCTTCCTCCCACCATCACCCAAACACTTGATGCCTTTAATTACCACCTACCGTCCCTCCCACCCACCCACCATCACCCAAATGCTTGCTGCCTCTAAATCACCCCTCCCTCCCACCATCACCCATAGGGGGCCCCTGACCCTGTCTCCATTGCACCCCTCCTTCCCACCGTCACCCAAGCATTTGATGCTTATAATTACCCTCTGCCACCCACCATCACCCAATGGGAGCCTCTGTATAAATGTCCTACTTGCGCTTTGTAATCCTGTGGCAAAGTGATTACCGCGGCAGAAGGCATCACCCCTCATCAGCGTGCACTGCTTTCTCTTCTCCCTTCACCCGCGCTGACCTCCGTGCTTTAGCGTAGCTCCGCCTTCTGACATCAGGAGGCGGGGCTACGCTAAAGCACGGAGGTCAGCGCGAGCGAAGGGAAAAGAGAGAAAGCAGCGCACGCTGATGGGGGGGTGGTGCCTTCTGCCGCGGGAATCACTTTGTCACAGGATTACGAAGTGCAAGTAGGACATTGATGCAGACTCCTCTCATTGGGTGATGGTGGGTGGGAGGGGGCACACTGACATATTGGCTATAAGTTGGGAAATTTAGGACTACTGGCGTATAAGTCCACCCCCCCACTTTTAAACTTTGAGTCAGCCCTAAATTTCTCGACTTATAGCCGAAGATATACAGTATATACTTTTCTCCTATGTTGCTGTCGCTCACAGTAGGCTGTAAAAATCTGACAGGTTTTGGACTAGTCCATCTTCTCATTGGGGACTTTCAGTATTTCCTTTACACTACATTCCAAATTCTTCTTTTTTTTTTTTTTTTTTTTTTACATTAAAACCATTCCAGATGATTATGCAAACAATATTTCCCTCTAATTTTCCTAAATAGTGGATGTAAGTGGCAGTCAGCATCATCTTTTAGTCATCAACCATTAGAGCATAATTTAAATGTTACTGAACAAACCACTTCATGATAACGGAATGTTTAAAAAAAAAAAAAAAAAAAAAATTAAATTGCACTGTTCCAAATTATTATGCACAACAAAGTTTTTTTAACCACTTCCCGACCACCGATCAGCGGTGGGAGAGTGGCGCCGCCTAATGCCGATTGGCATCAAGTCCCGGAGGAGGGGATTAGCAGTTAAAGCACGCCTGCTCGCGTTCCCTGGCAAGACACAGAGCGGGGATCCGTCATCGGCCTGCCAGCCGTGATCAGAGCTGGCAGGCTGTTCGAAAAAAAAGTAAAGCAATTTACATGTGTACAGCGCTGTGGTCTAGCGCAACGCTGTACAGAGGAAAGCCCTGTTACTTAACTGTCCCCTGGAGTGGCTCACAATCTTATCCCATACATAGGCTGATGCCTGTGTATGCATCATGTAGTGTATGGATCGCAGTCAGGTTAAATTTACGAGGGAGAAAGGGAGGGGGAAAAAAATAGGATTTTTTTTTTTTATTAAAAATTTTTTTTTAAATTAATAAAAGCAAAAATTGCAGCAGTAATCAGAGACCACCAAACAAATGCTCTATTAGTGGCAAGAAAAGGAGGTAAAAATTAATTTAGGTGCCAAATTGTATGATCAAGCAATTAACCATTAAAATGGCGAAGTGCTGAATTGAAATAAATGGCCTGGTCACTAGGGGGTATCAACCTGTGGTTCTCAAGTGGTTAAAACATTTTATAGGCTGTAAAGATCTGAAAATGGTCATATGTTGAATTTGCAGCATTTGGAGGTCATAATGCTGTAATCAAAATCTATTTCAATCAAAAACATCTTAACAAGTCCTGTGTTAACATGGGACCCTTTATTTGATAGCAGCTTCAGAATTCTTGCATCCATTGAGCGTGAGTTTGAGAGTTTCTGCTTTAATTTCTTTGCAGGGTGTCAGACTAGCCTCTCAGAGCTGCTGTTTGGATGTAAACTGCCTCTCACCCTCATATATCTTGTTTCTCGGTATGATAGAGGTCAGGGGAGGATAGGGGCTACAGTAGGAGTTCCTGTTTTTTTTTTTATACTGATAGCAGCCTGTGATGCAGAGGTATTCCTTGCAGCATTGTCATGCATGAAGATGATTTTGTCACAGAAACCATGGTTCTTCTTTAAAGGAATACTGTAGGGGGTCGGGAGAAAATGAGTTGAACTTACCCGGGGCTTCTAATGGTCCCTCGCAGACATCCTGTGCCCGCGCAGCCACTCACCGATGCTCCGGCCCCGCCTCCAGTTCCCTTCTGGAATTTCCGACTTTAAAGTCTGAAAACCACTGCGGCTGCATTGCCGTGTCCTCGCTCCCACTGATGTCAGCAGGCGCATACTGCGCAGGCCCAGTATGGTCCTGCGTGATTTGTTTTTTACTGAAACGCGATCGCGCCGCAAACACCGGGAGATTTTTTTACTTTGCACACTATAAGCGTTTCCATTTTTTTTTAAGTGCTGGCGATTTTAGAAATCGCCCTAAAAGCGCTCATACAATGTTTTCCTATGAGTGTTCACATGTGAGCGTTTTGATTTCTTTTAAATTGCAAACACGCTGCATGTACCATTTTTTTTTTAGCGTTTTGGCTCAGTAGAAGGTATAGGGAAATCGCAAAGCAGTTGGAAAAAGCATTTTGTATTGAAATTTCCTGAGAGATTTTATGAATAAATGCATTGTATTTATTAATTCCCTGGTCAAACCGTTCACTTCCTGACTGACATCAGGAAGTGAAAAAACGAATCGCTCGATAAAAGCGTTTTTTTTTAAAGCCCAAAGTGCAGGGAAAAGCTCTTTTAACAAGCTCAATAAATCGCTCAGTGCTTGCGATAGCGCTGAAGTTTTATTATGTGAACAAAGGCTAAATGTCAATTCTCAAATACTACAGCAGTGATAAAACGGTAAAAATGGTCAGTTTTTAAAGAGGAACTCCAGTGAACATTTTTACTGCTGGTAGGTGATGAAGCTGATGCATGGTTTTTGGCAGTTGTAAACAGCTATTTCCCACAATGCCGCAAGGTTCACAGACAGGAAACTGGCAAGAGTACGTACTTTTCTTGTTTCTTGTGGGAGGGGTTTCACCACAATATCAGTCATACAGCGCCCCCTGATGCTCTGTTTGTGAAAAGGAATAGATTTCTTATGTAAAAGGTGGTATCGGCTACTGATTGGGATAAAGTTACATTTTTGGTCGGAGTTTCTCTTTAACCATCTTAGCGGTATGGACGAGCTCAGCTTGTCCATCACCGCCAATGGCTGCCGCTCAGGCCCTGCTGGGACGATTTTGATGAAATAAAGAGGAGCGCACGCAACCGGCACTTTGCCAGCCGCGTGTGCTACCTGATCGCCGCCGCTCTGCTGCGATCCGCCGCGTGCAGCGGCAAAAGAGGGTCCCCCCAGCCGCCCGAGCCCTGCGCAGCCGGAACAAATAGTTCCGGCCGGCACTAAGGGCTGGATCGGAGGCGGCTGACGTCAGGACGTCGGCTGACGTCCATGACGACACTCCATGGCGACGAAGAAAGCCAAACAAGGAAGGCTGCTCATTGCATTCAGGAGCGCCCTCTAGTGGGCTTTCATGCAGCCAACTTTCAGTTGGCTGCATGAAATCGGTTTTTTTTTATTAAAAAAAAACCCTCCCGTAGCTGCCCTGGCGATCTTAATAGAACGCCAGGGTGGTTAAGACCCGCTCTGAGCTGTCAGTAACTTGCATCAAACATGTGGAGAAACTGGTCGCCCAGGAAACTCACAATAAACAAGAACTCCTTCGATTGTGTTGAAAATGACAGACAGTAGAAGACAGCCAATAAGAAGAGCCTCCAACGTCCTGCTACTCACTCCACTGGTGCCGATACACTGCCCGGTGTTAGCAGTGCCTCCCTCCACCCTCATCACTCTGGCTGCCTGACTTCGCTATTAGGAGACCCTGTCCAGGTTCGTGTATATATAACCACACTGACATTGCCTGGTTTATAGTAGCTTGTCCATATCTTATGCACTTTATATTTGGCAGACCTGCTCATGAGCAGATTGTCTTTGATAGCACATACCTATTCTTATTTCTTGGCACTTGATGGAACTATTAGTACTTTATTCATTTATGGGCAGCTATTCCATGATAATACCAGGATCCGGGTCCCACTAGTCACCTCTGGGTTCACACGAACCAAGATGGGCGTTTATAGCAGCATTTAGGGCTCATTATCTAATTTTGGAGGTGAGGCACTTGAGACTTTTTCATATGCATGATTCCCACATGATTGTGTTGTGGATTCTTTGGTTTTTAAAGTCAATGTTACCCCTCCTAAAAAAACAAAAGTCAGATACTCGCCTGAGGAGAGGGAAGGCTCTGAGTCCTAATGAGACTACCCTCTTTTCTCCCGGTGCCCGGTCCCGCGCAGGATGCCCCGTAGCAGTATTCGACCAGTTCGGTCAAATACTGCCACTTCCACCGCCGACGGAAGGTTTCGGAAGTGTTCGGGAGCACTCGGGCTCCCGAAAATGGGCGTCTCCATACTGCACATGTGCGAACGCCCTCTATGACGCACTCACGCATGCGCAGTATGGAGCCGTCTGTCTTCGGGAGGGCTTGGCTCCAGAAAGACTTCCGAAGTACCCCGCGGTGGAGGATTTGCACGAAGGATCCTGAGGGCACTGGGAGAGGAGAGGGAAGGCTCATTAGGACTTAGAGCCTTCCCTCTCCTTAGGTGAGTATCTGACTTTTTTGTTTTTATAGGTCTGGTAACACTGGCTTTAATGTTTCAAGCATTCAATAAAATCTTTTGTATGATTAATGGTACAGCAATCTTTAGACCAGGGATTTCTTTTCTCCTTTTGTGTATACATGATACACTGCCCAGTGGGACTTCACATGTAGCAAATTACAGATGCAGGGAAAGACTACATTGAGAGAGGTTTTCTTGTACAAATCAGGTAAAAATGGCGCAGGAGTCCTTCTGGGAAAAACAGCACCGCCATAGGCCCCTATTATAAAACCCGCGATTAGCAGCAAACGGGATATTTAGGTGCACGGTGGTGGCTACTATCAAGCGCTTGCAGGCTCCAGAATGCACCTACTTTGCCGCAAGAAGTCCCTGCGGGTGCCGAAATTTACCCTGCTTGACGTTAATTGGGGGGGGGGGGGGGGTCTTAGGTTTAAGGCACCACTGGGGGGGGGCCTTGGGGTTAGGCATCACCAGGGGGAGAGGTCTTACGGTTAGGCACCGGTAGAGGGAAGGTTATGTGAGCGTAGAGTTAGGTTAAACATTGCTGATATTTTACTATCGGAATCCAGAAGTAGAATATCGCTAATTTTAGCGATATTCTAGTAGCAATTTTAGTGATATTCTACTAGCAGCAATTCCAAACTCCTTTTTTTTTTTCCCTCAGACACTTCCCTGTATCCCTTTAAGGTGGCCCATACATCAGGGGACATGGTGGCCGATCGACCATCCAATTCGATTATAATAATTGAATGAAAATCGGTGCCGCCAAGTGCAGGCTGAAATTGGTCGAATGGACAATGCTGTAAGATGTAGGGCCAAATTGCTTGATGTTGTGCGCAGCGGTATCGGCACAAGCGATGATAACCCAGATGCTGTGCCCAGTGCACTACACATTACCTGTTCGCCACTGCCAGAGTAACGGGGGCACGTGTGATGCCACATACCCATGTGTACGCAGGCAGCCACGTGGGACATGTGTATGGAGTTCGCCAGCAGGCAGTGGCAAACAGAAGACAGGTAATGTATAAAGCACTGGGGGGAGGGCAGGGAGGTTGTGGAAGCTGCACCACAGTGCCGACTCCTGAGCGATTGATCGGGAATCGGGCTGCGGTGTATGGGCAGGGGACAGCTCTCTCTACTCAGATTCGATTAGAGAGAGGATTTCTCTTGGTCGAATCTGCCCATCATCGCTAGCTGTATGGCAACCTTTAGAGGTGCAGAGAAATAAATAATACACAGAGAATCAGAGAAACAACCCGCATGTGATAAAATCTATTAGAATACAAAACGTTTTTTTAACCTCTTGCGGATCACAGGCTTACAACCCCTTAGTGACCAGGCCATTTTTTGCAGTTTAGCACTCTGCAGCCTTAACAGTTTGCTGCACAGCCATTCAACTTAGCACACAAATGAATCTTGCCTCCTTTTTTTTAACATCTCCATCCCTCCCTCCCTCTGAGATCCAGCACAAAGATCACCTCTCATAGGCATTAGCCTATGAGAGGGTTTGCGTTCTGAGTCACTCCAACGCACAGCCAAGTGACAGGGCTGTCCCCAGTACTGACCTGGGCTAGATCGCACTGCTGTGCAAATGGGCTGTTTTTTGTCTCTAACAGCCTGGCAGTCACGATCGCGGGCTGGCAGGCTGATCACTGATCCCAGCACTGTTTATTTACGGACGCTCGCGCTAGAGTGAACTCCCTGCAAATCTCGCGCATCGTAAGATTACGTACCCATGCGTGGTGGAGGAATAAGGAAGCCACTCTGCGCCCGCCATACTGTGTTAGGTGGTCGCAGAGTGGTTAAAATACAGCATGCGGTATTTTCTTGCACAATAAATGTTTACCGAACATCTCTCTCAGAATTGAGGCCATTGTGTGCATATTGGTAAAATTACAGATATTATACTATTGGGCAGTGGTAATTCCAATAGTAAACTAACCCCCTGTCCTCACACGAGCCCTCCCTCTAGCACTGCCTAAGCCTAAACAACCCCCGATACTTAACCGACTGTGTTCCTCCTCAGACACAGATACCAAACCTTAACTGACCCCCTCCTCAACCGATGCCTAACCCTAACGACCCCCTGCTTATGCCTAATACTAACCTACCACCACTGATGCCGAAGCCTAAGTTCCCACCTACTGATGCCTAATAATAGTCTGCCCCCACTGATGTCCACGCCTAACCACCCCCTACTGATGCCTTATACCAAGCTACCCCCACTAATATAATCCCCCCCCCCCCCCCCCCCACTGATGCCTAACTACCCCACTGATGCCCAGTACACAGGTGAAATAAAAGTGGGGGGACATCTAGTGGCTAAATAGTAAAATTACACCTACATACATAAAACATACCCATTAATTAAGCTCTTACCTCCCCTCCCATATTACCAAAATAAAAAACGTATAAAAAAGTGACCTATAAAATAAAAATACATGGTTACCTTAGGAACTCAACTTTTTTTGATATATTGTATATATGTCATGATGGTATATTACTGATATTTTTGCAAATATGGGCTTGAAATTTGTAACGGAAGCAAAACAGAAAAAAATACACTTTTATCCTATACAATAAAACCTAACTGTCCCTGCGTCATCCACTTTCCCTGTCCGTGTTTTTATTGTCAACCGTTGGGCCGGGCCAGGGAGCAGAGCGGCCTTGTGCGTGCGCACTGACTGGAGGCAGTGGCGAAATATAACTACCTAGAGCCCTTTTTTTTTTTTTTTTTTGCTTTCAAATTTTTTTTCAATAAAAGACAAAACCAGGGTACAGGAGGTTTGCATCATGTCTGAATATCTGTTAACAACACGTGTTATAAGATTTTGTACATACTCAACTGGATCTCCTGGGGATAACATTGGGAAAGGTACAACCGGCATTGATAATGGCCACCGGAGCGGCTAATTCACACATAAAATTCAAACGGATGCTGGCAGCAACGAGGCAACATGTACCAGCACCCTACATTGTCCAAACTTATTGCAAAGGGCACATTTTGCGGGGAACCATCTTAAAGAGGAACTGTAACATGAAAAGATCCCCTGGGGGGTACTCACCTCGGGTGGAGGAAGCCTCCGGATCCTAATGAGGCTTCCCACGCCGTCCTCCATCCGTCAGGGGTCTCGCTGCAGCCCTCCGTGGAGTCCGGGCAGCGGTGACGTCAATATTTACCTTCCTGGCTCCTGCGCAGGCGCTCTGACGGCTGTCGGCTCCGAACTATACGGAAATACCCGATCGCCGTCGGGTCCGCTCTACTGCGCAGGCGCAAGTTTCCTGCGCCTGCGCAGTAGAGCGGACCCGAATGAGATCGGGTATTTCCGTGTACTTCGGAATGGAAAGCCGCCACAGCGCCCCCGCTGGAGCCAGCAAAGGTAAATATTGAAATGACAGTCAGCACAGTCGCCGGCTGTTCGGAGGGCTGCGGCGAGACCCCCGTGGGACAGAGGACGGCGTGGGAAGCCTCATTAGGATCCGGAGGCTTCCCCCACCCGAGGTGAGTACCCCCCAGGGGATCTTTTGAATGTTACAGAGTCTCTTTAAGAGCTGATGGGTCAATAGCTCAAGGACTACAAATTGCCTGAAGTAAGATCAGGATGGGGGGAGGGGTTAAGATAGAGAAGGAGCAAGTGAAAATGGAGAATGAGGTGAAGTAGAAGGGGAAAGAGTAGGAAGTAAAAGGTAGAAGGAAAAGGAGAGAAAAAGAAAGAAGGTAAGAGAGAAAGGTCACGGCCGGCTTGCCGTCGGTGTAAAAGGGGGAAAGTCGTTAGGAGCCTCTGAATTAGACCTCAGTGATATATTGTGGAATCCATTGGGAATAATTGAGGAAGTAGGGTTTCCAGATTGTCTCAAACTTAGGGAGAGCGTCGTCCAGAATGGCCTTCATCCTGTCGAAGCATAGCGCGGAACTCAAATTTGACTTAAAAATGTCAAAAGCTAAAGTTGGGGATCTCCATGAGCGGGCTATTACCCTCTTCGCCGCCAAGAGCACATGTTGAAGAAGTTTATATTGAGGAATGAATGGACAGGTCTTGGGGCTTCATGCCGAGCAGGGCTATCTGTGGTAATTTGGGAACTTTTTTTAAAAAAAATCTGGTGTAGATTACCTGGTATATTCTTATCCAAAATCTGCGTACCTTTTGGGCACTGCCACCAAACATGTAAGTACCCGGTTGGCGACAACCCCTGAAGCAACTTGCATGGACATTCGCAAAGCGGTCTGGTGTTAAGTACCACCTGAGAAAAACTTTATATTGCGTTTCCACAAGAGATGCACTAATCGAGCACCCTGGATACCCACATCTACATTAAAGGGAACCTAAACTGAGAGGGATATGGATGTTTCCTTTTAAACAATACTAGTTGCCTGGCAGTCCTGCTGATCTCTTCGGCTGCAGTAGTGGCTGAATCACAGACCTGAAACAAGCATGCAGCTAATCCAGTCTGACTTCAGTCAGAGCACCTGATCTGCATGCTTGTTGAGGGGCTGTGGCTAAAAGTATTAGAGACACAGGATCAGCAGGAGAGTCAGGCAACTGGTATTATTTTTAAAGGAAAAATCCATATCCTTCTCAGTTTTGGTTCCTTTTCAATATCCTGTTGTCAGCATAACAGACTCTTCCTATATCTATATATTTCTGTATAGTGGTATGCAGCCCTGCCCTCCTGGTGATGTCACAGCCTAAGCTGTTGAACTACCGTATTTTATGCCCTATAAGACGCACTTTTTGTTCCACAACATTTTGGGGAAAAAGTGGGCGCGTCTTATGCAGCGAAGGTATGGATTTCGGGATGCAGAGGTGCACAGGGAAGCGGTATATACATTACCTGCTCCTGCCCCCGCGCTCCTGGCTCCAGTCCTGCTTCCCGATCCATTTCTCCCATCCACCGATGCCTGCTGCTACAGCCGCCGCGCTCCTGGCTCCAGTCCTGCTTCCCGATCCATTTCTCCCATCCACCGATGCCTGCTGCTACAGCCACCGCGCTCCTGGCTCCAGTCCTGCTTCCCGATCCATTTCTCCCATCCACCGATGCCCGCTGCTGCAGCCACGAACATCGCTTGCCGGTCCTAATTAGCCGCGCAGGGATTACGCAATCAGCACACGTGCGCCGGGGACACGTATTCGTATGTGCATGCATGACCCTGGCGCACGTGTGTTGCTAGCGTATCCCTGCGCAGCTAATTAGGACTGGCTAGAGATGTTCTGCAGCAGCAGTGGTGGATGGGAGAAGAGGATCGCGCAAAGTAGGACTGGAGCCAGCATTCCGGCGGCAGGAGCAGGTAATGTACTGTATATACTCGTCATGCTGCCGGGACAGGGGGACACGCACAGGGGGACATGGCTGGCACAGGAGGAAACAGCAGGCACAGGGGGACACAGGAAAAGCCAATCACTACACTGACCACATAGGGGAACATAGTGAGACAACAGCCAATCATTACACTGTCCCCTTATGTGGTCAGTGTAATAGTATGTAGTGGAACTGGGTGGGGGTGAAAAGTCCTTAAGACGCCCCTGCATCGTAGACTCACCTAGGTTTAGTTTTTTATTTTTATCCTGATTTTTGCCCTCTAAATCTGGGTGCGTCTTATATGGTGAAAAATACGGTACGTGGAATTCTCCTCCCAAAGCATTCTGGGAGAACAGGTATTTTTCGAATGGCTTCAGAACATTGCCTATACAAACATTTGGCAGAGTTGCACCTCACAGCGCTAAAGATGCCACCACCTGTGATAAAATTTTAGACTGTAAAACAGGGTGAGGAAAGATTTTACAATGGGCAAACACTGACTAAATAATCTATGATCAATTTACGGTATACCTCTGCCTTTGGTAAACCGTCAATCATAAATCATAAACTTGTTTTATTCTGCATTACAGAAGCTAAACACGTTTGGCTTTTTGGAAACGCCGTGATAGTGGAAGCAAAAGGACGCGCCTATCGGGCGCCTTATGGCCTTGACTTGGGGTTACAGGAGAAAAACATCACTGTTCATTGGACGTGCAGGGTGGGCATGATGTGGCATCACTTACTTCCAGACCTGAAGAAGATGAAGCGCCACATGAAGTCTCCGGATGTCATCATCATCCATCTCGGGGAAAACGAACTGGAACGGGGAGTCTATGAATCCCTAAAAGAAACTGTCGCAAATAACATGCTTGAGGTCCGCTCTCTGTACAGTGACACAGTGGTTATGTGGTCACGAATGCTCTCCAGATGGGAATGGGGTCCAAAAAATCTTAGAAATCAGTGCAAAAGAGTCAACCAGGGTGTTGCAAAGAGGTCCACAGCGGGCCAGTTTCACGTGATTTACCATGGCCAGGTAGATGGCAAGATGCACCACCGTTGGAAAACCTTAAATGAACAAGGTTTGGTGCCAGAGACCAACGGGCCTGTGGATGCCGAGCTTGACATGATCAATATGAACTTCAAGGCCTCCGTAATGAGAGCATTAGCAATAACTTAGACGGCTGTGGCTTTTTGGCGGTTAACCTGCTGGCTTGGTGGGCTTGGCGTGGTCCAACATCATATCTGCAGGTCAGGAACATCCACCAGATGAGCTAAAATGTTTTCTCCACTCTTATTTGTCCTAAAGGAGGACTCAGTAAATAAAAGTTCTGAATTCCCACCGGTACTATTATTCTATAATTAGTACATTCAACAGTTTATGCCACTAGCTGCCCCTTAGATAAGCTAACGGTCAAACCATGCTAACCTAGTCCTAGTCTAGAATGGGATACCCGGTAGGTGCGCATAGACTTTCAATACATTTCTTGCTAAAATCTGCTGAAAGTGTGTGTGTGTGTGTGTAGTGTGTGGAGGGTTTCGATAGATGATGGTCTGAGAGGGATCTATCTGTTGGCCACATTGAGTATTGCATGGCCAGCTTAACCATTTCAGCCCGCGGGAATTTTTCACCTTATGCAACAGAGCAATTTTCACCTCCCATTCATTCGCTAATAACTTTATCTCTAATTATCACAATGTTTTCCGCCACCAATTGGGCTTTCTTTGGGTGGTAAATTTTACTAAGAATTATTTTTTTCTAAATGCATTTTAACAGGAATATTAAGAAAGAAATGGAAAAAAATAATTATTTCTCAGTTTTTGGGCATTAAAGCTTTAAGATAATACATGCTACTATAATTAAAACCTATGTAATTTATTTGCCCATTTGTCCCGGTTAGTACACCATTTAAATTTTGTCCCTATCACAATGTATGGCACCAATATTTTATTTGGAAATAAAGGTGCATTTTTTCAGTTTTGCGTCCATCACTATTTACAAGCTTACAATTTAAAAAATGTTCGTAATATGCACATTTAAAACGTTTAGCCTTGAGGTAACTGTTTACGGTTTTTTTTATCATTGTAATTTTTTTTATTAAAAATTTTATTTGGGTAATTTTTGGTGTCAGAAATAAACAGTTAATTTTAAATGTGATAATGTGTGTTTATTGTATTGAAAAATGTACAGTATGTAGATGTAGTTTAACTATTTGGCCACAAGATAGCCACATTGAGATTTTTTTTTTTATTCTCGCTTCCAGGAAGCGAGAAGAGGACGGGAAGCTTTTTTTTTTTTCCACAAAGACCGTGGCCTCTGTTAAGAGGTCGTTGGTTTTTCTGCTGGGATCTTAGATCAATGAACGGGAACCATGTTCCCATTCATTGATCTCCGGGCTACCGGGGGTGGCGCGGGAGCGCACCGAAGTAGGCATCAGCAGCACAGTAGCCGCCTACATAAATGGTTAAAGGACCACTATCACAAAAAAATTGTAAGATTTAAAATTCACATTTATTCAAAGTACATTTCTTCCAGAGTAAAATGAACTACTTTTCTCCTATGTTGCGGTCGCTCGCAGTAGGCTGTAAAAATCGGAAAGTTTTTGGGCTAGTCCATCTTCTAATGGGGGACTCTCAGTATTTCCTTTACACCACATTCCAAATGATGATTTATTTATTTTTACATTAAAACCATTCCAAATTATTATGCAAATTATATTTCCCTCTGATTTTCTTAACCTCCCTGGCAGTCTGATTCCCGCGGCCCTGTGGCTACGGGAAGGTTTTTGTTTTGTTTTTTGCAAACAAAAATTTCTATCATGTAGCTAGCCTAGCGCTAGCTACATGATGCCCCCCTCGCTGCGGCGTCCCTCCTACCCCTCCGATCGCCGGCGCGCTTGCCCATAAGGAAATCCCGTTCGATCCACCCCTCAGCGCTGCTTGGCACTGATTGGCCAGACTGCGCACGAGGTCTGGGGGGGGCCTTTAACGCGGCGGCGATCGCGGTATACATGCAACTAGCAAAGTGCTAGCTGCATGTAATAAAAAAAAATTACGCAAATCAGCCCAGCAGGGCCTGAGAAATACTCCTGCACGGCATAGCCCAAGCTCAGCTCGGGCTTACCGCCAGGAAGGTTAAATAGTGGATGCAAGTGGCGGTCAGCATCATCTTTTAGTTATCAACCATTAGAGCCTCCACATAACTGGATGGTTTTTTGTTTTTTTTTAAAATAAACTTAACCGTGTTAAACCCCGCTTAGTGACCAGGCCATTTTTCCCTAATTGGGCCACTGCAGCTTTAAGGGTTCGCTGCAGGGCCGTAAAACTCAGCACACAAGTGATCCCCACCCCTTCTCTCCCCACCAACAGAGCTCTCTCTTAGTGGGGTCTGATGGCTCCCCCAATGTTTATTTTGTTTTTTCAAAATATTTACAATTTTTTAAATAAATGTACTTATTTTTTTTTTATTAATTTTCTCTCCCTCCCCCAGTCAGCTTATCACAGCAATCAGCTGCAATAGGCTTCAGCCTATCACAGGGGATCACTCCTATGTCTTCCCCGGGGGACAGCCGTGTCACACGGCTGTCCCTAGTACATCGCTGCCTTAGATCGCAGCACTGTACTGAGTTATTAGACGGCACTTTCGTTGGCTAACAGTCTCCGAGCGGCGATCGCCGCTGTGTGACTGATGGTGGGGCGGAGCTCCGTCATCCATGCGGAGATGCGCATGATCTCCTGCAAAGCCCATTCACAGCCGTTCACAACTGGCGTGGAGCGGTCCCTGGGGCTGCTCACACCAATCGGCGTGGAGCAGTCGTTAGGCAGTTAAAATGCTCTATTCCAAATTACTACACACAAGAGTTTTAAAACCCTTTTTATGCTGTAAAGATCTGAGAACGGTCATTTGTTGAAATTGCAGCATTAGGAGGCCATATTTACTATAATCAAAATCTATTTCGATCAAAAAAACCTTAACAGATCAAGTTATTTTTTAACATAGGACCCATATTTGATAGCTGCTTCCGAATTTTTGCATCCATTGAACTTGTGGGTTTTTGAGTTTTTGCTTGAATTTCTTTGCAGGATGTCAGAATAGCCTCTCAGAGCTGCTGTTTGGATGTAAACTGCCTCCCACCCTCATATATCTTTTGCTTCAGGATGCTGCAAGTTTCTCACTATGATCGAGGTCAGGGGAGGATGGGGCCACACTATGAGTCTCTCTCCTTTTATGCTGATAGCAGCCTGTGATGCAGAGGTATTCCTTGCAGTATGAGTCTGTGCATTGTCATGCATGAAGATGATTTTGTCATAGAAAGCACGGTTCTTCTCTAAATACCATGGAAGAAATCGGTCAGTCAGAAACGCCACATACTTTTCAGAACTTTTTACACCTTCAGGGGCTGACCAGCTCCCCCCCCCTCCCCCCCATGATTCCGACACAAACGATAACTCCCCCATCTCCTTGCTGAAGTCACAGGCTTGTTGGGACATGGTGGGCATCCATCACTCCATTCCTTTTGACCATCCAGGGTTGCACGGCACTCATCAGTAAACAAGACTGTTTGAAAATGATTGTTGTAGTTCTGGGCCCACTGCAGCCACTTCTTCTTGTGAGCATTGGTTAGGGACGGCTGAATAGAAGGTTTATGCATAACTGCAATCCTCCTGCACCTTGATGTTCACAGAACTCCAGGGGCACCATCTGCTTCAAATACCCGTTTGCTGCTTTGTTATGGCATTTTAGCAGCTGCTCTCTTAAAGTAAACCTCCGGACTAAAAATCGACTCAGCAGCACTAAAAAGGCTTGGTGTTTCTTTAACAGTTTCACAGCATCAGAACTTTGTTTCTCTTATAGAAGCCTCATTTTTAGCTGCACAGAAGAAAACTGCCCGGGCTTTTTTCCCCTGATGCTGTGCAAAGCATGATGGGATTTCTGATGTTGTTGTTCTTTCTGCTGTTTATTTTTATTTTTTTTTACATTTTGAATTTGACATTTGAAGCCTAGCGTGTGCAGCTGGGAGGGGTGATCAGGACACAGGGCAGTTGGAACTGTGTCTTATGCTCCCTGTCGCCTCCTTTCAACTAAAAAGATGGCTGCCCCCATGACAAAGATGGCAGCCCCCATGAATCACAAACATTTGCCTGTTCTTTTAAAACAAGGTGGGTAAGAGATTATATCTATCTATTCTAATTAACATAACTAATGTCACTTGATGACAGTATGTTTGTTTAGGCTGGAGTTCCTCTTTAATCTGATGTATTGTCTGGAAGAGACCTTACTCATATCTGCACAGACCCGCGTGTCAGCCAAAAATCTTTTACCAGTACGATGATCCCACTTAAGTTTTTGTGAAATATCATTTCACCTATTTCATGCTTTTCGGCAGCAGAGAGATCCTTTTGTCTTTCTCATATTTCTTGAAAATGGGGTCTGTTTTAATAATGTGGAACATCCTTCTTTAGTAGTTTTTCCTTTATTGGGCTCACCTTGGAAACTACTTTAAACAGGTTTTAGAGATTAATTTCAGTGATCAAAAGAGCCCTGAGACGCAACACCATCCATGATTTTAATTAAAAAATAAATAATTTAATCTTTGACAGTGGACCCAAATTAAAAATACAAGATTTCAGAAATGAAATCTATTTTCTAAATTATAATAATAAAATAGCAGCCTTTTTTCAGCTGCATGATGACAAATATAAAATATTTTACATTTATTGGAGGAATCCCTCCCTTCCTTTCATATTGCCGGGACAGAATCCGGCAGTCTGCTGGAGTAGGTAGTGTCCGGCAAAGGAGGAATTGCTAATGGCTGCCACCTGTATAACCCGAGTAATGAAAAGAGGAGGGTGAAAACTGCACTGAAATGCTCATAGGCTTGAAGGAGTATTTATTTATCTTTGTATGTCAGAGTGGTGCAACTAAATATTTTGAATTAAAAAAAAAAAAAATGTTTGGTTTGGGTCCGCTTTAAATACAATTTGCATAATAATTTGGAATGCAGTGTATTCTTTTTAAAATTATTCCCTGGAAAGTATTTATACAAAGTTGCAGGCCGGCCTACTTGCTTGTACACTATTGTGACAGCTGGACTGAGCAACTGGTCCCCAGGATTTGCTTTTGAAAATGAAGAAAACCCTTAGCATCCCCATTGTGAAGATTGACTAGTCCAACACCCTTAGCATCCCCGATGAGGAGATTGACTATTCCACAACCTGTCAGACCTGTCTTTACATCCTATTGTAAGTGACAGAAACATAGGAAATAAGTTATCTATAGTGCATCTTGCTCCAGGCTTATAATGTACTTTTTATACATATGCAGACACTTGCGTTTTACATTTTACGTCACCCATTAGGGATTGATGCTGTACGGACATGTGCCTAGCCTTGAGGCTAGCGATGTGTTATGTTGCTATGGAGGGATGAGGATCGGGCACCAGGGCAGTTGAAGATAGCAGTCGGGGGGGGGGGGGGCCTGTGCTATTTTTGTTCAATCTTTCTAAAGATTGTATGGTGTGTGTTAGATTGTCAATTTATTAATATACACACCCTAGCAATTTTGTCAGTTTCCAATCAGTTTTATCATAATTGGGGAAAAATTGAATGTAGGTATGTGGTACATTGGTTATATTTTTGAAATGTTACAATCAGTCAGAAAAATGTATTGCAATTCTTAAATTGAACAGATATTTAAAAAAAAATTATATGGTGTGTACTGTATATACTCTTCATGCTGCCGGGACAGGGGGACATGCACAGGGGGACATGGCTGGCACAGGAGGAAACAGCAGACACAGGAACAGCCAATCACTTCACTGACCACATAGGGGAACATAGTGAGACAACAGCCAATCATTACACTGTCCCCTTATGTGGTCAGTGTAAAAGTATGTAGTGGAACTGGTGGGGGTGAAAAGTCCTTAAGACGCCCCTGCATCGTAGACTCACCTAGGTTTAGTTTTTTATTTTTATCCTGATTTTTGCCCTCTAAATCTGGGTGCGTCTTATATGGTGAAAAATAAGGTATGTGGAATTCTCCTCCCAAAGCATTCTGGGAGACCAGGTATTTTTCGAATGGCTTCAGAACATTGCCTATACAAACATTTGGCAAAGTTGCACCTCACAGCGCTAAAGATGCCACCACCTGTGATAAAATTTTAGACTGTAAAACAGGGTGAGGAAAGATTTTACAATGGGCATACACTGACTAAATAATCTATGATCAATTTACGGTATACCTCTGCCTTTGGTAAACCGTCAATCATAAATCGTAAACTTGTTTTATTCTGCATTACAGAAGCTAAACACGTTTGGCTTTTTGGAAACGCTGTGATAGTGGAAGCTAAAGGACGTGCCTATCGGGCGCCTTATGGCCTTGACTTGGGGTTACAGGAGAAAAAGATCACTGTTCATTGGACGTGCAGTGTGGACATGATGTGGCATCACTTGCTTCCAGACCTGAAGAAGATGAAGCGCCACATGAAGTCTCCGGATGTCATCATCATCCATCTCGGGGAAAACGAACTGGAACGGGGAGTCTATGAATCCCTGAGAGAAACTGTCCTAAATAACATGCTTGAGGTCCGCTCTCTGTACAGTGACACAGTGGTTATGTGGTCACGAATGCTCTCCAGATGGGAATGGGGTCCCAAAAATCTTAGAAATCAGTGCAAGAAAGTCAACAAGGGTGTTACAAAGAAGTCCAAAGCTGGCCAGTTTTACGTGATTTACCATGGCCAGGTAGATGTCATGATGCACCACCGTTGGAAAACCTTAAATGAACAAGGTTTGGTGCCAGAGACCAACGGGCCTGTGGATGCCGAGCTTGACATGATCAATATGAACTTCAAGGCCTCCATAATGAGAGCATTAGCAATAACTTAGACGGTTGTGGCGTTTTGGTGGTTAACCTGCTGGCTTGGTGGGCTTGGCGTGGTCCTACATCATATCTGCAGGTCAGGAACATCCACCAGATGAGCTAAAATGTTTTCTCCACTCTTATTTGTCCTAAAGGAGGACTCGGTAAATAAAAGTACTGAATTCCCACAGATACTATTATTCTATACTTAGTACATTAAACAGTTTATGCCACTAGCTGCCCCTTAGATAAGCTAACAGTCAAACCACGCTAACCTAGTCATAGTCCAGAATGGGAGACCCGGCAGGTGCGCATAGACTTTCAATACATTTCTTGCTAAAATCTGCTGAAAGTGTGTGTGTGTGTAGTGTGTGGAGGGATTCGATATATGATGGTCGGAGAGGGATCTATCTGTTGGCCACATTGAGTATTGTATGGCCAGCTTAACCATTTCAGCCCGCGAGAATTTTTCACCTTATGCAACAGAGCAATTTTCACCTCCCATTCATTCGCTAATAACTTTATCACTAATTATCACAATGTTTTCCGCCACCAATTGGGCTTTCTTTGGGTGGTACATTTTGCTAAGAATTATTTTTTTCTATGCATTTTAACAGGAATATTAAGAAAAAAATTGAAAAAAATCATTATTTCTCAGTTTTCAGCCATTATAGCTTTAAAATAATACATGCTACCATAATTAAAACCTATGTAATTTATTTCCCCATTTGTCCCGGTTAGTACACCATTTAAATTTTGTCCCTATCACAATGTATGGCGCCAATATTTTATTTGGAAATAAAGGTGCATTTTTTCAGTTTTGCGTCATCACTATTTACAAGCTTACAATTTAAAAAATGTTTGTAATATGCATATTTAAACCGTTTAGCCCTGAGGTAACTGTTTACGTTTTTTTTTTATTGTAATTTTTAGTTTTTTATTAAAAATTTTATTTGGGTAATTTTTGGTGTCAGAAATAGTTAATTTTAAATATGATAATGTGTGTTTATTGTATTGAAAAATGTACAGCATGTAGATGTAGTTTAACTATTTGACCACAAGATGGCCACATTGAGATTTATCTTTTTTTTGTCCTTCTCGCTTCCAGGAAGCGAGAAGAGGACAGAAAGCTCGTTTGTTTGTTTTTCACAAAGACCGTGGCCTCTGTTAAGAGGTCTTTGGTTTTTCTGCTGGGATCTTAGATCAATGAACGGGAACCATGTTCCCATTCATTGATCTCCGGGCTACCGGGGGTGGCGCGGGAGCGCGCCGAAGTAGGCATCAGCAGCACAGTAGCCGCCTGGACGTGAGGATCACGTCTAGTCGGCATAAATGGTTAAAGGACCACTATCACAAAAAAAACCTGTAAAATTTAAAATTCACATTTATTCAAAGTACATTTCTTGCAGAGTAAAATGAACTACTTTTCTCCTATGTTGCTGTCGCTCGCAGTAGGCTGTAAAAATCTGACAGTTTTTGGGCTAGTCTATCTTCTCATGGGGGACTCGCAGTATTTCCTTTACACCACATTCCAAATGATGGTTTATTTATTTATTTATTTTTACATTAAAACCATTCCAAATTATTAGGCAAATTATATTTCCCTCTGATTTTCTTAAAGAGTGGATGCAAGTGGCAGTCAGCATCATCTTTTAGTCATCAACCATTAGCGCATAATTCAAATGTTACTATACAAACCTCTGCATGATAACAGGATGTTTTTTAAAAAATATACTTAACCACGGTGTTAAACCCTTAGTGACCAGGCCATTTTTCCCTAATTGGGCCACTGCAACTTTAAGGCCTCGCTGCAGGGCCGCACAACTCAGCACACAAGTGATCCCCACCCCTTTTCTCCCCACCAACAGAGCTCTCTCTTAGTGGGGTCTGATGGCTCCCCCAATGTTTTTTTTTTTTTTTTCAAAATAGTTTTATTTTTTAAATAAATGTACTTATTTTTTTTTTATTAATTTTCTCTCCCTCCCCCAGTCAGCCTATCACAGCAATCGGCACGATCTCATGCAAAGCCCAAACCCAGCCGTTCACGACAACTGGTGTGGAGCGGTCCCTGGGGCTGCTCACACCAATCGGCATGGAGCAGTCGTTAGGCAGTTAAAATGCTCTATTCCAAATGACTACGCACAACAGAATTTTGAAACACTTTTTATGCTGTAAAGATCTGAAAATGGTCATTTGTTGAAGTTGCAGCATTAGGAGGCCATATTTACTATAATCAAAATATATTTCCATCAAAAACACCTTAACAAACCAAGTTATTTATTAACATAGGACCCATATTTGATAGCAGCTTCAGAATTCTTGCATCCATTGATCTTGTGAGTTTTTTGAGTTTTTGCTTGAATCTCTTTTCAGGGTGTCAGAATAGCCTCTCAGAGCTGCTGTTTGGATGTAAACTGCCTCCCACCCTCATATATCTTTTGCATCAGGATGCTCCAAGTTTTTCACTATGATTGAGGTCAGAGGAGGATGGGGGCCACACTATGAGTTTCTCTCCTTTTATGCTGATAGCAGCCTGTGATGCAGAGGTATTCCTTGCAGTATGAGTCTGTGCATTGTCATGCATGAAGATGATATTTCTCATAGAAAGCATGGTTCTTCTCTAAATTCCATGGAAGAAAGCGGTCCACATACTTTTCACACCTTCAGGGGCCGACCAGCTCTCCCCCCCCCCCCCCCATGATTCCAACCCAAACAATGACTCCCCCATCTCCTTGCTGAAGTCACAGGCTCGTTGGGACATGGTGGGCATCCACCACTCCATTCCTTTTGACCATCCAGGGTTGCACGGCACTCATCAGTAAACAAGACTGTTTGAAAATTATTGTTGTTGTTCTGGGCCCACTGCAGCCATTTCTTCTTGTGAGCATTAGTTAGGGGAGGCTGAATAGAAGGTTTATGCATAACTGCAATCATCCTGCTCTCTTAATCTGATGTATTGTGTGGAAGAGACCTGCCTCATTTTGCTTTTATCTGCGCAGACCCGTGTGTCAGCCAAAAATCTTTTACCAGTACGATGATCCCACTTAAGTTTTTGTGAAATATCTTAAGGTTTTCATACCTTGTCCGAGGCATTCACCTATTTCATGCTTTTCGGCAGCAGAGAGACCCTTTTGTCTTTCTCATATTTCTTGAAAATGGGGTCTGTTTAATACTGTGGAACATCCTTCTTTAGTAGTTTTTCCTTTATTCTTTTTCTTTATTCTTTTTCCTTTATTGGGCTCACCTTGGAAACTACTTTAAACAGGTTTTAGAGATTAATTTCAGTGATCAAAAGAGCCCTGAGACGCAACACCATCCATGATTTTAATTGAAAAATAAATAATTTAATCTTTGACACTTAAAGTGGACCCAAATTAAAAATACAAGATTTTAGAAATAAAATCTATTTTCTAAATTATAATAATAAAATGGCAGCCTTTTTTTTGAGCTGCATGATGACAAATATAAAATATTTTACATTTATTGGAGGAACCCCTCACTTCCTTTCATATTGCCGGGACAGAATCCGGCAGACTGGTGGAGTAGAAGGTGTCCAGCAAAGGAGGAATTGCTAATGGATGCCACCTGTATAACCCTAGTTAAAGGGGAACTTCAGCCTAAACAAACATACTGTTATTAAGTTACATTAGTTATGTTAATTAGAATAGATAGGTAATATAATCTCTTACCCACCTTGTTTTAAAAGAACAGGCAAATGTTTGTGATTCATGGGGGTTGCCATCTTTGTCATGGGGGCAGCCATCTTTTTGGTTGAAAGGAGGCGACAGGGAGCATGAGACACAGTTCCAACTATCCTGTGTCCTGATAACCCCTCCCAGCTGCACACACTAGGCTTCAAATGTCAAATTCAAAATGTAAAAAAAAAAAATGCACCAAAACAGCAGAACAAGAACAAGATCAGAAATCCCATCATGCTTTGCACAGCATAAGGGGAAAACTGCCCGGGCAGTTTTCTTCTGTGCAGCTAAAAATGAGGCTTGTATAAGAGAAACAAAGTTCTCATGCTGTGAAACTGTTAAAGAAGCAGCAAGCCTTTTCAGTGCTGCTGAGTCGATTTTTAGTCTGGAGGTTCACTTTGAGGAAAGAGAAGGGTGAAAAGCATGCACTGAAATGCTCATAGGCTTGAAGGAGTGTTTATTTATCTTTGTATGTGTCAGAGTGGTGCAACTAAATATTTTGAATTTAAAAAAAAAAAGTTTGGTTTGGGCCCGCTTTAAATACAATTTGCATAATAATTTGGAATGCAGTGTATTCTTTTTAAAAGTATTCCATGGAAAGTGTTTATACAAAGTTGCAGGCCGGCCTACTTGCTTGTACACTATTGTGACAGCTGGACTGAGCAACCGTTCCCCAGGAATTGCTTTTGAAAATGAAGAAAACCATAAGCATCCCCATTGCGAAGATTGACTAGTCCAACACCCTTAGCATCCCGATGAGGAGAATGACTATTCCACAACCTGATGAAACAGAGAATGTTTTCTCTGAGAAACGCGTTGTTTACTAATAAATAAGCCCCTTTTTATACCTTACTACCTCACCACTCTCTATTTTATTTGCGGCAAGTCACAGCGATTATATCTGCTAGCCGCACAATACTACTCAGTACGCTACTGACATCGCATAGACGCCGCTCACTCTCGTTCGGTCCCGCAAGGTGAGCGTGCGCCAGGATCTAACGTTTGGCCTGCCTACAGCCTCCCTGGAAGTGTCCTAAGTGAGAACTGGACTCCCTGGTGGCCCTCTGGATCCTCCGCCTGGAGCTGGATCGTGAGCCTGGTCCCTGGCCCCTAAAGGGACAAACGCTATCAGAGGCTGTGTCCTACGAGCAGCCATTTCTGAACAGGTTAGACCTGTCCTTGGCAGGGTGGATGCTCCTATTTATTTGTCACTCAGAGCGCTCTCTCTTTTGCATGTTTTTACTTTCTCTAGTGGATACTGACAGCTGCCTAAGGAGGATTGCCAGATCGCACCAACAGGGAACTGTCTACATTCCCGATTTGCATTATTCCACAACCTGTCAGACCTGTCTTTACATCCTATTGTAAGTGACAGAAACATAGGAAATTAGTTATCTATAGTGCATCTTACTCCAGGCTTATATTGTACTTTTTATACATATGCAGACACTTGCGTTTTACATTTTACGTCACCCATTAGGGATTGATGCTGTACGGACATGTGCCTAGCCTTGAGGCTAGCGATGTGTTCTGTTGCTATGGAGGAATGAGGATCGGGCACCAGGGCAGTTGAAGATAGCAGTCGGGGGGCCTGTGCTATTTTTCTTCAATCTTTCTAAAGATTGTATGGTGTGTGTTAGATTGTCAATTTATTAATATACACACCCTAGCAATTTTGTCAGTTTCCAATCATTTTTATCATAATTGGGGAAAAATTGAATGTAGGTATGTGGTACATTGGTTATATTTTTGAAATGTTACAATCAGTCAGAAAAATGTATTGCAATTCTTAAATTGAACAGATATTTAAAGAGTAACTGTCAGGCTGCAAAAGCTAATTGAAACCTCTATTCTCCTGTGTTAAACAGTTTAGAAGGAAGCCAAAAAGGCAATACTGAAGTTAAAAATCTCTCTTACTTTGATGCTTGCTGAACAGCAAGGCTCGTTATTCCCAAGCTCCTAAGGAGGCTGGCAGGATGCATAACAGATACTGCAAAGCATTCTGGGGCTGCTTCTTCTCCCCACTGCATTCCCTTGGTCCTTCCCTATCCCGCCCTAAGGCTGCTTTCACAGTGAGAAGTTACAGGCTCATGTTACAGCAACTTGTAATTTGCAGCCAAGCTCACAACACTGAAAAATCTATGTGCTGTTCACAGGGCATATGTTCCGTTAGAGTATACTGCAGGAGTCCGCTATTGTTCCTAGCCACATGGCTAATTAATATTCACTGCACAGTTGAACCATTAGGCTCTTTGATCTTGATCTTTTTTGTGAGTGGAATCATCAGGAAGCAGGGTAAGGGAGGATATGACATCACAATTGGCTTCCTAGAAGACAGACAAACATGGAACCTGCCATGAGCTGTCAGGAGCATCATTTTCTGCAAAAACTATATAAAAATTCTGTGAAATCCAAACGTGGACAGTGAAATGCATATGTAATGTAAGTACAGCCAATATTTAGCTACTGATATATGTGTGTTTTTCTCTGAGACCCTGTACCTAACAGCTCCTCTTTAAAAAAAATTGTATGGTGTGTGGCCACCTTTACACTGATCAAAAAAATAAAGGGAACACAAAAATTAAGACATCCTAGATCTGAATGAATGAAATTTTCTTACTGAATACTTCGTTCTTTACATAGTTGAATATGCTCACAACAAAATCGCACAAAAATTATCAATGGAAATCAAATGTATCAATCCAAGGAGGTCTGGATTTGGAGTCAAACTTAAAATTAAAATGGAAAAAAAACACTACAGGCTGATCTTTGTTGTAATGTACTTAATACAAGACAAAATGAGGCTCAGTAGTGTGTGTGGCCTCCACATGCCTGTATGACCTCCCTACAATGCTTGGTCATGCTCCTGATGAGATTGCAGATACTCTCCTGAGGAATCTCCTCCCAGACCTGGACTAGAGCATCCACCAACTCCTGGACAGTCTGTGGTGCAACGTTGGTGGATGGAGTGAGACATGATGTCCCAGACGTGCTCAATTGGATTCAGGTCTGGGGAACGAGTGGGCCAGTCCATAGCATCAATGCCTTTGTCTTGCGGGAACTGCTGACCCACTCCAGCCACATGAGGTCTAGCATTGTCTTGCATTAGGAGGAACCCAGGGCAACTCACACCAGCATATGGTCTCACAAGGGGTCTGAGGATCTCATCTCGGAACCTAGTAGGAGCAAATGGAGGACTGTGCGGCCCCCCCAAAGAAATGCAACCCCACACCATTACTGACCCACTGGCAAACCAGTCATGCTGGAGTATGTTTTAGGCAGCAGAACGTTCTCCACGGCATCTCGAAGCTCTGTCACCCCTGTCACGTGCTCAGTGTGAACCTGCTTTCATCTGCAAAGAGCTCAGGATGCCAGTGGAGAATTTGCCAATCTTGGTGTTCTCTGGCAAATGTCCTGCACGGTTTTGGGCTGTAAGCACAACCCCCACCTGTGGATGTCGGGCCCTCACTCCACGCTCATGGGGTGTGTTTCTGACCGTTTGAGCAGACACATGCATGTTTGTGGACCACTGGAGGTCATTTTGAAGGGCTCTGGCAGTGCTCCTCCTGTTCCTCCTTGCACAAAAGCAGAGGTAGCAGTCCTGCTGCTGGGTTGTTGCCCTCCTACAGCCTCTTCCACATCTCCTGATATACTGGTCTGTCTCCTGGTAGCGCCTCCATGCTGTGGACACTACGCTGACAGACACAACAAACCTTCTTGCCACTGCTCACATTGATGTGCCATCCTGGATGAGCTGCACCATCTGAGCCACTTGTGTGGGTTGTAGACTCCGTCTCATGCTACCACTAGAGTGAAAGCACCACCAGCATTCAAAAGCATAGGAACTGAGAAGTGGTCTGTGGTCATCACCTGCAGAGCCACTCCTTTATTGGGGATGTCTTGCTAAATGCCTATTATTTCAAACTATTGTCTATTCCATTTGCATAGCCGCATGTGAAATTGATTGTCAATCAGTGTTGTTACCTAAGTGGTAGTTTGATTTCACAGAAGTGTGATAGACTTGGAGTTACATTGTGTTGTGTTTGGTCACACTACAAGAGCTTTTTGAGCGCAAGTGATTTCGAAAAGCTCTTGCTAATGCAATGATATGGGGGATTTTTTCAAAATCACATCCATCCAGTGTGAACACACAAGTAGAATAACATTAGCAAGAGCTTTTAAAATCACAAAGCGCTCAGGGGAGAAAAAAAGCTCTTGTGTGAACAAGCCATAAGTGTTTCCTGTATTTCTTTGAGCATTGTACCAGTATCTGCTGCCATCACTCAAAAAAGCATTGACCGATTTCTTTGAAACTTGGTATACAGATTCCTTACTACCTGGGATGATATGTTCTGGGGGTCTTGTGTTCCCCCCTGCACACCTGGGCAGAACCACAAACAGCCAATCAGATTTCATCCATTCACGTCAATGGAAAAAAAATATTCAGGTCTGGAGACTGAGATGGCCATTCCAGAACGTTGTACTTGTTCCTCTGCATGAATGCCTTTTTTGAGCAGTGTTTAGGGTCGTTGTCTTGTTGAAAGATCTATCCCCGGCGCAGCTTCAGCTTTGCCACTGATTCCTGGACATTGGTTCCCAGAATCTGCTGATACTGAGTAGAATCCATGTGTCCCTCAACTTTGACAAGATTCCCAGTCCCTGCACTGGACACACAGCATGATGGAACCACCACCATATTTTACTGAAGGTAGCAGGTGTTTTTCTTGGAATGCCGTGTTGTTTTTCCTCCATGCATAACACCCCATGTTATGCGCAAATAACTCAATTTTAGTTTCATCAGTCCACAGCACCTTATTCCAAAATGAAGCTGGCTTGTTCAAATGTGCTTTAGCATACCTCAAGCGGCTCTATTTGTGCTGTGGGCGGAGAAAAGGCTTCCTCTGCATCACTCTCGCATACAGCATCTCCTTGTGTAAAGTGTGCTGAATGGTTGAACGATGCACAGTGACTCCATCTGCAGCAAAATGATTTTGTAGGTCTTTGGTGCTGGTCTGTGGGTTGACTCTGACTTCTCACCATTCGTCGCTTCTGTCTATCCGAGATTTTTCTTTGTCTGCCACTTCAAGCCCTAACTTGAACTGAGCTGGTGGTCTTTCATTTCTTCAATATGTTCCTGTGGAAACAGACAGCTGAAATCTCTGAAACAGCTTTCTGTATCTTTCCTCTAAACCATGTTGATACTCTTCAGAGAAGAGTTAAGAGGAGAGACACTTAAAATTGACCCCCTTAAATACTCTTTCTCATAATTGGATTCACCTGTGAATGTAGGTCAGGGGTCACTGAGCTTAGGGCCCGTTTCCACTAGGAGCGGTGCGATGCGGCTACATAGCCGCATCGCACCGCAGGTGTCCTGACACACATGGACAGCAATGGAAGAGTTTCCACTGCGTGCATGTTGTGCGGAGCGATCCGAGAATCTGCAGCATGCTACAGATTCTCACACGGCCGTATCCGCCCGCAGCCGCGTCCCATCTCCTCCAATACACTTTCGCGATGCGATGCTGCTAGGTAGCCACATTCACATCACTTTGTAGTGGAAACCGGCCCTTACCAAGCCAATTTAAGTTGCAATAATTAGTTCTAAAGGTTTTGGAATCAATAAAATGACAACAGTGCCCACATTTATGCACCTGCCTAATTTTATTTAAACAGTTATTGCGCACTTTCTGTAAATCCAATAAACTTCATTTCACTTCTCAAATATCACTGTGTGTGTCAACTATATGATATATTTAACTGACATTTTTTTATCGTAACAACCAACAATTTATACAACAAATTCATGACGATTAACAAGGTTGCCCAAACTTTCGCATCCCACTGTATATACATACATTTAGCACAGTTGCACCTGACAGCACTAAAGATGTTTTTTTTACAGATTGTAAAACAGGTTGAGGAACGATTTTACAATAGGCAAAAACTGACTAAATAATTTATAATCAGATTACGATATATCTCTGCCTTTGGTAGACCGGCAATAGCTCAGCCAGCTGGGGTCCAAAGTCCAGCAGGAACTCCAGCTTTCTGAGGGCCATGTCCACCTTTTACTTTTTAAATAATTTATAAGTGATGTGAAAAATAAGCAATTTTATCAATTTTGTTATATTCAGTACAGTTCCTCTTTAACCTCTTGCGGACCGCAGTGTTAAACCCCCCTAGTGACTAGGCCATTTTTTGTTAATAAGGCCACTGCAGCTCTGAGGCCAAGCTGCAGAGCCGCACAGCACACAAGTGATCCACCCCCCACCCCCCCTTTTCCCCCACCAACAGAGCTTCCTGTTGGTGGAGTCTGATCATCCCCTCCAGTGTTTATTTTTTTTCTTATAAATATTATTTTTTAAATAAAAATGTGTATATATTTTTTTTCTTTTTGAATACCCTATCCAACCTTCCCCCCTCCCCCCCCTGCTGGCCAATCATTGTGATCGGCTGTAATAGGCTTCAGCCTATGACAGCGAATCACCGCTGCCACTCTGGAGGGGACAGCCGTGTCACATGGCTGTCCCCAGTACAGCGCTGCCTTAGATCGCAGCGCTGTACTGCCCTAATAGATGGCCGTTTTGCGATCACCGCATGGAGACTGAAAGGGGGGCGTAGCTCCGACCCTGAGCAGGAGATGCGCGCTCAGCGTGCGCGTGCACCATCTCCTGCTAGCCCCATAGAAGACCGTTCAGGCCAATGGGCGTGGAGCGGTCCTGGGGCTGCCGCGATGCTCACGCCAATTGGCGTGGAGCAGTCAGCAAGTAGTTAATGTTCAAGGTGTGGTATGGACTTAACATTTCAGATTTATGTCTCCCTGTCATAAACTTGTTTTATTCTGCATTACAGACGCTAAACACGTTTGGCTTTTTGGAAGCGCCTTGCTAGCGGAAGCTAAAGAACGTGCCTATCGGGCGCCTTATGGCCTTCACTTTGGGTTACAGGAGAAAAACATCACTGTTCATTGGAAGAGCTGGGAGGACATGATGTGGGATCAGTTGCTTCCAGAACTGAAGAGGTTGGAGCTCCATATGAAGCCTCCAGATGTCCTTATCATCCATCTCGGGGAAGATGAACTGGCATCCGAAGGCCGTCAGTCCCTGATAATCACAGGCAATAAGATCAACTCTCTGTACAGTGACACAGTGGTTCTGTGGTCATGGATGCTCACCAGATGGTATTGGGACATGAGAAAAATTAGAAATGTGAGCAATAAAGTCAGCAGGACTTTTAAACGATTTGGGCTCAGGTTTAACATAATTACGCACAATCATGTGGTAAACGCGTTGCAGCATCGTTGGAAAATCCTCAAGCAACAATTTTTTTCCCCAGACGATATGAAGCTTGTGGACGCCGAGCTGGACATGATCAATATGAACTTCAAAGCTGCCATTATGAGAGTATTAGCAATAATTTAGAAGGCAGTGGAGTCTTATGCTGGGCATACACGGATGCAATTCCGCGCGGAATCGAGCCACTGGCTCGATGTCCCCGCGTGCGTCCGGATCGATTCCCACTCGTCCCCGCGGGCACTGCCTTATCTTCCGCTCGATTCTGTCCATTGTCCGCCCGCAGGGATCGAGCAGCGAATCGATCCGCGCGTTGATCGGACCTGTCGGAAATTATCAATCGCGCCATCAGCGGCTCTATTGATAAGGACAAAACTGTCCATGTATGCCCAGCACCAGTGGTTGACCTATTGGCATGGTGGGCTTGCGTTAACCCTTGTACACCAAGTAAATATTCCACCCAACGGTTGTAACAACAAGAGTAGTGGGTTGGGACATGGAAACAAACACACGTGGAGAGAGCGACTCGGCGTGCAGTCTGTCGGCGTGCTCTGAGCTAAGGCAGTATATTGCAGCAACAAGAAGACACAGTGAAAAGCTCGGCACTACTATTGTTGGTTTATTGCTGATGCACTTGCATTCAATTCTTTGTCAAAAAAAGTTAATCTTGTGTAAAAATTATGACATTCAAGATAATACTTATTGTGCATAATATGAAGGGGATGTGGGATGGGCCAGTGGGTGCAGTTGGTTGTATTTCTGGAGACAACAGCTGTGGTCCTACATGATACAGTGGGATGCGAAAGTTTGGGCAACCTTGTTAATTGTTATGATTTTCCTGTATAAATCGTTGGTTGTTACAATAAAAAATGTCAGTTAAATATATCATATAGGAGACGCACACATTATATTTGAGAAGTGAAATGAAGTTTACTGGATTTACAGAAAGTCTGCAATAATTGTTTAAACAAAATTAGCCAGGTGCATAAATTTGGGCACCACAAAAAAGAAATGAAATCAAGATTTAGTAGATCCTCCTTTTGCAGAAATTGCAGCCTCTTAACGCTTCCTGTAGGTTCCAATGAGAGTCTGGATTCTGGTTGAAGGTATTTTACACCATTCCTCTTTACCAAACATCTCTAGTTCATTCAGGTTTGATGGTTTCCGAGCATGGACAGCTCTCTTTGGATTAGTTGTCATAAGTAGGGATAAAGTTATTGTTGATTAAATAGGGACATGCCTAAAATGTCAAAACTGATCTAGTTCATAAGGGGAAACAAGTTCTGGATGCGTAGTCTAGAGGTAGGCAGTGGAGGTTAGGGGAGGTTTGGATTAGGGAAAGGGAAGAGACTGAAGTTTGCATGGCTGAATTTGGGGAGTCGGAAGAAACAGGAACTCTTAAAGTGACCCTGGACACAGAACAAATAATGAGAGAGGTGATTCCTGTAGTGCTGCCTGCAGCTACCAGTAGACCATGTGAAGGTGAAACCAGTGAAAGGCTGTAGAATCTCCTACCAGACAGCTTCTTCTTAACTTGTCCCGGGAACACTGTCTTCTTCTCTGACCTCATTTATCTGTTCAGATGCCCCCACCTGCCCCTCCCTGACACAAGCCCAGCTATAGGACATACTGTAGAAGTTCCCACATTTTACACACAGCCCCTCCTCTCTGCACTCTGCTGACTGTATGGAATGATTTGCCTCTGGTGATGCCACATTCATTAGAAACATTTATAATTGTTAGGAGAGGACATTACTCTCATCACATACAATCGTCGTTCCACAGTCCAGCTTCTATGTGACATTGTGTTCTTTGTGCCACACCCATCACCATGTGTGGAATTGTGTGTAGTAAACATGTCTGAACAGCAACTCCGTTCCCTCAGATAGAGATGGGTGGGGCTCCTCTGAAAGGATACTGATTTTTTTTTTTTTTAAAGATACTTTCTGTGATTTTTTTCCCCCCTACTTTTGTGATTCTTTTAGTATTTTAGGTATAAACGTTGAATTGACTGTGGCGACATTGTTGATTTTAATAAAATGTTGTATTTTCTTTTAACACCAAAGAGTTGCAATGTGTTTTTGTTACTTATGGCTCAGAATATGAACCAGTATTTTTTCCCACCACCCATAACTCATACAAGGCCTGGCTAAATGCCCAATTGGCTGATTAGTCTGCTTTCCATGCAGGTTTATCATCATAAATACAGAGTTTGGGTGCTGCTTATACAGGTATCTTCCAGGTCCCAGAAAAACCCTTAAAGGAACCCAGAGATGTTAAGTTCTAAAGATTTGATAGTTACCCGGGGCTTCCTCCAGCCCCATAAGCTTGTCCCTTGGCGTCCGCAGTCTGCCGTTTAGCCGCGGTAATAGAGATTTTTTATTGGATTTTATGCATACATACAAACAAACAATTATTAACCCCACCCCCAACCCTCAAAAACCCCAACCCTGGAGGGCTCAAATATACAATGACAAAGTACATTTTATGCATTGTTAACGTATGTTTCAACATATTGTATTCCAATACAGTGTGATCCATATATATATATAATCAAATATATCAAACACTGAGACATATACATATTGTAGCTTTATCCATTTACCAGAATTCACAGGTATATATCTGAGACACTAACATTAATGTCCAAGTCTGGTATTACCGTCTCTGAGTTCTCTACCCATGTACCCCACACCTTAGCAAATTTCCCAGGGTGTCCCCTCACCTGATACGTCAGATTATATAGTGGCAGGTTTAAGTTAACTAAGTTTTTAAAAACACCAATGGAAGAAATTTTTGTTTCCATTTAAGCAGTATACATTTTCTGGCATAAAAGAACACAGTGAGCAGGAACAACCTCTTGTATTTGTTGCAAGTAGCATTGTCAATAATGCCAAGTAGCATAGCTTTGTAAGAGATCTCAACAGGGCGACCCAGGACCGTTGTTAAAAGGTTAGCTACTACATCCGTACATTCCCAAATACAATGAATAAAATTAGCATCCAGGCGTCCACATTTAAAATACCTTGAACTGATATGTGGGCCTATCCTAGCTAACCTGACCGGTGTATAATATGCCTGGCAAAACCATTTAATTTGAATTTGCTTGTCTTGCGCGCTAATGACAGACGACATATAGTGCATTTCAAATTCCACCCAATCAGTTTCAGTAAAACTATATATATATATGATTGCCATTTGAGTTTAGTACTCTCATATCTCTGGTAACCACCTTTTGTGCAAAGAATGGAGTAATATCTGGATATCTGCTTAGATGTATCTTTGTTCAGCATAAGGAGCTCAAGTTCCGAGGGTTCGACCCTAACACCCGAGGTTCCAATCTGGACCCTTATCGCGTCACGAAGTTGAAAATATTGGAAGACTGAATGACGTGGAAGACTATATTCACTTCTGAGACGTGCAAAAGTTTTAAGGTCCCCTGCCTCAAAAATTTGATTAATATATTTAATTCCATATTTAAGCCAAAATTGAACATTTTCAAATTTAAAAAGTTCTATCCCTGCGCCTCGCCCTCCTCAAAAGTGCCAGTTCATGTGTTCTACGTGCTGTAGCCCATTCATTATATGATTCATCACCAGGCGCTGTTTAGCCTCCAGAAGTTTAGATTAAGTAATATTATGTGAGGCCTGATCATTCTGTCTAAGGATTGATAATGAGGCCCTGAAGGCCCCACGTAGTACGGCTTTGCCTGCATCCCAGCATATCCCAAAATCTGTGGAGCCTATATTTTCTATCCAGAAGTGATCCATAGCCTCTATAGAAGGGTTTAGAACGGTTTGATCCTTCAGCCACCACGGACCCATTCTCCAGCAACCGTTTTGTTGTTAATTGAGCCAACGAATTTCACAAAACATGGGGGAATGGTCGGGTATACCATGGGGTAAGTATTTAATTTCCTCAATCAAAGGGAGTAAGTCATGAGTCCCCAGGCACATGTCTATGCGTGACTTTGATTTAAATTGGTCCGAGAAACAGGAGTAGTCTCTGCTGTCAGGAAAGTGCCATTGCCAAATGTCTATAAGTTCAAATCTGTCCAGCCATTCTATTAGATAAGGAAATGACCGAGTACTTTTGCTTAGTTTGTCTTTGATTGGGTCAATGACCGCATTAAAGTCCCCAGTGATAAGGACAGGGTTGTCCAGGCAGCTGTGAAGTATGATAGCAAGGGCTTCCAGTACTGAAACATTGAAGGGAGAAGGGACATACAATGAAACAATCGTAAGTGTCCTACCCTCAATATTAATAGTCACAATTGTGAAGCGGCCATTTGCATCCACCTGAACACCCTGCACCGTACCCGAAAATGATTTAGCAATCAACACCGCCGTACCTCTAGAGAAGGATGAAAAATGAGATATGTGGTAGCTGGACACCCAGGGTTTATTGAGAGACGGCACCCTCCCACCAGTAAGGTGAGTCTCTTGCAGACAGATAATATGGGGATTCAATTTTTTCAGATGGGCAAAAACCAGTCTACGTTTGATAGCATCGTTAAAGCCTCTGACATTCCATGAAATTATCCGAAGATTAGCCATTATCAAAACGTTGGAGAACGTTATTGACACCTGAATCTATAAAAAACAGCGGTAATAGGCTTAGTCGCGTCAGTCTGGGTCTACTGCACATGCGTGGGAGGTCCGTGCATGCACATAAGACCCAGACGGGACTCGACCGAGCATATTAAAGAGGCTAATCACGGCTGAACAGTTGACTGCGGTAGGCTTATGGGGCTGAAGAAAGCCCCGGGTAAGTATCAAATCTTTAGAGCTTAACGTCTCTGGTAAGCATACAGGAGGTAAAAAATACCGGAATGGAACAGGGTACGTGTTCATGTAATGGCGCAAATTTGGGTTTTTGACATGCATTCCTAATCTCCGTGCCTAAAATATATTATATACAAGATATCTCTAGACACCAAGTACTGGCACAACCAAAAAGTATCAGCGAAAAAGTTTGAAGAAAAAAAAATGTACATGGTCATGGAATGGGTTGGACCTTTGACTCATAAAGAATATTGCCAGCACATGCGCAGTTGGGGCCTGTTTATGTCACATGTATGCGCAATATGGCCTGATAAGACGCTGTGACCTTGCTCCGGACGACCTCCTTTGTGCACAAAACAATCACTTGAATAGTATTTCTAGGTCAAAAGTCCGACCCCAGGGGCTGGGGCCTAGTCCGGAATGAATAACAGCAGAACGGAGCACTACGGGGTGGAGGCGGTCTGCATGTGTGTGCTTTAAAGGTCATGTATGAAAACCTAGTTTTTTTACGTAGGGTGCTAAAAACATTTTTTTTAATGATGGAAATGCTAATAACTGTTTGTTTTATAAGCAGTTCTCATCCACTAATAATTATTATTATTTATTTATAAAGCGCCAACATATTCCATGGCGCTGTACAATGTAAGAAAACAAACAAGGGATACATAATTATACAGACAATGATATACATCAAATATGAGCACTGATACAAGATACAGCACTGCTGATTACAATTTGATTTATCATGATGACTAAAATGTATAAATGTCTAACAGAGTGCAAGCAATTAAATTAATAACATTCCATGACACAAAAGGGTGAGAGTCCTGCCCTTGCAAGCTTACAATCTAAATGGAGAGCTCTTAACGTGTACCTGTAGAGAAATAAGTGCCCCAAGTGTGTAGTCCCCTCAGTAGCAGGACTCTGGATAGTCCAGAGGCTTCCCCCATCGTCCTGCACCAGGCCTTTCCAGCGCTGTGTCCTCCTGAAAACCAGGGCTGTGGAGTCGGTACAAAAATCTTCAGACTCCGACTTCGACTCCTCAGGTTATGAAACCTCTGACTCCAGGTACCCAAAATGGCTCAGACTCCTCCACTCCTTAGTCTAATACTTACCAGGGCAGTGGATTTTGTACAAAAATCATCCGACTACCGACTCTGACTCCTCAGTTTATAAAATCACAGACTCCGGGTACCCATAATTGCTCAGACTCCAACTCCGACTCCACAGCCCTGCAAAACCCTCGACAAGCCCTGGCTGACGGCTCGCTCATGCACAGCAGCACAGTCCAGGTCTGGGTTGGCTTTTTCCACCAAAGCCTGAGCTGGTCCATGCCACTGCGCAGCTTCAGTGCAGAAGCGCACGTTCTCATATGGTTTTCTGGGCTTTGGGCGGCTGCAGACCAAGGGGCACCTGGATATGAAAGAGAGGTTATTACATATGAAAGAAGCTGGTGAAAGAGGGAAGGAAGGGCTGAAACCAACTAGAGCTAGTTTTTGAGCGATTCAAAACGCTAGATATTTCTCTAAACGTTTAGATAATGTTAACGCATGGGCCAAATTCCACTGGAGCGTTTGCGATTACCAAAATCGCTATCGCAGGACATGCAGCATTTTGGCGGCGTTAGCGTTTTTGCAATGTAAAGTATATAAACGCTGGCGTGATCGCTCATGAATTGCTGCACATAGCGATTTGTGTGCGACTTTAAATTACTGCAAACTGTAAAATAAATTATAATATATTGAAAGAACCAACCAGAATTAACCACTTAAAGTGAACCTCCGGACTAAAAATCGACTCAGCAGCACTGAAAAGGTTTGGTGTTTCTTTAACAGTTTCACAGCATCAGAAATTTGTTTCTCTTATACAAGCCTCATTTTTAGCTGCACAGAAGAAAACTTCCCGGGCTTTTTTCCCCTGATGCTGTGCAAAGCATGATGGGATTTCTGACGATGTTGTTCTCGTTCTGCTGTTTTTGTGAATTTTTTGTTTTGTTTTACATTTTGAATTTGCGTGTGCAGCTGGGAGGGATAATCAGGACACAGGACAGTTGGAACTGTGTCCCGTGCTCCTTGTCACCTCCTTTCAACCAAAAAGATGGCTGCCCCCATGAATCACAAACATTTGCTTGTTCTTATAAAACAGGGTGGGTAAGAGATTATATTACCTATTTATTTTAATTAACATAACTAATATAACTTAGTGACAGTATGTTTGTTTAGGCTGAAGTTCCCCTTTAAGCCTTAAGGGTTCTTTATTTTTTGCATCTGAGCAAGTTTCACCTCCCATTCATTTTCCAATAACTTTATCACTACTCATCACAATGAATTGGTCTATATCTTGTTTTTTCCGCCACCAATTAAAGGGAAGGTTCACGGTTCTAAAAAAAAAAAAAAACGGACTCACCTGGGGCTTCTTCCAGCTCCTGGCAGTCGATAGGTGCCCTCGGCGCAGCTCCTCTCCCTGCGGGCGTCCAGCGGTGAAGAAGCCGTCCTCGCCAAGTCGCTTCCGTGCACTCCACGGCGGGGGGTCACGTGGTGTAGAGACGTCATCGGGCCTGCGCAGTAGAGACCCGATGACGTCAAGTACATCAAGTGACCCGTGCCGTGGAACGCACATGACTCTGACCCGGAAGCCGACCTGGCGAGGTCGGCTTCTTCAGCGCTGGACGCCCGCAGGGAAAGGAGCTGCGCCGAGGGCACCGATCGACTGCCAGGAGCTGGAAGAAGCCCCAGGTGAGTGCAGGTTTTTTTTTTTTTTTTTTTTAGCAGCAACTGGATCTTCCCTTAAAGCTTTCTTTGGGTGATACATTTTGCTAAGAATTATTTTATTCTAAATCCATTTTAACAGGAATATTAAGAAAGTTTTTTGCCATTTATAGTTTGAAATTAATATATGCTACCGTAATTAAAACCCATGTATTTTATTTGCCCATTTGTCCCGCTTATTACACCATTTAAATAATGTCCCTATCACAATGTATGGCGCCAATATTTTATTTGGAAATAAAGGAGCATTTTTTCAATTTGCTTCCATCACTATTTACAAGCCCATAATTAAAAAAAATATATATTAATATACTCCTTTGATGTGCATATTTAAAAAGTTCAGACCCTTAACTATTTGTTTCTTTTGTTTTTTTTTTATTGTAATTTTTTTAGTAAAAAATTGTATGTGGGTCATTTTTGGTGTGGGAGGTAAACGGCTAATTATAAATGTAGAAAAATTTATTTATTAAAAAATAAATGTGGGTGTAGTTTTACTATTTGGCCCCAAGATGGCCACAGTAAAAAAAAGTCCTGGAAGCGTGATCGTACGCTTCCAGGAAAAAGAATAAAGACGGGGAACTTTTTGAAACTCAGAAAAACTGCAGCGTCTGATAAGACGCTGTCAGCTATTCTGCGGGGGGCTTTGATCAATGAAAGGGATCTATAATCCCTTTCATTGATCGCTGGGCTAACTGCCGGTGGCGGTGCGCGTAGCCCAACTGGACGAGAATGCTAATGGAATGGGAGGGGCTGCTGTACATGGATGCTACACATGGAAGAGGGGGCTTTACATGGATGATACACATGAAAGAGGGGGCTGCACATGGAATGGGAGGGGCTGCAGTACATGGATGATACACATGGAAGAGGGGGCTGCACAGGGAATAGGAGGGGTTGCTGTACATGGATAATACACATGGAAGAGGGTGCTGCACATGGTATGGGAGGGGTGCTGTACATGGATGATACACATGGAAGAGGAAGCTGCACAGGGAATGGGGGGGGGGGGGGGGGTGCTGTACATGGATGATACACATGGAAGAGGAGGCTGCACAGGGAATGGGAGGGGTTGCTGTACATGGATGATACACATGGAAGAGGAGGCTGCACAGGGAATGGGAGGGGTGCTGTACATGGATGATACACATGGAAGAGGGGGCTGCACATGGAATGGGAGGGGCTACAGTACATGGATGATACACATGGAAGAGGGGGGCTGCACAGGGAATGGGAGGGGATGCTGTACATGGATAATACACATGGAAGAGGGGGCTGCACATGGAATGGGAGAGGCTACAGTACATGGATGATACACATGGAAGAGGGGGCTGCACAGGGAATGGGAGGGGTTGCTGTACATGGATGATACACATGGAAGAGGGGGCTGTACATGGAATGGGAGGGGCTACAGTACATGGATGATACACATGGAAGAGGGGGCTGCACAGGGAATGGGAGGGGCTACAGTACATGGATGATACACATGGAAGAGGGGGCTGCACAGGGAATGGGAGGGGTGCTGTACATGGATGATACACATGGAAGAGGGGGCTGCACAGGGAATGGGAGGGGGGCTGCTGTACATGGATGATACACATGGAGGAGGGGGCTGCACATGGTATGGGAGGGGTGCTGTACATGGAAAATACACATGAAAGAGGGGGCTGCACATGGTATGGGAGAGGAGCTGCTGCACAAAAAAGGGAAGCCACAGCATACTGGGCCTAGGAGCACAAAAAGTATAAATCCAGCCTCTCACAGGTACACTTTAAAGAGGACCCATCAAGACTCCTAGCAGCATGTAATAAATTGGTCAGGATTTTATTATTATCCTGGTTTCAGTGACAGAAAGGCTTCATATATCTGTATATTGGCATGTGACCCCGCCCTCCCAGTGATGTTTAAGCTATGATGTCATACATCCTTGTCCCCCAGAGCATTCTGGCCCATTTGCAATTCACTTTTTCACCTGAGTTTTCACCTAGGAGATAATTTTTAATCTTCTATTTAAAATAACTTTTAAAACACTTTTCAACTAAAAAGTACCAAAAAGTAAATGAAAAAGTACTATCAAAATTATTTTGAACATTTTCTTGCTTTCTTGTGGCTTAAAGTGAACCAGAGACGAAGCATCCTTATGTATTTTACCATATATATCAGTGGGAACATTAGAGAAAACACCTACCCTGCTCTATGTTTCATTATTTACTGTTCAGATTGCTTCTTAGCAGCCCTGATAAAATCCCCGACTGAGCATTGTCTGGCTTCATTAGAATGACTCAGCTATAATGATTCCTGAGCAGAGCCACAAGGGGGCAGGCTTGGGCTTGAAAAAAACAGCACAGAAGACAGACCCAGCTATTAAGATTCCTGAACAAAGCCAGACTGAATACTCAGTCGGGGATTTTATCAGGGCTGATGAGAAGCAATCTGAACAGTAAATAATGAAACAGAGAGCAGGGTAGGTGTTTTCTCTAATGTTCCAATTGATATATATGGTAAAATGCATGAGGGTGCTTCGTCTCTGGTTCACTTTAAAATGCATTTTATCGACAAGTTTAAAAATATCACCCAGGAGAAACCAGTAAAGATGCTGGTGTCTCTCGGATTAGTTTAACTTGTAAATTAAAGTGAAGTAAAGTTTTACAATGGACAAACATGTTTACTGATTTATAAATGAATATTGTGAAAAAGAAATGTATTAATTCAAGAGACCCTGTAGTGATGTATAGTAGAATGCAGTAAATTATTCTGGATACCCCATTGGTATATGACTCCTGAAAGACTATCTAGAATTTATCCAGGTGCTTCAGATCTTTGTTGGAGGGGTTGTAACGAAAAGGGCACCTCAACACATTTTCAGGCACTGTCCTTTGATATCTCTTCTGGCAAGAAACCCAATCTCTAATAACATCCGTCACTGGTGCCCCAATTCCCCTGGATCTTTTAATTATGTTGCTAGGCAAAACCATATCAGGTGTTCCCTCACATAAAATGGGCCTTATCACTCACATTTTCACAGCCTCTAGACTCTGTATTGCTACGTCATGGAAAAATATTGCTCCCCCCACAATTTCTGAAGTTAAAACTAAAGTTAACTGGACTACTTTCCCCGAAAATAAGACAGTGTCTTATATTAATTTTTGCACCAAAAGATGTGCTGGGGCTTATTTTCAGGGTATGTCTTATATTTCTGTGAACACAAGTTCCTGTGCTGTGTGTCCTCCTGACATCCCCACTGTGACACTGACACCTTTTTCTCTGCTGGATCCACCTCTTGTGTGCCACTTTTTCCCCTTTGTACCTTTAGTATCCCCTGGTGCCCCTCTCTGAAACTGTGTCCTCCTCTATCCCGTCCACCTATGTCCCGTGTCTACTTGCCCGCAAGACTATGGGCTCCAGTAATAACACAAGTTTCCATATTGTTCCCCCTTAGTGCCGCTAGGACTTACTTTCAGGGTAGGGCTTATATTTTGAGTATGCTCAAAATTCCTGCTAGGGCTTACTTTCAGGGGATGTCTTAATTTCGGGGAAAGAGGGTAAAACTATGGAGCAGATGACAGCCTCTCTGAGGGACACTGAAACTAGATTCCACAAGATTTGGGACTCTTGGCCTTCGACCTCCTTTGACTATATGATCCCTCAATAGATTAACTGTACTCCTAAGGCTTATATGACTGCTTATGGTGATCCAGGGGAACATAGATACTTCTCTTTTACATCTCTACCCTCCCTATTCCCCTTCGCTCCCTTCCTATAACTCTCATATTAATCCTTCACCTCCCTCATTCAGGCCCTTTTCCCTACTATCTCATAGTCTCAACAAAAAATTGCTCTACAAGGTTTTAGGCCATCATGACTCACTCCTGTTGTAGTTCAGTTCATATTAAGACTGATCCTCCTACTCTCTACTTCTCTACTTCTTCTCTTCCTTTTTTTTTTCTTTTTTCTTCTATACGATTTTCCTTCATATTCTTCTCTTTCCTCTGCTCACCTCACTTACATGGACTTCTACTAAAGTCTTCCTATGGTCAGTACTCTCCTGGTCTCAACCCCTGAATAGAGTGAATTGATGTACAAGCCAAAAAAGAAGACTGGCTGAAGATTGTTTCTCCACTTTTCTTTTAAGGTATTACTGTTTCTACTGTACCTTACCCACTGCATTCACGATGTTACGCGGTATCTTGACTGTTTTGTACGCTTTCTCTTTATCTTTAATAAAAAATAGTGTTACCTAAACGAAAAAATTCAGGATACCCACATTTACATTAAATATCCTGGTGTCAGCATAAGAGACTCTTCCTATATCTATATATTTCTGTATATTGGTATGTAGCTCCGCCCTCCCAGTGATCTCACAGTCTAGGCTGTTTAGCTATGTGGAATTCTCCTCCCACAGCATTCTGGGAGACCAGGTATTTTTCGAATGGCTTTGGAACACTATGTATGTGTATATGTATGTATGTATGTGTATGTATATATATATATATATATATATATATATATATATATATATATATATACATACATTTAGCACAGTTGCACCTGACACCACTAAAGATGTCGCCTCCCGTGATACATTTTCAGAATGTAAAACAGGATGAGGAACGATTTTACATTGGGCATACACTGAATAATTATCAGATTACGATATAGCCTTTGGTAGACCGGCAATAGCTCGGCCAGCTGGGGCCCAAAGTCCAGCAGGAACTCCAGCTTTCTGAGGGCCATGTCCTCCTTTTACTTTTTTAAATAATTTATAAGTAATGTGAAAAATAAGCAATTTTATCAATTTTTTTATATTCAGTACAGTTCCTCTTTGACCTCTTGAGGACCGCAGTGTTAAACCCCCCTAGTGACCATGACATTTTTTGTCAATAAGGCCACTGCAGCTCTGAGGCCAAGCTGCAGGGCCGCACAGCATACAAGTGACCCCCCCCCCCCCCCCCTTTTCCCCCCACCAACAGAGCTTCTTGTTGGTGGGGTCTGATCATCCCCTCCAGTGTTTTTTTTTTTTGTTTTTTTTTAATAAATATTTATTATTTTTTTTAAATAAAAATGTGTATATATATATTTTTTTCTTTTTGAATACCCTGCCCACCCTACCCCCGCTGGCCAATCACTGTGATCGGCTGTAGTAGGCTTCAGCCTATGACAGCGGATCACCGCTGACACTCTGGAGGGGACAGCCGTGTCACATGGCTGTCCCCAGTACAGTGCTGCCTTAATCGCAACGCTGTACTGCCCTAATAAACGGCGATTTCACGATCGCCGCATGGAGACTGAAAGGGGGGCGGAGCTCCAACCCCAAGCAGGAGATGCGGGCGTGGAGCGGTCCTGAGGCTGCCGCGATGCTCACGCCAATTGGCGTGGAGCAGTCGGCAAGCAGTTCATGTTCAAGGTGTGGTATGGACTTAACATTTCAGATTTATGTCTCCCTGTCATAAACTTGTTTTATTCTGCATTACAGACGCTAAACATGTTTGGCTTTTTGGAAGCGCCTTGCTAGCGGAAGCTAAAGAACGTGCCTATCGGGCGCCTTATGGCCTTCACTTTGGGTTACAGGAGAAAAACATCACTGTTCATTGGAAGAGCTGGGAGGACAAGATGTGGGATCAGTTGCTTCCAGAACTGCAGAAGATGGAGCTCCATATGAAGCCTCCAGATGTCCTTATCATCCATCTCGGGGAAGATGAACTGGCATTCGAAAGCCGTCAGTCCCTGAGAATCACAGGCAATAAGATCAACTCTCTGTACAGTGACACAGTGGTTCTGTGGTCATGGATGCTGACCAGATGGTATTGGGACATGAGAAAAATTAGAAATGTGAGCAATAAAGCCAACAAGGTTTTTAAACAGTTTGGGAGCCAGTTTGACATAATTCCGCACCACCATGTGGTAGGCGAGTTGCAGCAACGTTGGAAAATCCTCAACCAACAAGTTTTTTCCCGAGACGATATGAAGCCTGTGGACGCCGAGCTGGACATGATCAATATGGACTTCAAAGCTGCCATAATGAGAGTATTGGCAATAATTTAGAAGGCTGTGGAGTCTTATGCTGGGCATACACGGATGCAATTCCGCGCGGGATCGAGCCTCTGGCTCGATGTCAGCGCGTCCCCGCATTCGCCCGGATCGATTTCCACTCATCCCCGCGGGCACTTCTTTATCTTCCGCTTGATTCTGTCCATTGTCCGCCCGCAGGGATCGAGCGGCGAATCGATCCGAGTGTTGATCGGACCTGTCGGAAATTATCAATCGAGCCATCAGCGGCTCGATTGATAAGGAAAAACTGTCTGTGTATGCCCAGCACCAGTGGTTGACCTATTGGCATGGTGGGCTTGAGTTAACCCTTGTACACCAGGTAAATATTCCACCCAACGGTTGTAACAACAAGAGTAGTGGGTTGGGACATGGAAACAAACACATGTGGAGAGAGCGACTCGGTGTGCAGTCTGTCGGCATGCTCTGAGCTAAGGCAGTATATTGCAGCAACAAGAAGACACAGTGAAAAGCTCGGCACTACTATTGTTGGTTTATTGCTGATGCACTTGCATTCAATTCTTTGTCAAAAAAAGTTAATCTTGTGTAAAAATTATGACATTCAAGATAATACTTATCGTGCATAATATGGAGGGGATGTGGGATGGGCCAGTGGGTGCAGTTGGTTGTATTTCTGGAGACAACAGCTGTGGTCCTACATGATACAGTGGGATGCAAAAGTTTGGGCAACCTTGTTAATTGTTATGATTTTCCTGTATAAATCGTTGGTCGTTACGATAAAAAATGTCAGTTAAATATATTACATAGGAGACACGCACAGTGATATTTGAGAAGTGAAATTAAGTTTATTGGATTTACAGAAAGTGTGCAGTAATTGTTTAAACAAAATTAGGCAGGTGCATACATTTAGGCACCACAAAAAAGAAATGAAATCAATATTTAGTAGATCCTCCTTTTGCAGAAATTACAGCCTCTAAACGCTTCCTGTAGGTTCCAATGAGAGTCGATTCTGGTTGAAGGTGTTTTAGACCATTCCTCTTTACAAAACATCTCTAGTTCATTCAGGTTTGATGGTTTCCGAGCATGGACAGCTCTCTTTGGATTTGTTGTCATAAGTAGGGATAAAGTTATTGTTGATTAAATAGGGACATGTCTAAAATGTCAAAACTACTCTAGTCCATGAGGGGAAACAAGTTCTGGATGCGAAGTCTAGAGGTAGGCAGTGGAGGTTAGTGGAGGTTGGGATTAGGGAAAGGGAAGAGACTGAAGTTTGCATGGCTGAATTTGGGGGGTCGGAAGAAACAGGAACTCTTATAAAGTGACACTGGACACAGAACAAATAATGAGAGAGGGGATTCCTGTAGTGCTGCCTGCAGCTACCAGTAGACCATGTGAAGGTGAAACCAGTGAAAGGCTGTAGAATCTCCTACCAGACAGCTTCTTCTTAACTTGTCCCGGGAACACTGTCTTCTTCTCTGACCTCATTTATCTGTTCAGATGCCCCCACCTGCCCCTCCCTGACACAAGCCCAGCTATAGGACATACTGTAGAAGTTCCCACATTTTACACACAGCCCCTCCTCTCTGCACTCTGCTGACTGTATGGAATGATTTGCCTCTGGTGATGCCACATTCATTAGAAACATTTATAATTGTTAGGAGAGGACATTACTCTCATCACATACAATCGTCGTTCCACAGTCCAGCTTCTATGTGACATTGTGTTCTTTGTGCCCCACCCATCACCATGTGTGGAATTGTGTGTAGTAATGTCACTATAAATCCTTCTCTGTATCTCTTTGGAACATCCCACACATTGTGTGATGCATGTCTGAGTTCCGGCCACCGCACTTCCTCAGCAAGACATCAGATGTGTACAGAAAACACATAGAAGATACAGAGAAGGGCACCAGGGAGGTACGTCTCATGCCTGTCTGAACATCAACTCCGTTCCCTCAGATAGAGATGGGTGGGGCTCCTCTGAAAGGATACTGATTTTTTATTTTTTTTTATTTTTTTTATAAAGATACTTTCTGTGATTTTTTCCCCCCTACTTTTGTGATTCTTTTAGTATTTTAGGTATAAACGCTGAATTGACTGTGGCGACATTGTTGATTTTAATAAAATGTATTTTCTTTTAACACCAAAGGGTTGCAATGTGTTTTTGTTACTTATGGCTCAGAATATGAACCAGTATTTTTTCCCATCACCTATAACTCATACAAGGCCTGGCTAAATGCCCAATTGGCTGATTAGTCTGCTTTCCATGCAGGTTTATCATCATAAATACAGAGTTTGGGTGCTGCTTATACAGGTATCTTCCAGGTCCCAGAAAAACCCTTAAAGGAACCCAGAGACGTTAAGTTCTAAAGATTTGATAGTTACCCGGGGCTTCCTCCAGCCCCATAAGCTTGTCCCTCGGCGTCTGCCGTTTAGCCGTGGAAATAGGCTTAGTCGCGTCAGTCCCGGTCTACTGCACATGCGTGGGAGGTCCGCGCATGCACAGAAGACCCAGACAGGACTCGACCGAGCATATTACAGGGGCTGATCGCGGCTGAACGGCAGACCGCGGGAGGCTTATGGGGCTGAAGGAAGCCCCGGGTAATTATCAAATCTTTAGAACTTAACGTCTCTGGTAATCATACAGGAGATTAAAAAAAAAAACGGAATGGAACAGGGTACGTGTTCATGTAATGGCGCAAATTTGGGTTTTTGACATGCAATCTTAATCTCACCGTGCATAAAATATATAGAAAAGATATCTCTAGACACCAAGTACTGGCGCAACCGAAAAGTATCAGCGAAAAAGTTTGTAGAGAAAAAATGTACATGGTCATGGAATGGGTTGGACCTTTGACTCATAAAGAGTATTGCCAGCGCATGCGTAGTTGGGGCCTGTTTATGTCACATGTATGCGCAATATGGTCTGATAAGACGCTGTGACCGTGCTCCAGACGGCCTCCTTTGTGCACAAAACAATCACTCGAATAGTATTTCTAGGTCAGGGGGCTGGGGCCTAGTCCGGAATGAATAACAGCAGAACAGAGCACTACAGTGTGGAGGCGGTCTGCATGTGTGTGCTTTAAAGGTCATGTATGAAAACCTAGTTTTTTTTTTACTTAGGGTGCTAAAAACATTTTTTTAATGATGGAAATGCTAATAACTTTGTTTTATAAGCAGTTCTCATCCACTAATGGAGAGCTCTTAAAGTGTACCTGTAGAGAAATAAGTGCCCCAAGTGTGTAGTCCCCTCAGTAGCAGGAAGCCTCTGGATAGTCCAGAGGCTTCCCCCATCGTCCTGCACTGGGCCTTTTCAGCGCTGTGTCCTCCTGAAAACCAAAGCTGTGGAGTCGGTACAAAATCTTAAGACTCCAACTCCGACTCCTCAGGTTATGAAACCTCCGAGTACCCAAAATGGCTCAGACTCCTCCACTCCTTAGTCTAATACTTACCAGGGCAGTGGATTTTGTACAAAAATCATCCGACTTCCGACTCCTCAGTTTATAAAATCACAGACTCCGACTCAGGGTACCCATAATTGCTCAGACTCCGACTCCTTGACTCCAACTCCGACTCCACAGCCCTGCAAAAATCCTCGACAAGCCCTGGCTGACGGCTCGCTCATGCACAGCAGCACAGTCCCGGTCTGGGTTGGCTTCTTCCACCAAAGCCTGAGCTGGTCCATGCCACTGCGCAGCTTCAGTGCAGAAGCGCACGTTCTCATATGGTTTTCTGGGCTTTGGGCGGCTGCAGACCAAGGGGCACCTGGATATAAAAGAGAGGTTATTACATATGAAAGAAGCGGGTGAAAAAGGGAAGTAAGGGCTGAAACCAACTAGAGCTAGTTTTTGAGCGTTTAGGGAGCGATTCAAAACGCTAGATATTTCTCTAAACGTTTAGCTAATGTTAAAGAGAATCTGTATTGTTAAAATTGCTCAAAAGTAAACATACCAGTGCGTTAGGGGACATCTCCTATTACCCTCTGTCACAATTTCGCCGCTCCTCGCCGCATTAAAAGTGGTTAAAAACAGTTTTAAAAAGTTTGTTTGTAAACAAACAAAATGGCCACCAAAACAGGAAGTAGGTTGATGTACAGTATGTCCACACATAGAAAATACATCCATACACAAGCAGGCTGTATACAGCATTCCTTTTGAATCTCAAGAGATCATTTGTGTGTTTCTTTCCCCCATGCGCTGAAGTTTCAGGCTGCTCTTTTCTTCCTGCAAACAGCTTTGCCCTTGTTTGTAATTCTTCAGTATGTGAAAGCCCAGCCAGCTCAGAGGACTATTTATCCAGCTTGTAAAAGATGAGAGAAGAGAGAAGCTGCTCTAATCTAAATAATACACAGGCAGTGTGCATAGAGGGGCCTGGAAGGGGAGTTCATAGCAGAACCACAACACTGAGGAACTTGGCAGCCTTCCAGACACAGGCCGACAAGTCTGACAGGGGAAAGATACATTGATTTATTACAGAGACTGTCATAGTAGAAAGTGCTGCAGTTAGCCAGAACACATTAGAATAGCTTTTGGAACATGTAGGATGATAAAAAACAGGATGCAATTTTTGTTACGGAGTCTCTTTAACGCATGGGCCAAATTCCACTAGAGCGATTGCGATTACCAAAATCACTATCGCAGGACATGCAGCATTTTGGCGGCGTTAGCGTTTCTGCAATGTAAAGTATATAAACGCTGGCGTGATCGCTCATGAATCGCTGCACATAGCGATTTGTGTGCGATTTTAAATTACTGCAAACTGTAAAATAAATTATAATAACTTGAAAGGACCAATCAGAATTAACCACTTAAGCCCGAAGGGTTGTTTATTTTTTGCATCTGAGCAACTTTTACCTCCCATTCATTTTCCAATAACTTTATCACTACTCATCACAATGAATTGGTCTATATCTTGTTTTTTCCGCCCAAAAAAGTGACATCACCAAAAATGCACCTCCCAGCCTTGCTTCCGCCCAGCGCATGCGTATACGGCCGTCCGGATGCGGAAAAAAGTACGCATTATATGCGGAAAATCATACCGGCGTCGAAATAATGCATGCGCATAGAATAATCCGTATACGTAAAACCGTACGCATCTAACGCGGAAAATCACACTCACATGCGGAAATACAGCCGCAAAAGTAGCTGTGGGTGAGATTTAGAAGTATAACAGCGGCAAAACACCTGAGGACCACCTAAGAGGTCATCACAAGATTCAAAAAAGTCACTCCAACCATGGGTGACATAGTGCTATAGCAAAAAAAGGTGTCCTCAGTGCAGTCAATGACCGCCTATACTTACGACCACAAAATGCAAAAGTGACAAAATACGACACATCGCTGTGCATTCAGCATGGCACCTGGGAGTTTTCCTAAGGAAAAAAAGAAGAAAATAAAAGTTAAAGACAATTAGAAAAATATCAAAGGAACACAGCCGTCCCAAAATCCTCACATAGGCCAACCAGTAAGAGAACAGCGAACAGAAACAAACCATCACAGAGACAACTCATACAGAAACTGAGGTCATATTCTCGGTTTAACCCACCTCGCCCCATAACATTAAGCTTTCGAACCCACCATGCTTCCCTACGTGCCAACTCAGCCTTCCTATTTAGTCTGCCCCGCCAGCCGTTAGGTACATTGTCAATAACCTGCACCTTCATCTGCGCTATACTATGTCGTGCTGTTGAAAAATGAGAAGACACAGCCTGTGTCATATCACGATTACGGATTGCTGATTTATGAGATGCCATTCTATCCTTTAGCTATGTTGCTAGGCAAAACCATATCTGGTGTTCCCTCACATAAAATGGGCCTTATCACTCACATTTTGACAGCCTCTAGACTCTGTATTGCTACGTCATGGAAAAATATTGCTCCCCCCACAATTTCTGAAGTTAAAACTAAAGTTAACTGGACTACTTTCCCCGAAAATAAGACAGTGTCTTATATTAATTTTTGCACCAAAAGATGTGCTGGGGCTTATTTTCAGGGGATGTCTTATATTTCTGTGAACACAAGTTCCTGTGCTGTGTGTCCTCCTGACATCCCCACTGTGACACTGACACCTTTTCCTCTGCGGGATCCACCTCTTGATGTGCCACTTTTTTCCCCTTTGTACCTTTAGTGTCCCCTGGTGTCCCTCTCTAAACCTGTGTCCTCCTCTATCCCCTGTCCTCCTGTGTCCCGTCTCTACTTGCCCGCAAGACTATGGGCTCCAGTAATAACACAAGTTTCCATATTGTTCCCCCTTAGTGCCGCTAGGACTTACTTTCAGGGTAGGGCTTATATTTTGAGTATGCTCAAAATTCCTACTAGGGCTTACTTTCAGGGGATGTCTTAATTTCGGGGAAAGAGGGTAAAACTAAAGACACAGCAGTTAGAGAGCTCCAACTTTCTGTGGGCCTTGTCCTCCTTTCATTTTTAATCTCCTTGGCGGTTATCCTGAGTCAGGTTCGGGGTGGAAAAAACAAGCCAGGAGCGATTATCCCAAGCCTGACTCGTGGTAGCCGCTGGGAGGTCTGTGCAGAGTGCTATGGGCAGCAGGCGTTTTAACTCACCTCCCCTGGGATCCAGACACCGGCAGCCATTCTCCTTCCTGTCCTCAGAGGCTCTGCATCCCTCGGGTGAGATCGCCATGATGACAGATGGCGACCTCACTACAGAGATACAGCTCCACCCGGAGGACGGAGGGAGAACTGCAGCACTGGCTCCCAGGGAGATGAGAAAGTGCTAGGGCTGCTGCAGGCTCTTTAGCAGCATGATTTTTTTTCCCGGTATTATGGTCTAAAAGCCGGCAAAACCATTTCACCGCTTTTAGACCCTAAAATCTGGAAATAATCATGCCACCAGGGGGGTTAAATAATTTATAAGAAATGTAAAAAAATAAGCAATTTTATCAATCAGGTTAATGTCAGCACAGTTCCTCTTTAATGTTCAAGGTGTGGTATGGACTTGACGTTTCAGATTTATGTCACCCTATCATAAACTTGTTTTATTCTGCATTACAGACGCTAAACACGTTTGGCTTTTTGGAAACGCCTTGCTAGCACAAGCTAAAGAACGCGCCTATCGGGCGCCTTATGGCCTTCACTTGGAGTTACAGCAGAAAAACATCACTGTTCATTGGAAGTGCAGGGTGGACATGATGTGGCATCACTTAGTTCCAGACCTGAAGAACATGGCGCGCCAGATGAAGCCTCCAGATGTCCTCATCATCCATATCGGGGAAGATGAATTGGAATGGCGAGGTCGTGAATACCTGAAAAGAATAGCCGTTAGTACCCTGCGTGAGGTCAGCTCTCTATACAGTGACACCGCAGTCTTTTGGTCATGGATGCTCCCCAGATGGGATTGGGGCAACAAAAAACTTAGAAATCTGAGCCAGAAAGTCAACAATTCTGTTACCCAGAATGGCACATCAGGCCGGTTTCGCGTGATTCCCCACACCCGCGTGGAAGGCATGATGTATCACCGTTGGAAAATGCTAAAGCAACAAGGTTTGGGGCCAGGGACCAACGGGCCTGTGGATGCCGAGCTAGACATAATCAATATGGACTTCAATGCTGCCATATTGAAAGTATTGCCAATTATTTAGATGGCTATGGAGTCTTAGTGGTTGACCTGTTGGCATCTTGGGTTTGAGTTAACCCTTGTACACCAGGTAAACATTCCACCAAACAGTTGTTTGGATTTCGGGGGACAACAGCCGTGGTCCTCCGTCTTCTCTGCAGGTCAAGAACTTACACCAGATGGGCTAAAAATGTTTCCTCCACTCTTATTACGCATGGTTGCTCATTACTTGCTGAGAAGGGAGAATTAGACAGGCTGTTCTCTATAAACACACACAGGGTGGATTTCTCTGTGTCTCCTATATTCAGGTCTGCTTTAAAGAGACACTGAAGCGAAAAAAATATATGATATAATGAATTGGTTGTGTACTATGAATAATTACTAGAAGATTAGCAGCAAAGAAAATATTCTCATACTTTTATTTTCAGGTATATAGTGTTTTTTCTAACATTGCCTCATTCTCTAATATGTGCAGATTACACAACACTCAGCATTCAAAATGATTCTTTTAGAGCAGTCTGTGAAGTAATGACCTCTCCTCTGGCAGAGAAAAAGTAAATAGTTAAAGAACAGTTGAGATAATAAAAGTCAGAAAACAGACTTTGAAAGTGGTAGAGATTAATGGCTTGTTTGCATAGAGATAACAACTGGAGCAGTCTGTGAAGTAATGACTTCTCCTCTAGCAGATAAAAAGAAAACAGTTTACTTACAGTTGAGATAATAAAAGTCAGATAACAGCCCTCTCCATGACTAAAGATGCCCATACACTCGTCAGATTGGCAGCAGACAGATAAGAAATGCATCTGATGATCTATCTGATGCGTTTTTAGAACATTTTTTACCAGGATAGAATTCCAACAGATTTCAGTTTGAAATCTGTTGAAATTCGATCTGATGGCATTTTTTTGCCATCAGATTTCCATTAAGGCCAATGCAAACTGATAAGCAATCTCATCAGATCGACCTAAATTTTCCACCCTGCTAGTTCGATGGAAATCCATCGAAATCGATCGAAATCGGCCGTCGATCGGTCGATCGGCCAACCGATTTGCGATCGATCGATCGATCGATCGACCGCGATCGATCGATCGGCCAGAAAATCGGCTGAGTGTATGGGCTGCTTAACTTAGTCGTAGAGATTAATGGCTTGTTTGCATAGAGATAACAACTGGAGTTTCTTAACTCTTCCTGTACTGGAAACAATTAGACTGATGTATCTGATCTTAATGTTTTATTTCTTAGCTGTACTACACATACAAATCATAATATCATAATTTTTTTTTCGCTTCAGTGTCTCTTTAAAGGACAACTGAAGTGAGGCGAATATGGAGGCTGCCATATTTATTTCCTTTTAAACCATACTAGTTCCCTGGCTGCCCTGCTGGTCTGTTTAGCTGCAGTAGTGTCTGAATTACACCAGAAACAAGCATGCAGCTAATCTTGTCAGATTTGACAATAATGGCAGACACATCTGATCTACTACATGCTTGTTCAGGGTCTATAGGTCCGTACACACGCCGGACTGGAGGCAACGACAGGTCCGTCGTCACCTCCTGCTGGGTGGGCGTTCCAGCGACAGTCCGGCGTGTGTACAGTCTGTCGGCGGACTGATACGGCTGTTTCTGAGCGATCCGCTGGGCGGATTGCTCAGAAACAGCCGTATCAGTCTGCAGACAGACTGTACACACGCCGGACTGTCGCTGGAACGCCCACCCAGCGGTAGGTGACGACGGACCCGTCGTTGCCTCCAGTCTGGCGTGTGTACGGACCTTATGGCTAAAGGTATTAGAGACAGAGAACCAACAGGATAGCCAGGAAACTGGTATTGCTTAAAAGGAAATAAATATGGCAGCCTCCATATCCCTCTCACTTCAGTTGTCCTTTAAAGGGAACCTAAACTGAGAAGGATATGGCTTTTTCCTTTTAAAATAATACCAGTTGCCTGACTCTCCCGCTGATCCCGTGTCTCTAATACTTTTAGCCACAGCCCCTCAACAAGCATGCAGATCAGGTGCTCTGACTGACGTCAGACTGGATTAGCTGCATGCTTGTTTCAGGTGTGAGATCTAGATACTACTGCAGCAAATAGATCAGCAGGACTGCCAGGCAACTGGTATTGTTTAAAAGGAAACATCCATATCCCTCTCAGTTTAGGTTCCCTTTAAGTATTGATTCATAAATTGTCCCCACCACTTTCTCTTTCACTAAGCGGCTCCCATTGGTCAGCTGTTGCCCTCCATGAGGATATTAGTAGTAGGTTTACTGGGCACCATTTTCCAATACCTTTATGTGTCAAGATAACCCCTCTAATTAATCTGTTATATCCATATTCACTTGGAGAGAAAGGATCAGCCAATGGAGTATAGAGAGGGTTTAATATTTTGATTTCTGATATTTTTTGAAAGACAATGAAGAAAAATGTTATGCCCAGTCCAGTGGCATAAACGTAATTAACCATTTATGCCACCTGGTCGTGATTGTCATGTCCAGGTGGCTGCTGTAGTGCTACTGCTCGCTCCCGCGTGCGAACGTTGTCTCCCGTTAGCCCAGAGATCAATGAATGGGAACATAGTTCCCATTCATTGATCTAAGTCTCCAGTAGAAAGACCGACAGCTGTCTTTCTGAAAAAAGTTTCCCGTCCTCCTTATGCTTCCTGGAAGCGAGAGAGTTAGCTTCCAGGATTAAAAAAATTTTTTTGACTGTGGCCATCTTGTGGCCAAATAGTAAAACTACATCTACATACATTTTTCAATTAAATAAACACACATTACTACATTTAAAATTAACGGTTTACCTCCCACACCAAAAATTACACAAATAAAATTTTTAATTAAAAAAAAAATTACAATTAAAAAAAAAACTTAAATAGTTACCTAAGGGTCTGAACTTTTTTAATATGCACGTGAAGAGGGTAGATTACGAACATTTTTTTTAATTATAAGCTTGTAAATCGTGATGGACGCAAAATTGAAAAAATACACCTTTATTTCCAAATAAAATATTGGCACCATACATTGTGATAGGGACATAATTTAAACGGTGTCATAACCGGGAAAATGGGCAAATAAAATACATGGGTTTTAACTATGGTAGCATGGATTATTTTAAAGCTATAATGGCCGAAAAACTGAGAAGTAATGATTTTTTTCCATTTTTTTTTTCTTAATATTCCTGTTAAAATGCATTTAGAAAAAAATAATTCTTAGCAAAATGTACCACCCAAAGAAAGCCTAATTGGTGGCAGTCCCATTCATTAATCTCTCCACTAATGAGCGACGACGGGAGCATGCGCCGCGGCCGCCTGCCGCTGAAGACTTATACTCACGGCCCTGGTACTTCAAGTGAAGTTTAGCCAGGTCGTGAATATACTACACAAGCTGCAGTAAGTAGTTAATGTTAAGGCTGCTTTCACAGTGGGACGTTACAGGCGCACGTTAGAGCAGCCTGTAACGCAGCCCAACTCACAGTAATGAATAAACTAATGGGCTGTTCACAGTGCCCACGTTGCGTTACAGTGTACCGCTGGACTTTTAAGAAAAAATAGAAAAAAAAAATCATTATTTCTCAGTCTTCGGCCATTATAGCTTTAAAATAATTCATGCTACCATAATTAAAACCCATGTATTTTATTTGCCCATTTGTCCCGGTTATTACACCGTTTAAATTATGTCCCTATCACAATGTTTGGCGCCAATATTTTATTTGGAAATAAAGGTGCATTTTTTTTCCAGTTTTGCGTCCATCTCTAATTACAAGCCCATAGTTTATAAAGTAACAGTGTTGTACTCTTTTGACATATATATTTAACCACTTCACCACTGAGGGGTTTTACCCCCTGAGCACCAGAGCAATTTTCACCTTTCAGCGCTCCTTCCATTCATTCGTCTATAACTTTATTATTACTTATCGCAATGAAATGAACTATATCTTGTTTTTTTCGCCACCAATTAGGCTTTCTTTAGGTGGGACATTATGCCAAGAATTATTTTTTTCTAAATGTGTTTTAATGGGAAAATAGGAAAAATGTGGGGGAAAAAATAATTATTTTTCAGTTTTCGGCCATTATAGTTTTTAAATAATGCATGCTACTGTAATTAAAACCCATGAAACGTATTTGCCCTTTTGTCCCGGTTATAAAACCATTTAAATTATGTCCCTATCACAATGTTTGGCGCCAATATTTTATTTGGAAATAAAGGTGCATTTTTTTCAGTTTTGCGTCCATCCCTAATTACAAGCCCATAGTTTATAAAGTAACAGTGTTATACCCTCTTGACATAAATATTTAAAAAGTTCAGTCCCTAAGGTAACTATTTATGTATTTTTTTTAATTGTAAATTTTTTAATTTTTTTTTAATTACAAAAAAAAAAAAAATGGGGAGTGTGGGAGGTAATGAGTTAATTTTATGTGTAAAAGTCATTTATTTGTATGTGAAAAATGTGTAGGGTGTAGTTTACTATTTGGCCACAAGATGGCCACAGTAACTTTTTGTTTTAATGCGACCTCCAAGCTTCCTTCCGGAAGCTTGGAGGAAGAATAAGGAGGCTGGACACGTGAGTTTTTTCTCACAATGATCGCGCTGCCCATAGGAGAGCAGCTGATCATTGCGGGGCTTAGATCAACGAACGGGAATGGATTTTCCCGTTCATTGATCTCCGGGCGAGCGGGCGGCGGCGTGTTTACTAGCGGCGGGCGGCGTGTTTACGAGCGGGAGCGCGGGCAGCGTCGGGAACGCGGAAAGTACGTGTTTCTCCGTCCCTGGTTTTTAAAGGATGGAAAAAGGGGCGGAGAAATACGTACGCGCGGGGGTAAAGTGGTTAAAGAGTTCAGTCCCTAAGGTAACTTTTTTTTTATTGTAATTTTTTTTCTTTTTATTACAAAAAATAAATAAATTGGGGAGTGTGGGAGGTAATGAGTTTAATTTATTGTGTAAAAGTATGTATTTGTATATAAAAAATGTTTTGGATGTAGATTCGGAGAGAAAAAAAGCACAGTACCTGGCACCAAAATGCAGCAGGGCAGACACACCGGGCATAGAACCAAGGAGCGTGCACATCCACGAATTAGTTGTATCCACTCTGCCTCTGTGTTACACTCTGCCTCTGAAGAAGCTGGTTTAAACCAGCGAAACAGCTGTCAGGCTCTTTCCACCCCCACTGCTGTGTACCTGCTACTTTCCCCACTGGAATAAAGGAATTTTAAGAAGCGGTGCCCCTTCTTTTGCCTTCAATCTTATTGTTTTGGATGTAGTTTTACTATTTGGCCACAAGATGGCTGCAGTCATTTTTTTTTTGTTCATGCGACCTGTAAGAGTAGGAAGTACGCTTATAGGAAGTGCAATGAGGCTGGGAAACTTTTTTTTTTTCTCACAATGATCGCGCTGCTTCTCATAGAAGCAGCCGATCATTGCTGGGGGGCAGAGATCAATGAACGGGAACGGTTTTTCGAGAAGTGCGTATATCTACGCTCCTGGTGGGGAAAGGGTGTTAAAAGGAGCGTAGATATACGCACGCGTGGTGTTAAAAGTGAAACATCCATATCCCTCTCAGTTAAGGTTCCCTTTAACTTGTCCTGGGAACACAGACTTCTTCTCTGACCTCATTTATCTGTTTAGACACTCCCACCTGCCCCTCCCAGACACAAGGCGAGCTATAGAATAGATAGATGATAGAAGGTCTCACATTTTACACACAGCCCCTCCTTTCTGCACACTGCTGACTGTATGGAATGATTTGCCTCTGGTGATGCCACATTCATTAGAAACATTTATAATTGTTAGGAGAGAACATTATTTTCATTATTAGTAACTCGCTTGAAGAACCGCTCAGCTTAGCTCTGGCCCCTTAGACAATTGATTTTCTTCCTGCAGTCCAACTACTTTGTGTGTGACAAGTGCCCCACCCCCATCACCATGTGTGGAATTGTTTGCTATAATGTGACTATAAATCTCTCTCTGTATCTCCTCCTTGGAACATCTCACACTCTGTCATGCATGTCCGAGTTCCGGCCACCACACTTCCTCAGCAAGACATCAGATGTGTCTACAGAAATCCTGTAGCAGAAGATACAGAGAAGGGCACCAGGGAGATACGTCTCATACCAGTCTGTACATCAACTCCATTCCCTCAGGTAGAGATAGGTGGGGCTCCTCTGAAAGGATACGTTTTTGTTTTTTAAAGGAGATACTTTGTGATTTTTTTTTCCCCTTCTTTTAGTAATTTAGGTATAAATGCTGAATTGACTGTGGTGACATTGTTGATTTTAATAAAATGTATTTTCTGTTAACACCAAAGAGTTGCAATGTGTTTTTATTACTTATGGGCTCAGAATACGGATCAGTCCTGGAACCCACTACAAAACGCTATCGCTAATAGCAATCGCTAGTGTTTTGTATGCGATTTCATGAGTGTTTTAGGGAGAGATTTTAAAAAGTGTAATCAATTTGCCAGCAGTTGTGTAGCGATTAGCGTTTTTCATTCTGAATGGTCCTTTCAATTTTAATTTTTTTTACTGTGTGCAGTAACTTCAAAACGCTAGCAAAATTGCTCTGTATAAAAGTAAAGCACGTTGGTGGAGGCGCCCAAAAGTATGTTATAGTAACAGCTAGATAATTTTACTCATAAAATTGGATAAAAATAAGTAAATAAAATATATATGGTATGATGAGGAGGTCTCTTACCTCCAAAGAAGACTCACGTGGGTAGAAAAAGGAGTCTTCATTAAAATAACGGTTATACTGTAGACCTACAGACTCCTTTTTCTACCCACGTGAGTCTTCTTTGGAGGAAAGAGACCTCCTCCTCATACCATATATTTTTTTATTTACTTATTTTTATCCAATTTTATGAGTAAAATTATCTAGCTGTTACTATAACATACTTTTGGGCGCCTCCACCAACGTGCTTCACTTGTATACTCCACACCTCCTTGAGGTGTCATCCCTATCCCTGGTCGACATCATCTACCAGGAAGCAGGACTAAAGGAGGAGAGCGACCACCCAGATCCAGAGGGTCCGGGATACCGAGCGGAGACGGTTATCTTTCCACAGGCGTTTACGGTGGTTGCAGGACTGCAACCTTCCTTTGTGAGTATATCTTATTCACAAATTTACACCTTTAATTTATACTAACAATACTGCACTATAAGGGCTCCCGGTCTCACTTTTCCTATAGGTCAAGGTTAACCCTCTCCATTGTGAAGGGAGCACCCAAGACCCACACAGATACAAAATCGCTCTGTGTTAGTTTTGATGAGCGATTATGGCAGCGTTTATATACTTTACATTGCAAAACCGCTAAAAATGCTGCATGTCGTGCATTTTTCAATTTGGTAATCGCAATCGCTCCAGTGGAATTTGGCCTATCCATTAACATTAGCTGAGCGTTTAGAGATATCACTAGCAGTTTAAATCGCTCCCTAAACGCTCATAAAATCGCTCTAGTGGGTTCCAGCCCTCAGTATTTTTTTCCTCAGAACTCACTCTTACTGGAATTATCACAAATACCTTCTGTTTTAATAAAGTAAACTTTTGTTTACCATAGAATTTTAGTAATGGGGTTTTTTTGGACCATTACAGCTCCTTACACACTCCAATGAGTTCTAGTTCACCATGAGCTTGCTGGGTAGTCTGTACCTCTCGGTGTTACAAGCCCTACTGCATAGAGCCAAATTGATCTATGCCATGGTACTGATGAGGATCAACCAATCCAAAACAGTCTGTATGCATGTTGGATCATTGTGGCTCTGTACAATTAACAAGCCGACACATCATTGCATTCCAGTGGTTCTGGAGGTGTGGTTAGCTTTCAGGGACATCAAAGGTATGATTTGCATAATCTGCAGTGATATATCATGGGAGAAATCATATGCTCACTCCACCCTAAATAATTGCAAATAACTTCTGTTTTGCATAGCATTGTAGTAAGGAGACTTTTTGGCCTCTACAGCCCCTTACACACTCATAGGAGGTCTGGTTCACCATGAGTTTTGCTGGGCCATCTTTTTTTTTTTTCTCCATCACCTACTCATACAAAGCTTGGCTAAATGCACACCAGGCTCATTAGTCTGCTTTCCATGCAGGTATATCACCATAAATACAGAGTTTGGGCACTGCTTATACAGGTGTCTTCCAAGTTCCAGAAAAACCCTTAGAAGGATATGTGAGGTAAAACAACCAAAATGAAACAAGGTGGGTACCTACATGTTCATATAATAGTACACAAACAAGGACCGCATCCTCCTTCCCCCGCATGGATCTGTACTGCTGTAATTCACTCCGTCTAGGCCCTAACCCCTCAGTCAGACCTTTCACCCAGAGAAATCATTTCCCTGTGCCATTTGGGGCCTGTTTACATCACACGCCTGTGCAGTATGGTCCGATAAGACGACGCAACCACGCTCCCGGCAACAGCTTATGGGAGCAATACTGTGGGGTCAAAGGTATGACTCGGGTCGGGGCCTAGTCTGGAAGGAATAACAGCAAACCAGAGCCCGGCAGGGGGGTCTGAGTAGGAGGAAGGCGTCCTCATCGGTGTACCTTTACATAAACATGTACCCTTTTATTCTGTTCATGTATCTTGTTAAAGAAAACTTCACAGGGGTTGGCCTTACCTTGGGAGAGGGGAGCCCCTGGAACTTAATGAGACTTACCCCATCCTCCTCAGCCCAGCTGATCCAGCACTGGCAGCTCCCAAACGGCACACGTAAATATTAATCATCTTTCCGATGGTCTGCAGCAGAAGTACCGCCGGAGCCCATCGGAAAGCAGCTGCTGCGCCTGCACAGGAGTGCAGATGATAAATATGGCCGCGTGTTGCAGCCACTACTAGTCTGTGGATTTTTCAGGGGCTGCCAGTGCTGGATCCCAGAGGCTGAAGCGGACAGGGGAAGCTCATTAGGATCCAGAGGCTTCCCCCTCCAAAAGTAAGTAACCACCGCAGACTTTTTTTTTTTTTTCCCTTTAAAGGGAACCTAAACTGAGAGGGATATGGAGGTTTCCTTTTAAATAATACCAGTTGCTTGGCAGTCCTGCTGATCTCTTTGGCTGTAGTAGTGGCCGAGTCACACACTTGGAACAAGCAAGCAGATAATCCAATCTGACTTCAGTAAGAGCACCTGATCTGCATGCTTGTTCAGGGGCTGTGGCTAAAAGTATTAGAGATGCAATAGAGTCAGGCAACTGGTATTATTTTAAAAGGAAAAATCCATATCCTTGTCAGATTAGGTTTCCTTTAACCACTTGATGACCCACCCTTTACCCCCCCCCCTTAAGGACCAGCGCTGGTTTGATTGATCTGTGCTGGGTGGGCTCTGCAGCCCCCAGCACAGATCAGGGTGCAGGCAGGGAGATCAGATTGCCCCCCTTTTTTCCCCCCTATGGGGATGATGTGCTGGGGGGGTCTGATCTCTCCTGCCTGCTGTGGGTGGCGGGGGGGGGGCACCTCAAAGCCCCCCTCCGCGGCGAAATTCCCCCTCCCTCTCCTACCTGCTGCCTCCCCCTGGTGTTCCGGGCTGCACAGGACGCTATCCGTCCTGTGCAGCCAGTGACAGGATGTGGTCTGTCACATGGCGGCGATCCCCGGCCGCTGATTGGCCGGGGATAGCCGATCTGCCTTACGGCGCTGCTGCGCAGCAGCGCCGTACAAATGTAAACAAAGCGGATTATTTCCGCTTGTGTTTACATCTAGCCTGCGAGCCGCCATCGGCGGCCCGCAGGCTATTCACGGAGCCCCCCGCCGTGATTTGACAGGAAGCAGCCGCTCGTACGAGCGGCTGCTTCCTGATTAATTAGGCTGCAGCTGGCGACGCAGTACTGCGTCGCTGGTCCTGCAGCTGCCACTTTGCCGACGCACGGTATGAGTGTGCGGTCGGCAAGTGGTTAAAGAGACACTGAAGCGAAAAAAAAACTGATATTATGATTTGTATGTGTAGTACAGCTAAGAAATAAAACATTAAGATCAGATACATCAGTCTAATTGTTTCCAGTACAGGAAGAGTTGAGAAACTCCAGTTATCTCTATGCAAACAAGCCATTAATCTCTACCACTTTCAAAGTCTGTTTTCTGACTTTTATTATCTCAACTGTTCTTTAACTATTTACTTTTCCTCTGCCAGAGGAGAGGTCATTACTTCACAGACTGCTCTGAAAGAATCATTTTGAATGCTGAATGTTGTGTAATCTGGACATATTATAGAGTGATGCAATGTTAGAAAAACACTATATACCTGAAAATAAAAATATGAGAATATTGTCTTTGCTGCTAATCTTCTAGTAATTATTCATAGTACACAACCAATTCACTATATCATATATTTTTTTCCGCTTCAGTGTCTCTTTAAGGCCTGTATGAAAACCTTTTTTCACAGAGTTCTAAAAAAAACAAAAACAAATTTTTTCGATTTTTTTTTTTTTTTTTTTTTTTTTTAATGACAATACAAATAAAAGGTTTGTTTTAACCTCGAGGACTGCAGGGCTCAACCCCCCCTAGTGACCAGGGCATTTTTAGTGAAATTGGCCACTGCAGCCAAGCTGCAGGGCCGCACAACACAGCACACAAGCGATTCCCCCCCCCCCCTTTTCTCCCCACCAACAGAGCTCTCTGTTGGTGGGGTCTGATGGCTCCCCCATGATTATTTTTTTCTTTAATAAATATTATTGTTTGTGGGGTTTTTTTTAAAAACTTTTTCTTTAAATCCATTCCCTCCCTCCCCACAGCCAGCCAATTACTGCAATCGGCTGTCATAGGCTTCTGCCTATGAGAGCCGATTGCTCTCTTGTCCCCCAGGGGGACAGCCGTGTCACATGGCTGTCCCCAGTGCAGCGTTGCTGCTGATCACAGCGCTGCACAATGTAAATAGACGCCGTCTAACAGTCTCCCGAGCGCCAATAGCCGCTCGGAGACTGAAGTCGGGGCGGAGCTCCGCCCCCCACAAGCAAGAGATGCGCGCCCAGCCTGCGCGCGATCTCCTGCAAAACAGAGCCCCAGGACTTTACGCCAATCGGCGTCAAGCGGTCCTGGGGCTGCCGCCGCGGCCACGCCCATCGGCGTGATACGGGCGGCAACTGGTTAAAAGCAGTTCTCAGCCACTAATGGAGTTAACTCTTAAAGGACAACTGCAGTGAGAAGAATATGGAGAATGCCATATTTAATTCTTTTTAAACAGTACCAGTTGCCTGGCAGCCCTGCTGGTCTATTTGGCTGCAGTAATGTCAGTCTGAGGCCTGGTGCACTCCAAGCATTATTGGTAGCGTTTTCAAAACCGCTGCCGCCTGTGAGAACGCTTGGCTAATGTATCTCTATGGGATGGTACACACCAGCAGTTTCAGAATCGCTCTGAAAATCTGCTTCAAAAACCTCTATTGTTTTGCGGATCTGCTAGAGGTTTTTGGTGTGCACTGGGCCTAACACCAGAAACAAGCATGCAGGTAATATTGTCAGATCTGACAATGTCAGAAACACCTAATCTGCTGCATGCTTGTTCAGGGGCGAATGGCTAAAAGCATTAGAGGCTGAGGATCAGTAGGACAACTGGCTACTGTAGCCCAGACTGATCCCGACAGCCTATTACCTGCGCTGAACGGCAGACTGGAGGAAGCCCCGGGTGAGTATAAATCTTTAGGGTCCCTCATCTCTGATACTCTAAGTATGTTTTATTTTTTCCCCCCCAATTCCCATTATCTTTAACTGGACTTATTGAGGGTGATCACCCTGGACTGGTACAGTATAATCATCCCACTTTATCCAGAGCTGAAAACACGTTTGTTGCAAGTGCAATGTCAGAGCGTGCTACCCTAGAGCTGCCCTAATGCACATGCTCAGTGGAAACTTTAAAGGACAACTGAAGTGAGCGGTATATGGAGGATGCCATATTTATTTCCTTTTAAACAATACCAATTGCCTGGCAGCCCTGCTGATCTATTTGGCTGCTGCAGCATGCAGCTAGTCTTGTCAGATCTGACAATAACGTCAGGAACACCTGATCTGCTGCATGCTTGTTCAGGATCTATGGCTGAAAGTATTAGAGGCAGAGGATCAGCAGGGCTGCCAGGCAACTGGTATTGCTTAAAAGTAAATAAATATGGCAGCCTCCATATACCTCTCACTTCAGATGTCCTTTAAAGAAAAACTGTAATGAGTGGGATGTGGAGGCTGCCATATTTTCTTTTAAACAATACCAATTGCCTGGCAGCCCTGCTGATCTATTTGGCTGCAATAGTGTCTGAAAAACACCAGAAACAAGATGAGGCAAATCCCGTCAGATGTGACAATAATGCCAGAAACACCTGATCTGCTGCATGCTTGTTCAGGGTTTATGGCTAGAAGAGGCAGAGGATCGGCAGGCAACTGGGATTGCTTAACCTCCTTGCCGGTCCAATTCCCGCCGGCAAGGAGGCAGCGCAGCATTTTTTTTTTTTTTTTCAAATCATGTAGTGAGTCCAGGGCTCGCTACATGATAGCCACTGAGCGGCGGCATCCCCTCACCCACTCCGATCGCCTCCAGCGATCAGAGTAAGCAGGAAATCCCGTTCAGAACGGGATTTCCTGCAGCTTCCCCGGTCGCCATAGCGATGGGGCGGGATGGCGTCATGGACGTCAGAGGGAATCCCGATCCACCCCTCAGCGCTGCCTGGCACTGATTGGCCAGGCTGCGCAGGGGTCTGGGGGGGGCGGCTCGGCGGCGATCGCGTACCACGCAAAGTGCTAGCTGCGTGTAGGAAAAAAAAAAATTATGCAGATCGGCCCAGCGGGGCCTGAGAAATCCTCCTGCACAGGTTACCCCGAGCTGAGCTCGGGATAACCGGCAAGGAGGTTAAAAGGAAATAAATATGACAGCCTCCATGGCCCTCTTGCTTGAAGACTACTGTTCCCTCTAAACTTTTCATGCAAAGCTGGCTGCCTAGTGCAACCAAACCAGCAGGTGGCAGGGAGCAGTTAGTTACCGGGTCTGGACAGCTTCATCTCTTCCTCCAGCCGCGGCTCTGAACTTCTGGCAGGTCTTATGGGTTCCTATCACATGATATGACGTGATTAGGACCCAGGAGAAGACATGTTGGAATTACATAGTCACCGCGGTGGAGGAAGAAGCCGCCGATCCAGCCGTCTGGACAGGTAACTATAGGAGCTCCCTGCCGCCCGCTCTGCATACCCTGCCAGGCTGGGGGGGGGGGGGGAGGAACACTTCGCCAGCAGCAGGACAAATACAGCCTTGCAACCAAATAAAGTGTTGCTGATTTTCAGACCACTTTAACAGCCAAATAAAGTATTTCTTCTTTGCGCCAAGGGCCCTTTCCATTTGTTTGGCTACCTAGCCACCTCGCATCACTTCTGTTGCTGGCCGTGTCACTTACGCATAAATGTATGAAGGAGACGGCAGGCGGATGCGGCTTCTCCGATTGCTCCGCACACAATGCAGGTATGACAACTGCTCTATTGCCATGCATTGGGATTAGGACCCCCGCGGTGCACTGCATATTATGGAAACGGGCCCTTAAAGATTATTTACAGACTTAAAGAGAATCTGTATTGTTAAAATCGCACAAAAGTAAACATACCAGTGCGTTAGGGGACATCTATTACCCTCTGTCACAATTTCGCCGCTCCTCGCCGCATTAAAAAGTGGTTAAAAACAGTTTTAAAAAGTTTGTTTATAAACAAACAAAATGGCCACCAAAACAGGAAGTAGGTTGATTTACAGTATGTCCACACATAGAAAATACATCCATACACAAGCAGGCTGTATACAGCATTCCTTTTGAATCTCAAGAGATCATTTGTGTGTTTCTTTCCTCCTGCAGCTATCTTCCACTGAAGTGTCAGGCTGTTTCTTCCTGCAGAGTGCAGACAGCTCTGCCTGTATGTAATTCCTCTGTATGTGAAAGCCCAGCCAGCTCAGAGGAGGATTTATCCAGCTTGTAAAAGATAAGAGAGAAGAGAGAAGCTGCTCTAATCTAATTAATACACAGGCAGTGTGCATAGAGGGGCCTGTAAGGGGGAGTTCATAGCAGAACCACAAAACTGAAGAACTTGGCAGCCTTCCAGACACAGGCCTGACAAGTCTGACAAGAGAGAGATAAGTTGATTTATTACAGAGACTGTGATAGTACAAAGTGCTGCAGTAAGCCAGAACACATTAGAATAGCTTTTGGAACTTGTAGGATGATAAAAAACAGGATACAATTTTTGTTACGGAGTCTCTTTAAAGGGGTTCTGTGGAGTGCTGAAAAACAAAAACTGCCACTTCCCTGGGGCGGATGGAAGCCCCCTGCAGCCGTCACGTCCCGCACCGTCCTCCTCTGATCACTCGTTCCCCACCGCCGGTCTAATTACCTAAGTTCCCTGCCGCCTCCGGGAGCTTATTGCGCAGGCATACTACAAGAAAACCTTGTACTGCGCGTGCACAGTAAGCTCCCGGAGCCGCGAGTGCGCACTATTCGAATTAGACAAATAATTGACCGGTGCCGGCGGAGGGGAACGGGTGATCGGAGGAGGACGGTGCAGGACATGACAGCTACAGGGGGCTGATAGAAGCACCAGGTAAGCACTCAACAGAACCCCTTTAAAAAAGGGAAAGTCTGAGGTGTATTAAAATATAAAATTCACTTACCTGGGGCTTCCTCCAGCCCCTGGCAGCCGTCCGGTGCCCTCGTCGCAGCTCCGGTGGCTCCCAGTCCGGTGGAGAAGCCGATCTGCGCTCCAGCATGCGGCTTACCGAGTCGCACTGACATCCTCCGGACTGTAATGTGCAGGCGCAGAGCTACTACGCAGTACATTCCGGATGACATCAGCACGACTACATGAGACACACGTTGGAACGCATGTAGGCCTCCGGTACCGGCGGGGAGCGGAGCTGCGGTGAGGGCACAAGACGGCTGCCAGGGGCTGGAGGAAGCCCCAGGTAAGTGGTAATACTCGTCGGATGTATCCTTTAAACCTACTACCAGAAAAAAATGGAATTCAAACAATTAAATACAACATCTTGTTTCTGTTCGCTTAGCTTCTATACAGCCACTATTGGTAAACATTGTGCAGCGTTTCACCTTGCAGGGATACCAGAAGGTAAAAAAAAAAAAAAGCAAAGAAATCTCACTGGGTATATTATAGTATATAAATGCAGCAGCTATGCAATAAAAATGCAATGGCAGCTTTCAGAGAAAACTGTACTTTGGGAATTTGTAAAACAATAACACTAGTGCACAAAAGCAAATCTGATAACTGTATGGATAATAAAAAGTAGGAGAAAACACTTTTATTGAATATAAGGTCAGAGTTTACACCCACTTTAAAGTGAAACTTAAGTGAAAATAGAAGAAAAAATTCTATCCATCCTCCAACTCCTAAAAATGATAACCAACCATTTTGTTACAGTTAAAAAAATAAAATGTAAAAGTGTAGATTTAGCTCAATGGAAGACTGTCTCAAAGTGCTAATCTATTAAAGCGGAATATAACCCTGCATTTCAACTTTGCTCTAAAACATTATTTACAGCATATTATATGCAACCAGCATTTATTTTTTTACTTGACCAGCATTGGAAGGGTTACACACAGAGGTTTAAAGTTGTGGAGAGATATGCAGAAGTTCAGATAGATACATTTAACTAAATAGAATGTAACAAGTGAGAAATGTTACACACTCTTTGGCTGTCCTCCAGCTCATGCACAGTCAGGGCTCGTTTCCACTATTGCGGAGCAGAATCGCCTGGATTCCACCGCTGATGAAATAGCATGCGGATGCGAATATTTTTGCGTTTTTTGCCGCGAATTCGCATAGGTGAGGGTATATGCGAATTTAACCATGTCACTGCCTGTTTGAAGTTACATTGGTACCTATGCGATTTCGCATGAAAATTCGCATACCATAGCCGCAGGCGAATTCCCTATTAAATATATTAGCGGCGATTCGCATGCATTCCACTCGCAGGCGAATTCTGTGGCTCTTTTGTGCGTTTTTTCACCGCTGAAAAAAAACGCACCTCAACAACGCTACAGTGGAAACAGGCCCATCCACTTGCATTACATGTGCGAATCTGCATGCGTTGGACGCATGCAGATTCGTGATAGTGGAAACGAGCCCTCAGAGAGAGTGAGTCACATTCCACACTTAGATACATTTTGTTTACTTAAATGTATCTATGTAAGCTTCAGATGCGTCTGCATTTCTCTCCAGGAACTTTAAAGCCCTGTGTAACCCTTCTAATGCTGGTCTAGTAAAAAAAAAATGCTGGTTGCATATAATATACTGTAAATAATGTTTTAGAGCAAAGTTGAAATGCAGGGTTATATTCCACTTTAACTATTTACTTTTTTTTAATCAATCTCCTGCTCTCAGAAGCTGTTCTCTGCCAAGTATTTTATGGCTGTAATTCCTTATCAGTGAGGATCGCTATAGTCTGACTGGGTCCTGATGGGAGAGAAACTGTCAGTTGCATAGCTGAATATTAACTCTTTCAGGCAGAAGAAAAGCAACACAGCATATTTGTGTGCTTGGCACTGTACATACACACGTCTATCTCATGTTGCAGAAGGTTCCCTTTAAAGAGACTCTAACAAATTTTTCAGCCTTAGTTCTTCTATCCTATAAGTTCCTATGCCTGTTCTAATGTGCTCTGGTTTACTGCAGCCTTTCCTACTTGCACTGTCTCTGTAATAAATCTTATCTGCTTTCGTCTGTCGGGCTAAGGCTTGAATGTGTGGAATGTGCAGGGCTGCTTGTGATTGGATAGAAGTGATACACACCCTCTGCAGGCCACCTGCACACTCTGTATGACTCACACACTCTGTTTATGTGAGCCTATCACAAGCTGGTTAGTTTGTAAACACTGCCTAAAACTGTTAATTACAAGCCAGGCTTGCAGCAGGGAGTGGCAGAAACAGCACAGAGGGGCCCAGGAGAAAATAAGGAATAGAATGGTATGCTTTTTAGTGTAAGAATATTAGAGTACAGATTCTCTTTAACCCTGAGTGTGGACAAAATTGACATGAAATTCAGGACCAGTAGGATTTTTTTGTTTATTTAACAATCGGCTTCACTGACAGAAAAACTCAAAAACTTTGACAGCAGTTGTAATTTTTACAGAGTCCAGGTTACCAAATGGCTGGGATCTCTCCAGCTCTGATCATGCCACGCCTCATCCGAGGTCTCTCAGTCTTGCTATCAGTTTAATGACGGTTGTATATAGGACTGAAGTGATCTGTTATGGGATATATATGCTGCATGGATTACCCAGGGGACACCTGAACATGTGCTAGATTCTGGGCCAAGATGGAACAGTACAGCTTACCTCAGCCGGGTTCAAGCCAGTGAGTGTAGAACATCTTAAAGCGGATCCGAGATGAAAAACTAACTATAACAAGTAACTGGTCTATATATCTTATCTAAAGTTTAGATGGTTTACACAGCAAATCTAGCTGCAAACAGCTTTAATAGAAAATGATTATTTATTCCTGTGATACAATGACAACAGCCATGTTTATAAACATTACACAGAGGCAGGCTTATCTGTATCTTGAGCCTCTCATCCTCCCTCCTCCCCTCTGCCTCTGAAATCAATGGCTAGTAACACCTCCTCCCCCTGCCCAGACTGAGCTCCCATGAGCCCTTGCTACTGCCAAGGCTCTCTGAAAACCTGTGGGCGTGGTTTTTTTTAGTTTATAGGGAGAGTATTAAAACAAAAACAAAAAAGTATTTGGCTTGAGGAATGCCCTATAAACAATAGGAAAGGAACACAATTATGCAATGAGTAAAAGTTCACCTCGGATCCACTTTCACCACCAAATGTTGGCTGTGACATTTACCTGTGTATTCTGCTTCTATTTAGTGGTACAGAGGTGCTTATGGAAAAACTAACATCACAAAGCTACAGTATTTACATAGGAAACCCTGTCTACATGACTTTGCCTGGGCCTAATGATGGCTACTGCTCAGGCACCAAACAGTAGGAGGCAGAGACCTGCCCTACAAAACCAGGAAGCATGCTGGGTAGAGAGCGGGCAGTCATCCACAGCACAGGCCAGTGTATGACACCTAAAATACCCAACCTTTTCTTTCTGTATCGGCCTATTCATCCTCTATCTCTCAGGCAACATCTCCACAGCAGAGGCTCCAGGCAGGATTGAGTTAAATACCCAAATACACACGTAAATGGCAATCATCACAGACTGGGTTTAGAAATGTAAAGAAATGAAAAAAGGAGGGGGGGGGGGGAGAAGAGGTGGAGTTTACCTCAGTTGGTCATATTTTGTACCTTATGCAGCATACACTGCAGAATCATCTGCACTGCTCAATAGAACAATATCAATGATAGTTACTATGTGCACAGGTACTAGCAAAACATACTAAAAGAAACCGGAGGTGAAAAACTGATGAGATAAACAATTGTATCTATCCTCCAACTCCTAAAAATGACTGTTAGCCTTCCAGTCATATTTTCAGTTTAATAAAAAGATGAAGTAAGTGGTCTCCGCTGAAAGAGACAGTCTTTCAGTGTTCCGGAGCTTAAATATATGCACTATTGACGCTTTTCATCTATCCCCTACATTTAGAAGATGTTCTTTGCCAATTACGTGTTTCATGGATGAAATTCATTATCTGTGAGGGTTACCCTATATCAGTGATCTGCAAAACTTGGCAATCCAGCTGTTAGCCTCCTTAGCGGTAACCCCGAGCTGAGCTCGAGGTAAGCCGCCATGAAGGATTGCTCAGGCCCCGCTGGGCTGATTTGCATTATTTTTTTTTTTTTGTTTCACACAGCTAGCACTTTGCTAGCTGCGTGTAACCACCCATCACCGCCGTTCAGAACGGGATTTCCTGATTGCCGGAGGGGGAGGGGGGGTGCCGCTGCTCAGCAGCTATCATGTAGCTCTAGCGCTAGTCTAGCTACATGATTTAAAAAAAAATTAAAAATTAAAAAATAGTGCTGTGCTGCCTCCCTGCCGGATTTAATTGACCGCCAGGGAGGTTAAGGAACTACACGTCCCACAACACATTTGCCGTTATGACTGATGACTGTGGCTGTCAGACTCCCGCAATGCATTGTGGGGACTTGTAGTTCCTTAACAGATGGAGAGCCACGTTTGCACATCACTGCCCTATATAGTCCGACTAGCCCCCGACTGATGAGAAACAGTCACTTGCATATCTAAAAGTTTAACTTTTTCAGACAGAAGAAAACAAACATGAACACAGCCTAGTTACTGGTTTGGTTGGCACCGAATATACACTTGTCTATCTCATCATGTCACCTCCGGTACACTTCAGCTTAAAGGCAACACACTAACTGGACTTTTCAGCCTGTTTTGCTTTAGAAAGTGCCTTTCTTATGGCATCCCTTATGTCCATACAGAAGGTATCCAGTTCTATGGCTGAGAGGCCTTGGACTTTTTGGTTTTTGATGTGAGTCTTACATCGCTCCTTAAACAGCTTCTCAACCTCAAAGTGAGAGATGACTTTGTATCCACCCTCCTCTGCGCCCCAGGCGACAAGATCGTTGCAATTCTTCCGACCTTTTTCAGTTGCTGTGTAGAGCCATTCAGCTCTGGGGACTATCGATGACCAGAAAACCTTTGTTTCTCTATATCTAAAGGCTATATTCTTCAACACTTTTCTTATGGTACTGGTCAGGCTGTGGGTGGGCCAAAATCCTAAGTCATTCCCTCCTAGGTGAATGACCAGGATGCTTGGAACGCCCAAAGAATCAACTTTTCTCTTCAGTTCTGGTACCAAGCTTCTCCAGCTCATGCCATTCTTGGCTGCCCAATGAACAGTGTAATTGTCCTTGCCAAAGCCCAGGTCGTGTCCATAAGAGGCCGTCTTGGCATTCTCTTCAGCTTGTGATAGGAGAGCATGTCCGAGGAGCAATATTTGTTTCTTTCCTGTGATGGAAAATTAAACAAGGTTATAGAGAGTAATCGCTTTACAGTCAAGAATTAACGCAGAATCAGACAATTTTTCAGGCATATGAGATGCCCAGTAATATCGGATAACAGCACCTCGGTTTTGTAGTAACCCTGGCCAACTTAAAGAGACTAAGTTCCTAAACCTGTTCTTATGTTGTCTGTATTACTGCAGCCTTTTCTAGCTGCACTGTCTCTGTAATATATCTCATCTTTTCTTTGTCAAGCTTTATGGACCCAGGGAGGAAGGAGCTGCCTCTGCTGTGATAGGGGCAAGTTATCCACACCCCCTGCACGCTCTGTGTGTGTACTTCATGTATTCCACAGACAGTTTGTGAGGCTGAGGGGGGAGGGAGCTGTTGCCTGTAAACTGTGACTAATCCCAGACTGGAATGCAGATAATTCACTATGTAATAAAAACTTGTGGTATATTGTAACATGAGGTGTGTGTATGTTGTGCAATAGAATACACATATATACACACATACATACATACAGGTAGTCCTCGGTTAACGAACGAGATGAGGACTGTCCGCTCGTTCTTAACCTGAATCTGTCCTCAAGTCGGGACAGCCACCTTTGCCCCTGTTTTAAATGCAGAGTAAGTGTAGCGGAAGGTAAATAGAGGACATCTCACCTGTCCTCTGGCTGTAGAAGGTCCCATTGTGGTCCCCGGAAGCTGCGCAGCCCGTCGTCTCGCTCGGTCCACTGTTCCCGGTGTCTGCTTCACATGCGTCGCATAATGACGCAATTAGGAAGTGCCGCCACTAGGGGGCTCTTCCTGATTGCGTCATTATGTGACGCATAAGAAGCCGCTGGGAACAGTGGACGGAGCGAGACAACGGGCTGCGCAGCTTCAGGGGACCACGATGGGACCTGCTACAGCCAGAGGACAGGCGAGATGTCCTCTTATTTACCTTCTGCTGCGCTTACTCTGCAGTTAAAATGGCGCAGAAGAGGTAGTCCCCGGCGGCGTGACGTAATTGCGACGGGGCGGAGTTCGTATCGGCTGGTCGTTCATAAGTCGGGCGTTTGTAAACCGGGGGGGGGGGGGGGGGGCGCGCGTGTGTGTACACACCACTTTGTATTGGTTTTTCATGTGGAATTCCAATAAAATTGATTGAAAACTTCAAGGGGGCCAAACACTTTTGCAAACCACTGTATATAAACACATACATACATATATATATACACACACACACACACACACACACACACACACACACACACACACATCACTTCCTGGCTAGCGGCCATGTTTTTTGTTTGTAAACACTGCCTAAAACTGGCGATTAAGAGCCAGGATCACGGCGGGGAGCGGCAAATAGGTATCCAGGAGATCAGTGACTTAATGGGTATATTTTTTATTGTACAAATCGGACAGCGCAACAAGGGAACACACGTAGCCCGACTGCGGGGGCTGGAGGAAGCCCCATGTATAAAACTCATTTATTCATCTCAGGTACACTTTAAGCATCGGGGAAGAAGCCACTCAGGCTGCATCAGGCACGCCGCGGCGGCACTGGCTACAGGAGGCACGCCGCGGCGGCACTGGCTACAGGAGGCACGCCGCGGCGGCACTGGCTACAGGAGGCACGCCGCGGCGGCACTGGCTACAGGAGGCACGCCGCGGCGGCACTGGCTACAGGAGGAACGCCGCGGCGGCACTGGCTACAGGAGGAACGCCGCGGCGGCACTGGCTACAGGAGGAACGCCGCGGCGGCACTGGCTACAGGAGGAACGCCGCGGCGGCACTGGCTACAGGAGGAACGCCGCGGCGGCACTGGCTACAGGAGGAACGCCGCGGCGGCACTGGCTACAGGAGGAACGCCGCGGCGGCACTGGCTACAGGAGGAACGCCGCGGCGGCACTGGCTACAGGAGGAACGCCGCGGCGGCACTGGCTTTAGGAGTGCCACCATGGTGTCCCTCTTATAACCACTGCAGCACTGGCTACTGGAGGGACGCTATGGTGACACTGGCTACAGGAGGGACGCCACTGTAGTACCCGTTACAGGAGGGACGCCACTGTAGTACCCGTTACAGGAGGGACGCCACTGTAGTACCCGTTACAGGAGGGACGCCACTGTAGTACCCGTTACAGGAGGGACGCCACTGTAGTACCCGTTACAGGAGGGACGCCACTGTAGTACCCGTTACAGGAGGGACGCCACTGTAGTACCCGTTACAGAAGGGACGCCACTGTAGTACCAGTTACAGGAGGGACGCCACTGTAGTACCAGTTACAGGAGGGACGCCACTGTAGTACCAGTTACAGGAGGGACGCCACTGTAGTACTCTTGCATGGTAGTCACGCGTGCATAGTACAGCTGTGCTTGCACATGGAGATCGTGGAACTGAAGTGGGTCCCGGCCAGCAGAGGTGAAGTAGAGGAGTATGTGGGAAGTCTCTGCACTACCCCATAGGTTTCCCTCTACTGTTGTATGTAACTAATTGTGCATTTTCTTTTTGTTTCTCTTCTTATAGGTTTACATAATATTCCTCGGGATAACTTCAGAATCCCGTTACACAGAGCAGTGTGGCTCTTCTGCAGTGCCAAATTATTTCAATTCTTATTTTAAAGTGTACCTGAGACAAGTAAGTATAAAAGATTTATATATACATGGGGCGTCCTCCAGCCCCCTCCGCACTGATTCTTCCCACGCCGTCTTCCTCCGCCTTCTCGTTCTCCTGCTTGCAGCCCTACAAGCTCAGTGAGTTGGGGTGCCACGGCCGCTTGCCCCATTCCCGTGAGCGCTCTGCACCTGTGCAGAAAGTTTCCAGGTGCTGGAGCGAGATGGAGGCGCGTGCAGCTACACTGCGCATGAGCCGACCGGCCCAACTTACAGGACTGCAAACGGGAGAGCAAGAAGGCGGAGGAAGATGGCGTGAGGGCGATCAGTGCGGAGGGACTGGAAGAAGCCCCAGGTATGTATACATCTTTTATACTTACTCGTCTCTGGTGCACTTTAAGCTAATTTTATTTCAAGCCACCCAAAGTTTCTTTACCTGATGTGGAGACTGTAGCAGTGAAACGCTGGTTCCTGCTCTTACCTAAAAGACAAAACGGCAAGAGATTAATATATAATTAGCGGGAGGAGGGGCGTTCACCATCCCACCAGGCAACTGATCTGCGCACTTGTTCAAAGTCACTAACTCAAAATTATAAGAAAAACAACACAAATCCAGGCACACTGCCTCAAGTTAGGACATTTAAATAAGTTATTAGGGAGGTGCTAAAGGGTGTGTGGCCAGAACAATAGCAAAGACAGTACACCATGCACACACCAGCATAAGCGATGTGCATAATGATAATTGTTAGTCTGATGCACCACCTGTCCCAGGGGAGGAGGTCAGGATACGTGTGCCTTATCTTTAGATAGGTTTGATGCAATTAATGTTTTCATGTCTGCCCTATACATGTTACAGGGCCAGAGTTCGGACACCTACGTATACTGGGGTACCTCTGTAGGAGACTATGCAAGGGAATGCATTATTCTGAACTAAGACCCCGGCTTTTCCCTTAGCTGTAGGGATAGCGGTGGTTCCTGGATGATTGGTTCCTGTGAATGCATTTGTATGAACATTTGCATGTATGAACATTTGCACGCCTCCTCGCTAACAGTTTATTATGGCTTAAAGAGACACTGAAGCGAAAAAAAAATTATGATATGATTTGTATGTGTTGTACAACTAAGAAATAAAACATTAGGAGCAGAGAAATGTCTAATGTTTCCAGTACAGGAAGAGCTAAGAAACGCCAGTTATCTATGCAAAAAAGCCTTTCAGAGACTTTCAGAGTCGGAGAGCTCTGTGTTCAGAAGCTTGTTATCTCAACTGTCAGTGATTATATATTCTTTTTCTCTGCTGAGAAGGGGTTCAAAAGTTCACTGCTGTTCTGCAAAATCATGTAGAATTCTGAGTAGTGTGTAAACTGCACACTATAAACTGCACAGAATGATGCAATGAGGTGTGTGTGTGTATGTGTGTGTGTGTGTGTGTGTGTGTGTGTGTGTGCGTGCGTGCGTGCGTGCGTGCGTGCGTGCGTGCGTGCGTGCGTACGTACGTACGTACGTACGTACGTACGTACGTACGTACGTACGTACATACACACATACACACAAAACTATAAAACTGAAAATAAAAATATGAGAATATTTTCTTTGCTACTAATATTCTAGTAATTATCTGTACTACACAACCAATTCATTAAATCAATTTTTTTTTTCTGCTTCAGTGTCTCTTTAAATGCTATAATACACCCCCGCCCCTTCTCCAACAGAGGAGTGGGTGTGGTGCCGGTACCATGTGACTGCATGGGTTATCCCAGATCTTATAGTGCTTTATAAAAGTCTTATTACATTTCATCGGAGGGAGTGAGGCAAGAGACAGAAAAAGGAAGTTGGAAAAAGGCGGGAAGGATCTTATTTTAAGTGTTGCATTTCTGTGCTTGCTTACTACTGGAAGGTTACAAAACAAAAAACGGTTTCTTACCGTCATCTGGGGCGATGGCAGCAAAATCTCCAAATTCACTGGCATCTGTGTCTAAAAGACAAAATGGCATTTAAAATACATATGAACTTATACATACATTTCTTCCAGAGTAAAGAACCATTTTTCACTTCATATGGCGCTATCGCATCACTGGCTGATTTTGGACTAGTATATCTTCTCATGGGGGTAGTGGGGGGTTCTCATGTTTCCCTTCATGCTTTTCAGGAACATTCCCAGACAAGAACTTGTGTAACTGTCAGGACAGCAAGTCAGAGAGAATGAAAGTGAGCCGTGGCAGGGGACCGGAGGTCGTTTTTGTCCTGGCGTGGGCACAGGACATCTGCAGGGAGTGTACCTTTGTGCCTCTTGGCAGAAGCCTCCTTTCTTTGTAACGTTGATCTACTCCATACTCCAGTATTTTGGAAACATGTGCCTGGATTGGATTTTCAGCATGAGCACGTTTTCATATGGACTTTAAGCAATTTATTTTGAGGATAGTGGATGTTTATTCTGACTTATGACATCCCTATCATTTATGTACTCATGACACTGATATTTTTGTCAGAGTATCCACTTATAGCCCATCTGAATTGTTATTTCTTAACCATTACCCCCCCCCCCCCCATTCTCATGTTATATATGGGTGGTGGTGGTGTGGCCCAGTTATTTTAATCAGTATTACTCAAAGCTATATTTTAGGTATTACATATACCATTTAGGAAGGGCTCCTGTTAGGGACTGTGCCTCAGTTCCAGTGTGTGGTTGTCAATATACCCAATCTTACAAATCCTAGTCGAGTGTATTGCAGATTTTTAGTCTGGAGGTTCACTTTAAGAAGAGAGATTTACGGGCAGATTGACCATAAGACAGATGCCGTACTGAACGAAACTGCTCAGAGAGGGATCTGTTGCCTGCCCATACACTGCAGACCGATTTCCTAAGGATTACAGCCGGTGGTCCATCAGTTATTGCGATACTGAACATTACCACATCGCACATGGTTGATGATTTGCGACAGATTATCAGAATCAGAATTTATTCACAAAGTACAATGGTGGATTGTACCCGGAATTGGTTTTGGCGCATACAGGGTCGTTGGTGAAAAAAAAACAAGAAATAGCATACAGTCAAGCATGGCACATACATAGACATGGGACAAGCATACATAGGACATTACATCTTGTGCGTACAATTACGCAGAGTGCAGCATCGCATACAGTTAAGCATGGTACATACATATAAACAATAAAAGCAAAAATAAAAAGCAAAAACAGAGAGCATTACAGCATACACGCACAGTTAACGTAATACAAGCATAGCAAAGCATACACTGATAGCAGGAACAGAAAAGAGTGGGACTGGAGGAGCAGCCTGCGAGCTGATATGAGCGCTGCCATTTTCGGCACTGGACGCTACACAGCGACACGCTCCCAACAAGACAGGTGCTACTGATTGTCCGCCAAAGTAGAGAGAAAGGAACTGTGAAAGCTGAGGGGGGGGGGGGTCATCATGATGGAGGCAGACAGCAGAGTTCACTCAGACCAGGTTGCCCGAGGAGTAGCGCTCCTGATTTCAAGTCCGCACGGCTGGGTACTGAAGGTGCAGATACAGTGGGGGCCCTGTGGGGCCTTTGGGTGGTGGATGTGGGCCCGGCTGGACAGCAGTGGTGGACAGGCCAGGGGGGTTTACATTTGGTGGTGGCAGGATGGTGGCAGGGCACTGATGCCCAGATGCAGCAGCCAGCTCCACTGGGAGGGGGGCAGCAGATGCCCAGATGCAGCATCCAGCTCCGCTGGGAGAGGGGGCAACATCATCTCCTCTGTGGCTGCGTGGTAGCCTAGCTACAGCAGGTAGAATTGCCATTCCGGGGCAGCGACAGTGGACACATGGCGGCGAAACAGCTGCAGCCCACGTGGACAGGCCAACCCCAGGTCTCCTGGCTGATCGGTGAGGCGAAAGGAGCCGGAGCCTCAGAGCGCAGCCGCTGGCAGGTGGCAATCACCTCAGTGGCACTGAGAACGGGGGACCAGGTGGAGGAGGGCGGCATCACCTCAGTGGCACTGTGAGCGGGGGACTCGGTGGTGGAGGGCGGAAGATACCCGGCGGTAGAGCTCACTCGACGGTGACTGAGGCTGTACCTGTCCGGCGATCCAACTCCGAAGTCTCCTGGCCTCCCAAAATAATCCCGTGGGCAGCGGCAGCAGTGGGTCCACGTCTGGACTCCCCTGACTAGGGGAGCGTGCTCTTCAGCTGAACCCAGGCATGCTCCGCAAAATGAGGGTGACATGCCGCTCAACAGCTGATAGGGGCGGCAGTGTGGCCAATGGAGTCCTGTGTAGGCCTTGTGGCTGGGATGTGTGGTGGACGGGGGGCCTCTCTCTAGGGAGCCGTCCCAGATGACGAGCTGCGGGGCCATGGTGTGACCTATGCGGGTGGCAATGCTGGCGGTCTGGCCGCAGCAGTGTAGATCAGCAAGCTCCATCCTGCTTCCTGATGTCTGCTGCGGTGCTCTCTGGGTCCTGCAAGTGGTTCCCGAACAGCTGATGTTCTTGCGGACCGCGACCCGATGGCTGGTGCAGAGCCAGCATGCCCACGTCCTCCCTCAGCGTGAAAGAGGAGCTCAGAGAGGAGAGCAGAGTCAGGATTACATTTTTAAAAAGTGAAAAAGTCCGGAGCCCTGTGGCCGCGGCGTCCGAGTCCGGCGCCATCTTGTAAAGGTTCCAGCATGTCCAATCGATCCTTTAGACACATTTTGGCCTGATATCTATTGAAAAATCGATTGGGTGGCCACAGTGCAACACCAATTCAATAAAAGAATTGAATTGTATGGTTGATCGGGCCTTAATATCGAGTGGTGTATGGGCACCTTTACTGTCCTACAGGGGTGCTGGATACACTTTAAAGGGGAACTCCAGTGGAAAAAAAAAAGGTAGTAAAAAAAAGTGCTTCATTTTTACAATAATTATGTATAAATGATTTAGTCAGTGTTTGCTCATTGTAAAATATTTCCTCTCCCGATTTACATTCTGACATTTAGCAAAGGGTGACACTTTTACTGCTGGTAGGTGATGTCAGTGAAAGGAGATGCTGCTTGCTTTTTTGGCAGTTAGAAACAGCTGTCAACAGCTGTTATTTCCCCCAATGCAACATGGATCCCACAGTGTGATGTCAGAACCATGGTCCTGACATCACACTGTAGGAGGGGTTTCACAACAATATCAGCCATACAGAGCCCCCTGATGATCCGTTTGTGAAAAGGAATAGATTTCTCAGGGAAAAGGGGTATCAGATACTGATTGGGATGAAGTTCAATTCTTGGTTACGGTTTCACTTTAAGTCATTATCAGTTACTTACCTGAATCGGAGTCTTCCGCAGGCAAATTCTCCTGCTTGTGGTCCCCCTTCTTCTCATCTAAAAATCAAAACCATATCTGCTTGATCAGAACCGAACTAGCAAAAGAGAATCTCTGTCACAAACACCTTTATTATCAAGAAATCTCAACTTTTATTTATAATTACATTCTTATATGTCTTCTAGTGTGTTTAGTAGTCCTAACCATAGTTAGAAGTATACATTTACTGTGGTTTAAATCTCATGCAATAGTTAGCATTCACCACGTATCTCATGAACTTAACCACTTCAGCCTAACTGGACGAAAATTTTCGTCCAGTTAGACTGCGCGCACTCCCACGGGTCGCACCCGCTCCCGCCCCCCCCCCCCACCCCCCCCCGTGCGCGCCCCCGCTGCTGGCCGTTAGCCCACCGATCAGTGAAAGTTTGCCCAGTCGATCCATGAACCGACCTCCCCCTCGGTCCTGGCCATGGAAGCACAATGGGGCGTGCAGTGTGCCTCGACCGGCCAAACTGACGTTGCTGCTAATGGGAGACGGAGAATGCAGAGGACGGCGTGGGAGCGATCCGTGCGGAGGGAGCTGGAGGAAGCCTCATGTATGTATAAATCTTTTATTATAGGGTCACTTAAAGAAACATTTGTAGCTTTCTCTTCAAGTCAAGTGACCTTAAAGGGGTTCCTGTAGGGTATATTAAAAACAAAAACTGACACTTACCTGAGGCTTCTACCGGCCCCCTGCAGCTGTCATGTCCTGCGCCGTCCTCTGCGATCCTCCGTTCCCCTGCCGCCGGTCCCCGTCCAATTATTCATCTAGCTAGATGAATGCAACTACACCTGCGCGGCCGTGCGCATCCTAGCTCCCGCCTCTGGCAGCTTCTTGTGCAGGCGCAGTTCGTGAAGACTTTGTTCTGGGCCTGCGCAGATAGGTCCTGGAGACATGAGTGGGAGTGCGGCCGCAGTTGCATTTGTCTAGTTAGATGAATATTTGGATGGCGACCGGTGTCAAGGAACGGAGGATCGTAGAGGATGGCGCAGGACATTACAGCTGCAGGGGGCCGGTAGAAGCCCTAGGTAAGTGTCAGTTTTTGTTTTTAAAATACTATACAATACCCCTTAAAGAACTTGTCTGCACAGATAGTATAGATGTGTACATCTAAAAAAGGCTGCGTCGTGGTCGGGCTTTCGGTAAGTTGCTATTGCAGTCAGTGGTTTTCTTCCCCAACAGGGGGACATTAGACATGGAGGGGTAATCGACCCTGGAAGCTACATGTAGCGTCCAGGATTGCCTCAAACGACGGGGAACATCAGGATCCAAACGCTGTGTTCGCGCAAACTCCAGTAAATGCCCACCAAGCGTCCGTGTGAACCAGACCTTAACCTAACCCTACTCTCACACAGAACCCTTCCTCTACCAGTGCCTAACCCTAAAACCTTCCTCTACCAATGCCTAACCCTAAAACCTTCCTCTACCAATGCCTAACCCTAAAACCTTCCTCTACCAATGCCTAACCCTAAAACCTTCCTCTACCAGTGCCTAACCCTAAAACCTTCCTCTACCAGTGCCTAACCCTAAAACCTTCCTCTACCAATGCCTAACCCTAAAACCTTCCTCTACCAATGCCTAACCCTAAAACCTTTCTATATCGATGCCAAACCCCAAGGCCTCCCTCTACCGATGCCTAACCCTAAGAAAACCCTATACTGATGCCTAACCCTAAGAAAACCCTATACTGATGCCGAACCCTAAGACCACCCTTTGGCATCGGCCAAACCTTAAGACCTCCCTCTACCGATGCCTAACCCTAACACCTCCCCCTACCAATGCCTAACCCTAAGACCTCCCTCTACCGATGTCTAACCCTAAGACCTCCCTCTATCGATGCCTAACATTAAACTACCTCTAATGATGCCTAACCCTAAGACCTTCCTCTACCTATTTCTAACCCCAAGACCCAATGCTTACTGGTAATTAATAAGGCACAGAAGATGCAGGCTGGGCACCAACCATGTTTCTAGCTTAATTTTGTTGATCCAAGCAAGTATACAAAAACAAGTGTTACATGAAGACTTGTGAAAGGAAGTGGAGTTATGTGGGGGAGAAGGGACTGACAACAGCTGTGTCACGCTACCAAACACTTGCTCCTGTGCTTTGACTGGTAACATGAGCAAACTTTTGGTAACATGAAATGACTGATGTGTCAGTCAGAACATTTCAGCTAAGTAAATCCAGAAATATGTGAAGTTGTATAGGGTACCCAGACCTATGATTCCTTCAGTCCTACTCTAATTGTTGCTAGACACCACATAAGCTGAGCAGTTTACCTGTCTCTGCAGCTCCTGTAGAGGAATCATCTTGCTCAAGTTCAGCAATCTTCACACCTGTAAAGCAAGATGGCCGACGCTCAGTCAATGTGTACATAGCAAGGCGGTTGAGGAAATAAAAGTAGAAAAAAAATAGCATGTGCTGTCCAGATCACTATGTGCCAGACAAGACCCATTCCTGATCCAAAATGTACATAGAGGTGTTAAAGCTTACGGTAATATTTCGATGTCTCGATCCCTGCCCGGCGACATGTATGTTATGAGACTACATAGATGCCGCCAGGTCATGGGGGAACAGTTTCCAATGTAGACAGGAAGAAGAGGACTGGTGAGTGTGCGCTCTGCTGCCAATACTCTGCAGCTTCCCTGGAGGAACACTAGATGTGGGGGGACATAGGGTACCCTTTACTATGGCAGAGGTGGTTCAAAAGATTTTTAGAGATTTTAAGATGAAATCTATTTGCCGTGTGTGGCAGTAATAGTCCCATCCCTGATCAGATTTTGATATGAGAGGGATCTATCTGTCGGTAAAATGAGTGCCCATATGCCAGTGTATGATTACCTTGAAGTGGACCCAAACATTTCTTTATTACAAAATATTTAGTTGCAGCACTCTGACACATACAAAGATAAACACTCCTTCAAGCCTATGAGCATTTCAGTGCATGCTTTTCACCCTTCTCTTTTTATAACTAGGGTTGTACTGGGGGCAGCCATTAGCAATTCCTCCTTTGCTGGACACCTCCTACTCCACCAGTCTCCCGGATTCTGTCCCGGCAATATGAAAGGAAGGGAGGGGTTCCTCCAATACATGTAAAATATTTTATATTTGTCATCATGCCGCTGAAAAAAAGCTGCTATTAATTATGATCATTTAGAAAATAGATTTCATTTCTGAAATCTTGTATTTTTAATTTGGTCCACTTTAAAGGACACATGAGGTGAAAAATTCAATCTTTCTTTAATTACAGCAGTACTAATTAGAAGTTAAGAAATGTAAAAGAGAAGAAACGCACAAAAAATGTGCTAAAATAAATTGGCCTGGAAACACTTACAAGTCTCTAAATAAATTGGCTGCTGAAGGGTTAAAGCAAACAATAAAACCACCAAGAAAAAGTGAGAGACAGCTTGACATAAATTTTTACTGGGGGAAAGTTCAAGGAGTCTTTATTTCTGCTCTGTTTTATAGTTTAAAATACAAAGTGTAGTCTGTAAACTACAAATAAGACTGAATGATGTAGTGTTAGTAAAAAAATATATATAAAAAAAAATCTATTTAACTCAAAATAAAAATACAAGACTACAAGAAAATACAAGACTTATTTTTGCTACTAATGTTCTATTCATTATCCGTACTAAACATACAATTCACAAGTTTCAAGATGCTTTAGTTTGCTTTAAAGAGACACTGAAGTCTCTTTTTTCTTCACTCGGCTCAGCTTTATCTTCATGAGCCAAGCAGAATCACTGCATTCCTGCTCAAAAACTAGCTGCCCCTGTAAATCACTGTCAAAATTCTACGACTTTCCAGGTCGTAGATTATGCTACCATGAAGGGGCAGGAAGAGGCGGAGCTGTGTGCAGCAGCTCTGCCTCTTGGTGTGTCGATCTCCACCTCTCCCCGCCCCTGTCACTCTTCCCTTAATTATTCTGCAACCTTATGCTTGCCCCGTGCCTGCCAGACTCCTCCCACAGAGCAAGTGAGTCATAGCTGCAGAGAGGAAGAAGTTGAGGCATGTGCTGCGCTGGACCCTCCAGTTCACACAACAGGAAGGTAAGCAGTACACAGGGGAGTGAAAAGGCAGGAAAAATGTATAATATTAGGTACACTATTTATATGGGATTTGCAGTGCTGGACTCTCCTGTGTACACAATAGGAAGGTATGAAGTACACAGGGGGAGTGAAAAGGCTTGCAAAAATTCTATCAGCTACATTATTAGGATGAGTCTTTCTTGTAAATGAATTATGCTAGATATTTAAGTAGAATTCTGATTATACATTCCCTAATTTATAGTAATCAATATTTAGCCGTGCAATTAGAGATTGCTATTGGGTGTGGGGGACAAGACAGGGGCATAGCATCAGCATAAATTATCCAGGCTGGAGCAACGACCTGGAAACAAGAAGAGGGGTCGCGGCCATTTTAACAAGGAAGTCCTGGATTTTTAAAAATACAATAAAAAGAAAACTGAAGGGCTCAGAGCAGCGGCAATGGGACGAACAGCATGCTACGAGTTAGTGCAAGAGTAACCCAATGTGATACGTTAGTGACTTGCCTGTCTTTATGTATGGATCCTTTAATGTATGTATTACTATTCACGTATATATGTTAAATGTGTATTATACTTTGTCTAGTGCTGGATGACTTAATTTGGTTCAACACAGCAACTGGAGACGTTGCTGTATTTTGTCTGTCCTTGTGCAGAAGAACAAGAACAATGAATTGCTGTGCAATAAGTTACATTTCTTGCATTTGCTTACATTCCTTGTCCACAAAGCAACATGTTCTTCTTGCCCTTGGGTAGAAGAAAAACATGTTCTGTTTACGCGCTGGATTGGCAACATATGGTCTTTCTGCGCTTGCGCGCAGTGAGAGCATGTTGTGATCACGCGCTGAAGTAGCAACATGTGGTCTTTCTGCGCTTGCGCGGAATAAGATCATGGGATCACACGCTGAGGCAGCAACAATAGCATGTGTTCTTTCTGCGCTTGCGCGGAATAGAAACATGTTCTGATTAGCTGCTTATGCGCTTGCGCGGTTATGACGATTCTGTCTGATAAAGGCAGGGGGAAGACACTTTGACTTTGGGATCTTTCCAGATGATCAGCAGACGTGCTGTTCGTGTATGTTCCAGTTGTTTCCCCTTCGAGGTCGCTGAGGTCCCCCGATTCTCCCTGGGTGATGTCTACAACAGCTTGGTAACGTGTTGATGCATACTTCTAATTACTCAAACTAACTATGATTCTGCAGGCTTAGATAGATAATATTGTAACAAGATTGTAGGACTAAATAAACTATTTCTTTGAGTTTTATATACATGTTTTGCAGCAATTTTGTTTATTCCCATCTTTGAATGGTGAGCAAAGTTAGAGGGTTTAACCACTTAAGGACCAGGGTATTTTCTTCTGATCGGTGCTGCGTGGACTCTCCAGCCCGCAGCACCGATCAGGAAGTAGCCAGGGCGATCAGACTTCCCCCCCCTTTTTTCCCCACTAGGGGGATGTCCTGCTGGGGGGTCTGATCGCCGCCGGCTACCCGCACTTTCCGGGGGGGGGGGGGGGCTCTTCAAAGCCCCCCTCCGGAGCGCTTTCCGCCCTCCCCGGCTTTCCCTCCCTCCCCCTTACCCTGTGAGTGGCGCAGGACGGAGTTCCGTCCTGCGCCTGATAGGATAGGCTTCTGCCTATCAGATGCCGGCGATCCCCGGCCAGAGGCCGGGGATCGCCGATCTACGTCACGGCGCTGCTGCGCAGCAGCGCCGTGTGATGTAAACAGCGGGGATTGCTTCCCCGGATGTTTACATTATGCGTGCGAGCTGCGATCGGTGGCTCGCACACTGTTCACGGAGACAGTCTCCGTGAACTGGCATGGAAAGGCCGCTCGATCGAGCGGCCGTTTCCATGCTATACCACTAACGACTCGCCGACGCCTATCGGTCGTTAAGTGGTTAAAAACCCTATTTGCTTAGGCAAAACACCCAGGCAATAAATCCATTGCCAGACATTTCCTCCCAGTAGCTGGACAAAGTAAAGCTGGTCTGACCTGTTAAATCCTGCTTTTTTTCTTATTTTCAAAACAAATGTATTTGGTGTGTACGCCTATTCTTGAAAATAAATATCGGATATGCTTCACCCAGTCTATTATTCCACGTGGTCTTACAACTTACCTGGGGTCACCAGGGACCTCATTTCTTTCCACGCATTGAGTTGGATTGGTCCTTTGAATGTGCTCAGGTTAAGCTTCTTATCCACCAGAGTGTCTCTGGAGGACAGGGCCTCTTTCTGCTGCTCCTCACACCTGGGGGAGACAGGAGAACAACCATTCCTACAACATACCATTCAGTGTGGGAAACGACAGCGTTTCCATAGAAATCAGCTGGACCCCCAATACTCCCCACTTACCGTTTCAGAGAAGAACTCCCGATACCATTAAACACAAAATAGAGCTTGTTGGAGAGAAACAGTGGGCACAATGTAACTGAGCTGTGCAGAGAGGGTGGCAAGACTCGGCCCCCCTCCCAATGCCATTAGACACCGGGATCATCCGGCCACATACCTGGGGGCACATCTGAAGGGTGGTTATAAGGGGCTACATCAGGGGTCTCAAACTCGCGGGCCATTTGCGGCCCTCGATACAATATTTTGTGGCCCTCGCCAGCAAAAGCTTGCTTATAGTTTGCTTCAGTGCTCCCAAGTAATCCGCCGCATCCCCGCCACTAAACAAGGGCTGCAAAGCCCCCAAATCGCCCGCCGGCATTTCCTGGAAAGGGCAGAGCTTTCAGCTTCAGCTCTGCCCCTCCTGACGTCAATTGCCGCACAGATCGCCGCCTCTCCCCGCCCCTCTCTGTGAAGGAAGAGTGAGAGGGGCGGGCAGAGGTGGCGATGCGCCGCGATTATGAAATTCCTTATGCGGCCCAGCCTCATCCTGACTAGCCTCCTGGGCTACATGGACCTACCTATTCTAAGGGGGCATTTTGCTACCTATATGGGGGACATCCATCTATACAGAGGGGGGTGATGTATGTAAATGACTGCTAAGGGGGCATCTGCCTACCTATACTGGGGAGCGCAAGTTACATGTGGCTACTAATACTAAGGGGACGCCTGGCTACCTATATTAGAGGCACTGAGACAGAATACCCAATTAATGGGCCAAGATATCCTTGCAAAACACCACTGCAGCTCTCATCCCGTCCTCAGATCTGCTGCAGCACATGGGACTGCAGATAATAATCACAGCATTCAGATAACTAGATGGACAGGAGGTGGAGGGCTTGACTGCAGATCCTGAACAGAGAAACAGATCTTTTCCCTTTTGTAATCAGCCAGAATGTGCGTTAGGCAGCTGACATTCCCACTCCCATCTCATGAACAGCTGATAGTGTTACACAACCACAGCAGTGGAGCACATGGAGAGCTCTGGAGCAGTATTACTTACTTTTCAATGAAGGATTTGACATCCTGCAGAGGAAACACAAACAGTAGATAGTATTAGGTTCGAGTCGCACACAAAAGAAAATGTCTAATCTAGCCTGCTGGCTCCTTACATTGAGGAAGGGATAAGCTTCAGTCTCATTTATCTTCCCATTGGCCACTGCAATGGCCTCTGTCAGGAACTCTTTGTTCTTCTGCATCTTGCTGGCAGACGCCTGCATTTCCTCCATCAGATCGTTGCCCTGTTTCCGCAGGTTCTGCAGCTGTTTCTCCTCCTGCGCCTGCAGGAAGTCGTGCAGCTTCTCAAACTCCTCCACAGTGTGATGCTCACGCCCCTCCAGAGTAGTCTGAGGTAAGAAATCATCATTATGCACTGTCCTCTTCTGCAGCACTTTACAGAGTACATAGTCGTGTCAATGACTGTCCTCAGAGGAGCTCACAATCTAATCCTACCATAGTCATAGCCTAATGTCCTACCATATTATTATGTATTTATATAGCACTGAACTCTTCAGCAGCACTGTACAGAGCACATAGTCATGTCACTGACAGTCCTCAGAGGAGCTCACAATCTAAGCCTACCATAGTCAAAGCCTAATGTCCTACCATATTATTATTATTATTATTATGTATTTATACAACACTGACATCTGACGCAGCACATTACAGAGTACATAGTCATGTCACTGACTGTCCTCAGAGAAGCTCACAGTATAATCCTATCAGGGTCAAAATGTCATACCATTATTATTTAATATTTATATAGCACTGACATCCTCCGCAGCACTTCAGAGTACATAGCTATATAACTGACGGCCCTCAGAGGGGCTCACAATCTAATTCTACCATAGGACATTCGGCAATGACTACCATAATATTTACTGTACATAGTACCAATATCTTCTGCAGCACTTTACAGAGTACATAGCCAGGTCACTAAGTGTCCTTAAGAAGAGCTCACATACAATTTGCACACTTTCTAAAACCTATTCCTCTGTGATTGCTGGGATGTGAGTCCCTTAAAACCTTTAATAAAAACTGGGATGGACAGGGGCTTCAATTATGTGTTTGGTTTGCAATGATAAAATTATGTATTCAAAGTGCAGTTAAACTCAGCATTTCCTCTGTTAATTACAGCACAAAGCCTACTAAAAAAGGTAGCAGAACAGCATTCAAACAGTTAAACACAGCACTTTCTTCTTCAGTGGGAAGCTTAGATCCAAGTTGGAAGCTTATATGAGAACTCAAGTGTTTACATAATCTTGTTTAGGTTTCTTTATCACCCACAATTAGTAAACATTCCTGGCAGTGTTTCAGCCTGCATGGCTAGCAGAAGGTAAAAAAAAAAAAAAAAAAAAAAAAAAAAAAAAAAAAAAAAAAAAGGAGAGAAATCTCAATAGATACTATCACAAATATTTTATTTTTATTATGCAGTTGTCATTTTTTTTGTAGGTAATCTCAAATAGCTGTAAGAATTATAGTTAGAGATGTAGATGTGTACTTTAACCACTTAAGGACCACAGTCTTTTCGCCCCTTAAAGCTTAGCTCGGGGTAGCCTGTGCAGGAGGATTTCTCCGGCCCCGCTGGGCCGATTTTCACAAATTTTTTTGACTGCACGCAGCTAGCACTTTGCTAGCTGCGTGCATATCCCGATCGCCGCCGATTCGTCGCCCCCCCTCCAGACCCCTTGCGCAGCCTGGCCAATCAGTGCCAGGCAGCACTGAGGGGTGGATCGGGATTCCCTCTGATGTCCCGACATCCATGACGTCATCCCGCCCTGTCGCCCAGCAGGTAATCCCGTTCTGAACGGGATTTCCTGCTTGCAAAGATCGCCGGCGGCGATCGAAGTAGGTATGGGGTTGCCGCTTGTCAGCGGCTATCATGTAGCAAGCCCTGGGCTCGCTGCATGATAAAAAATAAAAAAAATTAAAAAAATGTAAAAAGTGCTGCGCCGCCCCCTTGCCGTCAGAATTGGAACGGCAAGGGGTTAAGGACCAGAGCCTTTTTTTCCCCATTTAGACCACTGCAGCTTTCACAGGTTTATTGCTCGGTCATACAACCTACCACCTAAATGAATTTTTCCTCCTTTTGTTGTCACTAATACAGCTTTCTTTTGGTGCCATTTGATTGCTGCTGCAATTTTTAGTTTTTATTATATTCATCAAAAAAAAGACATGAATTGTCAAAAATAAAATTTTTTTAACTTTGTGATAAAATTTGTCAAATAAAGTAAAATTTCTGTATACATTTTTGTCCAAATTTATTGTGCTACATGTCTTTCATTAAAAAAAAATCCATTCAGTTATATTTATTGGTTTGGGTAAGAGTTATAGCGTTTACAAACTATGGTGCCAAAAGTGAATTTTCCCATTTTGAAGCATCTCTGAATTCTCTGACCACCTGTCATGTTTCATGAGGTGCTAGAATTCCAGGCTAGTATAAATACCCCCCAAATGACCCCATTTTGGAAAAAAGACATCCCAAAGTATTCACTAAGAGGCATGGTGAGTTCATAGAGGATTTTATTTTTTGGCACAAGTTAGCGGAAAATGACACTGTGACCAAAAAAAAAGTTTCCATTTATGCTAACTTGTGACCAAAAAAAAAAAAAAATGAAAACTGCCACGGACTCACCATGCCCCTCTCTGAATACCTTGAAGTGTCTACTTTCCAAAATGGGGTCATTTGTGGGGTGTGTTCACTGTCCTGGCATTTTGGGGGGTGCTAAATTGTAAGCACCCCTGTAAAGCCTAAAGGTGCTTATTGGACTTTGGGCCCCTTAGCGCAGTTAAGCTGCAAAAAAGTGCCACACATGTGGTATTACCGTACTCAGGAGAAGTAGTATAATGTGTTTTGGGGTGTATTTTTACACATACCCATGCTGGGTGGGAGAAATATCTGTAAATGGACAATTGTGTGTAAAAAAAAGAAAAAAATTGTCATTTACAGAATTATTTCTCCCACCCAGCATGGGTATGTGTAAAAATACACCCCAAAACACATTATACTACTTCTGCGTACGGCGATACCACATGTGACACTTTTTTGCAGCCTAGGTGCGCTAAGGGGGCCCAACGTCCTATTCACAGGTCATTTTGAGGCATTTGGTTTCCAGACTACTCCTCACGGTTTAGGGCCCCTAAAATGCCAGGGCAGTATAGGAACCCCAGAAGTGACCCCATTTTAGAAAGAAGACACCCCAAGGTATTCCGTTAGTAGTATGGTGAGTTCATAGAAGATTTTATTTTTTGTCACAAGTTAGCGTAAATTGATTTGTATTGTTTTTTTTTTACAAAGTGTCATTTTCCACTAACTTGTGACAAAAAAATAAAATCTTCTATGAACTCACCATACTCCTAACGGAATACCTTGGGGTGTCTTTCTAAAATGGGGTCACTTGGTGGGGTTCCTATACTGCCCTGGCATTTTAGGGGCCCAAAACACCCATTTGGTTTCCAGGAGTACTCAAAGCAATATGTAGCAAGCACCTATGGTGGACCGAGGAAAATTAGACGTGCTCTCCACTCCAGTCACCTGTGCACTCCAGGTGTCCTCTCAAATCGCTCTTTCGAAGAGTCAGCACCGTCTTCAATAGATAAACTCTTTTATTAGTATCAAGACATCATAATTCCAGAAGATCAAGCAGCCAGCGACAGCTCCGCTGTTTCGGGCAGTCTGCCCTTTCTCAAGCTGTTAAAGCATGACATGCTTTAACAGCTTGAGAAAGGGCAGACTGCCCGAAACAGCGGAGCTGTCGCTGGCTGCTTGATCTTCTGGAATTTATGATGTCTTGATACTAATAAAAGAGTTTATCTATTGAAGACAGTGCTGACTCTTTGAAAGAGCGGTTTCCAGGAGTAGTCTGGAAACCAAATGCCTCAGAATGATTGATCAGGGGTATAAGCATCTGCAAATTTTGATGACAGGTGGTATATGAGGGGCCAAATTTTGTGGAACCGGTCATAAGCAGGGTAGCCTCTTAGATGACAGGTTGTATTGGCACTGAAGTGCAGGAAGCGCAGGATGTTCTCAAATCGTGACCTGGACATGGCAGCAGAGAACATGGGCATGTGATGTATTGGGTGCGAAGACCAATAAGACCGCAATACATTATTTTTCACTAGATCAATGTTAAGGAGAAGGCCCAAAAAATGTTACGTTCGGAAACTTGGAGTGGTTTCCACCAAAAAGGCTGGGCATGGTAGCTTCTTGCTGTTCTGCTACCTTTTTGTAGTAGGCTTTGTGCTGTAATTAACTTTAAGAGGAAATGCTGAGTTTAACTGCACTTTGAATACATAATTTTATCATTGCAAACCAAACACATAATTGAAGCCCGTCCATCCCAGTTTTTATTAAAGGTTTTAAGGGACTCACATCCCAGCAATCACAGAGGAATACGTTTTTAGAAAGTGTGCAAATTGTATGTGAGCTCTTCTTAAGGACACTTAGTGACCTGGCTATGTACTCTGTAAAGTGCTGCAGAAGATATTGGTACTATGTACAGTAAATAATATTATGGTAGTCATTGCCGAATGTCCTATGGTAGAATTAGATTGTGAGCCCCTCTGAGGGCCGTCAGTTATATAGCTATGTACTCTGAAGTGCTGCGGAGGATGTCAGTGCTATATAAATATAAAGTAATAATAATAATAAGACATTTTGACTGATAGGATTATACTGTGAGCTTCTCTGAGGACAATCAGTGACATGACTATGTACTCTGTAATGTGCTGCGTCAGATGTCAGTGTTGTATAAATACATAATAATATGGTAGGACATTAGGCTATGACTATGGTAGGCTTAGATTGTGAGCTCCTCTGAGGACTGTCAGTGACATGACTATGTGCTCTGTACAGTGCTGCTGAAGAGTTCAGTGCTATATAAATACATAATGATAAAATGGTAGGACATTAGGCTGACTATGGTAGGACTAGACTGTGAGCGGGTTATCGTGCCAGGTGGGAGGAGCCTATTGGCAGCACTAGATAGAGTCACCAGTGACGCGATCGCCGCATTACCACCCACCCCCCCCCCCCCCACCCCGCCGGTCAGCCGGTCGTTTAGGCTCATCGGCTGTGGGCGGGCGTAATGTGGTTAATAACAGCCTGACTCCTAGGTATAAACTGAAGTAACCGTTGACCTTTAATGCAGTTTTTTGGAATGCAAGTAACTTTTAGAATCCAGAGAAGTGCACATGCAGTGTGTGTATTCCAAGTTGGCTCAGATTCAAGGTCAACCTCATCACGTGGCGAGACATGTCTAGCCTTTCAGTGACCCTGAGACTCACATGAATTTCGTGTATTCAAAAAAATCTGTATAAATTGTGGGCTCAGAAAGCTCAGTAAGGGACACAAGACATAGAAAGATCATATACCATAATGGCTCTACCATTGAACTTTATGTACTCAAAAGACCAATGCTTTTTAACTATTGAATAGAATTACAAGAATTTGTTTTTATATAAAAGTAGTCTGGTCTAAGGCCACATACACACATCAGACCATAGTCTTTTGAAAATGAAAGATCACAGACCAATTTTACCCCCTTCCATGTAGTATGAGAGCCATACTCTACACAGTCTATTCTATGGAGCTGAGCTCCCCATCAGAAAAAAATCTTTGCAAGATGCTGCACACAAAGATGCTGTACACATGCAAAAGATCAGTATCTGCAAAAGATCAGTATCTGCAAATTGCATTCATAGTCTATGAGATCTGCAGATCATCATACACACCTTGTTTAACTGACATTCATCTGCAGATCAGACAGTCATCTGCAGATCTGAAAATCCATCCTGGTGGATCTGATCTGCAGATGAATGTCTGTTAAACAAGGTGTGTATGATGATCTGCAGATATCATAGACTATGAATGCATTTTGCAGGAACGGATCTTTGGCAGGAACAGATCTTTTGCAGATGCTGATCTTTTGAATGTCTACAGCATCTGTGTGTGCAGCATCTTTGTGTGCAGCATCTTGCAAAGATTTCTGTCTGATGGGGAGTTCAGCTCAATAGAATAGACTGTGTAGGTATGGCTCTCATACTACATGGAAGGGGGTAAAATTGGTCTGTGATCTTTTATTTTCCAAAGACTATAGTCTGATGAGTGTATGAGCCTTAAGACTCCTCGTTATTTCATTAAAGATATTACAAATACAAATTGTTGGCATAGATGTGGCTAAGAGCCCATCTGACCGACCCTACAAGAAATGACGCTTCATTGAGTTTAGCATTCTCCACAGTTGCTTCACCTATTTTATACAGGAAATGGGCAATACATTATAATATATAAATACAGCAGCTATGCAGTAAAATGCAACGGCAGCTTTCAGAGCAGATAAACTGTACTTTGGGAGCTTGTAGTTTGTAAACTGACTATAATACTTGTGCACCAAAGCAAATATGGTAACTATATGCAGTGTTCTCCCCAGACTTAATAAGGTGGGCGGGCCACCCGGGTGTTTTGAAACCCGGCCCGCCTGTTGGTATGCACCTGCGTAGCTAGCAAATGTCACTGATGTAATCTGCAGGCAGGAGCGCTCCATAGCCTGCTATTAATCAGCTCAGCTGGGGCACGGTAGCAAAAGCCATTGCTGTACAGTGCAGGAGCGCTCCTCTGCCTGCGTGACTTCACCTTCCTAGTGGAGCTGTGATTGGCTGGGCGGGTTGTAAGCAGAGTTGCATCAGCCCTGCATTCCCCCCTCGCAGCTCGCACACCACCCGGCTTCTTTTTCATGCCACCCGGCTGGAAAAAAAATTCTGGGGAGAACACTGTGTATGGGAAATATACAGTAGGAAAACAAGTCTTTATTGAATATTATGTCGCAGTTTAATCCTTTAAGGTTTTTCTCGATTTCTATTAAAGGGCAACTGAACTAAGAGGTATACGGAGGCTGCCATATTTATTTCCGTTTAATCAATACCAGTTGCCTGGCAGCCCTGCTGGTCTATTTCTCTGCAGTAGTATCTGAATAACACCAGAAACAAGCATGCAGCTAGTCTTGTCAGATCTGACTTTAAAGTCTGAAACACCTAATCTGCTGCATGCTTGTTCAGGGGCTATGGCTAATAGTATTAGAGGCAGAGAATCAGCAGGGCTGCCAGGCAACTGGTATTGATTAAAAGGAAAGTAGTATGTCAGCCTCCGTATACCTCTTACTTCAGTTCCCCTTTAAGTTACCAGTCCTTAAACTGTCAGATATCTGATACCAGTAAGAAGGAACAGCTACTGAATTCACTACAGCAGTATCAGACTGATTACAAAGTATAAGCGAAGAGTAAAATGGACAGCAGTGGAAGATTCCCTCTCCAATCAGTGTGTGTGTGTGCGTGTATAAAACTGAGGGTTGCCTATAGGTAATGACTTACCTTGTGCTGCTCAATCTTCTCCTTCTGTGTGCTGTTCAGCTGTTTCGTCACCTTCAGCGCTTCCTCAAGTGGCTTCACTATGGCCGACAGCTTTGTCTGGAGGGAACACAACACTAGCAACGTAAATCTTGGTTTCTTCAATATAGGATGCACATATTGTTATTGAGATCTTGTATTGGTACTGCTTCAGATAGCTGCAGGGGGATGCATGCCAAGTTGTCTATAACCGTGTTTACATATTCAAACAATGATCTCAGATAAGACCAGGGCTAGCTAGGTTTTCCTGGTATCTTCTATAAACTAAAGTTGCGTAGACACCTTTGACTTATGTTGTCCGTCGGGGACTGGGACCTGATCCCCTTGGGCAACATTGCAGTGCCAGGAGGGGGAAGCGAGGCGTGAGTGATCTCACGTGGTGGGCAGGGGAGTGGCATCTTCAAATAAGTTGTCCATCCGTTGGGTGAGTTGATCCGCCGGGCGGATTGGGGGCTGCCGTGCACACTCAATTATAGCCGCCGGGCGGATCGCTCAAGACCAGTCTATCACCCGAACGACAGTCTGTACACACGCCCGATTTGGCGTGCGGACGACTGAACGACGGGATGTTCAAACGACCCGTCGTTCGGAAAAATTCGACGTGTATGGGCCTTAAAGCGGCCGATATGCTAATCTAATTTACATGTCATTTAACCAACTTGATAATGAACAATGGACTGGATAGAACAATGGACTAGATTAACCACTTCCGGATTCTCGGAGCATATATACACGCCCCTGAATCCTGAAGTGTATTCCATGGAAACGGCCGCTCGTATGAGCGGCCGTTCCATGTCAGCTCACGGAGGGTGTCTCCGTGAACACCCTGCGAGCCGATCGGCGGCTCGCAGGGTAAATGTAAACACACGGGGAAGACCTTCCCCGGTGTTTACATGTATACGGTGCTGCTGCGCAGCAGCGCCGTAGAGGAGATCGGTGATCCCCGGCCTCTGATTGGCCGGGGATCACCGGCATCTGATAGGCTAAAGCCTATCCCATCAGGTGCAGGACGGAAATCCGTCCTGCGCCGCTCACAGGGGGAGGGAGAGGGAGGGAAGGGGAAGGAGGCCAGGAAGCGCTGCGGAGGGGGGCTTTGAAGAGCCCCCCCCTGCAAGCGCAAGCAGCCGGCGGCGATCAGACCCCCCCAGCAGGACATCCCCCTAGTGGGGAAAAAAGGGGGGGGGGGGGGGAAGTCTGATCGGCCTGGCTGCTAGCTGATCGGTGCTGCGGGCTGGAGAGCCCACGCAGCACCAATCAGCACAAAATAACGTGGTAGGGAAGTGGTTAAAAGACTGATCGAACGACTTGTTGTTTGTACATATATTAGTTGGACAAACAACTAAAAGTCATTTGTACACATGTACGGACCTGACAGTCGTTTGAACGACAAATCGCCCAACCGATCCGCTGAGCAGATCGGGCAAACCAGCTGTTATTCGATCGACAGCGCGTACACACGTCCAACTTGTCGGTCAAACGACAACTTGTCAAACGACAAGTTGTTAGACGTGTGTACGTACCTTTAAAGGGATCTTAGCAGCTTGTGGTTTCAAACAGCTGAATGGACTTCCATGATTGAGAAGGTATCCCCTCCCTTTTCACTGCCATTATCCTGGGTTGGTGGGAAGTTCAGAAAGTGTGACTTATTTTATCTGTTTGAAGCACAGAGTCCCCCCCCCCCCCACCTCCCTAATGCTGAATGGGTTTGTTTGATCTCAGCTTCTGGGCAATTAAGTCTAATTAGAAAAGTCCTTATCGGCCTTCCATTTTCTGCTGATTGCCATGGAGGAAATAGAAGAATACTGCCCGTAATTACCTTTAGTGAGACATTTTTAGCATGCATTTTAATGTGTCTGGGATATAAAAATGATGCTCAGTTCTCTCTAACATAATAGCCTGTAATAAGACCAGGCATATCTAGGTTTCTCTGGAAACGTTTGTGTGTGGTCTATAATCAGGGGAAGGTTAGCTGTGTTGAGTGCAGTATTCTCTTTGATGGAGTTTTAATACTACCTGGGATGATATGTTCTGGGGGTCTCGTGGCCCCCCTGCACACCTGGGCGGAGCTACAAACAGCAAATAAAATTTCACCCATTCATGTCAATGGAAAAAATGGAAAAGGCTGCCATTCTCACAGTAATCAAGCCAGAGTCCCCACACTTGGCACAGTTGGTCACTTGGTGACCGAGGTTACAAATGCAGGAAAAGTGGGCGGGGCATAAAACAGCCAATCAAATTTCAGCCGTTCATTTTAAATGGGAAAATGTAAACTGCAGCCATTCTTAGACTGTTAATCGCAGGGTTCTCAAACTTGGCACACTTGGTCACTGGGTGACTTAGATTAAGATTCAGAAAAGTGGGTGGAGCCTACAACAGCCAATCAAAAGTAACCTATTGATTTTTAAGGGGAATATTTAAACTGCTGCCATTCTTACACTGTTAATGGCAGAGGCTTCAAACTTGCTACAGTCTGTCTTTGGGTGACTGGGGTCCAAATTCACTAAAGGGGTGGGGCCACCAACAGCCAATCAGATTTCCTTGGTGGATAAACTGCTTCCATTTACACATTTTTAATGCCAGGAACCTGAAAGCTCACAAACTTGGTCATTGAGTGACTATTTGTCCAGGTTACAAAAAGTGGGCGGAGCCAAAACAAATTTTACTGGGAAAATATAAACTGTAGCTATTCTTACACCGTTAACGGCAGGGTTCTCAAACGTTGCACAGTTGGTCACTGGGTGAATGAGATTAAGATTTTGGAAGGTAGGTGGAGCCTACAACAGCCAATAAAAATTCACGTTTTGATTTTCAAAGGGAATATTTAAGCTGCTACCATTCGTATACTGTTAATAGCAGATGCCTCAAACCTGGTACAGTTGGTCACTGGGTGATTAGGGTTCAAATTCAGAGAGCGAGCAAAGCAAGGATCCCAAAGCTGATAAACTTGATAATTGAGTGACTGTATGTCAAGGTTAAAAAAAGTGTGCGGCGCCAGCAACTTAATTTTTTACATGGCAGGGTTCCCAAACTTGACACAATTGGCCACTGGGTGACTGGGATTAATATTCAGAAATGTGGGTGGAGCCTAAAACAGCCAATCAAAATTCAACTATTGATTTTCAAGGGGAATATTTACATTGCTACCATTCTTACACTGTTAATGGCAGAGGCCTCAAACCTGAGACAGTCAGTTATTGGATGACTGGGGTCCAAATTCACTAAAGGGGGTGGAGCCAAAAACAGCCAATCAGATTTTTTAGATTGATTTCAGCCATTCTGTTATTGGGAGGGTTCTCAAACTTGACACAGTTGGCCACTGGGACTAATATTCAGGAAAGTGGGTGGAGCCTACAGCAGCCAATCAAAATTCACCTTTTGATTTTCAAAGGGAATATTTACATTGCTGCCATTCATACATTCTTAATGGCAGACGCCTCAAATCTGGTACAGTCAGTCACTGGGAGACTGGGGTTTACATTCTGAAAACAGAGCGGGCCAAAAACAGCCAATCAGATTTGTTTAATTTCAATGGGAAAATGCAACTTATTGATGCCAAAGACCGCACAGCTCATAAACTTGATCATTGAGTGACTGCATGTCAAGGTTAGAAATAGTGGGCAGAGCCAAAAACAACTAACTTTTTACATGGGAAAATATAAATTGCAGCTATTCTTCTGATGATCTATCTGCTGCCAATCTGACGAGTGTATGGGCACCTTTACACTGTTAATGGCAGGGTTCTCAAACTTGACACAGTTGGTCACTGGGGGACTAGGATTATTATTCGGAAAAATAGGTGGAACTTACAAGAGCTAATCAAAATTCACCTATTGATTTTCAAGGGGAATATTGAAACTGCTGTCATTCTTACATTGTTAATGGCAGAGGCCTCAAACCTGCTACAGTCGGTCATCAAGTGACTGTGGTTAAAATTCACTAAAGGGGCGGAGCCACAAACAGCCAATCAGATTTACTTTTCTGGATAAACTGCTTCCATTCACACAATTTTGATGCCAGGAACACAAAAGCTCACAAACTTGGTCATTGAGTGTGTCAAGAGTACAAAAAGTGGGTGGAGTCAAAAACAGATTTTTCTGGGGAGATTGTAAACTGCAGCCCTTCTTCACTGTTAATGGCAGGGTTCTCAAACTTTGCATAGCTGGTTACTGGGTGACTGGGATTAATACTCAGAAAAGTGGGTGGAGCCTAAAAAAGCCAATCAAAATCACCTGTTGATTTTCAAGGGGAATATTACAATTGCTGCCATTCTTGCACTGTTAATGGCACAAACCTCAAACCTGGTACAGTTAGTCATTGGGGTTCAAATTCAGAAAAGGAGACAGAGCCACAAACAGTTTAATTTTTTTGGGAGAATACAAAGTATTGATGCCAAGGACCCCAAATCTCACAAACTTGGTCATTGAGTGACTGTGTGTCCAGATTACAAAAAGTGGGCGGAGCCAAAACCAAATTTCACTGGGAAAATGTAGACTGCAGTCCTTACACTGTTTATGGCAGGGTTCCCAAACCTTGCCCAGATGGTCACTGGGCGACTGAGATTAATATTAAGGGAAGGGGTGGAGCCTATAATAGCCAATCAAAATTCACCTGTTGATTTTCAAGGGGAATATTTTAATTGCTGCCATTTTTACACTTGTAAATAGCAGATGCCTCAAACCTGCTACAGTTGGTCTTTGAGTGACCGGGGTTCAAATGCTGGAGAGGGGCGCAGCCACAAATCTGATTTGTTTAATTCCTATGGGAATATACAAATTATTGATGCTAAAGACCCCAAAGCTAACAAACTTGGTCATTGAGTGTTTGAGAGTTAGGGTTAGAAAAAGTGGGCGGAACCAAAACCAGTCAAATACATATCCGGGCAACGCCAGGTCATCAGTGGGTGGAGGCAAATACAAATTTCATTGGGAAAATGTAAACTGCAGCCATTCTTACACTGTTAATGGAATGGTTATTAAACTTTGCACAGTTGATCACTCAGTGAATGGGATTCATATTCAGAAAAGTGGGTGGAGCCTACAAAAGTGAATAAAGCTTCACCTATTTCTTTTCAAGGGATTATTTAATTGCTACCATTCTTGCACTGTTAATGGCACAGTCCTCAAACCTGGTACAGTTGGTCATTGGGTGACTGGGGTTCAAATTCAGAAAAGAGAGTGGAGCCACAAACAGCCCATCAGATTTTTTCATTTCAATGCAAATCATTGATGCCAAAGACCACAAAGCTCACAAACTTGGTCATTGAGTAATTGTGTGTTAGAGTTAGAAAAAGTGGGTGGAGCAGACACTAGCCAAATACATACCCGGGCAACGCCGGGCAATCAGCTAGTTATTTATATAGCGCCGACTTCTTCCGCAGCACTTTACATAGTATATTGTAAATGGAATGAGTTACACAACTGTCTACTCCTAGTGTATGGACCATCATCTCACTACAGGAAGGAGTGTATTGATTCCTGGTTTCTATAAGTAGCCATCAGCAAGGAGGCGTGGCTTCGGCTAACAGACCAATCACTCTCTCTTTACAAACCCATGTGACTAATGGGGGTGTTTTTCAGAGACTATGAGGAGGCAGTTGCAGAGTATCTATGGACTGGTACATAAAGTAGTTTTAGTATGCAAAATGCTGTACTTTTTACAGAATGCTTTAAATCTATTCAAATAAAATGTGGATTCACATTTTTTTAAAAAATTCAGTAATTGAAGAGTTAAATAACATCACCCAAACCAGTAGTTAATCATTTTCATGAAGGGATGCATACAGCAAGAATACTAATCTCATTTCATAATTTCCTGCCTTGGACGAGTACTAGAAGACTTACTCTGTACATCTCCACTGCATCTGAGACAGGCAGGAACTTGTGACCGGCGTGTTTCAGGGAGTCCCGACAGATAATGCAGCTCAGGACTCCATCATCCTTGCAGAAGAGCTTCATCTTCTCGTCGTGCTCAGGGCAGATTGGGTAGACTTCGGACTTTCTTCTCTGTACAGGCTTCTCCGGAGACAGAATGGTGATAGCACCAGCTGTCTTCTTCACCAGGTTGACTAGTGCTCGGTTAGTGGTGTACGCTTTCTTAGTCATGACTTCATTGCAGTCAGGACAGGTGAAGGTGTTCTCATCCTTCCAGGCCTTGTCCAGGCAGTCACGGCAGAAGTTGTGGCCACATGCGACCATCACAGGACCCTTGAACAACGATTTGCACAAAGGACAAATCAAGTCCTCGTCAATATCGTCAGATTCCACTAACAGTTTGCTTGTTGCTGTTTTAATGCTCTCGGTGATATCTCCGGATGCCAACTTGCTGCTTTCTGGTGCTTCCAAGACCTCAGCAACATCTCCAGATCCCACTAGTTGGTCGCTTGTCGGAGTTTCTGTAATGTCAATCTTTGCTTTCTAAAGGGAGAGAATGAATTGTGAAGGGATATAGGAGATAAAGTTGAAACACCAGCAACAGAGCCAAGAGTATTCATACATACGGTCACAGCCACTGTGACCCAGAAATCTCAGCAGTTCATTTTGACACCACGGCAACCGGCACTTACTGGCTATCCCATAAACCTCCATGTTAATTGTGACTGGGGAGGTAGTTTTTGGTGCAGTGACTTCAGTGAGTAGTGGTGGCCACTGGTAAAGGTTTGGCTAGTTAGCAGTTTGGCAAATGGACTTCGGAAAAAAGAGTGATAGGGTAACCGATGTAAGGGCTCGGCAAGCAATGGATTTGGCGTATTGGTAGAGAGATTAGTGTCATGTGTATCTGGAGAAAGGTTAGAGTAAAGCTGGCCATACACTAATTATCACTCTATTCTTTTGTTTTCGATGGATATGATCGAAATGATGATCGATATTACAATCTGACTACCGTATTTTTCGGACTATAAGACGCACCTAAGTTTAGAGGGCAAAAATCAGGAAAAAAAAACAAAAAACAAATCTAGGTGCGTCCATGGTCAAGGAGTGTCTTATAGACCTTTAACCTCCCCCCAAGATGTCTCGAAGATGCACTGCCGAGCTACACTAACCTCTGCTGCCCCCACCAATTACAATATCCCCTGATGACCCCACTCCAGCTACACTACACCTCACTAACCCCTGATATCCCCCACCCAGCTACACTATACAAACCCCTGCCCCCCCCCCCCCCCCCCCCCAAACCTAGCTCCACTAACTAATCACTACAATTGAATTGAGCTCTCAAGCATTGCAGTGGCAGCTGCTATAACGCACAGGACCACCGCCAGATCATGCTGCCTGCTGCTGGCACAATCGCCTGGACAGGTACATTGTAACATTCGGACTATAAGACGCAGTAACTTTTTCTCCCCACTTTTGGGGGAGAAAAAGTGTGTCTTATAGTCTGAAAAATACAGTAAATACCAACATTCTAGACCTATCTTTTGTAGCCTTTAAAAAAAAAAAAAAGGGATGATTAAATAGATTGAATAGTGTATGGCCAGTTTTAGGCTTTTCGGGAGAAAAATTAGTGTTAGGCATATCGGTAGGAGAGAGAGAGTGTGAGCATGTGTGTAAATTGACGGCAGTTACAAAAGTATGCCAATAATCCATCTTAACGTATATGTGCCAAAATCTATTATAAGGCATGTCACAAATATAGGCATTTGAAGGTAACTGAAAAAAGCCAGATTTATTTTCCGAGAAAACAGTCAATACACATTGCATAAAGTTCGACTCCAGCCACAAATATTTTAACAGTCCTGTGCAAAACTCATTTCATGTCTGTGTAGAAGCTCCTGGGTGCTGGCTACTTCTTTTACAACAGACTGTTGCTGCTGAAGGCTGCAATCTTAAAGAGACTAACAAAATGTTGAGCCTTATTTCTTCTAACCTATAAGTTCCTATACCTGTTCTAATGTGGCCTGTCTTACTGCAGCCTTTCCTAGTTGAACAGTGTCTGTATTATCTCTGTTATATGATCTAATCTTCTCTCCTCTGTCGGGCTGAGGCAGTCAGGCTAGAATGTGCTGTGCTGCTTGTGATTGGATAGAAGCTATACACACCTTCTCCAGGCCCCCTGCACACTCTGTATGACTCACACACTGAGCCAATCTCAGCCCATCACTTGCTATGTTTTGTTTGTAAACACTGCCTAAAACTGGCAATTACAAGCCAGGATTGCAGCAGGGAGCGGCAGAAACAGCACAGCGGGGCCCAGGAGAACATACTGAATAGAATGGTATGCTTTTTATTGTAAGAATTTTAGAGTATAGATTCTCTTTAAAGAGTCAGTCTAAGCCCCACCCATTGCAGCCTGAACAGCAGGATGCCATCGAAGGAACAGCCCCTCCCAAAGAGCCTGAAACTAGGAGCTACATACAAAAACTAGATTTCTGTTCCACAAAATGATGTTTTGTTTCAGTCCTGGGTAAAAACAATGTCAATACGAGTGTCCCACCACAACATCCTTCCACCACCCACTACGTTAGACCTCTGAAAATTATAACAAAAGTCCTCTCTGCCCTCTTCGCTTGAGAGTAGGCTGCCTACCTGCATGTCTGTACAGCATCTGTTACCAAAACTATCAACTAAAATCTATAGTCAATCACCATTCTGGCAATCAGTTACAGAGTACGGTACCTTTATGCAACTTTAGCAGCGTTTTTCTCAGATATATAAAATGAACTTCTCTCTTTTTGTTATTGATTTTCCTCTTAGGGAGGAATGAGTCAATGATGGAATCATTGTAGCACGTTCCCATGTGGTTAAAGAGGAACTCCAGTGAAAATAATGTAATAAAAAAGTGCTTCATTTTTGTAATAATTATACATAAATGATTTAGTCAGTGTTTGCCCGTTGTAAAATCTTTTAAATCCCTGATTTACATTCTGACATTTATTACATGCTGACATTTTGGCAGGTGAAGTAGCTGCTGCATGATTTTTTGGCAGTTGGAAACTTTTTTCCCACAATGCAACAAGGTTCACAGACAGGAAACTGCCAGGAGTACCATGGTCCTTCAGAGTTTCTTGTGGGAGGGGTTTCACCACAATATCAGTCATACAGTGCCCCCTGATGGTCTGTTTCTGAAAAGGAATAGATTTATCATGTAAAAGGGGGCATCAGCTACTGATTGGGATAAAGTTTAATTCTTGGTCGGAGTTTCTCTTTAAGCACAGGGCTGTGGAGTCGGAGCAATTGTTGGGTACCTGGAGTTGGGAGTCGGTGGTTTCGTAAACTGAGGAGTCGGAGTCGAATGATTTTTGTACCGACTCCACAGCCCTGGTTAAGGGCCTATTTCCACTACACGCAGATTGGATGCAGGAAAACTGACTCCAATGAATGTCTATGGGCCTGTTTCCACTAAACGCGATTTTTCTGATGCAGATTTTCCCGTAGGCATTCATTGGAGTCAGTTTTTCTGCATCTATTCTGCATCCAATCTGCATCCAATCTGCGTGTAGTGGAAATAAGCCCTAAGCATTATGCATCATACAGTACAGCAACACAACACGCACAGAGTGATCGTAGCATAAATATTTGAATTTACCAAGATACCGCATAATTAATTTGTACCTAAAACATTTTGTAATTTGAACTTTTTACTTACCATATTTGCCAGCATATAAGACTGTTTTCTCCCCCAAAAACTGAGAAAAAGTCCCTGCGTCTTATATGGTGAATGCAGGGAATCCCCAACTTAGGAAAGCCTGCCGATTCATACTGCCGCCACGTTGGGGACGGCCTGCATTGGCACCCCGTGTCTCCTCTCCCCCCGCGCTGTCTCTAATTAGCAATGTAGCAGCAGTCTCTCACGTAATCCGTGTCTCCCGCAGGGATCGCAGACCTTTTCTCTTCCGTACTCCTCCTCTAGTAACGGCTTACGCTGATGACGCAATCAGCAGAAGCAGACACTAGAAGAAGGAGACGTGCAGGACAGGACTGCACTCGCTGAGGGAGCCAAGGATTAGGAGAGACTGCCACTACACTGCCACTTAGACCCGGGAGCAGAAAACTGCATGGGGGAGTGGAGATACGACGGTGTGTGTTTGTGTGTGTGTGTGTGGGGGGGGGGGGGGACAACGGGGGAAGGTTACACATGGATAAAGGAACACACTGGGGACAGAAGGGGACACCTATTGGGGGGGAGGTGAACACATCAACAAGACCATCCAGGATCATGGAAACACCAGGGTGTGTGTGTGTGTGTGTGTGTGTGTGTGTGTGTGTGTGTGTGTGTGTGTGTGTGTGTGTGTGTGTGTGTGTGTGTGTGTGTGTGTGTGTGTGTGTGTGTGTGTGTGTGTGTGTGTGTGTGTGTGTGTGTGTGTGTGTGTGTGTGTGTGTGTGTGTGTGTGTGTGTGTGTGTGTGTGTGTGTGTGTGTGTGTGTGTGTGTGTGTTCTGCCCATCCCCTCTAAACCTAGGTGTTTCTTATTGTGACGCGTCTTATACAGCAGCAACTACTGTACCCTAAGGCTTCTTCCAGCCCCTAGAAGTTTGTGTGGTCCCTCGCCTCAGTGGGGCAATGCTCCACTGTCCGGCTTTGTCCTCTGTAACATTCACCGCCCCGGCGGCTTCTGCACATTCCCACCACTTGTGCAGAAGCCACAAACAGCTGGACAGCGGAGCACTGCATAACTGCAGCGAGGGAGCACACAGACTTCTAGGGGCTGGAAGAAGCCGCAAGTTAATAAAGCTTTATTTCCGACACTCATCTCGGACATCCCATAAAGTGTACCGTAGACAAATGAACAGAAGGATTTTTACTTACCCCAGGCTTATTCCTGCCCCCTGTAGTCTGTCTGCTCACTTGATGTTCTACCAATTCCCTGTTTTGCAGATCAGCCCTGTAACGTCTCCAGCTCAGCCGCAGACTACTGTGCATGTGCGGTCCTGGCCATGCGCACCACCCAATCACGCTCCCGTAGCTGGGAGGGTTTTGTATATTTCATGAAAGGAGTTCTGTGGGGGGGGAGATCCGCCGTTCTCCACTGCCGGCCCCGGTCTAGCGCGGCATGCCATCCAACTGCGGCTGCGCGCCTGCTCGCTCTCTCCTCATCGGAAGCTTACTTTGTATTGCACATTAAGCTCCCGATGACGCGAGTGGGTGCGCGCATTATTCATCTTGTTAGACTAATAACTGCCCGGTGCCGGCAGCGAGGAACAGCGAATCGGAGGAGGACGGCGTCGGACATTACTGCTAAAGGGGGCTGATAGAAGCCCCAGGTAAGTGTCTTTTTATCCTCAGCCCCCCCCCCCCCTCACAGAACCCCTTTAAGAGTAACTGTGCTTGCACAGAATGCTTGCGATGGAGGAGGCCACGGCCTGAAACAGCAAATGCACCAAGGCCTGTAACCCAGCTGGATCCTGCACTTCACAGCAACATAATGAAGGGGAGTGAAAGGACATTGAGGAAGCAGAAGAACTACATGAGGCTGAAGGAAGCCCCAGTTAGGCACAAATCCTTTTCTCCCATTTGTCTCAGGTTTAGTTTAACATGACTCTTCAGTGTTCTCCCCAGGCCCTTTCAGCCGGGTGCTCCACCCGGCTAGTTTTGGTGAGCTCCTGGCTGTCATCGGCTTACTTCCTCCTCTGCTGTAAGCAGAATTGTGCAGATAAGCACCAGCCCTGTATGCTCTCATCTCGCCCTACCTGGCTACTTTTTAATGCCACCCGGCTGGAAAAAATTTCTGGGGAGAACACTGCACTTCCATTTCAGCCTGCTGCTGGGTATAATTTCTGAGATATGCTTTAGAAGAAAGGAATTTGAGGCCTGTGAATGTTTGCATCCTTCTTTCCGTGTTCAGTGATTACTTCATTCATGAACGTCAGGCTAAGTCACAGCTACAGGGAATGGATAATGCCAAATGTCACACCCCAAGTGCAGACACGCCTAATTCAGCTCCAGCTAATTGCAGCAGAGCAATTGCAGTAGTTATATTATTTTACAATGCTTTCCTTTTGCGTGGCCTGAAGGAAATCGTTTTTACTTTACTTTCGAAAGTGGAGCCATTTTACAGCAGATCAACTACGTTTATGAGAAGGCTCTGATGGGAGCAGTATCTGGCCACAATTCACTAACCTCGCCTCCTGTCTTTCATAAGGATTCTGAGCTGTTTTTCCTTTTATCACTTTGGTGAGAAATCTTTTAATATTTACTAAAGCTGCCCATATATCACATGATGTATCAGCAGATCGATCTGGTCAGAGAGAGATCTGTTGGCTGCCCATACACCGCAGGCCGATTCCCGATCAACTTCCTCCGGAAATCAATTCGGAATTGGCCTTGTGACAGCGCATCCCAATGCTGCTCCCCCAATGTTCAAAGTGCCCCACTGGTGGCCAGTGCACTATACAGTATCTGTCCGTGTCCGCCGCTGGCTCCATCTATACAGGCACCCACGTGGTTGCCGGAGTAAGGTGGCCACCAGGTGTGACATCACACACACGCCCATGTGTACGCCAGCAACCATGCGGGACGTGTGTATGGACAGAGGACAGAGCCGGACAGGTACTGTATAGTGCACTGGGCACTTTGAACATTACGGGTGACAGTGCTGGGGGTTTCGTCCAGGTCATCCAGGAGTTTATTCGTCACCTGACCGACCGCGATGGTCCAAAATTTGTTGTCGTTGATCGTGCATGCACTTGGCAGCAACGATTTTCATTCGATTTGATAATAAATATTGAATTGAATGCTTGATTGGCCGCCTAGCCGCTAGACGTATGGGTACGTTAAGCAATTTACCTCCTGAAATCCTTAAAGCCCCATACACGTCGCCTCAGCCAATAGTCAGGCATGTGTACAGAGGCCCAAGATCAGCAACACAGAGGTGCCAAGCATCAACCAGACCAGACGCTGTGTTGTTGCTCCTGTCTTTATTGCCTGAAGAAGCGGGTCCCTTTGCCCATGAAACGCGTTGCGACTTTATTGGGAGCAATTGAATAAATTATGTATATTTATTTTTGAAAAAACAACAGCCTTGTTGTCAGTTTGTGGTTAGTCGGTCCACCGCCGCAACCTAAACATTTTAAACGTTTTAGCCTTTTTTATCCTCTCGGCGCCTCTGTACACCTGCAAGATCAGCAACGGCTGCTTGGCAAGTGATCCGCCCGAAGAATCAACTTGGCCGAGCAACTGCCATCTTCTCTGAAGACGCTGCTCCATCGCGTGACATCACGTATGTGGCGCTACACAGCTGACATGCCGGCCCAGTGATGTCCCCCAAGGGGGAGTTGTTAGGGGTGTCCTTAAAGGGAACCAGAGACGAAGCTTATAAAAAAAAAAAAAAAAATAATAGGAAAAGATTTAATCCATACCTTCCTCCAGTCCCATAAGCCTGGATCGCTGCCACGCCGCCATCCTGCGCTGCCTCTATCGCCGGTACCGGGTCCCGTCACTTCCACTGGACGCGACCAGTCTTCCGCATGCGCAGCGGCTCCCTCCGGCTCTTTACGCATGCACAGTATGGAGAGAGTGCACTGCGCTTGCGTCGACTGGCCATAAAGACGGGACCCGGTATCAGCGGACAGAGACAGCGGAGGACGGCGGCGAGGGAGCGATCCAGCCTGATGGGGCTGGAGGAAGCCCCAAGTATGTATAAAACTGGTAGTTAAATCGTCTCTGGGTCTCTAAGTTAAGTGCATCTGGGTCTCTAAGTTAAGTGCATCCTTAAGTTAAGTATTCAATCTTAAAGTGTAACTAAACTCAGAACTTCCTCTCTGATCTAAAAGATTAGCCACAGCATGATGACCTTTATGAAAGAAAAAAAAATCATTACAATTTACTACAAAAAAAAAAAAAGACTAATAGCTCCCACAACCTGAGCAATCACTTATCGCGCTGGCGGTTTATTCTGTGAAGTGGTAATTTGGTCCGGTATAGCACCCGACCAAAAGTCTGAGAACTTTGAAACAGGATCTAGTTGGCTGGGCATACACATCAGCTGAGTGCCACCTCGCTCTCAGTGTTCTTGGCATCATACTGCGATAAGGCCGGGAGTGCGGAGAGAGCGGTGACATGCGCAGCCAACTAGATCCAGTTCAAAGGTCACCGACTTTCTCTGGTAGGGGGGGTCAATACGGGACTGAACTACCAGTTTTACTCCTTGGTATTCCTTTAAAACACAGGAGCCGAACTCCAGTCCTCGAGAACCATTTCCCTGGCAGTGTTTAGGACGTTCTATTTGATGAACACCTTTCCTGATTCACACTCACCAATTATTTTGAGCTGTGCCAAAAATGTGCGAGGACCTCGGTCCTTGAGGACTGGAGTTCGACATCCCTGTGCTAAACGTTAAAAAAAGTAGGTTTAATTTTTTATTATCTCAGCTGAATGACACAGCTCAGAGCCACAAACTATTGACTTTTTGTTTTATGGCTGTAATTATGTTGAGGGTTACACTATAGTCCACCTAGGCCCTGACTAGAGGGAAACTCACTTGCATGCTTGAACGTTTAAGAGCCAGTACACACATCCAATTTTGATTGTCCAATCAGAGATATCAATCAGGCAGATTTTAGTATGCCCGGAGTTTAACTTAAACAACTTTGCCAAGTAGTCGTAGATGTGAGCAAGGAGCTTCTAATGAATGTTAGCATCAGCCTGCTGTGTTTTTGGGCATCCTCATGTACACAGAGCAAGCAAGGCATTGTTGGTATGAGTGGCTGAGAAATGTTCTTGATTGGCTCGTTTATTACTATAATGCTATGAATGACAGGAACTAGCCAAGCAAAAGATAGTGAGCCCATTCCTGAGGGCGCCTTTATGGCCGGAGGTGGTCACCACATGTTATTACCTCATGTTTATATTATCAGGTCGGCTGCAATGTGTTCAGGCAGCTTCATAGTTATAGAACGGACATGTTATGCTTCCATTTATTTCCAGTAGGTGATTTCCTTGCCTATAGTGATACTACATAGATACTACTATAGTGCTGGTAATGTCTGCACTATGTACAGCAGCTTGACAAATTCCTGCGCACTCGCTCTACACAGTGGTTCCACCTAATTATCTGAAGTATTTGTCAGGCACAGAGAAGCGTTGTTACTTTAGAATTTGCAGAAGGGAGATGACATTTTGTCCATTGAGAAGGGGAAACATTTGCATCAATAGGAAGTGGCTGGGCTGCCTGATCAGCTAATCACTTCTGCAATTGATATTTAGCAAAAGTTTGCTGGATACGTGTGTGTTCAGTCTGCCGACCTATTTGCTCTGGTGAGCGGCATAAGGCAGCCAAGAATAGTTCAGGAGGCCACAGCCCTTCATGGGATGTAGCACCAAAGTAGTAATTGAGTATGGATGTCAAATGATAGGACTTAAGCCATCTGCCATACTGCAGCAGCTCTGGCCACTGGGCAGATTCGTCCATCTCCATTGTTCAGACTCTGCAGTTGAGTCAGAGGGAGTTCCACATGTGTTTGGAAAAGCAGTGCAATAGAACTATACTGTGTGGCAAGGCACATGCTGAAGAATTACTGTGTATATCCTCTATTACTTTGTGCCTGCTAGTGCTAACCTGGCTGCCATTTTGCCTCCATTATGCAAATTGTCCTTGACAGCGATATCCCAGCTATTTAGCTGCCATTTTGTCTCCATTGGACACATTATCCCTGCTAGTGGTAACCGTTGCCGTTTGGTCTCCATGATTACTGCAGAAGTGCACAAAACACAGTTCTCTTCTCTGTGTGCAGCATCCATTTACTAACATATACATTGAAGACCTGTTTTATTATAGGCTAGATAACAGGTTCTCTTTCCCAGCTAGAGAGGGAGCTGTATTTTATATTGTGCACCTCTGTGGCTAGTTACAATAAGACTGAGCAGCCACCATTTTTTGTCAGTGAAAATCCACCATAATGCCAACTAGTGGTGGGCCTCTGGTAGTGCACAGTCAGTGTGACAGTATGAGGCGCTACCAGTGGGGCAATGGGTAATCCTAATATGCCAGAGCTGGCTGGAGAGCCTTGCATTACCTTCGCCTTAGGCTCAGCATCTTCATCTTCCTGCTTCTGAGGTGTATTTCCATCCTCAGGTGCCTCTGGGTCCTCCCCATTGGCCTCATCCTCCTCCTCTTCCTCTTCTGCTTTGGTGAGCACCAAGCGGGGTTTGTCCACCCACTCGTGTCGCTGGCGGGTCACTGCGGAAAAAGTGAGCTCATAACAGGCGGGTTCATAACACAAAAATATGCGGAGTTGTGCGGGTAAGTGGATCTAAGTATAAATTTACCACAAGAAGACTTCTATAGAAGACTAATACTAATGTTCACAATTACTTACAAACTCGAATACACAGCATAGGTAACTATGGAGAATATACACTATTTCACTTTAGTAAACTTATAAACATCTACAAGAAATTATATAAATCAGTAACCAGTTTCTCCAATTCATGAGGAAACAGGATTTTTTTTCAGCAGCAGCCAGCTCCATTTATATCAAAGAAAAACTCTAAAGTGGGGCACAAGACAATCTTTGGTTCCTAGATTTGTTCTTCCCTGTATATGCACAAAATGCCTCACAACAGTTCCTGCAAATCAAGAGACTGCTGTATTTTGTAAGGCTTCCGAGTCCTCCAATCATGTCTAAGACACGCCCCCTTTACAGGCTTGTGCAAATGTGTGATGTCACATCCCCCTTTCCCTAACCCAGTGTTTCTCAAACCTGTCCTTGTGGCTCCCCAACGGTGCATGTTTTGCAGGCAACCTCAGCTATGCACAGGTGGGGTAATTATTGTCTAAGCTGCATGGAATCCACCTTGCTGAGACACCAATTCCCCCACCTATGCATAGGCGAGATGCAGAGTTGGGGAGTCACGGGGACGGGTTTGAGAAACACAGCCCTAACCAACTGGAGCAGAGCTCTCACACAGATGCAACATACCATCAGCGGAAAGGGCCAGCTCTAAAATTAAATTGGACCAATAAAACTGTCAGTAGGTACACCTGACTGGCCCAGTTTAAAGCTGCGTACAATTTACATGCAATTACAAATTATTAACATTTAGTCTCTAGCAACCCCTCTCCCGAAATGTTCTTGCATCCATGGACTACATCTCCCAGCATGCATTGCAGCGGGCGCACTCAAATTCCCAGGAAAGTCCATAATGTGGCACAGCTACGGTCAGTCCGTGGAGAATTTAGCACCTCCCATGACGAGAGGAGCATCAGCCCTTATAACAACAACAGATACTTACCTAAGCAGAGGGAAGGCTCTGTGTCCTGAAGAGCCAGGTTCACACAGGCGTCTGCCGGCCAAATGATTTTCTGCAAGCGTGCAGAAAAGCGTTTGACATCTTTCAGCGGGTTTTCCTCCCCGCAGGAGGAGGCGCGGCGGTAAGTGACCCTCAGCTAAAACAACTGGGAAAAAAATGGGATTGGAACATGGCATTCCCACAAACGACGGCCAACTACGGTACAGACGAGTACCACAGCCGGCGGGAAAACACCCCGTAATCAACCATGTGAACTGGGCCTTACTGTCTCTAAGTGGCTGAGAAACACACAAAAGCGAGCACTGTAAAAGCAGCGCAGGAAATTTGGGCGCAGCTGGCGCCACCAGAGGCCGTAATAGAAATGACGGCTATAGCAACGCTCAGTGAGTAATTTGGGCACTGTCAAAAGACAGAACACAAATTACTGCAAAAACACTTTAAATTGGCCGACAGTAATAGCTGGAAGCCGAATTACATCTGTCCCCCACTATCCATGGCGGCCGGGACAGGAATAGTAATTAGCGCCGCTGGAGCTTGTGCAGGAGCAGGGTGAGCTATATACCAGCTGTATCCTGCGCCCAAGTCTCCCGGCGGCTGAATAATAGGTATGCTGAGAAGGGGGGGGGGGGGGGGGGGGGGAGGATAAGATTAAAAGTTCAACAGCAGTCAGTATGGGAGCTGAGTAACACTAATGTACACCTAAAGTAATAGAAATTTTTTTTTTTTTTTTAAAGTCATACTTATCTAAGACATGGAAGCGTCTGAATAGAGCAGAGGGTTCCCGGATCATCCTGCAGCCACAAGATTTAGTGTAGGGACCCATTAGCCTAACTCAATGCAAGTCAAATGCATTTTTTCCACCCATACACCCGGACGTGGATTAGCAGATCCATACAGGGCGACAGAGGCTTAGCTAAACATTATAGGGCCCCTTAGCAAAAGTTTTATGGGGCCATCATATCTAGACACTTGAGCAATGCTACCTGTCCCGACCCTATGAATATGAGTTGATTGGTCAATTTCCATTCTCATGCAAAGTACACTGTGTATAGTCCATGGGCACTGTGACAAAGTCAGAGGGTGGAGCAGCAAAGCCTAGTTAATAGTGAACACCACTTGGACCCCCTCTTCAAGGCCTCATAGCAGTTGCTATGGCTATTGCTATGCCCCTGCTGGGCGAGTACGGACCATGGATGCCCAGTAGAACGAATGTGCTTTAGCACGGCCAGAAGAAACCCATCCGACTTGCCCTGGGTTGAGTGGTAAAGAGGGTCCCTACACTGGATCAGTAGACTGCAAGAGGTTTCCAGGAAGTGTCTGGCACGTATGTTTCTTTTTTTTTTTATACTCTTTAAATGTACTTTAATGTTATGAATGTCTCAGATACATGAATGTGTTTTTTACATTTCCATTTCAGCACTTAAAAAAAAAAAAAAAAAGTAACCTGAGATGGACAGGAGAGAAACAAAATATACATACCTGGGGCTTCCTCCAGCCCCCTCGCCATCCTCCTGCGCCGTCTGGATCTTTGGCAATTTGTTCCCGGAAAGTCCTCCATTCTGGGGCGTAATGTGCATGCCCAGCCCCCATCGTTCTGCACCAACTAGGGGACTTTCTGGGGGTAATCACCGAAGATTCAGACTGCTCACGAGGACAGCTCGGGGGTGATCAGCCTGGAGGGGGCTGGAGGAAGCCTCAGGTATGTATATATTTTCTCTCTCCTGCCCGTCTCAGGTACACTTAAAAGTGAACCTGAAGAGAGCCGTAATAAAATAAAAAAAGCTAGATACTCCTCTATGTAGAAGGCAGTCACTGGACCCCACAGAGCCTTCCCGGTCCTTTCTCCATGCCCTTGCTCCACCCATGCCCTCCAGCTGAAGATATCCTCATGCAGGCATTGGAGGTACTCCCATCCCTGAGTGCTTCAGAAGATGAGAGGATCCGTACTGTGCATTCATCTTCAGAAGTACGAGACTTCTGAGGAGTCCCAAATGCACATATTTTAATGAGGCATATCAGTGACACGAGGTGACAGAGGGAGGAGCGGAAGGGCTCCATGTAATACCAGGGGCGTTGCTAGGATCCCAAGATATCCGGGGCACTTTTGGGCACTCAAGCCCGGAAAATGGGTATGGCAATGCACAAAATGTAGGTGTGGTCATGGGTAGAGCTAAGTTTACATGAACTTAACAGCTTTGTATGTAGGCCTGCCCAGCAAGATGTTGGATGAAGCCCCCGCCCCCCCCCCCCCCCCCCCTCCATTAACGCACACACAAAAAACCAGCATATCACAAATAGGCAGCTTCACTTAAAGAGAAACTGTCGCGAAAATCTTAAAATTTAAAACACATACAAATAAGAAGTACATTTCTTCCAGAGTAAAATGAGCCGTAAATTACTTTTCTCCTATGTTGCTGTCACTTACAGTAGGAAGGAGAAATCTGACATTACTGACAGGTTTTGGGCTAGTCCATCTCTCCATAGGGGATTCTCAGCATGGCCTTTATTCTTTATAAAGACATTCCCTGAAAAATCTTTATAGACGCTAGCCAGCCTCCCTGCTCACTGCACACTATTTTGGCAGTTGGACGGAGCAACTGCCATTCACTAAGTGCTTTTAAAAATAAAGAAAACCCTGAGAACCCCCCTATGAGAAGATGGGCTAGTCCAAAATCTGTTGGGAATGTCAGATTTCTACTACCTACTGTATGTGACAGCAACATATGAGAAACGTAATTTATGGCTCATTTTACTCTGGAAGACACGTACTTCTTATTTGTATGTTTTAAATGTTAAGATTTTCGCGACAATGATCTTTTAACATACCCAGGCAGAGTTACCTGGCTTCTGTGCTGACTGGTCTGGCTTTCTGCTGGGCAGGCTGCCCTACTGCTAGGTTCTCTGGCAGTTCCCCTACAGCATTCTGACCTTGTAGTGGACCTCCTCCCAAGCTCCCATTGAGGCACCGCAACTCCCAGGATGCCCCCATAGAATAACCACAGCTGAATGAATACCCCCATGAAGGCACCAAAGCACCCAAAATGTCCCCATAGAGGCACAACAGCACTCAGCATTCCCCCCATTGATACACCACAGCTCCCAGCATTCCCGCCTCTGAGGCACCACAACTGACTGCCTGGGGAACATCCGGGGCACGTGCCACTGATATTTGGGGCTAGCAACACCCCTGTAGGATACAGAGCCTTTTCTCGAAATCGGAATCTAACGTTTATTTTTTTTACAGCTTGCTTCCGATTTGCTTTAAATACAAAATGAAATGATGGACTTTCAGGAAAGCCCTTTTTGGTGTTATAAATACACATTTTTATCTCATCAGTTTATGGTTACTCATTACTGTATGAAAGCTGTATTGCCATATCTGATCTGTACTGTGGCCTGATCATGGTTCTCGCCACATCACTTCCTGTTCCTGTCTGTGCCCTGGAAGTAAGAGGGGCATCCCAGGAACAGAAGAGAATGCACGAAGCAATGATCACATTACACCTACGAGTCATGCAATTATTATAAGGTTTCACGCAGCGAATGCAGAGCTGGTTGTACACAATATGCAGAGTGCTGGGGAGGAGAGTTCATAAGCAGAAAGCAGCCAGAAGGAGCTCATGGCTCTACAGAGGAGCAACATTAGTGATAGAATGCAATTACAGGTCATATAGGCTCTTTTTCCTATTAAAAATGTAAAAACTGAAGAGGAACATTAAAAACAAATATAAAACTATTGAAGCACCAAGGCAAAAAGTGAGGAACTGTGCTGAGGAGAGATCAGCAGAAATCAACCAGCAACACAAGATGCCTAAAAACACTTGTTAAGAGTCACAATCATCACAAGTACAAAAATGAAAACGGAATAGCAATTTGCACATAATGCAGGGAGACACGAAACTTGCATGTAATCAGTTCGTTTTGTATTTACACCTGCAATTCAACCAGGTCTATAGACATACAATATAGCACAGTCTCCAATCAGAACAACTGAAATGTTTTAAAGCGGACCTGAACTTCCTCTCTGCTCGAAAAGATAAGCCTTCCTCTGGATCAACAGGGATATGTGAGGGAGCAGGCTGGAGTTGTACTTTGTTCTCTGGTTGAACTCGATGGACGTATATGTCTTTTTTTCAACCAAAATAACTATGTAACTATGTAACAGCATAACCTTTACAGAAAAACATTTCTTTGTTATAGCTACTTCCTGCTTTCATGGAAGTAGACATAGGGTTAACATCCTGTGCTTACAAATTAGCAGCTCTGCTGAGGCAACCAGCTGAGAGATCAAATTACAGCTGTGATTAGTCACAGAGTGGGGGTGGGATTAGACAGGCTAAACTCTCTAAATACATACAAGGTGCATTTCTCTGTTTTTCTTTTCTGTCCTGTGCAAGAGTTCAGGTCCAATTTAAAGACCTTAAAGGACTGTTCTTGCACTAGTGGCCATATAGAGTGCAAGCTTCTAGGCCCAACACTAGAGACACAATATTTACTCACAGCCAACATAGCGCACATAGAACTCCTCTCTCCCGGCCTTCTTGTTCATCCTGGTTTTCAGGACCTCAGCGTCATCTGCAACAGGAGAGGAGGAACAATGGGCATTACTCACAAAGCTTTTCCACCTTATCTATGTTACATTTTTAAGCTCACAAAGAGCAAAAATATAAAATATTTAAGGTAAGAAAAATAATATTGAAATGAAGTTCATCAGGAACAACTTACTGTTAGTGATCATTTTGCTTGTAAATGTGCTAAAGGGTTCTTTTTATTAATCAGGAGGAAAATAAGTTATTTATGAGAAGTTTTGTGAATTGACTTCAATGGTTCTAGACCTTAAGGTAGCCATACACTGGTCGATTTGCCATCAGATTCGACCAACTAACAGATCCCTATCTGATCGAATCTGATCAGAGAGGGATCGCATGGCTACCTTTACTGCAAACAGATTGTAAATCGATTTCAGCCTGAAACCGATCACAATCTGTTGTGGTGGTGGTGGTGCTGCCGCCTGTATACCCCCCCCCGCGCATACAATACCTGCTCCGCCGGCGCCACTCCAGTCCCCGGAGTCTCCGGCCCCGGCATGCTTTACTTCTTCCTGCCCGGCAGGAAGTTTAAACAGTAGAGCGCCCTCTACTGTTTAAACTTCCTGTCGGGCAGGAGGAACTGAGGCATGCCGGAGACCAGCGCGGACACGGAGCAGCGGTGACCGGGGGTAGTCGTGCCGGCGGAGCAGGTAATGTATGCGGCTCTATTGCGTCGGTCGTCGGATACTCGAACGCCGCTAGCGACGCGCTCCCTACCCGCAGGCGATCGACGCTAATTTTCCGCACGGAGCGATCGGACGAAAAGGATCGAAATTCGGCATGTAGCGCTAACGATTAGCAGCACATTCGATCCCAGTGATCGAATCTGCTGTCGAAACGGTGGCAAATCGGGCCAGCGTATGGCCACCTTTATTCTTGCCCTTCTGCGCCTCTGAATCGCTCTCAGCTAATACATAACCACTTCCAATGGCTCCATCTTCTCTGTCAGCAATGATCTGAGAGCACCTAGGTACTGACAGTTTGTCTGTGAGCCTTGTTGCATTGTGGGAAATAACAGTTGCTTCCAACTGCCAAGCAACCAGTATCTCCCTCTGTGCATATGTATAGATAATCTATACAAAAAGCAACCTTTTAGCTAATCACAATATTAGGGGGTGTGGTTATGATGGAGCAGATTGTTCTGTACACACAGATCGACAACCAGTATAATGCTAGATACACACATTCCATTTTTCGTTCGATTGATCATTCCTGTCATGTCCAATATTACTTTCAATCATTTTACAGCTCAATTTCTCGTAGGAATGAATGGAAACTGATAAAAACAGATAAGAGAATCAAGCGGGAAATCAAGTGGAAAAATGAATCGAAAAGGAAAATCGACCGAAAAAAAATGCATCGTGTGTACCCAGCATAACAAGCTACAACTCTTTATTGAAGAAAACTTGCAGGGATTAAATCATACACCACTGTCAGGAAGTGCAGCTTCCTTACAAGAGGAACACAGAGTGTATACAGGAAATGTCACAGGGCCTGTTTCCACTACACGCAGACTGGATGCAGAAAAACTGACTCCAATGAATGCCTATGGGAAAATCTGCATCAGAAATTTTGCGTTTAGTGGAAACAGGCCCATAGACATTCATTGGAGTCAGTTTTTCTGCATCCAATCTGGCCTGGTGCACACCAGAGGAGTTTTTTACCTGAGGTTTTTTTTACAAAACCTCATTGCTCCAGTGTGCACAGACACATAGGATAACATTAGCAGCAGATTTAAAAAAAATTCAAAACGCTCAGAAAAACTCCTCTGGTGTGCACCAGGCCTCTGCATGTAGTGGAACCAGGCCCATAGAGATCATCATCAATGACCTCTTGCGGTTTCTTTACTATACTGCAGTTTCGGTAATAATCCTGTTGATACTTCCAACAGGTCATAGAATATGGCAGTTGGTGCTGTTTTTTTTTCATGTCTACCAGTAGTAAATATGATTAAGTGCAGGCTGATTGTGGATTAAAACAAATTACATGGCGAATATCAATAATTTCTTGATCTCTCTCCTATTTCTTAACTTCTGCTTTTGCAATGTATTCATTTTCCCCCCTTTTCACTACAGTTTCTCTTTAAACCAGTTTAGAAAAACCAGAGGGTTTTAAAATGAAGGCTTGTTCTAAAAGAAGGCTAAACTTTAAATCAGGGGTCTCAAACTCGCGGCCCGCGGGCCATTTGCGGCCCTCGATACAATATTTTGTGGCCTTTGCCGGCAAAAGCTTCCTTATAGTTTGCTTCAGTGCTCCCAAGTAATCTGCCGCATCCCCGCCACTAAACGAGGGCTGCAGAGCACCCAAATCGCCCGGGGGGCAATCCACCGGCATTTCCTGGAAGGGGCAGAGCTTTCAGCTTCAGCTCTGCCCCTCCAGACGTCAATCGCCGCACAGATCGCCGCCTCTCTCCGCCCCTCTCTGTATAGGAAGAATGAGGGGCGGGCAGAGGCGGCGATGCGCCGCGATTGTGAAATTCCTTATGCGGCCCAGCCTCATCCTGACTTTGCCGCCTGCGGCCCCCAGGTAAATTGAGTTTGAGACCCTTGCTTTAAATGAACAAATTATAACATTATTATTATTAGTATATATGGTACTTATCCGTTAGCCGGGCGCATCCTCTAGGTGGCGACAAAACTCCACCAGAGTTACATCTTTCCCTACTATCCATGTCGGCCTGGAGGGGGAATAGTAATTAGCGCCACCTGCCGCATGCACCCGGCTAACGGATAACCAGAGTATATTGTCTTTCTGATCGGGCACTGATCGGGTCTGATCGGGCACTGCACGCAGCTAGCAAGGTGCTAGCTGCGTGCAGCAAAAAAGAAAAAAATTATGCAAATCGGCCCAGCGGGGCCTGAGCGGTGCCTTCCGGCGGCATAGCCCGAGCTCAGCTCGGGCTTACCGCCAGGAAGGTTAAGGTAGTGCATATGCTTGTCGGAACAAATGAGTTTTTAGAGAGTGTTTAAAAGTAACAAAGGTTGGCGAGTGACGGATGTGTTGTGGGAGGGGATTCCAGAGAAGGGGTGAAGCGCGTGCAAAATCTTGTAAGCGTGAATGTGAGGAGGTGATTCTAGAGGAGGACAACAGAAGATCATGTGCAGATCTGAGATTGCGATTGGGTTTGTATCTGGAAATTAGTTAGGATATGTATCGGGGAGAGAGATTGTGGAGAGCTTTGTAAGTTAGGGTTAGAAGTTTGAACTGGATCCTCTGGTTAATTGGCAGCCAGCGAAGAGCTTGACAGAGAGGGTCAGCAGAGGAAGATCGAGAAGAAAGATGAATGAGACGAGCAGCTGAGTTCAGTACCGACTGGAGCAGTTTGTTAGAAGGTAGTCCACAAAGTAGTATGTTGCAGTAGTCCAGACGATAAATTATAAGAGCATGTATTAACATTTAATAGTCATATCATGTAGTGTATGTATCGTAGTCTAGGGCCAATTTAGTGGGAGCCAATTGACTTATCTGTATGTTTTTGGGATGTGGGAGGAAACTGGTGTGTCCAGAGGAAACCCGCATAGACATGGGGAGAACATACAAATTCTGTGCAGATATTGCTCTGGCTGGGATTCGCACCAGGGACCCAGCGCTGCAAGGCGAGAGCGCTAACCACTACGCCAAGACCTACGCATGCCAAATCTTTATTGAAAATTACAAATAACTCACATTTTAGCCTGCAACGGCGATAACTTTACAGACATGGCAGACAATTTGTTAGATGCCGACTTGCAGCCATGACAGTGGATCACTGGTGACCACAAAACCCAAGTGTCATTTTTACACAGGCTTCTTAAAGGAGTACTGTAGGGGGGTATGAGGAAAATGAGTTGAACTTATCCAGGGCTTCTAATGGCCCCTGCAGACATCCTGTGCCCGCGCAGCCACTCGCCGCTGCTCCAGTGCCTGTCTCCGGTTCACTTCTGGAATTACCATCTTTAAAGTCGGAAAACCACTGCGCCTGCGCAGCTGTGTCCTCGCTCCCACTGACGTCACTGGAAGTGTACTGTGCAGGCACAGACCATCCTGGGCCTGCGCAATACACTCCTGGTGACGTCACTGGGAGGGAGGGCGCGCCTGCGCAGGCGTAGTGATTTTCCGACTTTAAAGTTGCAAATTCCGGAAGTGAACTGGAGACAGGCACTGGAGCAGCGGTGAGTGGCTGCGCGGGCACAGGATGTCTGCGGGGGACCATTAGAAGCCCCGGGTAAGTTCAACTCATTTTCCCCCTATTGGAAATTGGCCTTAAAAACCCTGGCTGGCTCCAGGTTCCTCCCCATTGCTGAACCAAGCATGCACAAGTGAATCACGCGTGTCCAGTGAAAGAAAGCAGTGGCTACGATATCCTCCTTTTACTCAGAACTTGCACACAACCAATCCAAAAGTGTTCATGCACAGCCATGGGCGCTTTCTGAAGAACATTTCAACTGTTTTCAAGTGTTTTTCACTTCATGTGTACTTACCAGTTCATCTACAGATGCCCAATTACAACTTTCCACTGACTCTGATGCTGAACCAGCCCTACGGTGACCTCCTCTCCCCTCCCACTCTGGTGGCATGGTGACCACCTCTCCCCTCCCACCCTGGTGGCACGGTGACCACCTCTCCCCTCCCACCCTGGTGGCACGGTGACCACCTCTCCCCTCCCACCCTGGTGGCACAGTGACCACCTCTCCCCTCCCACCCTGGTGGCACAGTGACCACCTCTCCCCTCCCACCCTGGTGGCACAGTGACCACCTCTCCCCTCCCACACTGGTGGCACGGTGACCACCTTTCCCCTCCCACTCTGGTGGCACGGTGACCACCTCTTCCCTCCCACTCTGGTGGCACGGTGACCACCTCTCCCCTCCCACTCTGGTGGCACGGTGACCACCTCTCCCCTCCCACTCTGGTGGTACGGTGACCAATTAAATTATACTGATTATAAGGCCCACCTATTAAACAATGGGCAAATGGGCGATAGGCCAAAGACCCCCCCCCCCCCCTCACCCCATCCCATATGCAACGCATCTCGCCCACGTGGGTCCCCCACCACTGTCTGAAGTCTATGCACAGAAGTACTGCTTGCTTGGCAGTTGAAAAAGCAGTTATTTCCCACGATGCAACGAGGCTCACAGACAGCAACCCGTCAGGGCCAGACACACATGCAGGGATTTGATTATGTAGGATTTACATTATATTACAATAGATGTAGATATACTCACGGTAGGAGCCGTCCTGCCTCCTGCAGGGGTAAGTGGCCCCGATCTCCACGGCGATCTCCTCGAGCTCTTCATCCTCCTCTTCCTCCATCTCCTCCTCGTTGTTCTCGGCCTCCTCCTCTCCGGCTGCGAGGACGTCCATCTTCTCTGCCTCGGTGCGCTTCGCTGCGGCGGCCATGGCTGGCTAAAGATCAGTCACGTGACGAAAGAAGCCCGGGGAGCAGCGCGAGGAAAGCTCGGCAACAAGGCGGAAACACTCACCACGACTGTTTCCGGTGTGATGTCGGATCACACCACTACGTCACCAGTCTCCAGGGGGCGTCGCCATCTTCCCGGAGACAGAATCAGGCGCTCCGAGTAGCTGGTCTCCGAAAAGATGGCCGCTGTGTCTTACTTGGTGAACGCCCCTGAGAGGAGTGGGCGGGGTGTTAGAGCATGTCTCGCGCATGGAGGGGCGGTCACTCGTATATATAGAATAATAGACTACTAGACTCCTCTCAGTCTCAGTGCTGCGTGAGGAGATTCAGCGCTGCTCGTGCCGCCTCTCTTTTCCCGCTCTTTGTCTGTCACGTGATCGATTCACAGTCATGTCGACGGGGAGGAGAAGGTCACCGTGCAGGTCGGGGCCACATGCTCCTGCATATTCCTGCAATTCCCGCCTTCCATGAGGGAATTATTGCAGCAAATGTCCTTAAAAAATCAGCCAGATGCTTACCTTAGGAGAGGGAAAGCTCTGGGTCCTAAAGAGCCTTCCCTCCTCATTATTATTGTTTTTAGTATATAACGCTGATAATTAGTTCCACTGCGCTTTACAGAGTGTATATATAGGCTCATCACTAACTGTCCCTCAGAGGAGCTCACATTCTTATCTCTACCATGGTCATATGCCTATGTATTAGTGTTGTCCGGATCATGAACGATTCAGATTTTTGATCCGAATCTATTTTGTGAGTCGAATCATCAAAATAAGTGATTTGGATCGCAAAAGGGGCGGGGTCAGGAATGACACGCTCCCTGGCTGTGGGGTCCTGGAAGCAGAGCAGAGATGGATCGCTCTGTTGGATGGGAGCCGACAGGTAGATGAGAGAGAGGGGACATGGGTGCCACTGCCAGATATGTGTAGAGCACACATACTGGCTGAAATGTGCTGCTCGTTATAGGCTGTCTGTTCCTAGTTGTGCACAGTGAATACATTGGAAACTTTTGGCTCAGTTCAGCAACTTTGCAAGCACTGTGATTGCAGCGCAATATGATCCTCCTGCACTGCTCTAAACAGCTGCACTTCACCTCTGGGAATGCTTTCTTTCACTGTGCAACGCTTCCATTCAAGGTACACAGATGAACATATAGGTTAAATGTATGTAAAACATATGATTGCAGCATGTGGGTATTGTGTGCAAGCAAACATTTCTGCTAGGTATAGGAAAAGGAAGAGGAGACCGCTACACTCACATGTATGACCAAAGGGGAGCACGGAAATCAGTAGCCAAAATCCATATGAGACGAAGGAAGGAATCCCGCTGCACCAGTTGGTCGGGTGAAAAATAGAAAATCCTTTATTGATATTTCAATCCATCATCAGTATTGCAATAAAAGGCTCACGCGTATCGGAGCATAGAGTAGCTCCTTAATCATAGCATACTAACATGAGTGTGTTAACAGGTTATATAGTGCAGTCGGCCACACCCCTAGAGGTGTGAGCCCTGTGCTTAAAGGTATACATAACATAGTATTAAAAGGTGATTAATGACACCATAATGCATATATAAGATCTTCATTTAAAAACAATAGATACAGCATGACATTACTTCTTAAAAACCTACCAAAATATCCACCCAATGTCTGAAATAAACTGCAATATCGCACATACACTGGATGATATTCATAGTTGTTAATCATAGAAAGTATTTAGATCCAATCTGGAATTTAATCCTGTAGGGGATCGTGTCCCCAATTTCCAGATCCAGAAAGCCTCCCGTCTTAGGAGCCTCCCATAGATATCCCCTCCCCTCTGTGGGTGTGATATTTTTTCTATACCATGAAATCTAAAGCCTGCCATGTTGCCTGAATGGACATGGAAGAAGTGCTTAGAAACACTCGAAGTATGGGAAATATAAGCTGCATTCCTCTGACATCTCCCTGCACCATGATAGTGCTCAGAAATTCTCTGGCGGAGAGGGCGGGTGGTACACCCCACATATTGAACCGTGCACTCCACACAAGTAACCAGGTACACAACGTTACTAGTATGGCAATTAATATATTGTTTAATTTCATAACTAGTGTGCCTAGAAAGGGAAACAGCCTCCCGAGTCCGTTCATGAACATGACAGAATCTGCATGTATTGTAACCGCATCTATAAGAACCCAGGTATCTCAACCAAGTGGGTCTAGGTCTGTCAGCGCTCTGGAACAAACTAGGGGAAAGCCTTGAACCCAAGGTGGGAGCACGTCGTGAGGAGAAACCACAGCCCTCCGCCAGTATAGCTTGTAATTTGGGGTCTGAGTGGAGAACAGGCAAATATTTTTTAATAGTTTTAACAATCTGAGAATATTCTAGACTGTATGAGGTTACAAAATTGATACCCTTGTTAAATCGCCTGTTCTCCCTACCGAGTCGGGAAGACAAAAGGTCGGCCCTAGTCTTACACAGAACCCGATTTCTGGCCTGTAAGATAAGATTATCCCGATATCCCCGAACTTTAAGCCTGGATTGGACCAGATCTAGTTCCTGTTCGAGTCTATCTGGGTCTGAGCAGTTCCTCGCTGCTCTAATCATTTCTCCATATGGAATGGATCTTAAAGTATGTTTGGGATGGCAACTTGTAGCTAAAAGCAGAGAGTTGCCTGCACATTCCTTCCGAAAAGTTCTAGTCAGTATCCTCCCTGTCGTGACACAACCAGTCAAATGTAAATCCAGAAAATCAATTTCAGTGGCATTGTGGGACATTGTAAAGGACAAATTTAGTTCATTGTTATTACAGTATGTCAAAAATGTCTGAATGTCCCTCTCTGGCCCCCTCCAAACTAGCAGCAGATCATCTATATATCTAGAATACCAAAAAACAGATTCCGAAAAGGGGTTGCACTCTCCAAAGATGCGGAGCTCCTCCCACCATCCCATGTACAAATTAGCCAGGGATGGGGAGAATTTGGCTCCCATAGAAGCTCCGCATCTTTGGAGATAGTACACCCCGTCAAACATAAAATAATTCCTACTAAGCAGATGATCCACCGCCAGGAGGAGGAAGTCACAGACAGAAGGCATAAAAGATCCATATTTCCTAATGTGAAAATCCAGTGCTCTAAGAGCTAATTTGTGAGGAATCGAAGAGTACAACGAGGCCACATCCATTGTGATCCAAACAAAGGATTGGTCCCAATGGAGGGATTCTAGACTGGATAGCAAATGGGTTGTGTCACGTAGAAATCCAGGTAAGCGGCGCACTAGAGGTTGGAGACACCCATCCACCCACTGTCCCAGGCGTTCCCCGAGAGAGCCAATCCCCGCCACAATGGGACGGCCCCTGGGAGGAACATCCGGCTTGTGGACTTTAGGTAAGTGATGGAAAATAGGTACAATGGGTGCCTCCACCAAAAGATACTCCCGCTCTTTCTGGCTGAAAATACCCAGCGAGACCCCCAAATCAAGTAACTGCTGAAGTTCAGCTTTAAAACATTGCGTGGGGTCACTGGGTAATACCTCATAGGTGGCTGTATCTTCCAATTGTCGTAGCGCCTCACTCCGATAGGCAGATGAATCTAGGACCACCACAGCCCCCCCTTTGTCTGCATTGCGAATAACTATCGCTTTGTTATTCTGGAGGGACTGTAGTGCTGCCTGTTCCTGCCGTGACAGATCGGAAGCCGCCTTATTGGCCCTTTTAATTCGCATGAGATCCTTTTCAACCAAATCCTGGAAAACATCTACGATAGGAGTTCTGGCCTGGATGGGGTAGAAGCGGGAATTGGAGGTGGCCACGGGGCCCGGAGCCGCCCCGGAGGCTGGGCCATCACCCATGCTGGACAACTGGTCCAACATGAGGATGAGAGAAGCCTCCTGGAATGGAGGGATCTGCCCAGCCTCCGGGGCGGGAAGGCGATGGGGCCCCGGGGACACCCCCAACCCGTCCTCCACCCCACCCAGGCCATCACCCTCCAAGAAGTGCTTCTTGACCATCAGGTTGCGAACAAACTTGTTCACATCCAACATGGTATTAAAGATGTCAAAATGATGTGTAGGTGCATAAGATAAACCCCTAGAAAGGAGAGAGATCTGGTCTGGGGAAAGGTCGATACTGGATAGATTAATTACATTTAAAGTGGCTGGGGAATAAATCACTTTCCGTTTCTTTCGGCCTGCCCTCCTGGTCCGCTTCCACCCCTTTTCCTTGTGTCTCCCCCTGCTCTTCTTGGGGCGTTGGTAATAGGATGGTTGGCCTGGAGGAGTTTCCTGGATGGTCAGTCCGCGCTGGTCCCCCCCCCGTTTGGGGGTGCCAGAAAAGACGGACCGGACCCTCTCCTCTCTGTTGTCTGGTGAGTCAGAGGCTGAACCCATACTATCTACGGAGCTAAAACTGACCTTTTTGTGTCTGGGTCTGCAGAGAATGGATCTAGGTGATCTGTACAAAGTTTCCCACCTACCCCATTCATACACAACATTGTTTTTATAATCCCCAGAATCCCTGAGGAATTTGGTACGCTTGGTGTTCATGATTAGATTTTCTAATTTAGAGACATTCTCTTTCATTTTATTCATGAGCTCATCAAAATGTTCAAAAGAAGAGAACTTGTTCAGTTCTCTTCTAGTATCTGAAATTTGAACCTTGATGTCTGTCAGTTTCTGTTCCTCATACACTATAATCAGCTTCATGAGACGAATGGAGCAGTCAGTCAGCACCTGGTTCCATTCGATCACAAACTGGTTCGAATAGATGGTAGTGGGGATTTTTTTAATGCGTAGCCCCCTGGGAATCATCCCTTCAGCTACATAGTGTTTTAAAGTGGTAATATCCCACCATAACCGAGTTTCCTTGTCTAATAGACCCTCTAAACCTGAAAAAGAAGATTGCAGATTCATAGCAGGATCATGTTATACACTCCTGGCTGCTTAGAAAACACAGACATGTATTTGTCAATCTTATCAGGGTACATCAAAAGTTCACCTAAAATGTCCAATGCAAAATCAGGCTCTGGTTCCGCTGGCTCTGAGCCAGCCAGATTGGCTGCCTGTGCACCTGAAATAGGATCTAAAGTTGATCTATTAGCAACAAGATCTTTCCCAGAGGAAACAGAACTGTCTTTAAAGAGTAACTGTCAGGCTGCAGAAGCTAATTTAAACCTCTATTCTCCTGTGTTAAACAGTTTAGAAGGAAGCTCAAAAGCCATTAGTGAAGATAAACATTTCAGTTACCTTTGATGTGTGCTTATCTTAAAGTCTGTTATAGACCCATAAAGACGCAAGCCGCAGCTAAACTGCAAAGCATTCTGGGGCCCTCCCCTCGGCTGCTAATGAGATGGTACAGGAGCTTCTAATCAGTCCAGCGCGAAGCACTGATAAATCTCGGGCAGACTACACTGCAGGAGTCAGCTATTGTTCCTAGCCACATGGCTCATTAATATTCACTGCACACCGTGTTGTTCAAGAACGAGCTTATCTGTGATCAGAAGCAGGCAGGACATGACGACACATTTGGCTTCACAAACATGGAGCCTGCCATGAGCTGTCAGGAGCATCTATCTCTGCATATACTATATACAAATTCTGTGAAATCCAAACGTGGACAGTGAAATGCATATGTAATGTAAGTACAGCCAATCTTTAGCTACTGATATATGTGTTTATTTTCTCTGAGACCCTATACCTAACAGCTCCTCTTTAAGCGTATCTATATTACGTATGTCAGGAGCTTGCAAATTGTCCTGTATAGAGGAATTCATAGTACTATTATTACTTTTACAATGTTCCTCATTGGCTGCGGTGAAGCCCCTAATAAGTTCCAGGACATGGGAAGATTTAGGGATAGCCCCCTTTTTTATCTGCAAATTTCCTTTAGTATACAAAGTAGGATAGGGATGGCTACTCACATCAGTCGAGGCCTGTCTGGATCCTTTTGTCAGGCATAACCTCAGGTTATCTGCTACAGACGATAGTGTGGCCCCAAATGTGTCCGCCCGTGCATGGGTACCTTCTGTCCATTTCCCCCGCTGAGTGTTAGCATCCTCTGATGATAGCAACGGTTGGTGGGGGACATCCGTCCGCTCCCACTGTTCGAATTCCGCTCGTGGAGCCTGCGGAGTAATGGAAAGGGCGGGTGCCGACTGTATGAGTTCCTGGCTGTGAGTGATGACGTCACTTCCATTAGGCCTGGACGGATCCACTGCTGGCGTGGTATCCTGTAGCGGCGGCCATTTTGTTGTAGCCCGTTTCCCCGTTGTAGCCGACTGTAAGCCTGTGCGCCCCACATCTTCACTCTCCACAGGGGGAGGCGCAACACGACTCCGCAGGGCACGGGCCTCCATTCCAGACCCCAAAACAAGTCCACAGTTCCAAGAAGGAGAAAACACACGCAGTCCCAGGTAGGTAGAGTATGGGAACTTCCTCCGCTGTCACCAGGCAACAGACCATGAGATGTATATGTCAGCCACGGATACAAGGAGGGATGGTAGGATAGAGTGAATGTCAATGCTGGCAACAACTGATGTGGAATATAAATATTTAAAAATGTCTAAGGATTACACCCATACTGTGGGAGCTGGTCTCAGCTGGCCATATAGGTATAGGAAAAGGAAGAGGAGACCGCTACACTCACATGTATGACCAAAGGGGAGCACGGAAATCAGTAGCCAAAATCCATATGAGACGAAGGAAGGAATCCCGCTGCACCAGTTGGTCGGGTGAAAAATAGAAAATCCTTTATTGATATTTCAATCCATCATCAGTATTGCAATAAAAGGCTCACGCGTATCGGAGCATAGAGTAGCTCCTTAATCATAGCATACTAACATGAGTGTGTTAACAGGTTATATAGTGCAGTCGGCCACACCCCTAGAGGTGTGAGCCCTGTGCTTAAAGGTATACATAACATAGTATTAAAAGGTGATTAATGACACCATAATGCATATATAAGATCTTCATTTAAAAACAATAGATACAGCATGACATTACTTCTTAAAAACCTACCAAAATATCCACCCAATGTCTGAAATAAACTGCAATATCGCACATACACTGGATGATATTCATAGTTGTTAATCATAGAAAGTATTTAGATCCAATCTGGAATTTAATCCTGTAGGGGATCGTGTCCCCAATTTCCAGATCCAGAAAGCCTCCCGTCTTAGGAGCCTCCCATAGATATCCCCTCCCCTCTGTGGGTGTGATATTTTTTCTATACCATGAAATCTAAAGCCTGCCATGTTGCCTGAATGGACATGGAAGAAGTGCTTAGAAACACTCGAAGCATGGGAAATATAAGCTGCATTCCTCTGACATCTCCCTGCACCATGATAGTGCTCAGAAATTCTCTGGCGGAGAGGGCGGGTGGTACACCCCACATATTGAACCGTGCACTCCACACAAGTAACCAGGTACACAACGTTACTAGTATGGCAATTAATATATTGTTTAATTTCATAACTAGTGTGCCTAGAAAGGGAAACAGCCTCCCGAGTCCGTTCATGAACATGACAGAATCTGCATGTATTGTAACCGCATCTATAAGAACCCAGGTATCTCAACCAAGTGGGTCTAGGTCTGTCAGCGCTCTGGAACAAACTAGGGGAAAGCCTTGAACCCAAGGTGGGAGCACGTCGTGAGGAGAAACCACAGCCCTCCGCCAGTATAGCTTGTAATTTGGGGTCTGAGTGGAGAACAGGCAAATATTTTTTAATAGTTTTAACAATCTGAGAATATTCTAGACTGTATGAGGTTACAAAATTGATACCCTTGTTAAATCGCCTGTTCTCCCTACCGAGTCGGGAAGACAAAAGGTCGGCCCTAGTCTTACACAGAACCCGATTTCTGGCCTGTAAGATAAGATTATCCCGATATCCCCGAACTTTAAGCCTGGATTGGACCAGATCTAGTTCCTGTTCGAGTCTATCTGGGTCTGAGCAGTTCCTCGCTGCTCTAATCATTTCTCCATATGGAATGGATCTTAAAGTATGTTTGGGATGGCAACTTGTAGCTAAAAGCAGAGAGTTGCCTGCACATTCCTTCCGAAAAGTTCTAGTCAGTATCCTCCCTGTCGTGACACAACCAGTCAAATGTAAATCCAGAAAATCAATTTCAGTGGCATTGTGGGACATTGTAAAGGACAAATTTAGTTCATTGTTATTACAGTATGTCAAAAATGTCTGAATGTCCCTCTCTGGCCCCCTCCAAACTAGCAGCAGATCATCTATATATCTAGAATACCAAAAAACAGATTCCGAAAAGGGGTTGCACTCTCCAAAGATGCGGAGCTCCTCCCACCATCCCATGTACAAATTAGCCAGGGATGGGGAGAATTTGGCTCCCATAGAAGCTCCGCATCTTTGGAGATAGTACACCCCGTCAAACATAAAATAATTCCTACTAAGCAGATGATCCACCGCCAGGAGGAGGAAGTCACAGACAGAAGGCATAAAAGATCCATATTTCCTAATGTGAAAATCCAGTGCTCTAAGAGCTAATTTGTGAGGAATCGAAGAGTACAACGAGGCCACATCCATTGTGATCCAAACAAAGGATTGGTCCCAATGGAGGGATTCTAGACTGGATAGCAAATGGGTTGTGTCACGTAGAAATCCAGGTAAGCGGCGCACTAGAGGTTGGAGACACCCATCCACCCACTGTCCCAGGCGTTCCCCGAGAGAGCCAATCCCCGCCACAATGGGACGGCCCCTGGGAGGAACATCCGGCTTGTGGACTTTAGGTAAGTGATGGAAAATAGGTACAATGGGTGCCTCCACCAAAAGATACTCCCGCTCTTTCTGGCTGAAAATACCCAGCGAGACCCCCAAATCAAGTAACTGCTGAAGTTCAGCTTTAAAACATTGCGTGGGGTCACTGGGTAATACCTCATAGGTGGCTGTATCTTCCAATTGTCGTAGCGCCTCACTCCGATAGGCAGATGAATCTAGGACCACCACAGCCCCCCCTTTGTCTGCATTGCGAATAACTATCGCTTTGTTATTCTGGAGGGACTGTAGTGCTGCCTGTTCCTGCCGTGACAGATCGGAAGCCGCCTTATTGGCCCTTTTAATTCGCATGAGATCCTTTTCAACCAAATCCTGGAAAACATCTACGATAGGAGTTCTGGCCTGGATGGGGTAGAAGCGGGAATTGGAGGTGGCCACGGGGCCCGGAGCCGCCCCGGAGGCTGGGCCATCACCCATGCTGGACAACTGGTCCAACATGAGGATGAGAGAAGCCTCCTGGAATGGAGGGATCTGCCCAGCCTCCGGGGCGGGAAGGCGATGGGGCCCCGGGGACACCCCCAACCCGTCCTCCACCCCACCCAGGCCATCACCCTCCAAGAAGTGCTTCTTGACCATCAGGTTGCGAACAAACTTGTTCACATCCAACATGGTATTAAAGATGTCAAAATGATGTGTAGGTGCATAAGATAAACCCCTAGAAAGGAGAGAGATCTGGTCTGGGGAAAGGTCGATACTGGATAGATTAATTACATTTAAAGTGGCTGGGGAATAAATCACTTTCCGTTTCTTTCGGCCTGCCCTCCTGGTCCGCTTCCACCCCTTTTCCTTGTGTCTCCCCCTGCTCTTCTTGGGGCGTTGGTAATAGGACGGTTGGCCTGGAGGAGTTTCCTGGATGGTCAGTCCGCGCTGGTCCCCCCCCCGTTTGGGGGTGCCAGAAAAGACGGACCGGACCCTCTCCTCTCTGTTGTCTGGTGAGTCAGAGGCTGAACCCATACTATCTACGGAGCTAAAACTGACCTTTTTGTGTCTGGGTCTGCAGAGAATGGATCTAGGTGATCTGTACAAAGTTTCCCACCTACCCCATTCATACACAACATTGTTTTTATAATCCCCAGAATCCCTGAGGAATTTGGTACGCTTGGTGTTCATGATTAGATTTTCTAATTTAGAGACATTCTCTTTCATTTTATTCATGAGCTCATCAAAATGTTCAAAAGAAGAGAACTTGTTCAGTTCTCTTCTAGTATCTGAAATTTGAACCTTGATGTCTGTCAGTTTCTGTTCCTCATACACTATAATCAGCTTCATGAGACGAATGGAGCAGTCAGTCAGCACCTGGTTCCATTCGATCACAAACTGGTTCGAATAGATGGTAGTGGGGATTTTTTTAATGCGTAGCCCCCTGGGAATCATCCCTTCAGCTACATAGTGTTTTAAAGTGGTAATATCCCACCATAACCGAGTTTCCTTGTCTAATAGACCCTCTAAACCTGAAAAAGAAGATTGCAGATTCATAGCAGGATCATGTTATACACTCCTGGCTGCTTAGAAAACACAGACATGTATTTGTCAATCTTATCAGGGTACATCAAAAGTTCACCTAAAATGTCCAATGCAAAATCAGGCTCTGGTTCCGCTGGCTCTGAGCCAGCCAGATTGGCTGCCTGTGCACCTGAAATAGGATCTAAAGTTGATCTATTAGCAACAAGATCTTTCCCAGAGGAAACAGAACTGTCTTTAAAGAGTAACTGTCAGGCTGCAGAAGCTAATTTAAACCTCTATTCTCCTGTGTTAAACAGTTTAGAAGGAAGCTCAAAAGCCATTAGTGAAGATAAACATTTCAGTTACCTTTGATGTGTGCTTATCTTAAAGTCTGTTATAGACCCATAAAGACGCAAGCCGCAGCTAAACTGCAAAGCATTCTGGGGCCCTCCCCTCGGCTGCTAATGAGATGGTACAGGAGCTTCTAATCAGTCCAGCGCGAAGCACTGATAAATCTCGGGCAGACTACACTGCAGGAGTCAGCTATTGTTCCTAGCCACATGGCTCATTAATATTCACTGCACACCGTGTTGTTCAAGAACGAGCTTATCTGTGATCAGAAGCAGGCAGGACATGACGACACATTTGGCTTCACAAACATGGAGCCTGCCATGAGCTGTCAGGAGCATCTATCTCTGCATATACTATATACAAATTCTGTGAAATCCAAACGTGGACAGTGAAATGCATATGTAATGTAAGTACAGCCAATCTTTAGCTACTGATATATGTGTTTATTTTCTCTGAGACCCTATACCTAACAGCTCCTCTTTAAGCGTATCTATATTACGTATGTCAGGAGCTTGCAAATTGTCCTGTATAGAGGAATTCATAGTACTATTATTACTTTTACAATGTTCCTCATTGGCTGCGGTGAAGCCCCTAATAAGTTCCTGGACATGGGAAGATTTAGGGATAGCCCCCTTTTTTATCTGCAAATTTCCTTTAGTATACAAAGTAGGATAGGGATGGCTACTCACATCAGTCGAGGCCTGTCTGGATCCTTTTGTCAGGCATAACCTCAGGTTATCTGCTACAGACGATAGTGTGGCCCCAAATGTGTCCGCCCGTGCATGGGTACCTTCTGTCCATTTCCCCCGCTGAGTGTTAGCATCCTCTGATGATAGCAACGGTTGGTGGGGGACATCCGTCTGCTCCCACTGTTCGAATTCCGCTCGTGGAGCCTGCGGAGTAATGGAAAGGGCGGGTGCCGACTGTATGAGTTCCTGGCTGTGAGTGATGACGTCACTTCCATTAGGCCTGGACGGATCCACTGCTGGCGTGGTATCCTGTAGCGGCGGCCATTTTGTTGTAGCCCGTTTCCCCGTTGTAGCCGACTGTAAGCCTGTGCGCCCCACATCTTCACTCTCCACAGGGGGAGGCGCAACACGACTCCGCAGGGCACGGGCCTCCATTCCAGACCCCAAAACAAGTCCACAGTTCCAAGAAGGAGAAAACACACGCAGTCCCAGGTAGGGTTGCCACCCAGCCGGTATCTGGCCGGCCCAGCCGTTAATTTTGCTACAAAGCCGGCACCGGATTTTTTTTTTTACCGGCAAGTCATTTGCCGGTAAAAGGCTAAACTGACTCCTGTCTTGGGAGGCTCCTTACTGCGCAGTGGCTGTACCAGGCTGCTCTGCCCCTTCTCCCTGTCACCTGGCTGTGAAGATTCGGCCACGCTGAAGCTCCGCCTCCCAGCAAGTTTTGAATTGAGCGTGTTCTTGCTGGGGCTGATGGGGAGCAGAAGCTGCCGCCAAGAATTCAAGGAGAGGGCTGCGGGACCTGGCACTTCATCGCACTGAACAGGAGCGATGGAGCAGAACAGCAAACTGAGGAAGGGGAGAGGAAAGCCAGAGCCAGCAGCAGCGTGATGAAGAATGCATGTCCGGGAGGAGGAGCAGGTCGTATACGCTGTCTGGCTTGTTTACTTTTTGTGTCTCTCCCCCTCCTCCCCTCCTCTCCCTCCTGAATGTTGTGTGTGGTGTGGGCAGAAAAGGTGTGTATGTGTCTGTGTGTACAGTGTGTACAGTGTGTGTGTACAGTGTGTACAGTGTGTGTGTGTACAGTGTGAGTGTGTGTGTAGGTGTGTGGTGTGGGCAGAAAAGGGTGAAGACAGAGATCTGTGTGTCTGTGTGCGTTCGTGCGTGTGTTTTTGAGTGGTGTATGTTCGTGTTTTAAATTGGGGTAGTGTTTTTGTGTCTCTCTGTTTGTGCCGCGTCCTGTGTGTGTCTGTGCCACATCCTCTGCGTGTGTATCTCTCTGTGCCCCTTCCTCTGTGTGTGCGCCTCTCTCTGTCGCCCGTCCTCTGTCCATCTCTCTGTGTGCCCATTCATGTGACATTGTCGGCAGCACTTTATAGAGTATATAGTCATGTCATTGACTGTCTCCAGAGGAGCTCACACTCTAATCCTACCTTAGTCATAGTCTAATGTCCTACCATATTATTATTATGTATTTATAAAGCACTGACATCTCCTGCAGCACTGTACAGAGTACATAGTCATGTCACTGACTGTCCTCAGAGGAGCTCACACTCTAATCCTACCATAGTCATAGTCTAATGTCCTACCATATTATTATTATTATTATTATGTATTTATATAGCACTGACATCTCCTGCAGCACATTACAGAGTATTTAGTCATGTCACTGACTGTCCTCAGAGGAGCTCACACTTTAATTCTACCATAGTCATAGTCTAATGCACTACCATATTATTATTATTATTATTATTATTATTATGTATTTATACAGCACTGGCATCTTCTGCAGCACATTACAGAGTACATAGTCATGTCAGGGTCTGTCCTCAGAGGAGCTCACAATCTAATACTTCCATAGTCCTAGTCTAATGTCCTAACATTATTATATGTATTTATATAGCACTGACCTCTTCTGCAGCACTTTACAGAGTACACGTCATGCCACTGACTGTCCTCAGAGGAGCTCACACTCTAATCCTACCATAGTCATAGCCTAATGTCCGACCATATTATTATTATGTATTTATATAGCCCTGACATCTTCTGCAGCACTTTATAGAGTACATAGTCATGTCGCTGATTGTTCACAGAGGAGCTCACAATCTAACCCTACCATAGTCATAGTCTAATGTCCTACCATATTATTATTATTATTGTGTATTTATATAGCACTGACATCTTCTGCAGCACATTACAGAGAACATAGTCACTGACTGTCCACAGAGGAGCTCACACTCTAATCCTACCATAGTCTAATGTCCTACCATATTATTATTATGTATTTATATAGCACTGACATCTTCTGCAGCATGTTACAGAGTACATAGTCATGTCGCTGACTGTCCACAGAGGAGCTCACAATCTAATCCTACCATAGTGTAATGTCCTACCATATTATTATTATTATGTATTTATATAGCACTGACATCTTCTGCAGCACATTACAGAGTACATAGTCATGTCACTGACTGTCCTCAGAGGAGACCACAATTTAATCTGTATTATAGTGTACCATAAGTCCTAGACTTTTTTTTCCCACTGCATCTTGTTACTTAGCTTCCACTGCACCCTAGAACCTACTGCATGTCTGTCACCCACTACTTGTTAGCATCTTCTCATGCTGGATCCACACCATACAATTTTTTGGCAGATTTACCTGCCAGATCGATTATTTACAGCATGCCTGATCTGAGCATCAATCAATTTTTTTGAGCAATTTTCTGATCGATTTCTTTTAGTTTCTATGGAAATCTATCAGAAAATGTCTCAAAAAAAAAAAATCGATCCTCAGATCGGACATGCTGGAAATAATTGATCTGGCAGGTAAATCTGCCAAAAAATTGAGAATGAGAAGATGCTAACAAGTAGTGGGTGACAGACATGCATGGTGTGCATCCAGCATTACTACTGTCACTTGTCTCCTGCTGCCTGCCTATCACTATCAGAGATGTAGCGAACGGTTTCCGAACCGTTCGCCGGCAAACTGCTCTGCTATTCTGGGCCTCTTACTACTTCCGGGTCGCAATGACCCGGAGTAGTACGCCTGCACTGCCCGGCAGAGCGCATCCTACATCGCGCTCCCGTTGCCGGGCACTTTCTGCGCATGTGCGTGACGTCATGAGTGACGTCACGCTCATGCGCAGAGAGTGCCCGGCAACAGGAGCGCGATCTAGGACACGCTCTGCCGGGCAGCGCAGGCGTACTACTCCGGGTCATTGCGACCCGGAAGTAGTAAGAGGCCCAGAAAGGTTCGCCAGGCGAACGGTTCGGGCCATCACTAATCACTACCTGCTTTCCACTAAAATATATTCATTAATATCTACCTTTAACTAGAATCTACTGATCACCACAAGCCTCTCATGTGAATCGATCAATCACTACCAACCTGCCACTAGAATAGTTGATTAATTAAGGTAATCAAGACGGGTAAGTTTACCTTTCTGAATTTGATTTGCCCCATCCAAAGAAGTGATATAGCCCCTGCGAAAGCTTATACTCTGTGCCTGTACTGATAGTAAACTCACTGAAGTGTTGCCTGATCTTTGCTCCCTCCAGTATGTACAGTGTAAGCGGTTACTCTGTGCATGTACTGATAGTAAACTAGCTGCAGTGTGTGCTGATCTCTGCTACTCCCAGTATGTACAGTATAAGCTGTTACTCTGTGCATGTACTTATAGTAAACTAGCTGCAGTGTGTTCTAACCTCTGCTACTTCCAGTATGTACAGTATAAGCTATTACTCTGTGTCTGTACTGAGAGTAAACTAGCTTCAGTGTGTGCTGATCTCTGCTACCTCCAGTATGTACAGTATAAGCTGTTACTCTGTGCCTGTACTGATTGTAAACTAGCTGCAGTGTGTGCTGATCTCTGCTACCTCCAGTGTGTACAGTATAAGCTGTTACTCTGTGCCTGTACTGATAGTAAACAGACTGCAGTGTGTGCTGATCTCTGCTACCGCCAATATGTACAGTATAAGCTGTTACTCTGTGCCTGTACTGATAGTAAACTAGCTGCAGTGTGTGCTGATCTCTGCTACCTCCAGTATGTACAGTATAATCTGTTACTCTGTGCATGTACTGATTGTAAACCAGCAGTATTGTATGTACAGCATTAGCTGTAAAGCCTGATTCACACATACAATTTTGATTAGCCAATTTTACTACTTCTAGGAATTATGAGAGCTCAGCTCTGTTCATAGTACTGTATATAAAGTCTGTTGGCTCTCATACTACATGGGGGTGGTAAAATTGGTCAGTGATTGACCAATCAAAATTGAATGTGTATGCATCTTTACTCTACGCCTATACTGATAGTAAACTATCTAATTAAAGGATAGGGGCTCCATCCAACATTTTGCTGGGCAGGCCCTTCAGGGGTCTTTCACACCAGAGCCCTTTTTCCGCGTTTTAACGCAAAGTCTATACTTTGCGTTAACCAAGGTAAAAGGAAAGTCCATAGACTTTCCTTTTACCTTTCACACCCGACGCTGCGTTTCGATACGTTGCGGTACGACGCGTCCCGGCGCGTTTTATCGTCGGGATTCGCCGTTTCCCCTTCGGGTTAATTAACTACTACCGCCGCTACTCAGCGTCGCACCGGAGTTTCCCGACGACACACTGCAACGCGTGCAGGAGCCGTTCTCCTGCACGCTTTCAGTGTGTAACCAGCCTCATCTTTAGGTTACACACTGCTAAGTTCATGTACATTTGGCCACGCCCACTCTCTGAATTACCACACCCATTTTTTCCGCTGGTTCTCCCTGCCTGGTGCCCGGATCTTCTGGGATCCTAGCAACGCCCCTGCCTTTCACCCCTCTTCTAAGATTGGCAACAATTCCAGCCAATCACCAGCGAGTGTTGCCGTGCCCCCTGGCTGTGTTATTCACTCGCACAGGCTGGGGTAGGAGGAGGAGTCGGCAGCTGACAGTTCTTGCTGCCTTTGTGAGCTGCACATGTGCCCGGTCTCTGTGCTGGCTGGCTCCACTGAACGCAACAATAATGGCTGGCTGTACAATAGATAGGACCTTTTAACTTCTCTTCACCGGCTGGGAGTCCCATCTAAGGGATACCATGGATAGGTCTCTATATTTTAATGTTATGCCTATTATCAACCATAATCTGTTGTAATCATGCCCTCTTCTTACTGTTCTTGTTCAATTTTGGCAGTCATCCTGTGCAATCTTGGAGAAAAAAAGGGCGTAACAGACCACACCCACTTTTAGGCCACACCCCACAGGTCACACCCCCAAGCCGGTATTTTTTTACCCAAAAGGTGGCAACCCTAGTCCCAGGTAGGTAGAGTATGGGAACTTCCTCCGCTGTCACCAGGCAACAGACCATGAGATGTATATGTCAGCCACGGATACAAGGAGGGATGGTAGGATAGAGTGAATGTCAATGCTGGCAACAACTGATGTGGAATATAAATATTTAAAAATGTCTAAGGATTACACCCATACTGTGGGAGCTGGTCTCAGCTGGCCATATAGGTATAGGAAAAGGAAGAGGAGACCGCTACACTCACATGTATGACCAAAGGGGAGCACGGAAATCAGTAGCCAAAATCCATATGAGACGAAGGAAGGAATCCCGCTGCACCAGTTGGTCGGGTGAAAAATAGAAAATCCTTTATTGATATTTCAATCCATCATCAGTATTGCAATAAAAGGCTCACGCGTATCGGAGCATAGAGTAGCTCCTTAATCATAGCATACTAACATGAGTGTGTTAACAGGTTATATAGTGCAGTCGGCCACACCCCTAGAGGTGTGAGCCCTGTGCTTAAAGGTATACATAACATAGTATTAAAAGGTGATTAATGACACCATAATGCATATATAAGATCTTCATTTAAAAACAATAGATACAGCATGACATTACTTCTTAAAAACCTACCAAAATATCCACCCAATGTCTGAAATAAACTGCAATATCGCACATACACTGGATGATATTCATAGTTGTTAATCATAGAAAGTATTTAGATCCAAGCTGGAATTTAATCCTGTAGGGGATCGTGTCCCCAATTTCCAGATCCAGAAAGCCTCCCGTCTTAGGAGCCTCCCATAGATATCCCCTCCCCTCTGTGGGTGTGATATTCTTTCTATACCATGAAATCTAAAGCCTGCCATGTTGCCTGAATGGACATGGAAGAAGTGCTTAGAAACACTCGAAGCATGGGAAATATAAGCTGCATTCCTCTGACATCTCCCTGCACCATGATAGTGCTCAGAAATTCTCTGGCGGAGAGGGCGGGTGGTACACCCCACATATTGAACCGTGCACTCCACACAAGGTACACAACGTTACTAGTATGGCAATTAATATATTGTTTAATTTCATAACTAGTGTGCCTAGAAAGGGAAACAGCCTCCCGAGTCCGTTCATGAACATGACAGAATCTGCATGTATTGTAACCGCATCTATAAGAACCCAGGTATCTCAACCAAGTGGGTCTAGGTCTGTCAGCGCTCTGGAACAAACTAGGGGAAAGCCTTGAACCCAAGGTGGGAGCACGTCGTGAGGAGAAACCACAGCCCTCCGCCAGTATAGCTTGTAATTTGGGGTCTGAGTGGAGAACAGGCAAATATTTTTTAATAGTTTTAACAATCTGAGAATATTCTCTGAGCAGTTCCTCGCTGCTCTAATCATTTCTCCATATGGAATGGATCTTAAAGTATGTTTGGGATGGCAACTTGTAGCTAAAAGCAGAGAGTTGCCCGCACATTCCTTCCGAAAAGTTCTAGTCAGTATCCTCCCTGTCGTGACACAACCAGTCAAATGTAAATCCAGAAAATCAATTTCAGTGGCATTGTGGGACATTGTAAAGGACAAATTTAGTTCATTGTTATTACAGTATGTCAAAAATGTCTGAATGTCCCTCTCTGGCCCCCTCCAAACTAGCAGCAGATCATCTATATATCTAGAATACCAAAAAACAAGTTGCCATCCCATCCCAAACATACTTTAAGATCCATTCCATATGGAGAAATGATTAGAGCAGCGAGGAACTGCTCAGACCCAGATAGACTCGAACAGGAACTAGATCTAGTCCAATCCAGGCTTAAAGTTCGGGGATATCGGGATAATCTTATCTTACAGGCCAGAAATCGGGTTCTGTGTAAGACTAGGGCCGACCTTTTGTCTTCCCGACTCGGTAGGGAGAACAGGCGATTTAACAAGGGTATCAATTTTGTAACCTCATACAGTCTAGAATATTCTCAGATTGTTAAAACTATTAAAAAATATTTGCCTGTTCTCCACTCAGACCCCAAATTACAAGCTATACTGGCGGAGGGCTGTGGTTTCTCCTCACGACGTGCTCCCACCTTGGGTTCAAGGCTTTCCCCTAGTTTGTTCCAGAGCGCTGACAGACCTAGACCCACTTGGTTGAGATACCTGGGTTCTTATAGATGCGGTTACAATACATGCAGATTCTGTCATGTTCATGAACGGACTCGGGAGGCTGTTTCCCTTTCTAGGCACACTAGTTATGAAATTAAACAATATATTAATTGCCATACTAGTAACGTTGTGTACCTGGTTACTTGTGTGGAGTGCACGGTTCAATATGTGGGGTGTACCACCCGCCCTCTCCGCCAGAGAATTTCTGAGCACTATCATGGTGCAGGGAGATGTCAGAGGAATGCAGCTTATATTTCCCATGCTTCGAGTGTTTCTAAGCACTTCTTCCATGTCCATTCAGGCAACATGGCAGGCTTTAGATTTCATGGTATAGAAAGAATATCACACCCACAGAGGGGAGGGGATATCTATGGGAGGCTCCTAAGACGGGAGGCTTTCTGGATCTGGAAATTGGGGACACGATCCCCTACAGGATTAAATTCCAGCTTGGATCTAAATACTTTCTATGATTAACAACTATGAATATCATCCAGTGTATGTGCGATATTGCAGTTTATTTCAGACATTGGGTGGATATTTTGGTAGGTTTTTAAGAAGTAATGTCATGCTGTATCTATTGTTTTTAAATGAAGATCTTATATATGCATTATGGTGTCATTAATCACCTTTTAATACTATGTTATGTATACCTTTAAGCACAGGGCTCACACCTCTAGGGGTGTGGCCGTCTGCACTATATAACCTGTTAACACACTCATGTTAGTATGCTATGATTAAGGAGCTACTCTATGCTCCGATACGCGTGAGCCTTTTATTGCAATACTGATGATGGATTGAAATATCAATAAAGGATTTTCTATTTTTCACCCGACCAACTGGTGCAGCGGGATTCCTTCCTTCGTCTCATATGGATTTTGGCTACTGATTTCCGTGCTCCCCTTTGGTCATACATGTGAGTGTAGCGGTCTCCTCTTCCTTTTCCTATACCTATATGGCCAGCTGAGACCAGCTCCCACAGTATGGGTGTAATCCTTAGACATTTTTAAATATTTATATTCCACATCAGTTGTTGCCAGCATTGACATTCACTCTATCCTACCATCCCTCCTTGTATCCGTGGCTGACATATACATCTCATGGTCTGTTGCCTGGTGACAGCGGAGGAAGTTCCCATACTCTACCTACCTGGGACTGCGTGTGTTTTCTCCTTCTTGGAACTGTGGACTTGTTTTGGGGTCTGGAATGGAGGCCCGTGCCCTGCGGAGTCGTGTTGCGCCTCCCCCTGTGGAGAGTGAAGATGTGGGGCGCACAGGCTTACAGTCGGCTACAACGGGGAAACGGGCTACAACAAAATGGCCGCCGCTACAGGATACCACGCCAGCAGTGGATCCGTCCAGGCCTAATGGAAGTGACGTCATCACTCACAGCCAGGAACTCATACAGTCGGCACCCGCCCTTTCCATTACTCCGCAGGCTCCACGAGCGGAATTCGAACAGTGGGAGCGGACGGATGTCCCCCACCAACCGTTGCTATCATCAGAGGATGCTAACACTCAGCGGGGGAAATGGACAGAAGGTACCCATGCACGGGCGGACACATTTGGGGCCACACTATCGTCTGTAGCAGATAACCTGAGGTTATGCCTGACAAAAGGATCCAGACAGGCCTCGACTGATGTGAGTAGCCATCCCTATCCTACTTTGTATACTAAAGGAAATTTGCAGGACTGGATAAAAAAGGGGGCTATCCCTAAATCTTCCCATGTCCAGGAACTTATTAGGGGCTTCACCGCAGCCAATGAGGAACATTGTAAAAGTAATAATAGTACCATGAATTCCTCTATACAGGACAATTTGCAAGCTCCTGACATACGTAATATAGATACGCTTAAAGACAGTTCTGTTTCCTCTGGGAAAGATCTTGTTGCTAATAGATCAACTTTAGATCCTATTTCAGGTGCATAGGCAGCCAATCTGGCTGGCTCAGAGCCAGCGGAACCAGAGCCTGATTTTGCATTGGACATTTTAGGTGAACTTTTGATGTACCCTGATAAGATTGACAAATACATGTCTGTGTTTTCTAAGCAGCCAGGAGTGTATAACATTGATCCTGCTATGAATCTGCAATCTTCTTTTTCAGGTTTAGAGGGTCTATTAGACAAGGAAACTCGGTTATGGTGGGATATTACCACTTTAAAACACTATGTAGCTGAAGGGATGATTCCCAGGGGGCTACGCATTAAAAAAATCCCCACTACCATCTATTCGAACCAGTTTGTGATCGAATGGAACCAGGTGCTGACTGACTGCTCCATTCGTCTCATGAAGCTGATTATAGTGTATGAGGAACAGAAACTGACAGACATCAAGGTTCAAATTTCAGATACTAGAAGAGAACTGAACAAGTTCTCTTCTTTTGAACATTTTGATGAGCTCATGAATAAAATGAAAGAGAATGTCTCTAAATTAGAAAATCTAATCATGAACACCAAGCGTACCAAATTCCTCAGGGATTCTGGGGATTATAAAAACAATGTTGTGTATGAATGGGGTAGGTGGGAAACTTTGTACAGATCACCTAGATCCATTCTCCGCAGACCCAGACACAAAAAGGTCAGTTTTAGCTCCGTAGATAGTATGGGTTCAGCCTCTGACTCACCAGACAACAGAGAGGAGAGGGTCCGGTCCGTCTTTTCTGGCACCCCCAAACGGGGGGGGGACCAGCGCGGACTGACCATCCAGGAAACTCCTCCAGGCCAACCGTCCTATTACCAACGCCCCAAGAAGAGCAGGGGGAGACACAAGGAAAAGGGGTGGAAGCGGACCAGGAGGGCAGGCCGAAAGAAACGGAAAGTGATTTATTCCCCAGCCACTTTAAATGTAATTAATCTATCCAGTATCGACCTTTCCCCAGACCAGATCTCTCTCCTTTCTAGGGGTTTATCTTATGCACCTACACATCATTTTGACATCTTTAATACCATGTTGGATGTGAACAAGTTTGTTCGCAACCTGATGGTCAAGAAGCACTTCTTGGAGGGTGATGGCCTGGGTGGGGTGGAGGACGGGTTGGGGGTGTCCCCGGGGCCCCATCGCCTTCCCGCCCCGGAGGCTGGGCAGATCCCTCCATTCCAGGAGGCTTCTCTCATCCTCATGTTGGACCAGTTGTCCAGCATGGGTGATGGCCCAGCCTCCGGGGCGGCTCCGGGCCCCGTGGCCACCTCCAATTCCCGCTTCATCCCCATCCAGGCCAGAATTCCTATCGTAGATGTTTTCCAGGATTTGGTTGAAAAGGATCTCATGCGAATTAAAAGGGCCAATAAGGCGGCTTCCGATCTGTCACGGCAGGAACAGGCAGCACTACAGTCCCTCCAGAATAACAAAGCGATAGTTATTCGCAATGCAGACAAAGGGGGGGCTGTGGTGGTCCTAGATTCATCTGCCTATCGGAGTGAGGCGCTACGACAATTGGAAGATACAGCCACCTATGAGGTATTACCCAGTGACCCCACGCAATGTTTTAAAGCTGAACTTCAGCAGTTACTTGATTTGGGGGTCTCGCTGGGTATTTTCAGCCAGAAAGAGCGGGAGTATCTTTTGGTGGAGGCACCCATTGTACCTATTTTCCATCACTTACCTAAAGTCCACAAGCCGGATGTTCCTCCCAGGGGCCGTCCCATTGTGGCGGGGATTGGCTCTCTCGGGGAACGCCTGGGACAGTGGGTGGATGGGTGTCTCCAACCTCTAGTGCGCCGCTTACCTGGATTTCTACGTGACACAACCCATTTGCTATCCAGTCTAGAATCCCTCCATTGGGACCAATCCTTTGTTTGGATCACAATGGATGTGGCCTCGTTGTACTCTTCGATTCCTCACAAATTAGCTCTTAGAGCACTGGATTTTCACATTAGGAAATATGGATCTTTTATGCCTTCTGTCTGTGACTTCCTCCTCCTGGCGGTGGATCATCTGCTTAGTAGGAATTATTTTATGTTTGACGGGGTGTACTATCTCCAAAGATGCGGAGCTTCTATGGGAGCCAAATTCTCCCCATCCCTGGCTAATTTGTACATGGGATGGTGGGAGGAGCTCCGCATCTTTGGAGAGTGCAACCCCTTTTCGGAATCTGTTTTTTGGTATTCTAGATATATAGATGATCTGCTGCTAGTTTGGAGGGGGCCAGAGAGGGACATTCAGACATTTTTGACATACTGTAATAACAATGAACTAAATTTGTCCTTTACAATGTCCCACAATGCCACTGAAATTGATTTTCTGGATTTACATTTGACTGGTTGTGTCACGACAGGGAGGATACTGACTAGAACTTTTCGGAAGGAATGTGCGGGCAACTCTCTGCTTTTAGCTACAAGTTGCCATCCCAAACATACTTTAAGATCCATTCCATATGGAGAAATGATTAGAGCAGCGAGGAACTGCTCAGACCCAGATAGACTCGAACAGGAACTAGATCTGGTCCAATCCAGGCTTAAAGTTCGGGGATATCGGGATAATCTTATCTTACAGGCCAGAAATCGGGTTCTGTGTAAGACTAGGGCCGACCTTTTGTCTTCCCGACTCGGTAGGGAGAACAGGCGATTTAACAAGGGTATCAATTTTGTAACCTCATACAGTCTAGAATATTCTCAGATTGTTAAAACTATTAAAAAATATTTGCCTGTTCTCCACTCAGACCCCAAATTACAAGCTATACTGGCGGAGGGCTGTGGTTTCTCCTCACGACGTGCTCCCACCTTGGGTTCAAGGCTTTCCCCTAGTTTGTTCCAGAGCGCTGACAGACCTAGACCCACTTGGTTGAGATACCTGGGTTCTTATAGATGCGGTTACAATACATGCAGATTCTGTCATGTTTATGAACGGACTCGGGAGGCTGTTTCCCTTTCTAGGCACACTATGAAATTAAACAATATATTAATTGCCATACTAGTAACGTTGTGTACCTGGTTACTTGTGTGGAGTGCACGGTTCAATATGTGGGGTGTACCACCCGCCCTCTCCGCCAGAGAATTTCTGAGCACTATCATGGTGCAGGGAGATGTCAGAGGAATGCAGCTTATATTTCCCATGCTTCGAGTGTTTCTAAGCACTTCTTCCATGTCCATTCAGGCAACATGGCAGGCTTTAGATTTCATGGTATAGAAAGAATATCACACCCACAGAGGGGAGGGGATATCTATGGGAGGCTCCTAAGACGGGAGGCTTTCTGGATCTGGAAATTGGGGACACGATCCCCTACAGGATTAAATTCCAGATTGGATCTAAATACTTTCTATGATTAACAACTATGAATATCATCCAGTGTATGTGCGATATTGCAGTTTATTTCAGACATTGGGTGGATATTTTGGTAGGTTTTTAAGAAGTAATGTCATGCTGTATCTATTGTTTTTAAATGAAGATCTTATATATGCATTATGGTGTCATTAATCACCTTTTAATACTATGTTATGTATACCTTTAAGCACAGGGCTCACACCTCTAGGGGTGTGGCCGACTGCACTATATAACCTGTTAACACACTCATGTTAGTATGCTATGATTAAGGAGCTACTCTATGCTCCGATACGCGTGAGCCTTTTATTGCAATACTGATGATGGATTGAAATATCAATAAAGGATTTTCTATTTTTCACCCGACCAACTGGTGCAGCGGGATTCCTTCCTTCGTCTCATAAACATTTCTGCTCTCTGCTCCTCCCTTCTCTGTCCACTCCCTGCTCTCTGTCCATCTTCTCCCCTTCTGTGTGTGTCCACCGCCCTCTCCTTCTCCTGCCCTGCTAGTCATTTCACCCCCCCCCCCCCCCAATGCTTCCCTTGTACCATGATCCGATTCGAATCATCTGGATCATTGAAAAGATCCGAACTTCCCATCTCTACTATGTATGTATTGTGTAATGTATGTATTGTAGTCTAGGGCCAATTTTTTTTTTTGGGGGGGGAGCCAATTAACTTATCTATATGTTTTTGGGACGTGGGAGGAAACCAGAGTGCCCAGAAGAAACCCACGCAGACACAGGGAGAACATACAAACTCTTTGCAGATGTTGACCTGGCTGCTCCCCCCCCTAGATCCCGGCCAGCTGGGCAGAGAGGGGAAAAAATGATCGAGGCGCCAGCCACGCAATGTTGGATGCGGGAGGCCAGCGCACCGGCACCATACCTCCCTCCCTCTGAATGGCCCCCCTACTGTGTGTGTGCCCTCTGCATGCAGAGTTTGCACAGCGAAGCAGTGGACATCTTACCCGTCCATGCGCGCATCGCCGGAGCCGGCTCTTCTCTGCTAGTTCCTGTTTCCTCTGCTAGTTCCTGTTTCCTATGACAGGAACTAGCAGAGAAGAGCCGGCTCCCGGGATGCGCGCATGGACGGGTAGGAAACGGGAACTAGCAGAGAAGAGCCGGCTCCCGGTATGCACGCATGGACGGGTAGGAAACGGGAACTAGCAGAGAAGAGCCGGCTCCTGGTATGCGCTCATGGACGGGTAGGAAACAGGAACTAGCAGAGAAGAGCTGGCTCCTGGTATGCGCGCATGGACGGGTAAGATGAGGACCGCTCCGCTGCGCAAACTCTGCATTGGGGAGGGGGGCGCACACACAGTAGGGGGGGGATTCAAAGGGAGGGAGGTATGATGCCAGTGCCCTGGCCCCCGCATCCAACATTGCGCGGCTGGCGACCTCAATCATTTTTTTTGCCGCCTCTACCCAGGCATCTTCCTCCCCACCCAAGGTAGCACTCTCTTCCCCACCCACTGGCACCTTGGTCTCCAACCAGTGGCACCCTCCACCCCATCCATAGGCACCCTGCACCCCACCCACGGTCACCTGCCTCCCCACCCACTGGCACCTTGGTTGGCACCCTCCTCCCCACCCACTGGCATCTTCGTTGCCCCTCCTCACTGGCAACCCCTTCCTACCCACCAGCACCTTCCTCCCCACCCAAAGGCACTCACCTCCCAACCCACTGGCAACCCCCTTCTACCCACTGTCACCCAGTTGCACCCTCCTTCTACCCATGGGCACCTTCCTCCCCACCCAGTGACACCCTTCTTTCCACTCAGTGTCACCCTCTCCCACCAACTGGCACCCTCCTCCGCACCCATTGTCACCCTCCTGCAAAAGCAGGGGTGTGGCTTAAGTGTCCCTCTTTGGCATCTTCAAAAGTTGGGAGGTATGCTACGCCACCGTGCTCTCATGGTCTCTTCCACTAAAAAGACTCAGAGCTGGAACAAAACGTTTTATACATACCTGGAGCTTCCTCCTGCCCCATATGCACGGATCGCTCCCACGCCGCTGTCCTCTCCGGTACCTGGTCCCGTCACTTCTGTCAGTCGGCTCCAGTCTACGCTGGAGAAGTGCGCTGCTGGAGAGATATGCAAAGAGTGCACTCCTCTTACGCCAGACTGGAGGAAGTGCGGAGACTCAGTACTGGAGCTGCGGGCAGCGGAGGACGGTGATCGGCCGTATGGGGCTGGAGGAAGTCCCAGGTATGTATAAAATGTTTTAATTAATCCAGCTCTGAGTCTCTTTAAGGGCTGACTGTAGTGTTTGAATCCCCCACCGCGGGTGACTTCGGGAGCCGACTCCTCCCGAAGATGGGGCTCCATAATGCGCACATGCGAGCACGCGAGAGAGGGCACTCACGCATGCGCAGTATGGAGCGGTTTGTCTTCGGGAGTACTCGGGTTAACAAAGCCTACTTTGTTGGCAGAGAGAGAGCAGTATTTGACCAAATTGATGGAATATTGCTACCAGAGAGTCAGCACTGGAACAGGGACTAAGACAGGAGTGGGAAGGCTCTAGGACCCAGAGCCTTCCCTCTCCTTCGATAAGTATCTGGATGATTTTTTTTTACTAATGATTCTCAATGACTTTAAAGAGACTCTGTAATAAAAAAAAAGCCTATGGGGGATACTTACCTCGGGAGGAGGAAGCCTCATTGGGACCCTGTAGGTTCAGGGAATCCAGCGCTGGCTCCCCCGAATACTCCCCCAATCCTCCCTTGACAAGGGATGATATATTTACCTCTTCCGGGATCCAGCGCAGGCTCAGCAGCAGTTCTTCGTTCGGGCTAGGTGGACTGGCGTCTGGGCAGTAGATCGGATCGGGTTTGCCTATTCCCACTTTAACCCGAATGAAGAGCGGCTAGTGCGCCTGCGCAGGATCTCGGTAGGTAAAAACCTCGCCGCACTTCGAGGGACCCTGGCACTTGAACGGAAGACAGGGGAAGCCTCATTAGGATCCAAAAGCTTCCCCCTCCTGAGGTAGTATCACCAGAGGGTTTTGTTTTCCCTTACAGGTTTTCTTTAAGGCTGCCAGCAAATTTTCTAAAAAGCTATATATAGTATGATTTATTATCGAGGCACAAATAAAGTGGCAATGATTGAGAAGGAAAATCTAAAATTTCAATGGACAAATAGTCACCTGCGGCAATCAAAAGCACTGTACACATGGTAGATTAAAATTGAGGTAGCCAAAAATGGTGTGTATGCAGCAGCCTCTGGCTGCTGCCCAGCTAGCAATCCGCCAAGCGGATTAACTTGGCCATGTCAGGAACCGGCCCCGCGGCAAGCCTGCAGATACGGTTCCCGACTGTGAGTTTGACCAGATCGAGAGGGGAACAGACCTATTCAAGCTACAACAAGACTGTCGCCCCTCAAGCACTTCTCGCTGCGACCACTAGCTTCTGCTAGACACTTTAGCGATCCTCACTCTGCTGTCGAGTGATCTACACACAGTCCGCTTTTTCGTATTCGGGTCAGCTGTGCGCTTTAGGCTGAATACGGGAACACCACATGCACGCGCGCACACACACACACGTCAAATTTGCAGAAGTCAAACTTATTAAATAACGATTTAATATTCCAGAAAAGGTGGAACAATGCAGAAAATAATATATACACAAGATTTACAAAAACAAAGTAAAAATTACAAAATAAAAGTTTCTAAGATACACAACAAGACAGGTTGCCGAAATAAAAGGGAAATAAACGTTATCAGCATATAGATTTGAGCGTTGTTGCGAGGAGAACGCAGTTCTGGTCAGGAACCAGGATCGTCCTAGCGTGTTGCTATCTCCAAAGAACTACAAGTTGTGACTATCCTAGCTGATGTTTTATAGCAAAAGTTGTGGCCCGGGGCCACTCAGATGTCCAGATCCAGGAACCTGTCATATTCTCTCTGACTGTGACACGCAACTTCAAAGGTTTTTCCTGTCCCACTTTTGATCTTTGCCGACTTCAAACGCTTCCAGCCCAATATTCAGACCACAGGTAAAATTGTATCTTAACACACATCAAAAGGACTTCCCTACTCCAGGTGATAGGTGACAATTTTTTTTTTCAAACATATTTTATTTCATATTTTCCAACATTTTTTGTACAAAAACTACAGTAATTGGCTCTCAAAGAACAACAGTTCCACACAGGGAACTCAAAAGAGCATATTTTGGATACACAGGTGACAATTTGAGTAAGGCTTCCTTCCGTCTTCAGCAGGCTGTCATATGTAATGTAACGATTGGTGAAGCACAGAGAGGATCTGATTACCGGTGATCTGCAGTATCACTGGGAATACAGATATATACCAGATTATAAGTGATCTGCAGTATCACCGATAATCCGATATACCAGCTAACCTCTGTTCACCTGAGTAGAGTGTAGTGTTAGGTGCAACAATAACACTTAGAGGACTAGGCCTCAGTGCAGTAAGGAGTACTGCATGGATTCCTTCCAAAGACCTGAACTCTCCAAGGCGGGAGGAGTCAGGTCGAGAGTAGGAAGGATAGTCTGAAAGTGACACTCAGGAGGAAGTGTCACTAACAGGACGGGGAACCGCCTCCAATAGTAAGGTCGGTTCTCGAGGTCGGACAAGCCAGGTCGTAAACACACGGACAGATAAAGTACAGATTCAGAAGACAGAGGCGGAGTCTAGGTACAGGCAGGGTTCGGCAACAGGGTATCAGAAATATCGAGGTACAAGATCAGAAGGCAGGAGCAGAGTCTAAGGACAAGCCGGGGTTCGGCAACAGAGTATGGCAAGGTACAAGATCAGAGTTCAGGAGGATAGTCAGGCAGGCAAAAAGTCATAACAGATAATCACAATCAAACTAGTACTTTAGCTATCAACAGAATTTAGCTAAGTGTAGGATTACAGCTCCAGCTGGTCCCGGTACACTTAAGGATCTGACTACAGGTCTGAGTGCTCCCACGTATGTGTTCGCAACGCCAGACAACCAGCAACTGAGCAGCCAGCAGTATATATACACATGCATCTCTCCAGCACCTCCCTAAGTGCTGGACCAATGAGGAGTGGAGCCAGAGTCAGCTGACCAGCCTGGTCAGCTGACTCATTTCTGGCCGCATATTTACCCTGCCTGAGTGCGCGCGCGTCACTCTAAACCTAGAGGGACTATGTGTCCCAGCCCACCAGCACTGCTCTGCGGTGCCTCAGTAATGGGGCCATGCGCGCTAACCGCCGCGTCCAACGCGGCGGTTATTCCGCGCTCCGTCATGCCCTGCACAGGGACAGCCGCCTCAGACTGAGTGGAGACGGCTGCCTCCCCGTGCTCTGCCCCGCCGTGCGCGGAAAGAGCCGCCTGCTGCTGACTCATGGCGGCGGCTCTTCCGCGCTTCATCACATGTAAATTCCAGAGTTTCCTGTTAGCCTTTGATGTTCCCCTACTCAGTTGGTCCAGATTTGTATATTGGGACAATGGGTTGTCTACATGTACACAGAGTTCAAAAGCCATGCAGATACAGACTATTCTTTGCCAAGTGGCTGTTTGGTAGCAGGAAGCTGCTAATTGAGGGACTAAATGCAAATGTAGTTGTCATTGACATACAGACAATCACAGCTTCCCCCAAAGCCAGACTGGGTTTTAGCAGACATACACATGTGATACAGACAGAAAATGGGAAAATATGGCTGCTATGTTCTGCATATTACCGTACATATTATCATCACCACATAGATCCTCACAGGCCAAGTGATGACTGATGTCTTTTTTTCTTTCTGCTTGCTGCAACATCTGGCCTCTGACTCCCTGCATGACATACCATGTTGTCAGCAGCACAGCCTCGCCATATCATGCCAGGGACTTGGTGCCAATTCCTACAGGGCAATGTAGATCCAATATGTGTCCTGGCCTTATGGTATGAAAGTGTACCTGAACCAGGCTGAAAATATCAAAAAAAGATACTATTACAGAATAATCTTGTTTTAGTAACCTCCAAGGGACCAGGGAAAGTGGTTTACTATATCAGAAATCGTCCTAGAAATGGCTCACTATGTCCTGGTACATTCCCTTCTGCAAAGGACCAACTCTGTCCTCCCATTGGAGGTACAGTACAAGCACTTGCACATTTGATGGAGTAAAAGGTTAAATTGTAACTGTCGGGCATAAAATAAAAAAATCAATTCTTTATTTTTATCTGGTAAACAAGTAATAAGGATGCTAACCAGGCAATCCAAAAGTTAAAAATCACTATTACTCTTCTTGTTTATAAATGATCATTCCCCAGATTACCTGACTCTTATTTGGTACGTTGCCGCAAAAAGGAAGTTGCAGGGCATGTTGGGTTGTATTTTTTTTGCTTCTTTGTTTCCCCTCAGACTTAACTAATGTGCAGAAGCAAAAAAGGACAACCCAGCATGCCCTGCAACTTCCTTTGTGCAGCAATGTACCAAATAAGAGTCAGGTAAATTGGGGAATGATCATTTATAAACAAGAAAAGTAATAGAGATTTTAAGTTTTGGATTGCCCGATTAGCATCCTTATTACTTGTTTACCAGATAAAAATAAAGAATTGATTTTGTGCCCGACAGTTACACTTCAAGTATACCTTAGGGCTGTATAGCCAGGCTGGGCAAATTGCTGGCACAGTATCCAGGGCTCCTTAAAAATGTACAGCTGTCACTGAATTGAGGCATCTACTCTGTTATCTCTGTGGGTGGAACTTGTAGCACGTGTCCTGCAAAACTTTCAACTCACACTAGGGTGAATCATGAAGCCTCTCTTCAAAATGCAGCCAATCATGATAAGCCACTCACATCTGTAATGCATAGTGGGATGTGGGTGTCAAAAACACCCTCTAGTAAAAAGATACAGGAGACAAAAGTGGGAGCCCAATGGTGTAGTATGTCAAAAACAATTGAACGTAATAAAAGTAAGACACTACTCACAAAGGTGGGTTGCAGAGGGGCAACCGACCACAGGAAGCAGGTGGAGACAACAAACCCGACTCCACTCGGGGTGGTCCCTAGGGACCTGGATGCGGTCGCTCTCCTTGGTAAAAGAAAGGGGACAGATATCCGCCATGGTCGAAGCCACGTGTGGTCTGTACCCACCCCTCAGACGGGTGAGGTAAGGGGGTATGATTGCACAATAAGGGTATAAGAGGCACCCTGGTGTAATAAAAGCATCTAAAAGCAGTTTAAAAACGGGAAATAAATTTGAGGTAGCTTACCTCAGTGACGAAAAAATCTTTGTATTTTACAAAGGTTTTTATTAGTAGCACAGGCAACGCGTTTCGCGGGTCAGAGCCCGCTTCCTCAGGCCAATAACAGTGCCAAACTAAATGACAGATTCAGCAAAGGGAGCCTCAAATTTATTTCCCGTTTTTAAACTGCTTTTAGATGCTTTTATTACACCAGGGCGCCTCTTATACCCTTATTGTACATCTGTAATGCGAGTGGCTCGGATATCTCGGTAGGAGGGACTTGGCACTCTCCTCTCCACTCTCCTTAGTTTTGCAGCAAATAGGCCCACTCTGATCTGCACTACAAGTGAAACCAGCCGTACCGCGCTCCACACGCTACCAGGAGCATTATCGCTAACAAGGGAAGAGATACCTTGGAGTGGTTACAATCCCATGGGAGGACTGTGACAATACTGTTATCAGTGATCGCAAAGAGGAAGTGGTAACGCTGCATCCTCTTTTGATTATGTTCACATTGGCTATCATTCATAAAGCATTTCCGCATGCGGAAATGCTTAATACTGGTGACTTTACCGAACACTCAGCATAATCCCCATTCATAAAGGCTCTTTCTGCATGAAAAGCTGACAGAGCGATACATTTCCGCCTTGTGCGGAGTTTTTCTAGATTTATCTAGAAAAAGTTACAAACACGTCCATTCATAAAGATTAGAGCAAGCGGTATGCAAAAGGAAAATACCGCTTGCTCGACAGTAGCGATAGGCGGGCGGAATAGGTGTAAATGAATGGGACAGACCTCCCAAGCAGCATCAGACAGAGGAGCGCACGGAGGGAATCGGGCAGCTTTTATCTTTCCCGCAGCTTTTGTCTTCCGCCACGCTACCGCCAGCTTCCTCCAGAAAACCTCTGCACTTCTACCGCAACAGGCAACTTCTTTATGAATGACCACCCAGAAGTCTTAATTACCGGTTGCGGAGAAGAACGGTGTTTTCCTGCACTACCGACTGCACCTTTATGAATGATAGCCATTATTCCTCATTTTCCACAGGCTACTTATTTGTACAGTACTGTATATCCAGTGCGGGTGCCATTCCTATTGTTTTACAGATGTTATCAGGCATCAACTGACCTGCAACCAGCCTGAAGAAAGCATCCGACCAATGGGTTTCACACTGATATATGACGCATGCACCGCCCACTGACATATGATGCATGCTTTGCCACTGTTTACTATATCAAGAGTCAACATCACGTAGGGGGCCAAAAAAAAAGTTCACTATAACAGAAGTTTTATTATATCAGAGTTTACTATACTAGGTGTAGGTGTTGCTCCCATACACTTATAATGGAGAATGGCCGGGACCTGGAGTGGCAGTTTTTTGCTTGTTTTAACAAATCACTTTTATTGAATTTGGTAATAATAAACATACAAACATTTAGGGTCCACACAACATATGTGATCCTGTAGACAGTGTACAATAAATACAGGAGAAGCAGTAAGGCATCAGTCCAGTGGTTGCCATAGCAAATGAGTAGCATAACAAACTAACCATTTCAAAAGGCATACAAATATTGATCTTACAAATTAAATTGAGTGTTTCCTGTGCCTGAGAATATGACATTTATAAGTGAGATTATTATCTAAAAGTTTAAAACGCCTGGTATAAAATGATTCGCCACTCACCAGACCTGGAGGGGAAATTTTAGGTAAGAAACAAGAAAGGAAAAAATAGAGTGACCTCCGTGCCCCCGACTCCCTCAGCCTCTAAATTTGGTGACCGTCTATGTCCAGTTCTCTAAAGTCCCACCACCCTACCCATATCTTATGAAATTTGAACGCACATCCTCTGCTATTGTAGGTGAGTGTGTACATGGGCAAGGCTTTGTTAACTTCGTTAATCCAGTTTGTTTGTTTTTTGTTTATCCAGCGGGTCTGGTACACTTTTAACCCTTAGGCCCAGTGCACACCAAAAACCTCTAACAGAGCCGCAAAACGCTAGAGGTTTTTGAAGCAGATTTCAGAGCGATTCTAGGAATGTTTAGAGAGGCTTTCTAAACATGCCTAGCGGTTTTTTGGAGCGTTTTTGTGTAGCAGATTTCATATATTGTTACAGTAAAGCTGTTACTGAACAGCTACTGTAACAAAAATGCCTGGAAAACTGCTCTGATCTAGCGTTTTTCAGAGCGGTTTTCCACCAAATATTACTCCCCAAAACCAAATAAACAATGTGGGTGGGGAGAAGGGTGCCGTAGGTGGGGAGGAGGGTGGCCGTGGGTGGGGAGGAGGGTGCCGTAGGTGGAGAGGAGGGTGAGGGTGGGTGGGGAGGAGGGTGCCGGAGGAGGGTGAGGGTGGCCGTGGGTGGGGAGGAGGGTGCCGTAGGTGGGGAGGAGGGTGAGGGTGGGTGGGGAGGAGGGTGCCGTAGGTGGGGAGGAGGGTGAGGGTGGCCATGGGTGGGGAGAAGGCAAAAACAAAATGATCAAGGCGCCAGCCGCGCCGATGTGGGATGTGGGTCCGGCATCACATTCCTACCTCCATTCCTCCTAATGTGCCCCCCAGTGTTTCCCCCCCCCCCCGCTTGCAGAGTAAAGTGAGGAGCGGGCTGGCATCTTACCATTGCTCCTCGTGTACCGGCATCTGGCTCTTCTCTTCTTCCTGCTTCCTGTGACGTCACAGGAAGTAGAGTGAAGCCAGGTCCCGGTACGCGAGGATCAATGGTAAGATTAAATGATAGCCCGTTTCGCTGCGCACTTTACTCTGCAAGCGGGGGGGGGGGCGCATTAGGAGGAAGAGAGGGAGGAATCTAATGGCGGCCACCCATCCCCGCGGCTGGCGCCTCGATCATTGTTTTCCCCCTCTCTGCCCAGCTGGCCGGGACAATAGGGGGGTGGCGCGGGGTAGCAGGCCTGCTTTAGTTGCTGTGCTCCAATATGTGTGTGAGCTGATTGAACTGGTGCAAGTATGGTCTGTGCACGTCCAGTAGCATGAAGCTGCTGATTCACCTTTTTTTGTTTTGTTTCCTCCATGCATAAGCAGCATTGTGCAACTGGGCATGTGTGGTGCTGCATTGCTGCCAGTGGGGATACGTAGTTTCCAGATGCCTCCCTGTTGGAGTTCATAATATACGGTAGCTGCATAAACTGCATTACTCCTGATGTGCCTTCATGAATAAGCAAGCCGGAACAGCTGTGTCATAATAAGTACTTCTCAAGGCCTCACTGTATCAGCATGTGAACAGCTGAGAACAATACACAAGACCTCAAACTCTGATATCTACTGGTGATTGAGCTGATCCCAGCTGGGGGAGATAGCCACATGACCTGACTTCAAAGCTTTGTGATCACAATAATCTGGGAAACAATACATGCTAGTGTGTCTACAAGCTCATACACACATCCTGTAAATCCACCCGATTGTCATCTGAATTTGCTCTGTCGGGCAACAATCAAGCATGTGTACGTGGGGAAAACACCTAGACGGCCAACTGATGACAGGTGGTTTGCCCGATCCTACTGATGGATGAACTCACACGACTGTTGGGCTGATATCCTGCAATTGGCCACATGTGTACAAATCGCTTGAATGGCATGTGCTCGTTTTGAATGCAGCCATATCGTGCAGTCCGAAATTTCGCTTGTGCGCGCAAGTATGCAAATGAGTTGGTCGTGCAGTTGGTTGGTGTACAGAAAATACAAGTCACGTAAACGATTGGTTGTGTGTATGAGCCCTACAATGTCCGTGCTGCAGATGAACCATTGAGCCAAATATCAACCGCCAACTTTGAAGCATGTAGACTTTTGCTTTCTGCCTTAGAGGTGGAATTTTCCCTCATCTCTATCAAGAGGGACTTAGCACATATTAAAGGGAACCTAAACTGAGACTTGATATAGGACTATGGTAGGGATTACATTGTGAGCCCCTTTGAGGGACAGTTAAGAGACTAGGCAATATACTCTGTACATCGCTGCGGAATATGTTCACGCTATATAAATACGTAATAATAATCTGCTGCATGCTTGTTCAGGATCTATGGTTAAAGGGAATCTGAAGCGAATCTGCAAAATAACCCGGAAAACTTACCTAAGGAGAGGAAAGGCTCTGGGTCCTACTCAATCTTCCCTTTCCTCCAACGGTCCACTCGTTCCAGCAATGGCTCCCCTGTTCAAATCTCCTATGGTGGGTGGCTTTGGAATTGCATGAAAGCGTGCTTATATACAAAATATAAGGAAGCAAGATTTAGTACTTTTTCTTTAAAGTAAATGGGAGCAGAATATACAGGTGAAACTTGAAAAATTGGAATATCATGCAAAAGTTCATTTATTTCAGTAATTCAACATAACCATTACTGCCGCCAGGACATGAGCTTCACGTCCGCAGTAGCAGCTGCTACAGCCGCTGCGGACACAACAGTCACATCCCGGCAGTTAGGGGGTTGTGCGCACGATCCCGGTGGTCCCGTCAACGGGGGATTGGTGGCAGGGGACAAAAGTTCCGAGCCAATCCGTACATGTTTGCCAAGAATGATCATTGTTTTTGTTCAAAAACAGTGATTATTCTCAATTGGTTCCGCCGCGCTGCCTCCTGCTCGCTTGTTTTCACCGCTTCTGCTGCCAATCGTTGGATTAATGGGAACATTGTTCCCATTTATTCATCTCCCTTCTAGGCCACCGTGATCGCAGGCATAAATGGATGCCAGCGTCACTTCCCTAGTTACAGTGTAATGCATTATTTCCTATGTAACATACTCATTTTACGCTTATAGAAAGTAATACGCGAGGACATCTTGTGGCCAAATAGTAAAATTACACCTACCGAATAAAAGGGAATAAAAATGTTTTAATATGCATGTCAAGAGGGTATATTATTATTAAATAATGGGCTGGAAATTAGTGAGGGATGTAAAACTGAATAGATGCACCTTTATTTCCAAATAAAATATTGTCACCATACATTCTACTAGGGATATAATTTTAAAGAGAACCCAAGGTGGCTTGTATGAATCCTATTAGCACACAGAGGCTGGGTCTGCATATAATGCCCAGCCTCTGTTGCTAAACTGTCTCCCCCAGTCTCTCCCCTGCGCTCTGCTATGCCACCCAAACTAAACCACCGTGCTAGCGACACAGCGTGTCCCCAGCAGGCTGTTTACATGTGCAGTGTCACTCTCGTTGCAAGAGTGACACTGCACATGTAAACAGCCTGCTGGCGACATGCTGTGTGTCGCTAGCACGGAGGTTAGGTTTGGGGGGCATAGCAGGGCGCAGGGGAGAGACTGGGGAGACCCAGCCTCTGTGTGCTAATAGGATTCTAAGAACCCACCTCGGGTTCTCTTTAACGTTGCAATAACCGGGACAGATGGGCAAAAATAGTGTGGATTTTAATTACAGTAGCATGTATTATTTTAAAACCTTAAAGAGTAACTGTCAGGCTGCAAAAGCTAATTTAAACCTCTATTCTCCTGTGTTAAACAGTTTAGAAGAAAGCCAAAAAGGCAATACTGAAGTTAAAAATCTCTCTTACTGTAATGTGTGCTGAACACACAACACACGGGAGGTCTGGCAAGGGCTTAGGGCAGCCACAAATTTCAAACCCTCTCCTCAACAAGCACCCCCGAGTCTCGAACTAGCAGAAAAACTCAACGAATTCTATGGCAGGTTTGAACATCAACCTACCCATGTAGGTGACCCGAAGGCCACCCACTGGGCACCCCCCATATCCACCTCTCCTAGTACTGGCAGTGCCCTCCCAGAACCAGTAGTAGTCCAGGGGACAGACATACTCAGGCACCTCCAGAGACTAAATCCTAGGAAAGCCTCTGGCCCGGACGGCGTGTCATCCATGTGCCTGAGATCCTGCGCTAGCCAGCTAGCCCCAGTTCTGACCTCTATCTTTCAGAACTCCCTGTCGGCTGGCAAAGTACCCTCCTGCTTTAAAAGGTCCACTATCATACCGGTACCTAAAAAACCAGGTGCTACGGATCTCAACAACTACAGACCCGTGGCCCTTACCTCAACTGTCATGAAGATCTTTGAAAAACTAGTCCTCACCCATCTGAAAAACTCTGCCAACGCTCTCCTAGATCCACTTCAGTTTGCATACAGGGCAAACCGGTCCATAGAGGATGCCATCAACATCAGTCTGGCATACATTATGGAACATCTGGACAGACCCAACACCTACGCCAGGATCCTTTTCCTGGATTTTAGCTCTGCTTTCAATACGATCTGCCCGAACATCCTGTATAACAACTTAGCGCAAATAGGGCTTGACGTAAATCTCTGCAACTGGATCAAGGACTTCCTCACAAACAGGACACAACAGGTTAAACTTGGCAGCTGCCTCTCCCAATTGAGGACCACAAATACTGGCGCCCCCCAAGGCTGTGTACTGTCTCCGATCCTGTTTTCCCTGTATACAAACAGATGCACCTCCATTGCCGACTGCGTTAAGGTAATTAAATTTGCGGACGACACCACCATCCTTGGTCTCATCAGTGAGGAGAACGAACGCACCTACCGCAGCGAGATCGAGCGGATCTGCAACTGGTGTAAGGAAAACATGCTTGTCCTAAACGCTGCTAAGACGGTCGAGTTAGTTATCGACTTCAGGAAATGCCCCCCCCCCACTCAGCCCGGTACTCATTGAAGGCACGGAAGTCACCAGAGTATCTAGCGTTCGGTTTCTGGGCACTACTATCACCAACGACTTGAGATGGAGTGTAAACACCACTAAATGCCAAAAGAAGGCGCAGCAACGGCTGTTCTTCCTAAGACAACTCAGGAAGTTTGGTATGCCGCAGGAGCTGCTGTCTAGCTTCTACACTGCCACCATAGAGTCAATCCTGTGCTCCTCTATCATCGTGTGGTATGGTGGAGCCACGTCTAGCGACCGGTACAGACTGCAAAGAGTAATAAATACAGCGGAAAAAATCATTGGTTCCCCCCTGCCACCTCTGGACCTCCTCCACGCATCCAGACTGAGAACAAGGGCAGTCAGGATCACGAATGACCGGCTCCATCCCGGCAGCCGCTTCTTCAACCGCATGCGCTCAGAATACCGTTACAGGGCTATTTCCACCAAAACCTCCAGGCACAGGAACTCCTTTTTCCCCCAAGCAGTGTGCCTTCTGAACTCAAATCTCCCACACAGTATAACCAAATAGCACATCTGTGACCCAGGCCTAAATAAAATGTACTTATCCTGTGGATTACCGCAGGTAGTTTTTTGCTCTAACATACCTTAATTCTTCTGTACTGCACATGTTTTTTTGCACTACCTCGTTTAATGTCTTTGTCTGCTCGTCATTGCATGCTTTGATGTACTATGCTCTATGCTGATGTGTACCACAAACAATTCTGAGTGTGGCAACTGCTGCACTTGGCGAAATAAAATCTGATTCTGATTCTGATTCTGAACAGCAAGGCTGGTTATTCCCAAGCTCTGAAGGAGGCCGGCAGGACGCATAACAGATACTGCAAAGCATTCTGGGGCTGCTTCTCCCCAGTGCACTACCTTGGGTCATCCCCTTCATTTCCCTATCACACCCTAAGGCTGCTTTCTCAGTGAGAAGTTACAGGCTCATGTTACAGCAGCTTGTAACAGCAGCCAGCACTGAAAAATCACAGGGCATATGTTCCGTTAGAGTATACTGCATGAGTCCGCTATTGTTCCTAGCCACATGGCTAATTAATATTCACTGCACAGTAGTGTTGTCCATTAGGATCTTTTTTGTGAGTGGAATCATCAGGAAGCAGGGAGGATATGACATCACAATTGGCTTCATAGGAGACAGACAAACATGGAACCTGCCATGAGCTGTCAGGAGCATCATTCTCTGCAAATACTATATAAAAGACAGCTTAGGCACACTAGTTGACTAGAACGTACAAGGGGTTGACACGGAAGACAGATACTACACAGTGCTTATCCTGTTTTATTAATCACACATTAAGGGAAGGAGAGTGTTCGTTTACCAGTAAATAGAAATGCCGGTCACACGCTATCTAGGGAATAAGGGGGTTAATATGCTAAGATGAGGTGGGTAGGTGGTGCTTGCAGGGGGACCAGAAAGACGCAGCATAATAGGAAATACTTGTATGTTTGTTTCTTACGCAGTTATACTGAAATGGCGAGTGGGGGGGAGCTCCCAGTATCTCACACCCCACATAGGTATACCCTGTCGAACAGGGTCACGTTCTTAGCGAAAGCTTACGCTTTAGTTTTCTTCATGTTGAAGATTAGGGTCTGCTTGAAAGATCCTATCTATATGTTTGTTTGTTTCTACTGGGTTAAAATGTTATGGTTTCCTCTGGACGGGACTTTGGGTGATTGGCAAAATAGAAATATGATGAGATGGCTCACATGAAAGTTGTATCTATTAACTCAAAGGGCTTAAATATACCTGAAAAGAGAAGAATTTTACTAACTGATATGTGGAAGCAGAAGGCACAATTAGTTATGATACAGGAAACGCACGGCAATCACCCTAAATTAAAAGATAAGCACTTTCCTATTTCATACTTCAGCTCTTCGCTATTGTCTAAAACTAAAGGTACAGCAATACTCATTGCAGACTCACTCCCCTTTACTGAGATAGACGTCAAAAGAGATAACCAAGGCAGATACATCTTGGTAAAGGGCCTCATAAAAGATCAAAAATACACTCTGGGCTCCGTATATGCCCCTAATGAGGAGCAAGATAAATTTATTTTGAAGTTTCTATCAGAATTAGAAAGCTTCATGGAGGGCAGTGTCATCATTGGGGGGGACTTAAATGTCGCATTAAATCCGCAAATAGACACATCGCATGGCAAGTCCTCAATTGCACATGCGAAATTAAATAGAATTAAAAGAGCATTACATGAAAGGCAGCTTGTGGATGTCTGGAGGGTGACACACCCGGACACAAAGGACTACACTTACTATTCAAGCGTCCACAATGTTTACACAAGGATTGATCACATACTTCTCTCTCACAACCTCCTGTCTGAACATGTGACCGCAGATATTGGCATCATATCCTATTCGGATCATGCCCCAGTAAGCGCAGTTCTTAACTGCAAATCTAAGAGAGAGAAGCCCTTCGCCTGGAGGCTAAATGTTGCCATGTTGCAGGATGATTCTGTGAGAGAAGCGGTGAAAGAACAAATTCGCAACTACTTTCTTCTTAATGATGTCCAGGGTGTCTCTCCCTCCATCGTCTGGGAGGAGCACAAATGTGTCCTACGAGGTTTCCTTATAGGAGTGGGGGCAAAGCGCAAAAGGGAGAGAGAGAGGCTGATTAGGCAGTTATTGGAGGAGAAACGCAGTCTTGAGCACAAACATTAAAAGCAGCCCTGGGGGAGATAGCCTGATACAACTCCAGACAGCAAGAAATAGGCTCAACAGCATTCTGAAAGATAATGCTAAACAAGCTGCCAGGAGATGCCAACACCTCTTTTATATGCATGGCAACAAGTCTGGAAAGTTACTTGCCAAGGCGCTCAAAAAACAGCAACAGCGGACATACATAGCTCAAATCATTCACAAAAAAGGCACTAAACATTATAAAAGCGAGGATATTGCGGGCACCTTCAAAGATTTTTATTATAATCTATATAACCTAACGAAGCCCCAAAGCGAAAAACTTAAATCCCCCTCTCCTGAGGAAATCAACACTTATTTGAGCCAAGCTGACATGATAAAATTAAACCCCGAGGTGAAACATGCTCTTGACGAACCTTTCTCAGAGGAAGAGATTCTGGGGGTGATTGCTGGAATGAAAACAGGGAAGGCCCCAGGGCCTGATGGCCTTACGGCAGAATACTATAAAAAATTTGGAGGAATCCTGATCTCCCACATGTGTAGGACCTTCAACGCCCTAGCGGCAGAGGAGGAAGCAGTTCAGTTTCCTCAGCAAACCTTAGAATCTCATATAACAGTCATTGCTAAACCAAATAAAGATCCAACATCATGTGGTAGCTATAGACCAATTTCCCTACTAAATCTATACTTGAAAATCTTTGCAAAGGTACTGGCAAACAGGTTAGCAGAACACATGGGCAACCTAGTGAATTGGGATCAGGTGGGCTTTATCCCAAATAGGGAGGCCAGGGATAATACTATCAGGGCGTTGGATTTGCTTCAGCTCTCGCGGTCGGAGGGAAAACCCTGTATGTTATTATCTACAGATGCTGAGAAGGCCTTCGGCCGCGTGGGCTGGGGCTGGCTAAGAGCTGTCTTGAAGCACATAAACCTTGGCGATAGAATGCTACGCTGTATAAATTCACTATATTCTACACCCCTGGCAAGAATAAAAGTCAATGGCACCCTCTCAGAGCCACTACAAATCAATAATGACACCAGGCAAGGCTGCCCCCTATCCCCGCTTATTTTCGCTCTTGCCCTGGAACCATTTCTGTGCCATGTCAGAAAGAACATATCAATCTCAGGTCTGGAGGTAGGGACCACAGAACATAAAATTGCTGCATACGCGGACGACTTACTGTTCTTCCTTACCAAACCTATTACCTCTCTACCCAATCTAATGTGTGAGTTTGAGCGCTTTGGAAAGCTGTCATTCTTCAAAATTAATTTTGATAAGTCTGAGGCACTGAATGTTGGTATGCCAGAAGACCAGGTTACATTAATAAAAAATGTTTTCCCTTCAAATGGAATCCCACCGCTCTGAGATATTTAGGGACGAATATCACAAGCTCCCTCAGGGCTGTTTTCCAGCTAAATTTCCCACAGATCCTCGTAACGTTATCAACAGACCTGGAGCGCTGGGATCTGCCTCAACTCTCCTGGTTGGGGAAAATTGCAGTGTTGAAGATGAATATTATGCCGAGATTGCTATACCTCTTCCAGACTTTGCCTGTTAGGGTCCCTCTCTCTTTCCTGCGTAAGGCTCAACAGACTTTTAATAGGTATGTCTGGAAGGGGAAGCCCCCCCCACCCCCCCGTCTGCGAAAAGAAATCTTATATTGCCTAAAAAGTGAAGGCGGTTTAGCCCTCCCGAGCATTGAGAGATATTACTTCGCTTCCATTCTTACTAGGATCATAGATTGGAACAGGCATGGCTCATATAAACAATGGGTTAATCTAGAAAAGAACCTTTCCCCCTACCCACTTACGGACCTAGTATGGTTACACCAAAAACCAAGCTTACATTGGAAACTACCACCCTTGCCACATGCCACTCTAAACACTTACTATAAAGCAAATCTTAACTACCTTCTTGCACCTACCCCATCGCCACTGCTTCCACTCACAGATAACCCTAATATAGGGCAAGACGGCCTAGGGCGTATTAGACAGGCTAGAGAGGATACTACTAAAAAAATTGAGATTCTCCGAATTATGTTCTTCTGGACAATGGGCAACGCTAACTGAGATCAGACAAAAAACACAGTTTACAAGTACAAAGTGGTGGGAATATCTTCAATATAGACACTATCTAATGAAGCAAAATTTTAACCCCACAAAACTGAGACAGCAATCTGATTTTGAAGACCTGTGTGCAGCAGAAGGTCCTAATGGTAAAACCCTATCCAGAATCTATGAGATGATAGCCTTCCTAAGTATCCCGGAATTGCCCTTCCTCCACAGCTGGGAAACTGAATTAGGGACTTCTTTCTCCCCACATCAAAAAACTAGAATGTGTATCTTTGCCCATAAATCTTCAAGAACCATTGGTATGCAGGAGATGAACTATAAGAGATTATCTCAATGGTATCTCACCCCCTTTAAACTTAATAAGATTTACCCAGACACCTCTGATACTTGTTGGAGATGTGGCCTTAATATAGGCACGTTGCACCATATCCTATGGGCCTGCCCACTGCTGAAAGACTACTGGAGAGCTGTAGAAAGATTAATAAAAGCTATCACAGACAGAAATGCCCCATTCACTCCAGAGTTCTATCTTCTGCATCTCAATAGTTGGACCATGAAACAATATAAACGATCTGTAGTACGCCACATTCTAAACGCAGCAAAACGACTAATTACACGACGGTGGAAACAGTCAGTGGTACCGGGTGTGGAGGAATTGGTAAAGGAAATTGATGAGATACAATATATGGAAGAGCTCTCTTATACCGCATTTGATAAGTATGAGATATATAGAAAAACATGGTCTTATTGGACATATTTCAGACACTCCGAAGACTTCATTAAGGTTTTTCAGGCCCAATGCTCCATCTAGATGACATATAGTAGGGGGGAAAATGGAGTTAATGCAGATAGATGCCCTTTGACAAGTCGGTATTGTGCTTTTTGGCACTCGCCAAGCTTAGCATCATCAATTAAGGATCCATAGCTCCCGAAGTTGCGTCCAGAGGAAAAGGAGGGGGGGGGGGGGGGGTTGGGAGGGGGATTTTAAAATGAAAACTTTGGTGTGAACACTGTTTCAAACTAGAAGAGACTATTTCGCTCCACTTAAGAACAACTAGACAACTGTTAAGTGTAATGGTACAAATGGTACAATATTATTGACCTAGTTATTGTATATGTTGCAAAAATGTACGAAATTTGACTATGGTTATATGTCATGTTTTTACTTCCATAGCAAGCATGTGGATTCTGTCTTTATGTATGTACAATTTTTATGGTGATTTGTTCATACCTTCTTTATAAAAAAAGAATATATATAAAAAAAAAATACTATATAAAAATCTGTGAAATCCAAACGTGGACAGTGAAATGCATATGTAATGTAAGTACAGACAATATTTAGCTACTGATATATGTGTTTTTTTCTCTGAGACCCTATACCTAACAGCTCCTCTTTAACCTCCCTAGTAGGGCTGCACGGTTTTTCGGTTTAAAACCGAAACCGCGGTTCGTGGCAAGACGATCTGCTGATCGTCAGTACCATCGGTTTTTCGGTCCGCTGTTTAATACTTTGCTTCTGGCCCCGCTGTGCGCGGATTGGCCAGAAGCAGTGAATATGTATGAGTGTTAATGAGCGGGGGGGGCGGATCCACTCCAGCGAGCGGCCGGGCACATACAGCATTACCAATCACTGGCTAGCGATGGAATGACGGCAGCGGTAGGCGGAGCTGTATGCTCTGTACAGCTCCGCCTACCACTGCCGTCATTCCATCGCTAGCCAGTGATTGGTAATGCTGTATGTGCCCGGCCGCTCGCTCGAGTGGATCCGCCCCCCGCTCATTAACGCTCATACATATTCACTGCTTCTGACCAATCTGGTCCGCACTGCCCGGTTCGCTGTCTGTAATACTTTGCTTCTGGCCCCGCTGTGCGCGGATTGGCCAGAAGCAGTGAATATGTATGAGTGTTAATGAGCGGGGGGCGGATCCACTCTAGCGAGCGGCCGGGCACATATAGCATTACCAATTACTGGCTAGCGATGGGATGACAGCAGTGGTAGGCGGAGCTGTACAGAGCATACAGCTCCGCCTACCGCTGCCGTCATTCCATCGCTAGCCAGTAATTGGTAATGCTATATGTGCCCGGCCGCTCGCTGAGTGGATCCGCCCCCCCGCTCATTAACACTCATACATATTCACTGCTTCTGGCCAATCCGCGCACAGCGGGGCCAGAAGCAAAGTATTACAGACAGCGGACCGGGCAGTGCGGACCCCCCCCAGCATTTGAAAAAAAAAATCGGGGAAAAATCAAAATTGCAATTTCTGAGAGAAAAATCGCAATTTCGATTTTTCCCTAAAATCGTGCAGCCCTACTCCCTAGCGGTATGGACAGAAATGTCCGTTCAAAAAAAACATGCTGTGAACAGTATAAACATGCATACACATCAATACTCTCCTGCACTGTACACTAGACCCTTGCTTTACACATTTTGGCAAGTTACAGAAAAAAAAAAAGTTTAAAAATAAATTTTTATCACTGTTTGCACAGAAATACTGGGGAAATTGAACGCTGGGGAGGTTAATGGCCAAAAACTGAGAAATAATGAATTTCTTCAATTTTTTTCTTATTCCCATTAACCTCCTTGCCGGTCTAAAAAATCCGGCAAGGAGGCAGCGCCGCACTTTTTTTTTTTTTTTTAAATCATGTAGCGAGCCAAGGGCTCGCTACATGATAGCCGCTGAGCGGCGGTATCCCCCTACCTACTCCGATCGCCTTCGGCGATCAGAGTATGCAAGAAATCCCGTTGAGAACAGGATTTCTTGCAGGGCTTCCCCGGTCGCCATGGCGACCGGGCGGGATGACGTCACCGACGTCATGGACGTCGTGACGTCAGAGGGAACCCCGATCCGCCCCTTAGCGCTGCCTGGCACTGATTGGCCAGGCTGCGCAGGGGTCTGGGGCGGGGGGGGGGGGAGGCGGCTCGGCGCGGCGGGTAGCGGCGAATCGGCGGCGATCGCAAGTTACAAGCAGCTAGCAAAGTGCTAGCTGCTTGTAACAAAAAAAAATTATGCAAATCAGCCCAGCGGGGCCTGAGAAATCCTCCTGCGCAGGTTACCCCGAACTGTGTTCGGGATAACCGGCAAGGAGGTTAAAATGCATTTAGAATAATTCTTAGCATAATGTACCACCCAAAGAAAGCCTAACTGGTGGCAAAAAAACAAGGTATAGAACATTTCGTTGTGATAAGTAGTGATATAGTTATTGGGGAATTAAAGGGAGGAGCATTGAAATGTGAAAATTCCTCTTGTCCATAAGGTGAAAAATACCCACGGGCTGAAATGGTTAACAGGTGAAACTATTACATGAAATAGCCTCATTACATGCAAAGTGAGATATTTTAAGCCTTTGTTATAATTTTTGATGATTATGGCTTACAGCTTATAAAAAAAAAAAATCTAAATCTCAGCCCATTAGAAAATTGTGAAAATGTTCAATATTCTAGGCTTAAAGTGTCAGACTCTAATCAGCTAATTAATCCAACGCAAAGGGTTGCTATTTCACATATTAGTTTAACCTTTTAATTTAAATTACTGAAATGAATGGACTTTTACCTGTAGCAAGATAGATTTTAATCCGTGTACTGTTGTGTTTATAAGTGTACACACCCCAGCAGAATTTATTTTTTCTTAACCATTTTTCATTGAATATTAATGATAACACAATCTTTTCTTTCACTCATATAAGAGAGAACAGAGGCGCCAAAAGGATAAAAGGGGTTTTAAAGGAGCTTAAAAGCAAAAACTTGGAAATTAGAGGAGGCAGTGGTGGACTTACCCCCTCCAAGCAGACACAACACGACTGTACATTCAGTCTATTTATTAACGAACTCCAGATAAAACAAAGCAACGCGTTTCACGGGTCAGCCCCGCTTCCTCAGGCAATAGAAAAAGGAGTTACAGCATCTAGCAAAACAAACGGCACTCAGCGCCTCTGCCTCTGCCTGCCTGGAGGGGGTAAGTCCACCACTGCCTCCTCTAATTACCAAGTTTTGGCTTTTAAGCTCCTTTAAAACCCCTTTTTATCCTTTTGGCGCCTCTATTCTCTCTTATATAATATTGTATCCACCCTTGGTGGAGGGTTGCGACCCTTTCTACTATCTACAGAGAGCGACTTCTTGTTCTTGAGTGGGGTCAGGATAATCTCCCCACCTGCCTTTACAGTGGTTGCCTATTGGTGACCCATGTTTGTGAGTATAACAACTATTACTCTTTGTCATTACCCCCTTTGTCAATACATACTACACTATTGGGGCTCTTGGTGTTCCTCTGTTTATCTCGTTTTCTTTCACTCATGGTTAGTGGTTGGCTGAAGCCATTTATTGTCAAACAACTGTATTTACGCTTTTTAAATCATAATCACTACACAAACTACCCAAATGACCATGATCAAAGGTTTACACACCCGTTTTTGATACCGTACATTGCCCCCTTTAACATCAATGACAGCTTGAAGTATTTTGTAGTGCTTGTGGATGAGGCTGTCTTGCCTGAACTAAACGTTTGAGGTCTCCCCAGAGTGGCTCAATATTGAGATTAGGAGACTGAGATGGCCACTCTGAAACCTTCACTTTATTTTGCTGTAGCCAATGATGACAGGTCGACTTGGCCTTATGTTGTGGATCATTGTCGTGTTGGAATGTCCAAGTATGTCCCATGCTCAGCTTCCTGGCTGAAAAGTGCAGGTGTTTGTGAATAAATGGTTCCAGTGGACCACTAACCATCGGTGAAAGAAAAGATTATACGTTATTTTTCATATTCTATAAAAAAATGGTTAAAGGGAAGGTCCAGGAAGATTAAAAATCGACTTACCTGGGGCTTCCTCCAGCCCCTGGCAGCCATCCTGTGCCCTTGCCACAGCTCCGCTCCCAGCTGGTGGCCCGGGGTCCCCTCCGGTTCAAAATGTCTCCTTTGCTTCAGCGTGCGGCTCACGGAGTCGGGCTGAAATCATCCAGGCTGTATTGTGCAGTACGACGTGGACAACGTGATTGACAGCGGCGCTTCATGCAGGTGCTGTAAGGACGACCTCAAGGTCGGCCTGAACAGCGTGCGGGGAGCCCAGGACGGCGACGGAGAGCGGAGCGATCAGCGTGGGACAGTCGGCTGCAAGGGGCTGGAGAAAGCCCCAGGTGAGTAAAGCCGATTTTACGTTTTTAGCCTGATGTTTCCTTTAATGCAGAACCACGCTAGAGCTGCTAGGACTGGAAAGCATCACAGTACAAAACTGAAAATGAACACCTCTCACCCTGTTAGCTCCCAATTTAACTTATGTACTGTCCTTGACTCAATGTCTATATTGTCTGTCCTTGTATTGTTTTGTCTGTGTCCATTAAATAAATGCCAAGTCAAATTCCTTGTAAGTGCAAACTTATTTGGCCAGATAAAAAAAATTCCGATTCTTTGCGTGTATCAACAAGAACAGAAATTTCAACATGCAAAGGAATAGAATTTATGTTGTTCACCTCATTTTGAAGTGTTGGTAAACTAGTTTTGGACAGCTCAGGATTGGTCGATATCCATCTTCTTTCCTGTAATCGTGTGCAGAGGGCACTATATTTTTAGGTGGTACTATTCCGTCAGCCGGGCGCAACCACTAGGTGGCGTTAATTACTATTCCCCCTTCAGGCCGCCATGGATAGTAGGGAAAGATGTTACTCTGGTGGAGTTTTAACGCCACCTAGTGGATGCGCCCGGCTAATGGAAAAGAACCTTTTAGGTTTTGTCTTCCTACATGGACTCCACAGTTCATCCATTTTGGTAACGGGTCCTAGAGAAAGGTAAGGGAAGTAGCTTTCATTTCATTGACAGAACAGCCAACCACTTGCCTTTCCCATGGTGGGAAGAGGTGGAGAAGAGACCGAGTACTAGACCAACTTTTTAACCCTTAAAAATCTTCTGAAAAGTCGTGGGTCGTCTTATACGTCGAGTGTCAGGCAGAGCTGTATAATACCTAAAAATAACTTGATGTAATAGCTTCTTGTGAGCAGCCGCTCCCCTGACGCTCCTACTGGGGTAGTCTTATACAGCGGGTATACCCCAACCTCTACATTTTAACTAGAAAAGTTGGGGGGTCTTCCTATACGCCAGTATATACGGTACATCTGATGTGACAGCTCTGCCTGTGGGGAAAGCACTCTGCACGCCACATTCAATCACACTTTGGGACTCAAATGACACAAGCCCAACATAGAAAAAGTATACTTAAGATGGCCACGCACCATACAATAAAAAGAACATAACGTTTATTATTGATTTATAAAGTGCCACCAACACATTCCGTGGCGCTGTACAAAGTAACAAACATGGGGTAAAAGCATAATGCAGACAATGGTGTACATCAATATATGAAATACAGAGTTGGTACAAAATACAGAATCGTTACAGTCACAAAATTAATATGAATCAATGTGTAACAAATTCCTGGACACAAAAGTATGAGTGAGCCCTGCCCTTGTGAGCTTACAATCTAAAGATATGATACTTCGTATGAACGATCGGAAATGTCGTTTGGCACCACTAATGGACAAAACTCTCCAACCAATCCTTAGATTAACGAAACTGATCTGAAAATTGTATAGATTTTATAAATCTGATTGGTTAGGAATGTTGTTCATTAGTAGTTCCAAACGATCGTTCCTGATCATGCACATGAAGAATTGGTTGTAAATGATCGTTTAGCAAATTGTATCATTAGTAGCCATCATTACAATCAACCAGAAAAATGTATTGTAATTCTCAGATTGAAAACAAATAATAAAAACTGTACAAATGTGGCTCAATAATAAGCCTTAACAAAACTCTGCCATGTTCTATATGCCTAAATTATATTGTGTCATCTCACCTAGTAGGCCAGAGATGCGGTCTCTGTTTCATGGGGACGGCCATCTTGCTTTCAGCCAGCTTTGAAAATGACCTGCACTGCAGAGCCAATGATTCTATGAGACGTCTGACACCTGCTCCAAACACTAAAGGGTTATATCTGCCTCTGAGCTCCTGAGAGGACTGTTCATTCTATTTATAACAGTTTAGACAATACTGTAACACTTAGCAAAAGGATGAGGATGTAATGCAGAACCGTAATGTATATTTTGTGCATGAAGATGACTTTTTATCTGTGATATGTTGTAACTTGAGTCGCTTGTAAGTAGAGGACCATCTGTACTTTAAAACCCCACTTCAGGCAGTTCTATATACAAGTGGGAGGAGCTGCAGGCACATGTTGGTGCCAAACTTTCACACCTGCTGGAAAGCGCTATAGGCCAACATGACATGGAGTGGACCCGTGAACTGTCATGCCGCAAGCATGGCCAGATTTCTGGAAAGGCCACAAAGGGCCAGGCTTTGGGTGGCTGCAGCCCAAGGAGGCACCTGAAGATGAAAGAGGGGTTGTTGCATGTGAAAGAGGAGGCTGAAAATGGGGAGCAATATATGAAAAAGGGAAGCGGATGTCCATTTGAGCTGTAAATGAAAGGGGGATGGGAGGAGGCTGCTGCACATGGATGATACACATGGAAGAGTGGGGCGGGCACATGGAATGGGAGGGGCTGCTGCACATGGATGATACACATGGAAGAGTGGGGCGGGCACATGGAATGGGAGGGGGCTTCTGTACATGGATGATACACATGGAAGAGGGGGCTTCATATGGAATGGGAGGAGGCTGCTGCACATGGATGATATACATGGAAGAGGGGGCTGCACATGGAATGGGAGGGGGCTGCTGTACATGAATGATAGACATGGAGGAGGGGGCTTCACATGGAATGGGAGGAGGCTGCTGCACATGGATGATACACATGGAAGAGGGGGCGGCACATGCAATGGGAGGGGCTGCTGTACATGGATGATACACATGGAAGAGGGGGCTATACATGGGATGGGAGGGGCTGCAGTACATAGATGATACACATGGAAGAGGGGGCTGCACATGGAATGGGAGGGGCTGCAGTACATGGATGATACACATGGAAGAGGGGGCTATACATGGGATGGGAGGGGCTGCTGTACATGGATGATACACATGGAATAGGAGGGGCTGCTGTACATGGATGTGACACATGGAGGAGGGGGCTGCACGTGGAATTGGAGGGGCTGCCGTACATGGATGATACACGTGGAAGAGGGGGCTGCACATGGAATTGGAGGGGGGCTGCTGTACATGAAAGGGGAGCCACAAAATACTCAGCCTAGGGGCACAAAAAGTATAACTCCGGCCTTGTCTGCAAGTGTCGAGTAGGAATGATCAATGAGATGCAAATATTTTCTCCTTGCATTCAAATGTTATGTAAATATAATTATATGCAGCTTGAAATCGGACCAATCAAAAAAAACAAAAACACTTCCACTGACTTACATTAAAATTGTGGTAATTTTTCAAAAAATAGCAATTGTAGCTATTTTGCCATGATTTTTCTGCAAGTCAATAGAAGAGTTTTTCTTTTTTTAAAGAAATGAAAATGACCCACAAATTGCTCTCTGGTGTGCCAGGGCCCTTACCTGCAATCTGAATGCCACGAGAAACTATTTGCATCTCACTGACCATCCCTAGTGGTGAGGTTTCTTTGTCTCGTTATCCATTTAAATGTAATTTTTGCGTTCTTAAAACGGAAGGTACTTTCGATAACTCAGCTATAAGCGAGCGACTGCTCCCATGATGCATCATGCCCAAAAATGCAATTCATCTCTTTATGCCCCTGAAAGTCAGGCTACCCATCCAAAGCTGCTGGTGTATAGTGAGCCTGTAGTAATACAGAGCCACATCAATCCAACATACAGACAAACCCATTTCAGACTTACTGGTCCTCATCAGTGTATGGTATGGATTGACATAGCTCTATGGGATACGGCTCGGACCGGGACCTTAAAGTCCTCTATTAGAGTCCTTTATACCTTCCAGGTAGTTTTGGGTCCCCATGAGCTGCCAGGGTATTCCTAATGGTGGCCACTAATGATAAAATCTTTTTCATCCAATCTTACCATTTCTATGTAATATAAGGAAACTGCCTGAAGTATCCATTCAGTATATTCACTCAATTTACCCTTATACTACATAGATTTGGTAAGATTGGATTAAAAAAATTGGATCATTAGTGGCCACCTTAAGTTATCCATGTAATGATGGTTTATCAGCTACCGGAGATATTGGATTCATGCCGTAAACATTGCTCATGGGACACCTGTATACATGCTAGATTCTGGGCAGACACGGTGCAGGACATCTTAAAGGGGTTCTTTAAAGAGAACCCAAGGCGCTTTTTACCTAAGAATAGGACACCATCCATGGTGGCCTGGAGGGGGAATAGTATTTAATACGGCCAGGAACTTGTGCAGCAGCAGGATCAGCCATATACTGGCTGTATCCTGCGCCCAAGTCTCCCGCGCCGACACCTCTTGTACACTTCTCTCAGGCGACATCTCCACAGCAGAGACTCCAGTCAGGTTTCAGTTAACTCCTTAAAGGATACCCGAGGTGACATGTGACATGATAAGATAGACGTGTAATGTACAGTGCCTAGCACACAAATAACTATGCTGTGTTCCTTTTTACTTTCTCTGCCTGAAAGAGTTAAACATCAGGTATGTAAGTGGCAGTTCCTGTCTGAGTCAGAACTGGGTCAGACTACAGTGTGACCCTCACTGATAAGAAATTAAAACTATAAAACACTTTCCTAGCAGAAAATGGCTTCCGAAAGCAGGAAAGAGATAAAAAGGGACAATAGTTCACAGATTTTATCTGTGGCATATTTCAATGAATGTATCATTGAGCAAAAACAATAAAACAGTAAACTTAAAAGTAGATTTAAAATAAAATAAAACTGTGGTAAATCTTAAAAAAAAAGTCATTTTTAGGAGGAGGAGGAGGATAGATACAATTGTTAATTTCATTAGTTCATTTTCACCTCAGGTGTCTTTTAAAGCACCATCGTAATAAAAATGTGCGTGCGTATATGTATGTATGTATGTATGTATGTATGTATGTATGTATGTATGTATGTATGTATGTATGTATGTATGTATGTATGTATGTATGTATGTATATATATATATATATATATATATATATATATATATATATATATATACACACATACACACACACACACACATACATACATACATATACACACACACACTATATATATATATATATATATATATATATATATATATATATATATATATATATATATATATATATATATATATATATATATATATATATATATATATATATATATATATATATATATATATATATATATATATATATATATATATATATATATAATGTTCATTTGTTCCAGAGTTCACTATAAATGTATTTTTTCCTATGTTGCTCTCACTTGCAGGGATTAGTCCAAAATCTGTTAGATCTGTCAGATTCTAAATGGTTATGTTAACTGACAGCAACGTAGGAAAAAACGTAATGTATAGTCCTTTAAATATACACATGTACAATGCAGCCCTTATGGACTCAGTTAAGAATTGTGAAGAAATGGGGGGTTAGGGGAAAGGAAAGAGGTGGAGTTCACCTCAGTTGGTCATATTTTGTACCCTATGCAGCAACAGCATACACTGCAAAATCATTCCAATACAGTATATAAAACTGTTCACATTCACTATGTACATAGGTACTATCAAAAACATACTAAAGGAAACCGAGGTGAAAATATATCTATCCTCCAGCTCTAAGGGCCCTTTTCCACTAGCAATCGATTCCCAGACGTTCGCGGCCGCGATTTTGCTATGCTATGCACTGCATGGCAAAATCGCGGCAATTATCGCTCCGCCGCGCGTTCGCGTTCCCGGCAAAAACGAATCGCGGTAGTGGAAATGACCTACCGCGATTCCCATGTTAAAAAGCAAACCGTAGCGATTGTAAAATCGCTAGCAGTTTGCGTTTTTGCGATTCAGCCAGCGCAAACGCGCTGGTGGAAAAGGGCCCTCAAAGAGACTTCTGAAGCGTTAAAAAAATACCTATTTTCATTTCAGAATCCTCTTCAGCAGTATGAGCTGATTCGTCGCATCCCTGTGGCAGTACAAGGTCTTTATCTCTCCTTCCCCCCAAATCTCCGGGCAAAATTCTACAACTTTCAAAGTCACAGATTTTGCTGCCCGGGGGGAGGCAGAGCTTTGTGCTGTAGCTCTGCCTCCAGTCCATTCAATCACCGCCTTTCCCCGCCCCTCTCAGTCTTCTTTCAAAGAGATGGGGGCGAGGAGAGGAGGCGATCAGCGGTGATTGAATGGACTGGAGACAGAGCTACAGCACAAAGCTCTGCCTCCTCCAGGAAGTACCGGGGGATGTCGGGGGGGGGGGGGATAAAGACTTCATACAGCCGCAAGGATTTAAAATAAAAAGAGGTATTTTTTAACACTTCAGACTCTCTTTAAAAATATATTTCAGCTATATTTTCTATTTAAAAGTTGAATAAGTAGGTTGTCTCACCTCCGTGAAACTGCCCCCCACAATCAGCACAAACATTCAATCATGTTTGGTTAGTGCTACGTTTGCGCCCATTTGTGCTGCAAAAATTACGATTTGCGACACTTGTTTGATAATAGCAACAATTTTTTTTTTTAACCAGACAATAACATCACCCAGGTCCTATACAACAGCCTATGGGCATGAAATTGCTATGGTTGGATAGTGCTGTGTTTGTGCCGATTTGTGCTGGAAAAATAATCGTTCTATCTCTAATAGTTTTTGAGCTATTCAAATGTTTATAAAGGTCAAAAGTTCACTCAGCGCAAAGGCTGAGTAAACTTTTGAACTTTATAAGAACGTTGATATCTCAAAAATTGTAAAAGATAGAATGATGATTTTTGCAGAACACATTAGCACAAACACAGCACTATCCAACCATACCAGTTAGAAGTCTGTAGGCCATTGTATGGGCGCTGGGTAAAAATAATAATACTATCTGGGAAAAAATAAGTGCTATTATCTTCAAAAGGAAAGAGACAAATATTTTTGCAGCACAAATGGGCACAAACGTAGCACTAACCAAATATGGTGGAATGCTTATTTGTGCCGATTGTAGGGGGCCAGCTTCACAAAGCTGGTTGTCTCAGCTGAATGAGTCTTTCAGTGTCCCAGAGTAAAATTATACTATATGAACTATTGACTTTTTTTTTTTATAAAACCCCTGCATTAGGAAGCTGTTCTCTACCAGGAATAAGTTTTATGGCTATAATACCATATCAGTTAGAGCTACCCTAGAGTCTGACGAGAAACTGTCACTTGCATACTTTAAAGTTACTATTTCAGGCAGAATAAAAGGAACACGGCCTAGTTATTTGTATTGTTGGCACTGTACATACACTTGTCTATCTCATCATGTCAGGTCACCTCCGGTACACTTAGGAATAAAGGCAACACATCAACGACATCTTTCAGCCTATTCTGCCTCACGCAGCACCCCTCTTATGGCATTCCTTATGTCCATACAGAAGGTGTCCAGTTCTATAGCTGAAAATCCTTGGACTTTAATTTTGGTTTTATTCTTGCATCGCTCTGAAAACATCTTCTCAACCTTAACGTGAGGGATGACTTTGTATCTGTGATGCAATAAGCAGCCCATGATGACTTGGTTGTAATCCCTCCAACTTTTTTCATATGGTGTGGCGCACCGTTCTGTGGAGCACCATTCTGGTCTGGGGAGCATACATGACCAGAGAATTGTTGTGTCTTTATATTGAGCTCTTACTTCCCGAAACACTCTTCTTATAATAAGCTTCAATCCTAAGCTGTTGGACATCGATGCCAAGTCATCCTCTCCTACGTGAATGACCAGGATGCTTGGAACTCCCATAACTGCCACTTTGCTCCTCAGTTCCGGCAACAAGCTATCCCACCCTATGTCCTTGCTGGATGCCCAATGAACAGAGTATTTTTCCTGTCCAAAGCCCAGGTCGTGTCCATAATAGGCCGTCTTGGCTTGCTCTTCAGCTTTTGATATGAGAGCATTTCCGAGGATCAGGATTTGTTTATTTCCTGTGATGGAAAACAAAACAAGGTTATAGAGACTCATCCATGTAATACAGTCACCCAAAATAATAAAATAACTGCTTTACACAGTCAAGCCTCAGGGGCCTTTCACACTGGTGCGCTGGGTCATTTTACTGCACCTCACCGCTATGCCAATGAAAGCCTTTGGGTGCTTTCATACAGCATACGGTGCAGTGTGGTGGAAGTCCCCATTTAGGGGGACGTGGCCGGCGAGGTGTGTGTGTTATGACTTCATTTGGGGGGACGTGGCTTGCGAAGTGTGTGTGTTATGTCTTCATTTGGGGGGACGTGGCTGGCGAGGGGTGTGTGTTAGGTCTTCATTTGGGGGGACGTGGCTGGCGAGGTGTGTGTGTTAGGTCTTCATTTGGGGGGACGTGGCTTGCAAGGTGTGTGTGTTATGTCTTCATTTGGGGGGACGTGGCTTGCGAGGTGTGTGTGTTATGTCTTCATTTGGGGGGACGTGGCTGGCGAGGGGTGTGTGTTATGTCTTCATTTGGGGGGACGTGGCTGGCGAGGTGTGTGTGTTATGTCTTCATTTGGGGGGGACGTGGCTGGCGAGGTGTGTGTGTTAGGTCTTCATTTGGGGGGACGTGGCTTGCGAGGTGTGTGTGTTATGTCTTCATTTGGGGGGACGTGGCTTGCGAGGTGTGTGTGTTATGTCTTCATTTGGGGGGACGTGGCTGGCGAGGGGTGTGTGTTAGGTCTTCATTTGGGGGGACGTGGCTGGCGAGGTGTGTGTGTTATGTCTTCATTTGGGGGGAAGCGGCTGGTGAGGTGTGTGTGTTATGTCTATTTGGGGGGCCGTGGCTGGCGAGGTGTGTGTGTTATGTCTTCATTTGGGGGGACGCGGCTGGCGAAGTGCCGTCTCTAGGCCAATTACCAGAAGATTTCATGCTGAAATAGTGTATGGGCAAGCAACAGATCTCTCTCCAATCAAATTCAACCAGAGAGAGAGATTTGGTTTTTGGTTGATCTGCCCTTACATCGCCTGATATATGGGCAAGTTTATTGTATAACGTTGAGGATAGGGTTGGGGAACTCTGCTCTAACATAATCCCTAACAGTCTTTCCCCTACTCATTATATGCCCCCCCTCCCTAACTGGGACCCCATCACTGGGCTCTTTTACACTCTTCCTTTATTGATCTTCACTACATATTTACACCACTTATATTAAAGCTGATCCGAGGTGAAAAACTAACTTGTCATCTAAAGTTCTAGCTGCAAACAACATCAACAGTATTTGATTATTTCTTCCTGTGATACAATGACAACAGCCATGTTCTGCTTGTCACATTACACAGGCAAGCTGATAGCATCTCCAGCCCTCAGCTCAGTCCCCTCTCCTCCTCCCCTCTGCCTCTGAAATCTATGGCTAGTAACAACTCCTCCTCCTGCCCAGACTGAGCTCCCATAAGCCCTTGCTACACTGCTCTAAGCGTGCCAAGGGACAAAAGTGTGGGCGAGGCTTGTTTACTTTATAAGGAATTTGAGTATTAAAAAAAAGTATTTGGCTTGAGGAATGCCCTATAAACTATATGAAAGGAACACAACTATGCAATGAGTAAAAGTTTATCTCGGATCCACTTTAAGCCTATACCCCAGTCTGGGACATGGTCACTGGGCATCCAATCACCGCTCCCCTTCATGCCCCAGCCTTGGACTTACAGTGCGGTGTCCAGTGCCACATGTAACATACATAAATACTGGCATTCTGATGGCTCTGTCACCATCTCTTAGGGCCGGTTCACGCTGGGCGCTTTTGCTTCGCTTTGCTGATTGCCAGCGATCAGAAAAGTGCTGCTGCTAATGTATCCCTATGAATACATCCTCACTGATCAATCGCAAAACGTGCTGCATGCAGCGCTTTGGTGAGAGCTTCGCTGTGATTCTTGTTCTAATGAATGGGAATCAAAATTGCAAATCGTGGTAAAAATGTAATTTTTTTACGCGATCACGATTAGCGCTCCAAATGTGAACTAGCCCTCAGACAGATGAGTAATTAAAGTGTAACTGTCAGGCATAAAATCAATTATTTTTATCTGGTAAACAAGTAATAAGGGTGCTAACCAGGCAATCAAAAGTTAAAAACCACTATTACTTTCCTTGTTGATAGATGATCATTCCCCAGTTTACCTGACTCTTATTTGGTACGCACAAAGGAAGTTGCAGGGCATGCTGGGTTGTGTTTTTTTGCTTCTCTACCTTCCCCGCAGACTTAACTAATGCAGCCTGATTGGCTGAAGCCTCTTTCCCTTCTTTTTTTCCCCTCCCACACCTCTGTTCCTCTCGGTTTGGCCAATATTTTTCATGCTTAGACAATGCACTTTCCATAGTGGAGGGCGGGCAATGCGTACACAATCAGGCAGAGGAGAGTAAGGGAGGAAAGTACATCAGGATTGGCTTCAAAATAGCCACAGTTAAAATGGGAAATGCTAAGAAGGATTTTCTCTTTTTTTACTGTAGACAAATCACTAAAATCAAAACGTGGACAGTGCATTACATATAGAGCAAGTATTTACATATGTATTGCAGCCGGCAGCCTGTTGACTGAGCAGAGCTCTGTCATTCAAGCGGGGATGCGCGAGCGATCCCCTGCAAACCATTTCCCAAGGACTTAACACCAATTAGTGTTACGCGGTCCTGGGGGAGCCACCTTGCAACTGCCAATTCATAAGGTAGTTAAGGAAATAAATATGGCAACCTCCATATTGCCTTCTTGCTTCAGGTTCCCTTTAAAAGAAACTGTCAGATAAGAGTTTTCAAACTACACCCACACACTTCAGCACTGCCAAAATGTCAATTCTCACTTTAAACAAAAATAAAATTTCCTTTCAAGAAGCCACCCAAATTTTTCTTTACCTGACATGGGGATCGTCGTGGGGAAAGGCATGTTCTCGGTCTTACCTAGAAGACAAAACGGCAAGAGATTAGTGTATTTGTAATCAGTGGGAGGAGGGGAGTTAATCATCCCATCAGGCACCTGATCTGCTTACTTGTTCAAAGTCACTAATGGTAGAGTACAGAAATGAACACTACTGCACCTTTTGAACTGCAACACCTTGGCCAGCACCATCAGAAGTCAGCAAATCGGAATCCTCAACAGCGTCAGCCCCTTCACCGCAGGTTTCTTTTGTGAAGAACTGGGTCATCACTGCTGAACCTTTGCCTCCCTCTGCCACCCCCCCCCCCCCCCATCTCTCCTTAGGGTTGACAGATGATTGCCAAGTGCGACTGGTGGCGCCGTAGTATGGCAACCTCGGCTCTTGGCCTTCAGACATTATCCCCCCCCCCCCCATCCTTCCAGAACTTGTATGAGCCAAAACTTATACCGGGTACAAACCCTCGTTTGTACTTGGCGAAATAGAGGATTCTGATTCTGGTAGCAATTCATCTAGCGATGATGGACAGATTCAACCTAGAGACAAATCTCTCTCTGATCCAATCTGATTAGAGCGGGATCTGTCAGCTGCCCACACACCGCAGACCGATTCTTGATCAATTTCATTCTGAAATTGTGACGCCGCATTGCCGGCGTGATGCTGTCCCCCTAATGTTCGCTGTGCCCACCCCCCTCTACCTCAGTGCTATATACATTACCTGTCCATGTCCGCCGCTGGCTCCAGGTTCCATCCATACACGAGCCCCACGTGGACATGTGTGACGTTAAACACGCCCGCGTTACACCGGTAATCACGTGAGGCACTCGTATGGACGGATGACCGAGCCAGGAAAAAGCGGACAAGGACAGGTAATGTATAGTGCAACTTACACGAACCCTCCTACCACCACTACTTGTAACATTAACCCTCCTACTACCACTACATCTAACACTAACCCTCCTACTACCACTACATCTAACACTATCCCTCCTACTACCACTACATCTAACACTATCCCTCCTACTACCGCTACATCTAACACTAACCCTCCTACTACCACTACTTGTAACATTAACCCTCCTACTACCGCTACACCTAATAATAACCCTCCTACTACCACTACATCTAACACTAACCCTCCTTCTACCGATACATCTAACACTAACCCTCCTACTACCACTACATCTAACACTATCCCTCCTACTACCACTACATCTAACACTATCCCTCCTACTACCACTACATCTCACACTATCCCTCCTACTACCGCTACATCTAACACTAACCCTCCTACTACCACTACTTGTAACATTAACCCTCCTACTACCGCTACACCTAATAATAACCCTCCTACTACCACTACATCTAACACTAACCCTCCTTCTACCGATACATCTAACACTAACCCTCCTACTACCACTACATCTAACACTATCCCTCCTACTACCACTACATCTAACACTATCCCTCCTACTACCACTACATCTCACACTATCCCTCCTACTACCACTACATCTAACAATAACCCTCCTACTACCGCTACATCTAACACTAACCCTCCTACTACCACTACACCTAATAATAACCCTCCTACTACCACTACATCTAACACTAACCCTCCTTCTACCGATACATCTAACACTAACCCTCCTACTACCACTACATCTAACACTAACCCTCCTAATACCGCTACATCTAACACTAACCCTCCTACTACCGCTACATCTAACACTAACCCTCCTACTACCGCTACACCTAATAATAACCCTCCTACTACCACTACATCTAACACTATACCTCCTACTACCACTACATCTAACACTATCCCTCCTACTACCACTACATCTAACACTATCCCTTCTACTACCACTACATCTAACAATAACCCTCCTACTACCGCTATTCCTAACACTAACCCTCTTACTACCACTACATCTAACACTAACCCTCCTAATACCGCTACATCTAACACTAACCCTCCTACTACCACTACATCTAACACTAACCCTCCTACTACCACTACATCTAACACTAACCCTCCTACTACCGCTTCACCTAATAATAACCCTCCTACTTCCACTGCATCTAACACTAACACTCCTACTACCACTACATCTAACACTAACCCTCCTACTACCGATACATCTAACACTAACCCTCCTACTACCGCTACACCTAATAATAACCCTCCTACTACCACTACATCTAACACTAACTCTCCTACTACCGCTACATCTAACACTAACCCTCCTACTATCACTACATCTAACACTATCCCTCCTACTACCGCTACATCTAACACTAACCCTCCTACTACCGCTACACCTAATAATAACCCTCCTACTACCACTACATCTAACACTAACTCTCCTACTACCGCTACATCTAACACTATCCCTCCTACTACCGCTACATCTAACACTAACTCTCCTACTACCGCTACATCTAACACTAACCCTCCTACTATCACTACATCTAACACTATCCCTCCTACTACCGATACATCTAACACTAACCCTCCTACTACCGCTACACCTAATAATAACCCTCCTACTACCACTACATCTAACACTAACTCTCCTACTACCGATACATCTAACACTAACCCTCCTACTACCGCTACACCTAATAATAACCCTCCTACTACCACTACATCTAACACTAACCCTCCTACTACCGCTACACCTAATAATAACCCTCCTACTACCACTACATCTAACACTAACTCTCCTACTACCGCTACATCTAACACTAACCCTCCTACTATCACTACATCTAACAATAACCCTCCTACTACCGATACATCTAACACTAACCCTCCTACTACCGCTACACCTAATAATAACCCTCCTACTACCACTACATCTAACACTATCCCTCCTACTACCGATACATCTAACACTAACCCTCCTACTACCGCTACACCTAATAATAACCCTCCTACTACCACTACATCTAACACTAACCCTCCTACTACCGCTACACCTAATAATAACCCTCCTACTACCACTACATCTAACACTAACTCTCCTACTACCGCTACATCTAACACTAACCCTCCTACTATCACTACATCTAACAATAACCCTCCTACTACCGATACATCTAACACTAACCCTCCTACTACCGCTACACCTAATAATAACCCTCCTACTACCACTACATCTAACACTAACTCTCCTACTACCGCTACATCTAACACTAACCCTCCTACTATCACTACATCTAACACTAACCCTCCTACTACCGCTACACCTAATAATAACCCTCCTACTCTCCCAGCAACTAACACTAACCCATTGCTGCTTTTCTGTCTTTGCTTACTACTGGAAGGTTACAACAAAAAAAATGTCTACGGTACTTACATTCCTCTGGGGCACTGGAAGCGAAATCTCCCAATTCATATGTGGCATCTGTGTCTGAAAGACAAAATGGCAGCTGCTCAGTCACCTTGAAGGGCAAACGCAGAGAGAGAGAGAGAGAGGCATTTCACAGAGCTTTCACACAGATACAAACATCTCCAACCACATGCTTTCAATCAGGCAAATAAGAGCAACGTCTGTACTCCTGCGACTAAACTAGTATTAATAGGAGAACTCAAGAGGTTCTCTGTGTATTTAAAGTACATCTGAACTGAAAGTGATTTGGTGGCTGCCATTTTTTTTTGTTTTTTTTACCATTTAAACAATACCAGACGCCTGGCTGTCCTGCTAATCTCTCTGGCATCAGTAGTGTCTGAAACAAGCATGCAGCTAATCCAGTAAGACTTCAGTCAGAAACACCTGATCTGCATGCTTGTTTAGGGTCTACGGCGGTATTGGAGGCAGAGGATCAACAGGACAGCCAAGAAATGTGCATTGTTTTGTGGAGCTATTGTGGAGTTATTAAAAACAAATACCTGACACTTACCTGAGGCTTCTAACAGCCTCCTGCAGCTGTCCTGTCCCGCCCCATCCTCCTATGATTCTCCGTTAGCCGCTGCCGGTCCCAGTCTAACTCTTCCTGCATTAGAACTGCAGCTGCGTGGCCGCGCACGTCCTCGCTCCTGCACGCGTCATTGGTAGCGAAAACTTCATACTGCGCGTGCACAGTAAGCTTCCCTTGACGCGGGCGGGAACAAGCACTATTCGTCTATTTAGACGAATAATTAGACCGGGGCTGGCAGGGGGGATTGGAGGATCGTAGAGGACGGCGCGGGACAGGACAGCTGCAGGGGGCTGATAGAAGCCCCAGGTAAGTGTCAGGTTTTTAATAGGCTCCACAGAACCCCTTTAAAAGGAAATAATTATGGCATCCTCCATATCCCTCTCAGTCCAGGTGTGGTTTAAAATGAAAAAACAACAACATTTAAATAGGAAAACAACAACTTTAATTCTAACAACTAAACAACTGTATGGCAATGATGTAAAACTGAAAAAATATTAAATACATATGTACAAATACATACATTTGTTCCAGAGTAAAGTCACTGTATATTATATCATTATTTAAGGGAAGGGGTTCAAGGTCTCCATAATCTTGTAGTCCTGTAAAAGCAGGAGTTTGCAGTGGAGAGAAATGTAGGGCAAGGGAAGATCATGTCAGAGGGAGAAGCTTTTGAAAAGGGATTAACAAACCCCTCTCTCTCGAGGTACATACACACATCAGATTTTACCAAATGACCGGTCGTTTGGACGTTTCAACGTCAAATTGGGCGTGTGTATGGTCGGTCGTTCAGCTGCTAAGACTGAATTTGAACGATACACCCAGACACACTGTCTACAGTTTGTTATGTTATAGCCATATTCCAAAATGGATTCAATTCATTTTTTCCCTCAGAATTCTAAACACAGCACCCCATAATGACAATGTGAAAAAAGTTTGAGGTTTTGGCAAATAATTAAAAATAAAAAAACCTGAGAAAAAACCTGTACATAAGTATTCACAGCCTTTGCTCAATACTTTGTTGATGCATGTTGGCAGCAATTACAGCCTTAAGTCATTTTGAATAGGATGCCTCAAGCTTGGCTCACCTCTCCTTAGCCAGTTTCGCCCATTCCTCTTTGCAGCACCTCTCAAGTTCCATCAGGTTGGATGGGGAGCGTCGGTGCACAGCCATTTTAAGATCTCTCCAGAGATGTTCAATCGGATTCAAGTGTGGGCTCTGGCTGAGCCACCCAAGGACATCCACAGAGTTGTCAAAGGAGTCATCAGGGGAAAAAGGCTAAAATAAGTGGTACTTACCAGGGGCTTCCTCCAGCTCCAAGCTCCCAGGACGTCCCTCGCCACAGCTCTGCCCGCAGCCGGTTGCCGCAGGTCCGTCCCGGTCCCCGGCGATGACGTCAGAGCGCTCTGTACTGCGCCAGCGCGAGCGGCGCCGTCAATCACCGCCACGTGGGCCGGAGCGGACTGCGCAGGCGCAGCTCGCTCCGGCCCATGTGGCGGTGATTGACAGCGCCGCTCGCGCAGATGCAGTACAGAGCGACCTGGGGGTCGCTCTGACATCATCGCCGGGGACCGGGACGGACCTGCGGCGACCGGCTACAGGCAGAGCTGCGGCGAGGCACGTCCTGGGAGCTTGGAGCTGGAAGAAGCCCCCGGTAAGTACCACTTATTTTAGCCTTTTTCCCCTGATGACTCCTTTAAGCCACTCCTTTGATATCTTGGCTGTGTGCTCAGGGTTGTTATCCTGCTGAAAGATGAACTGTCACCCCAGTCTAAGTTCAAGAGTGCTCTGGATCAGGTCTTCCTCCAGGGTGTCTCTGTACATTATTGCAGTCATCTTTCCCTTCATCCTGACTAGTTCCTTAGTTCCTGCAGCTGAAAAACATCCCCACAGCATGATGCTACTATTATGGGGTGTTGTGTGTAGAATTCTGAGGGGAAACAAAAATGAATTTAGGGCCCTTTTCCACTAGCCACGATCTGCTTAAAATCGCCAGTGTTTTGCCGAATTTGCGATTGCGCTTGCAAGTGGAAAACTGCCCTTCATCCATTTTGAAATAAGGCTGTAAGATAAAAAATGTGGAAAAAGTGAAGCGCTGTGAATACCTTCCAGATGCACAAGAGGGAGAGAGAAAGAAAAAGACAAACTGACCAAAATACAACAGCCTTTTAATAATTGCTGATTGTCTGACAGCTAGTGGCTTTCATTTGCTAGCTCTGCTCACGCTTTAGTCTTTTTTCTGGTCAACACTAAGTCCCTGCACCCTCTGGTGGCTGGAAGACCATTTGCCAATGTCATATTGCAGGTGATTTGAATAGTGGGCCCCAACTGTTTGCCAACAGCGGAGGGAGTCACAGAGCGACCCCCTCATATGTGAGATAGTGGACATTAATGATGCAGTCTTAATGCTCTGCTGGGGTGAGAAGCAGAATGTATGCTGGGTACACTTAAAATCATCTAACAATTACTTACCTGAATCTGACAATTCCATAGGAATAGCCTCCTGCTCGAGGTCATCCTTCTGTACATCTAAAAAACAAAACCGCATCTACTTAATCAGTGCCGAATTAGAGGAGTACAAGTAGAGAGGTAAGCTCATTATAAGTAGTGGAGAAAAATGATGAATGTACAAAATGCGGAACTCCCATCCTACCCCAAATGACTGGTGAAATAGCCTGAGCCTGAACGGGTCCCGCTCTACCGCGCAGGCGCGAGTCGTCTGCACAGTAGAGTGGAACCGGCGATTTCTGCCCGAGTCTGATCAAAAGCCGCTACTGCGCCTGATCACGGGAGGTAAGTATTTACCTCGCAGGTGTTTTGGGGCCAACATTGCTGGAACGGAGGAACAGAGGAAGCCTCTTTAGGATCCAGAGGCTTCCCCCTCCTGAGGTAACTACCCCCAGGGTTTTTTTATTACAGGTTTTCTTTAAGTTGTAGTGGCTGGTTGAATCGTACAGGAGAGGTTAGCCAATTATACTTCACAGCAGTAGGCCAGTAAGACCCTGTAGCAGCGGGGACGCCCGTGCTGAGGACAATTTGTACTGGGGCAAGGCTGTTGCCGCAGCTGCACTGCAATACTGAACAAGGTGCTTGGTCTCTGTGACGTCTTGGGACAAAGTTTGTGAAAGGCCCCTCCTGGGTGCACAGGGAGTGGGTGAAGTATGGTGAGACACACTGCCTGTTTTTAATCACTGCTGTGAAGTATATATGAGCAATCCTGGCCAGATGAACTTCATATGCTTATTGTTTGCACGTGCTTTTTTTCAGTGAAGCAGTTCTGTTTGGGACCTCAGTATCCAGCAATAACTGCACTCTCCCTGACTTTGTTAGGAAAATCAGTGCTTTATACCGATACACAGACTGTGCTGAGGCGACACGTATTAGCTGCTAGGCAGGCAGAGAACTTATAGCCCTGGTTGATTGAACTGCATAGGAAATGTGATTAGCGTGGCAGAATGGTGCATATTGTAGTCCAGTTAGATGCTCAGGAGTATATTTCATGGGTTTTAAAGGGATGGTGCAATCATTTGGGGATCATGGGTTTACTGTGTGTATTTAATGTGATTTTCATAATACACGCATTTGATATATCAGTTATTGATCTCTGAGGTCTTTTGTTATTTCAGTAATTGGTTGTGTGAAGCACAAGGTAGTAGGTTATATTTAAAGAGAACCCGAGGTGTGTTTAAAGAATGTTATCTGCATACAGAGGCTGGACCTGCCTATACAGCCCAGCCTCTGTTGCTATCCCAAACCCCACTAAGGTCCCCCTGCACTCTGCAATCCCTCATAAATCACAGCCGTGCTGTGAGGCTGTGTTTACATCTGTAGTGTCAGTCTCAGCTGCTCCCCCGCCTCCTGCATAGCTCTGGTCCCTGCCCCCGTCCCTTCCCTCCAATCAGCAGGGAGGGAAGGGATGCAGGCGGGGACTGGAGTTCTGCAGGAGGCGGGGAGAGCAGCAGACTGACACTATAGAGATAAACACAGCCAGCTCTGACAAGCTGTTTGTCAGCAGCGTGGCTGTGATTTATGAGGGATTGCAGAGTGCAGGGGGACCTTAGGGGGTTTGGGATAGGGGATCTGTATAGGCAGATCCAGCCTCTGTATGCAGATAATATTCTTCAAACCCACCTCGGGTTCTCTTTAAAGAGACACCGAAGCGAAAAAAAAAAGATGATATTATGATTTGTATGTGTAGCACAGCTAAGAAATAAAACATTAAGATCAGATACATCAGTGTAATTGTTTCCAGTACAGGAAGAGTTGAGAAACTCCAGTTGTTATCTCTATGCAAACAAGCCATTAAGCTCTCCGACTAAGTTAGTCGTGGAGTGGGCTGTTATCTGACTTTTATCTCAACTGTTCCTGGACTATTTACTTTTCCTCTGCTAGAGGAGAAGTCATTACTTCACAGACTGCTCTGAAAGACTCATTTTGAATGATGAGTGTTGTGTAATGTGCACATATTATACAATGATGCAATGTTAGAAAAAACACTATATACCTGAAAATAAAAATATGAGAATATTTTCTTTGCTGCTAATCTTCTAGTAATTATTCATAGTACACAACCAATTCACTATATCATATTTTTTTTTCGCTTCAGTGTCTCTTTAAGCCAATTATACTGCTCCTTTTTAAACGGTTTTTAATATTTTGTGGCGACTCCATCACCCAGTTATTACTGGGTTACTCTTGTCGGAGTTTGTATTTTTTAGCGTGATTTAACTTAGTGGGGCTAATCTAAACTTCAGGAGTGTGACCCCGCGAGCCTGGATGGGAGCGGACATCCCTCTGTATGCCTTACTGATGATTGCATATCTAAAAGTGTGAGTAATTCACTTTACTTCAAACATCCTGGTTATTTGACATATTGCCCAACTAGCTCCTGGCATCTTTTCTCTCCCTTGTGTTTTCTTGGTCCACCCTCCTCCAAAATCTCATGTCCTAACATGCAGAAAATCTACATTCCAGGCTTATTTTCCCCCAAAAAAGCCAAGGTTTCAGCTAAACACACCCATCATTTTGTGAAGCTGTGTGGGGTAACCAGAGACCCCTGAATCCTTTATTCCTACCGAACATACACAGCAGCACATACACAGCAGCAGTTACCTGTCTCCGCGGCTCCTGTAGCGGCATCAACTTTGTCAAGTTCAAGGATCTTCATACCTGTAAAGCAAGATGGCCGACGCTCAATCTATTTGTACACAGCAGGGAGGAGCACAATGGGGTGAGCAAATCAAGTAGAAAATAAATAACACGGCTGTCCAGCTCACTCTCTAAGGGCTCGTTCACACTGGAGGCATTCGTTTTTTTTTTCAAGCGCCTGCGATTGCGATTTTTCAAAAATCGCCCTGAAACTCTTACACCATGCTATCCTATGTGCTAGTTCAGATTAGGGCGAACCGTCCGCTTTGAGAGGCGCTGCATGGACCGTTTTTGGGGCGATTTTGCTACAATGGAAGGTATAGGAAAACCGCAAAACGCTCACTGACGTCAAGAAGTGAAAAAACGGAATCGCTCTGCAAAAATGCCTACAAAGGCGCTTACCAAAAACGTCCAACGAACAGAAGTCGCTGGGAAGGGGGGGGATTGCTTCAAAAAACTTCCAACATGAATGCTAACGCGATCGGAACGCAATGTGAACGAGGCCTGACAGACACGACCCATTCCTGATCCAAAGTGTGTATGGAGGGTCTTAGTTACATTGAGCTTAAAGGGACACTTAAGTCAAACCAAAAAAAAAATGAGTTTTACTCACCTGGGGCTTCCAATAGCCCCTGCAGCTGTCCGGTGCCCTCGCCGTCTCCCTCCGGTCCTCCTGGCCCCGCCGGCAGCCACTTCCTGTTTCGGTGACAGGAGCTGACAGGCTGGGGGCGCGAGTGATTCTTCGAGTTCCTGGCCACAATAGTGCCATCTATGCTGCTATAGCATATATCATATACCATATAGCAGCATAGAGGGTGCTAATGTGTCTGGGAACGCGAAGAAACACTCGCGTCCCCAGCCTGTCAGCTCCTGTCACCGAAACAGGAAGTGGCTGCTGGCGGGGCCAGGAGGATCGGAGGGAGACGGCGAGGGCACCGGACAGCTGCAGGGGGCTATTGGAAGCCCTAGGTGGGTAAAACTCATTTTTTTTGTTTGACTTAAGTGTCCCTTTAAAGCAGACCTGCACTCTTGCACAGTACATAATGAAATGTCTTTATTCCACATATAGTTGTCGAAGAAATTCACTTCTCTGTGTTTGTTTAGGCAGATAAACCTGACTAATTACCGTATATACTGTTGTATAAGCCGAGGTACCCACGCTCACCCCAGAAACCAGGAAAAAAAAGATTGACCCACTTATAAGCCGAGGAGAGGAAATATAGCAGCTCCTGCATTTCAATAATCAAAATAAATGCCAATAAAATGACATTATAAGAAGCCCAAGATAAGTATAAGTGTTTGCGTTTATGGCATACTTTCATATTTATGGTGAGCGTACACAAGTTCTGTATATGCTCCCGACTTCCAGATTCTACTGGGGATTTACGGTACCTTATGTGCTCTGTCTGCCTTCAGCCCAATATCTGAACATCCCTTGAGTGCCAGCATCTTTTATCTTCTTATAGCAGAACTACTGGAGTTGCCCTCAGCTACAGTATTTGAAGAGCAGTCTAACCTGTCAGCGCTGTGGAGCCCCCCTTTAACCTGACTATCGCATGCTCTGTGTCTGAAGATGCCATGAAAGGGCATCACAGTGATGAAACTGGTTAGACTAGGCATGGGCAAACTTGGCCCTCCAGCTGTTAAGGAACTACAAGACCAACAATGCATTGCAGGAGTCTTACAGCCACAGTCATGACTCAAAGGCAAATGCATTGTGGGACTTGTAGTTTCTTAACAGCTAGAGGGCCAAGTTTGCCCATTCCTGGTTTAGACTGTGCCTGCTCATCCAAGACCCTCCTATTGCCTTCGCCAAAATAAATGACAAAACAGTAAAAAACAGATTAACGTACGTTATTGAGGAAGAACTGCAGAGCCAAATATTTGGTATGGGGACAGATTATCATGCTGGAGTCTCACTACAGGTGTTGGCATTACTGCTGCACGCTGATTCGATAAGCAATGCATTCAGGGACCCTGGCACAGGTTATTCTTCACACAGCAAAGTAGGTGACTCATGCAGGGCGAGGCAGAGGCGAGAGAGGCTCCAGCCTCAGGGTAGGAGGGGGTGCATAACTCACTCAGCTATCATTCCCCTATTGTGTTTGAAGCAGAGAGAAATAAGAAAAGGGGATACATGACAGTGACTGCAAGGCAGATAACTAGAGGTTAAGGTGTTGGGGGCCCTGGGGTGCCTCTTAGTCTAATAGCAATGTGTGTGCGAAGGCTGCGGTGGGAAGGATGGAGGGGCTCACTGCTGTATCAGCCTTGGGTGCCGGAGGACCTTGTCTCGGCTCTGGACTCGTGTATAAGCCGTGGGGGACGACGACTTTTCAGCACAATTCAGCCTTCATTTTCAGCTAAATACATTCAGAACTAGGTGAGGCTGTATGGGCTAACCAGAGACCCCTGCATCCTTCATTCCTACTCCTGACTGTTGCTGGACATACACAGCAGCACGTACGCTGAGCAGTTTACCTGTCTCCACGACTCCTGTAGCGGCATCATCTTTCTCAAGTTCAGGGAACTTCAGATCTGTAAAGCAAGATGGCCGACACTCAATCTATTTGTACACAGCAGGGAGGAGCACAATGGGGTGAGCAAATCAAGAAAAAAAGAAAAAGAAACAAGGTCTGTCCAGCTCACTCTCTGCCAGACAAGCCTTGTTTCTGATCCAAAAGCCAAGATTCATAAAGGGCTGTGCAAAAAAAAAAAAAAAATCAGGTTGTTAAAAATACAGCATTCTACATTTTAGATTTTTGATTCTTAATTCATAAATATTTTCACAGGTGCGATAGACGTTTGGTAATTTACCGAAAATCGTGGCATCAGTTCACAAAACCCCGTTCGGTAACAGCAGAACAGCAGCATAGAGTCTCTGTTTTGTTACATGCTGTTCTCCCACAAGGCATCCCCCCTGCTTCCCCTTTAGATGTACAGGTTTGTTCTACTGCCTCTGAATCAGTCCATTAGTCTTTATTAACATTTTATGTAATGGATGAACTTCCATGAAACAGGAGACAGGTCATGCTTAGATGATTTCCCCGCTTGGTCCTCCGCATCTTCAAACAGGAGCCTAAAGGGTTAAACATCTAAAGGGCGGCAGGGGAAATCTCTTTTGTTCCGTCTCTCTCCTCCAGCTGCTTGGGAGGTAGAGAAGCTTGTCCCTCCCTACAGGGTATCAGAGCCTGTTAGAGGGACTTGCAGGAGAGGGGGCTGTTTCTATTGGCTCTCTGCTTCTGTCATTCGTGAATGATCACACATGAAGCTGGTTTCTGACACATCCGAGCTGATTGTATTTACCGAACAGGTTACAGGGCTTTACCGCATGCTCTAATCTTTATGAATTGGCATTTGCTGACATGTGTTGAGGTATTTACGGCACAAGTCAGTAATTTACCTCGCTGCTCGGTAATTGCTGCTTGCCATGTGGTATCAACCTTTATAAAATTAACATTTTCCTAAATGTTCTGTAAAATCAGCTGCTTTCTGCATTACCACATGCGGTAATGCTTTATGAATCGGGGCCAAAGTGTGTATGGAGGTGTTAAGGCCAGTGCACACCAAAAAGCGCTAGCGTAGCCGCAAACGCTCAGCGCTTTTTGAAGTGATTTATTAGAGTGATTCTAGGCATGTGCCTAGCGATTTTCTGATCATGCCCAGTGATTTTTTGCGCATTTTGGTGTAGTGTTTTTTGTTACAGTAGAGCTGGAAAATCACTCTGTTCTAGCGTTTTTTTTAAAGCGATTTTCCACTTCCTATAAGTGCAGCCCTGCAATCAGATGTTTTGCCTCCAAAAACCCTACTCCCTAGCATGCAGGAAATCTACACTGCAGACAGCTTTTCTAAAATAAAGACCAAGACTTCAGCTAAATACATCCAGAAATATGTGAGGCTGTATGGGGTAACCAGAGACCTCTGCAGCCTTCATTCCTGCTCTGACTGTTGCCGACATACACAGCAGCACATACTCTGAACACTTTACCTGTCTCTATGACTCCTGTAGAGGCATCTTTTTTCTCAAGTTCAGCGATCTTTATATCTGTAAAGCAAGATGGCCGACAATCTGTTTGTACATAGCAGGGAGGAGCACAATGGGGTGAGCAAATCAAGTAGAAAATAAACAACACAGGCTGTCCAGCTCACTTTCTGTCAGGCAAGACCCATTCCTGATCCAGTGTATGGAGGTCTTGTTATATTGAGCTTAAAGTGGATCCGAGATTAACTTTTACTCATTGCATAATTGTGTTCCTTTCCTATTGTTTATAGGGCATTCCTCAAGCAAAATATTTTTTTTGTTTTTGTTTTAATACTCTTATTCCCTATAAGTTAAACAAGCCCCGCCCACAGGTTTTCAGAGAGCCAAGGCATTTTCAGACAGTAGCAAGGGCTCATGGGAGCTCAGTCTGGGCAGGAGGAGGGGGAGGTATTACCAGTCAGAGATTTCAGAGGCAGAGGGGAGGAGGGAGCAGGAGGGGGGGATCAGGTTTTATTTCACAGGCTGAGTGCGGAAGATGCAGATAAGCCTGCCTCTGTGTAATGTTTACAAACAACATGGCTGCTGTCATTGTATCACAGGAAGAAATAATCATATTCTATTGAAGCTATTAGCAGTTAGATTTGCTGTGTAAACTATCCAATCTTTAGATAAGATATATAGACAAGTTACTTGTTATAGTTAGTTTTTCATCTCGGATCCGCTTTAAAGCAGACCTGAAAAGTACATAATGACATTCAATGATCTTCGCCTAACCGCCCCCCCCCCCCCCCCCCGCATCACCCAGTCCCATGCACGCCTCCAGGACTTCTCAAGAGCTGCTCCAACACTATGGAACTCCCTACTTCCACCCATTAGGGCAGCCCCCTCCTTCAACATCTTCAAGAAAGCCCTCAAAACTCACCTTTTCACTCTGGCCTACTACCCCTCACAAGTGCTCTAAACCCACAGCTGAACTCTGGTCCCCTACCGTTCGTGTCCTTACCTCTCCCTCTAGATTGTAAGCCTTTGGGCAGGGTCCTCCTCCTTTTGTGTCCTACCTGATCATCCACCTCCATTACTGTGCACCCATGCTATCTGAGCGAACCTAACTTGCCTAATCTCCATGCTCCATCCAGTGACTGACTAAGCATTACCTGGTACTCATACTGTGCTGTGTGATTTGGTTTTCTTGTATTCCTGTATTGTCATATTGCTGTAGGTCACCCCTAAATATTGTCTGTAACCTAAATTAATGTTCAGCGCTGCGTAATATGTTGGCGCTTTATAAATACAATAAATACATTTCTTTACTCCACATATAGTCTTTGAAGAAATTACTTTTCTGTGTTCTGTGTTTGTTTAGGCATATAAACCTGTCTAATTAGTTATCAGCAACTGTGATTAGACTGCAGGAGAGCTCTGGTGTGGATAACCACAGCCTGGACAAGTCCTAACCCCTGGAAGTCAGTGCCTGGAGAAGTTGCCTGAGAGGCTATGGGATGGCCAATACCCCAGAAGCGATCGCGGGCCCATACTAGACCGCAACATCTGGTGAGTCAAGAAAGCAAGAGGGGGGAGGGGGTAATAAAACTGCCCCAGGTTACCAGTGTGACACAAACCATCTGAATAGGACTCATATTGAACTGCATCAGTTGGTGTGAACCAAGTTGCACACAATGCATGTAGCGCTTTATCTTCAATGTAAATTAGTTTGTCGACCGCTTTATCGGACGTGTATACGTGACAAACGACATGTTTGCCTGACAAGTCGTTCAAACGACCGATCCAAACAACAATCAGACATAAAGTTGGACGAGTGTAAGCACCTTTGGAGTCCACACCCTGGGGGAAACCACACCTACCATTGGTGGCAAAGTCAAGAGAACCTGTTGCTCCAGATAACAATTGCAAACAAATGTATTTTCTAAAATAAAAACCGAGGCTTCAGCTAAATACATCCAGAAATACACAGCAGCAAACACTCTGAACAGTTTACCTGTCTCCGACGCTCCTGTAGAGACATCATCTTTCTCAAGTTCAGAGAACTTCATATCTGTAAAGCAAGATGGCCGTCAATTAATTTGTACACAGCAGGGAGGAGCACAATGGGGTGAGCAAATCAAGTAGAAAAGAAATAACACAGGATGTCCATTTTACTCTCTGCCAGAAAAGACCCATTTCAAAAGATCCAAAGTGTGCATCGGGAGGTCTTAGTTACATTGAGTTTAAAGCAGACCTGAACTTTTGCACAGCACATTATGAAATTTCTTTATTTCATATACAGTTGAAGAAATTCACTGCTCTGCGTTCTGTGTTTTTTTAGGCAGATATCTTGTCGGTAACTGTAAATAAACTGCTGGAGAGCTGCAGCTTTCCAGATGGGAATTAACCCTTTCAGTGCCAAAAGGAAAAGCTAGTAAAACCTCAGGTTTTTTTTTCCTGCTAAAGGTGGTCATGCTCTGGCTAATCTTTAAGGGATACCCGAAGTGACATGATGATAGACATGTGTATGGACAGTGCCTAGCACACAAATAACTAGGGTGCGTTCCTTTTTTTTTTTTCTCTGCCTGATAAGAAACTGATAAGAAATTCCAACTATAAAACACTTTCCTAGCAGAAAATGGCTTCTAAATGCAGGAAAGAGAATAAAAGGGATATTTCTTATCAGTGAGGGTCACACTGTAGTCACTTCCTGTCTGAGTCAGGACTGAGTCAGCCACTTACATACCTGATATTTAACTCTTTCAGGCAGAGAAAGAAAAAAGGAACACAGCCTAGTTATCTGTGTGCTAGGCACTGTACATACCCATGTCTATCTTATGTCACATGTCACTTTGGGTATCCTTTAAGAGCAGACAGGAAGTTCTGAGTTTAGTTCCTCTTTAAAATGTTCAGGTCTCCTTCCATGCCCGCTTCCCTGTGATCTGGTGGGCATGTAGGTTACGGGATTACATATGTGCCGTTGGGTCACGGGCGGGCCGGTGACAATGGAGCACGCCGGCGGACAAGCGAGTGTGCACTCGGCTGCCAACACACTGCAGGGGCCCCGGGAGAGCACTGGACACTAGATGGGGAGATTTGGGTGGCCCGCCAGTCAGCCCTGTACTGCAGCAGAGGCGGATCAAAGATTTCATACTGAAATCTATTAAAAAAATCTATTTAGACCAGGTCTAAAACATTACACCAAACCATCAGTAGACTATAAACCATCAGGAGACTAGTCTAAACTGCTTAGTGAATTGAGCCCATTAACATTATGCAGATTAGTTTGGGATCCAGGACTGGCGTGTATTGGGAGAAGGCTGGGCCTTGCATGAGTCAGGCAGACGGAGGGTTAATTGGTTCACCTGCATGAATTGCTTAAAGTGAATGGGGAACCGCATTTAAAAAAATGAGATAGATACTTACCCAAGGCGAGGGAAGGCTCTGGGTTCTATAGAGCCTTTCCGCTCCTCTCCTGGTCCCCTCGTTCCAGTGCTGGCTCGCCTGGCAGCAGTATTTGACTAATTTAGTCAAATACTGCTTTACCCGGCCGATGGAGGCTTTAGGAGTCTTCAGGGAGCCCGAGTGCTCCTGAAGAAGGGCGGCCTTGTACTGCGCCTGCGCAAGAACGCGCTCTTGCACGCTCATGCCTGTGCAGTAAGGAGCCGCACGTCTTCGGGAGGACACGCCTCCCAAAAACTTCCAAATACCCTTTCGGTGGGGGAATGAAACGGGGGGGGGGGGGGGGGGGGGGAGCCAGCACAGGATAGAGAGCACCGAGAGAGGAGGCAGAAGGCTCTATACAACCCAGAGCCTTCCCTCTCCTTAGGTAAGTATTTGCTTCATTTTTTTTAAATGCAGTTCCCATTCACTTTAATTAGCTGCATCACTTCGTATGCAGTGGGCTGTGTGTGGAGCAAGAAGGCTCCTGTAAAAGGTGCCCATACACTAGAACAAATATGGGCAGATTCGACCGAGAGACAAATTATTCTCTAATCGAATCTGATTAGAGATAAATATGTCTCTAATCGAATCTGCCCATACACTACAGGCCGATTCCCTTCCAATTTCAGCATGAAATCAACCGGGAATCGGCTGAGCCGCCGCTGTCCCCAAAATTTATAAATGTATGTAAATTATTTAGTGCATTTATACATTACCTGTCCTGGAGCAGCTCGCCGGGTCCAACCGTCCATCTCGCCGGTAAGCCGCATACACGCTAGCGGCGCATAGCGTCTGATGTCAGCCACTATGCGCCTTCGTGACGTCAGAGCGCCGCCGGCGTGTATGTGGAACTCGGCGAGATGGACGGAAACCGCGTGGAGGCTGACACCGGACAGATAATGTATAAACGCACTACACACATTTATACAATGCGGCGGCGGGGGTTTCGTCGTCTCGTCGCTCGTTCGCAAATCGGCCGCTGTACCACCCGCGCACCTGACCAACCAACCTAGGCCCGAAATTTACCAACATGTGCGTTCAACTGTGCAGCCAATTTCTGTCCCAAAATTGGTCACTTTGTCGGTCGGGCATGCATTTGGCAGCACCAATTTTCATCCAATTCGATTATAATAATCGAATTGGATGGTCGATTGGTTGGTCGCCTAGTGTATGGCCCCCTTAAGGCTATGCAGCCGAAAGGGCTGCCAGGCCTGTTGCAGCAGAGAAGCTGCTGTAAAGTGCTGGAGGGGAGTTGGACGCCAGTACTTGTAGTCCAGAAGCCTGGAAAAGGTGAGTGGCCCAGGACTGCCATTAGGCCCGTGGCAGGGTGTCACTGAAGCGCCGCTACGCTGTTGAGAATACACAGGGGTGGTATGCAGTAACCCCGAAGGTAACCCGAGGTCAGGATTTACACAGAAGGAGAGTGCTGTACAGACAGTGAGATAAATAACCAGTGTGGTGAATTGTTTCTGTCTTGGACATTGACTGACAAAATAAAGTTATATTGTTTTGTTTTAACCCTAAGGGCCCGTTCAGACTACAAAATGCGGACCGCAACGCATGCGGACCGCAACGCGTACGAACGCACGCATGTCCGCGTTCGTATGCGTTGCGTGGCTGATCCCATCACTGAAAAGTGAATGGGACAGCCGCGCGTTTTTGTAAAATCTGTGTGCAGCATGCGTTCCCGGACCGCACAGGTCCGGAACGCATGCTGTGTGAACATCAGACATTGCACTCTATGCAATGTCTGATGTCGTGCGTTTTGGCCACCTGCACGCGTTTCCAAAACGCGGCTGGAAACGCGTGCAGTGTGAACGGGCCCTAAGAAGACTCACTGGCTGGTATATTGTGACCCTTGTGCTTTGATCTTCTCTACCAATGAGCTGAATAACCCCCAGAATATCACAGCTTCTTCCAGAGTAAAATGAGCCATAAATTACATTTCTCCTATGTTGTTATAGTAAGTAGTAGAAATCTGACAGAAGCGACAGGTTTTGGACTAGTTTACATGCATTTTAAATTTTACAATTTTTGCAGTAGTGGTCCTTTAATAGAACCAGGCAATATTACAACCGCTAGACTGCCTCCCTGTAGCTGGACAAACTAGTCTGACCTGTTAAATTGTACATTAACCACTTCAGTCCAACTTTCAGTCGTTTTTCATCTTATGCATCAGTGCAATCCTCCTATTCATTCGCCAATAACTTTATCACTAATTATCACAAAGAATTGATCTATATCTTTTTTCCACCTCCAATTAGGCTTCTTTTGGGTGGTACATTTTGCTAAGAATTATTTTTTTCCAAATGCATTTTAACTGGAATATTAAGAAAAAAATCATTATTATCAGTTTTCGGCCATTATAGTTTTAAAATAATACATGCTACCATAATTAAAACCCATATATTTTATTTGCCCATTTGCCCCGGTTAATACACCATTTAAATTATGTCCCTATCACAGTGTATGGCACCAATATTTAATTTGGAAATAAATGTGCATTTTTTTCAGTTTTGCGTCCATCACTATTTACAAGCTTATAATTTAAAAAAAATATTACTAATATACCCTCTTGACATGAATATTAAAAATCGTTCAGACCCTTAGGTAATTATTTATTTTTAAATTGTAATTTTTTTTTTAAAGTTAATTTTATTTGGGGATTTTTTGGGTGTGGAAAGTAAACAATTGTGTTTGTGTGTAAAAAAAAAAATGTATGTACTTGTAGTTTTACTATTTGGCCACAAGATGAACACAGTCATTTTTTTTTTCAAATTCCATCCAGTAAGCGAGCACTTTCCCTTACAGGAAGTATAGGGAAGACGTTATTTTTTTTCTTTGTTCAGAAAGACTGCAGCTTCTCACAGAAGCGTTTGGTCTTTCTAACAGGGACTGGGGTCAGTGAATGGGAAACTGCACTCCCATTCATTGATCTCCAGGCTAACGGACGGCAGCACGGTAGCATGCGCGATCGGCTGTGGGAGCGCTGGCAGCAGCCTTTTGGACATGACAGCAACGCCCAAAAGGCTAAAATGGTTAAAGTGGTCTGAAACTCTGACATGACATTCAATAAAAATGTGTTTTTCCACTTATTATTCATACAGTTGTCATATTTCCTTTTGCGCACAAGTACTTTACAAGTGTCTGTCTACAAATTACACGTTTCCATAGTGTAGTTTTTCTTGCCCAGAAAGCGGCCATTGCATTTTATTCCAAATGCTTTTTATTATATATTAAAATCTTCTAATGAGCTGTTCTGAACTGTGTGTATGCCTGAAGCAGAGAGCTTCTCAGTGTTTTTTACTTGTTACACACACATGTATCAACATTGGAATGTAAACAAAGATACTGTTATCTCCCGTTTGGATGCGGATTTGAAGCTGAATAAGCAGGACAAAGCGCTTTGTTTAACCACTTCGGGACCACAGTCTTTTCGCCCCTTAAGGACCAGAGCCTTTTTCTCCATTCAGACCACTGCAGCTTTCACGGTTTATTGCTCGGTCATACAACCTACCACCTAAATGAATTTTACCTCCTTTTCTTGTCACTAATACAGCTTTCTTTTGATGCTATTTGATTGCTGCTGCGAGTTTTACTTTTTATTATATTCATCAAAAAAGACATGAATTTTGTCAAAAAAATGACTTTTTTAACTTTCTGTGCTGACATTTTTCAAATAAAGTAAAATTTCCTATACATTTGAGCGCGAAAGTTATTCTGCTACATGTCTTTGATAAAAAAAAAAACATTCAGTGTATATTTATTGGATTGGGTAAAAGTTATAGCGTTTACAAACTATGGTGCCAAAAGTGAATTTTCCCATTTTCAAGCATCTCTGACTTTTCTGCGCACCTGTCATGTTTCATGAGGGGCTAAAATTCCAGGATAGTACAAATACCCCCCAAATGACCCCATTTTGGAAAGAAGACATCCCAAAGTATTCAGTGAGAGGCATGGTGAGTTCATAGAAGATTTTATTTTTTGTCACAAGTTAGCGGAAAATGACAGTTTGTGACAAAAAAAAAAAAAAAAAAAAAAAGTTTCCATTTCTTCTAACTTGCGACAAAAAAAAATGAAATCTGCCACGGACTCACTATGCTCCTCTCTGAATACCTTGAAGTGTCTACTTTCCAGAATGGGGTCATTTGTGGGGTGTGTTTACTGTCCTGGCATTTGGGGGGTGCCTAATTGTAAGCACCCCTGTAAAGCCTAAAGATGCTCATTGGACTTTGGGCCCCTTAGCGCAGTTAGGCCGCAAAAAAGTGCCACACATGTGGTATTGCCGTACTCAGGAAAAGTAGTATAATGTGTTTTGGGGTGTATTTTTACACATACACATGCTGGGTGGGAGAAATATCTCCGTAAATGACAATTTTTTTATTTTTTTTACACACAATTGTCTATTTATAGAGATATTTCTCCCACTCAGCATGGGTATGTGGAAAAATACACCCCAAAACACATTATACTACTTCTCCTGAGTACGGCGATACCACATGTGTGGCACTTTTTTGCACCCTAACTGCGCTAAGGGGCCCAAAGTCCAATGAGTACCTTTAGGATTTCACAGGTCATTTTGAGAAATTTCGTTTCAAGACTACTCCTCACGGTTTAGGGCCCCTAAAATGCCAGGACAGTATAGGAACCCCACAAATTACCCCATTTTAGAAAGAAGACACCCCAAGGTATTCCGTTAGATGTATGGTGAGTTCATAGAAGATTTTTTTTTTTTGTCACAAGTTAGCGGAAATTGATTTTAATTGTTTTTTTTCACAAAGTGTCATTTTCCGCTAACTTGTGACAAAAAATAAAATCTTCTATGAACTCGCCATTCTCCTAACGGAATACCTTGGGGTGTCTTCTTTCTAAAATGGAGTCATTTGTGGGGTTCCTATACTGCCCTGGCATTTTAGGGGCCCTAAACCGTGAGGAGTAGTCTTGAAACCAAATGTGGCAAAATGACCTGTGAAATCCTAAAGGTACTCATTGGACTTTGGGCCCCTTAGCGCACTTAGGGTGCAAAAAAGTGCCACACATGTGGTACCGCCGTACTCAGGAGAAGTAGTATAATGTGTTTTGGGGTGTATTTTTACACATACCCATGCTGGGTGGGAGAAATATCTCTGTAAATGACAATTATTTGATTTTTTTTACACACAATTGTCCATTTACAGAGAGATTTCTCCCACCCAGCATGGGTATGTATAAAAATACACCCCAAAACACATTATACTACTTCTTCTGAGTACGGCGATACCACATGTGTGACACTTTTTTGCAACCTAGGTGCGCTAAGGGGCCTAACGTCCTATTCACAGGTCATTTTGAGGCATTTGGATTCTAGACTACTCCTCACGGTTTAGGGCCCCTAAAATGCCAGGGCAGTATAGGAACCCCACAAGTGACCCCATTTTAGAAAGAAGACACCCCAAGGTATTCTGTTAGGAGTATGGTGAGTTCATAGAAGATTTTTTTTTTGTCACAAGTTAGCGGAAAATGACACTTTGTGAAAAAAAAACAATACATATCAATTTCCGCTAACTTGTGACAAAAAATAAAATCTTCTATGAACTCATCATACACCTAAAAGAATACCTTGGGGTGTCTTCTTTCTAAAATGGGGTCACTTGTGGGGTTCCTATACTGCCCTGGCATTTTAGGGGCCCTAAACCGTGAGGAGTAGTCTTGAACCCAAATGTCTCAAAATGACCTGTGAAATCCTAAAGGTACTCATTGGACTTTGGGCCCCTTAGCACAGTTAGGCTGCAAAAAAGTGTCACACATGTGGTATCGCCGTACTCAGAAGAAGTAGTATAATGTGTTTTGTGGTGTATTTTTACATATAACCATGCTGGGTGGGAGAAATATCTCTGTAAATGACACATTTTTTTATTTGTTTTACACACAATTGTCCATTTACAGAGAGATTTCTCCCACCCAGCATGGGTATGTGTAAAAATACACCACAAAACACATTATACTACTTCTCCTGAGTATGGCGATACCACATGTGTGACACTTTTTTGCAGCCTAGGTGCGCTAAGGGGCCCAACGTCCTATTCACAGGTCATTTTGAGGCATTTGTTTTCTAGACTACTCCTCACGGTTTAGGGCCCCTAAAATGCCAGGGCAGTATAGGAACCCCACAAGTGACCCCATTTTAGAAAGAAGACACCCCAAGGTATTCCGTTAGGGGTATGGTGAGTTCATAGAAGATTTTATTTTTTCTCACAAGTTAGTGAAAAATGACACTTTGTGAAAAAAACAATAACAATCCAATTTCCGCTAACTTTTGACAAAAAATAAAATATTCTATGAACTCATCATACACCTAACAGAATACCTTGGGGTGTCTTCTTTCTAAAATGGGGTCACTTGTGGGGTTCCTATACTGCCCTGGCATTTTACGGGCCCAAAACTGTGAGTAGTCTGGAAACCAAATTTCTCAAAATGACTGTTCAGGGGTATAAGCATCTGCAAATTTTGATGACAGGTGGTCTATGAGGGGGCAAATTTTGTGGAATCGGTCATAAGCAGGGTGGCCTCTTAGATGACAGGATGTATTGGGCCTGATCTGATGGATAGGAGTGCTAGGGGGGTGACAGGAGGTGATTGATGGGTGTCTCAGGGGGCGGTTAGAGGGGAAAATAGATGCAATCAATGCACTGGGGAGGTGATCGGAAGGGGGTCTGAGGGGGATCTGAGGGTTTGGCCGAGTGATCAGGAGCCCACACGGGGCAAATTAGGGCCTGATCTGATGGGTAGGTGTGCTAGGGGGTGACAGGAGGTGATTGATGGGTGTCTCAAGGTGTGATTAGAGGGGGGAAATAGATGCAAGCAATGCACTGGCGAGGTGATCAGGGCTGGGGTCTGAGGGCGTTCTGAGGTGTGGGCGGGTGATTGGGTGCCCGCAAGGGGCAGATTAGGGTCTAATCTGATGGGTAACAGTGACAGGTGGTGATAGGGGGTGATTGATGGGTAATTAGTGGGTGTTTAGAGGAGAGAATAGATGTAAACAATGGATTTGGGAGGTGATCTGATGTCGGATCTGCGGGCGATCTATTGGTGTGGGTGGGTGATCAGATTGCCCGCAAGGGGCAGGTTAGGGGCTGATTGATGGGTGGCAGTGACAGGGGGTGATTGATGGGTGGCAGTGACAGGGGGTGATTGATGGGTGATTGACAGGTAATCAGTGGGTTATTACAGGGGAGAACAGATGTAAATATTGCACGGGCGAATTGATAAGGGGGGGGGGTCTGAGGGCAATCTGAGCGTGTGGGCAGGTGATTGGGTGCCCGCAAGGGGCAGATTAGGGTCTAATCTGATGGGTAACAGTGACAGGTGGTGATAGGGGGTGATTGATGGGTAATTAGTGGGTGTTTAGAGGAGAGAATAGATGTAAACAATGGATTTGGGAGGTGATCTGATGTCGGATCTGCGGGCGATCTATTGGTGTGGGTGGGTGATCAGATTGCCCGCAAGGGGCAGGTTAGGGGCTGATTGATGGGTGGCAGTGACAGGGGGTGATTGATGGGTGGCAGTGACAGGGGGTGATTGATGGGTGATTGACAGGTAATCAGTGGGTTATTACAGGGGAGAACAGATGTAAATATTGCACGGGCGAATTGATAAGGGGGGGGGGTCTGAGGGCAATCTGAGCGTGTGGGCAGGTGATTGGGTGCCCGCAAGGGGCAGATTAGGGTCTAATCTGATGGGTAACAGTGACAGGTGGTGATTGATGGGTAATTAGTGGGTGTTTAGAGGAGAGAATAGATGTAAACAATGGATTTGGGAGGTGATCTGATGTCGGATCTGCGGGCGATCTATTGGTGTGGGGGGGTGATCAGATTGCCCGCAAGGGGCAGATCAGGGGCTGATTGATGGGTGGCAGTGACAGGGGGTGATTGACGGGTGATTGACAGGTGATTGACAGGTGATTGACAGGTGATTGACAGGTGATCAGGGGGGATAGATGCATACAGTACACGGGGGGGGGGGGGGGGTCTGGGGGGGGGGTCTGGGGAGAATCTGAGGGGTGGGGGGGTGATCAGGAGGGAGTAGGGGGCAGATTAGGGACTTAAAAAAAAAATAGCGTTGACAGATAGTGACAGGGAGTGATTGATGGGTGATTAGGGGGGTGACTGGGTGCAAACAGTGGTCTGGGGGGTGGGCAGGGGGGGGTCTGAGGGGTGCTGTGGGCGATCAGGGGGCAGGGGGGGGAAATCAGTGTGCTTGGGTGCAGACTAGGGTGGCTGCAGCCTGCCCTGGTGGTCCCTCGGACACTGGGACCACCAGGGCAGGAGGCAGCCAGTATAATAGGCTTTGTATACATTACAAAGCCTATTATACACTGTTGCAGCGGCGATCCGGATGCCAGTAACCCGCCGGCGCTTCCGAACGGCCGGCGGGTTACGGCGAACGGGGGGCGGAGCCAGTCCCCGGCGGCTGATCGCGTCACGAATGACGCGATCGCCGCATAGCCACTCCCGCAGCCGCCCCCGCCGATGGGCGTATTGCGGTCGTTTGGGACCGGTCTTTGCCGCCGCCCATCGGCTGGGGGCGGTCGTTAAGTGGTTAATCACTTCAGTGATGTTCTACTAAAAAAAAAAATTCTGGGATAGTAGCTTTAAAGCTGTGAGGAAATTTTTATAGCAAAGTAGAAATGCTGGCTTTCAGACCACTTTAAAATAATGACAAATATCGCATAATCTCCACTCAGTCTATGAGGAGGGAACATTTCTACCTGGTGAAATTATTCCATGTGGTTTTACAACCTACCTGGGGCCACCAGGGACTTCATTTCCTTCCAGGCATTGAATTGGTTTGGTCCTTTGAATGGGATTAGGTCCAGCTCTTTGTCCACCACAGTGTTTCCGGAGGACAGGGAATCTTTCTGTTGCTCCTCACACCTAGGGGGAGGGAGAGAGGAGAACAAACATTCAGTGTGGGAAATTAGTGTGTCCACAAGACTTAGCAGGACCCTAATAATAGGGGTGTAACTACAGAGGGGGAGGGGCACTATTAACATTTCCTTTCTGCAATACTTCAGATCAGGTGTTTTTGTGGCTACACTTGTTATAGGTGAGTAGATCCTGATGGTCACACTTGTTCTATGACCCTTTTAAGATCCATAGTATCCAAGAAACACATTAAAAAATATAAATAAAAGCTGAGAATTTTTTCCCCACAATAATGCCTCTTATACAGTACATCATCTTATCTTTTGAGAGACACCTATGTCCTATCCCGTCAAAAATGTACTTATGGTTGAATAAAAGTAACTTTAAAGAACAAGCGACACCCATGCTAACCTAGAAATAAAAAAAACGCAAGATATATGTAGATAAATACCACTTCTACTTGCATAACAGATGTATTGTGCTATCCACGTAATGATTCCTGTGAATTTTATAAAGGAAGAGCAGAAAATCCTTTTCTAGGCAGTGGCCATCTTGCCAAGCTAATGCTGACATCATATCCTCCCTTCTCTTGCTCATTGTGTATTCATTAGCTGCCCTCCTCTCAGAGTCTTCAGACACTCCCACTGAGGTGTATACTAGGAACTGCACTGTCTTTTTTTATCACTGAGTCACCTCAGCCTTGCTTGTAAACACAAGTGATCAGAGGGTGTTTCAGATAAGAAGCTGGCAGGGAAATAAATGGAAGAGGAGGAATATATTATAGATAAAAAGAACTCCCAGCATTCAACTCTTTGGCACTGTTTGGCACTAGGGCCAGAGCTCCTTAAGTATGTGATAACTACAAACCATAACAGCAGAAAAAGTTTTGCAAGTTTTGATTGCAGGATTAGCATCTTTATCACTTAATACACTCAGACCAGTTGCTGTTGAAATTTGATTTTTATGGTGACAATACCGCTTTAAGTCAAAATTTGCCAGGGGTATGAATAATTATGGGCAGCACTGAATAAGTATAGAACTACTTGCTCTACTTGCATAATAGATGTATAGTACCGTCCAACTTTTGATTTCAGTGAATTCTATACAGTAAATAAATAGAATTCTGTTCCTGGCATTTTCCATCTTGATTCCCTCTGACTGAAGCCAATCCTAATGTCATTTCCTCCCTTATTTTTTTTATCTCCTAGAAACTGCACAGTCATAGCTAGTTTGCTTTGTAAACACATGTGAGCACAGCAGAGACCAGATGTCAGCAGCTAACTGGACTGCCCACAGCCAACCAGTGAGGAGCAGGAATGTGGGTGGGGCGATGACAAGCTTCCTTATCAGCAATGTAAAAAATAGAGCCAGGCTGACTGAAATAAAATTTCCTACAGCAGAAACATTTCTGAATAGACTGGAGTGCTTGCAATTCAGGGTAGGGTTGCAGGCTGCATATTAAAACACAGAGCAGTGGGTAACAGAGGGCCCCATGGTTTGTAGTTATGCCCTGGCCTCATACTGCCACTTACCATTTCAGAGAGGGACTCCAACGCCATTACCACCAAAAATAGAGCTTGGCAAAATATAACAGTAAACAGGAGGGTAAGGCAATATAGCCCACGTGCAGAAGCTACGTTACGGACAGAATGACCGTTTTAATGGGCCCAATGTCCTCACAGAGCTCCATTGCTACTCTGGTCCTGTCCCCTCTGGATGCAGCCGGTGCGAGGGTCAATTAGGTGTAACCATGTACACACGCCAGACTTTTTCAAACTACAGGTCCTCAGACCTGCCCGCGGGGCGGTCGTTCTGATGACCGTTCCACATGAGTACAGGCTGTCGGCAGACTGATCCGCTCGGTTGGCACTCCGACTCTACAGCTCTACATCACACACAGAGTTGTACGGATCCTACACATAACACAGGATCTGTTCCACATGTCCGTTTATTCACAATTCTCCATTGCCAAAACAACTAGTTTTCTATGTAAGTTTGAACCGAGCCTTATGGTTGGCACCTTATCGCCCAACAAGCCATGACCTAAGAAGGGACCAGGTCTGATTTTCTCTAAATGTTATTGCAATGAAATTCATTCCATTCTACAAACAGGAGGGATCAGCCAGTTTCAGCTGGGGATGCAGAGGCAGATGAAATGACCACTCCCATCTCATCAACAAGGTTGGACAAACTGGGCTTATTTAGCTTGGGAAAAAAAGGCAACTGAGAGGTGCCCCGATTAACATGTATAAGTACATCAGAGGACAATACAAAAGCTTGGCAGGTGAGCTTTTAGCCCCAAGGGTTGTACGACAAGGGGACATGATTTGCGGGTGGAGAAAAAAGTATTTGCTATCTATTTAGAAAGGGGTCCTTCAGAGTGAGAGTGGTTAAAATCTGGAACATCTTACCTCAGGAAGTAGTTATGGCAAACTCTATATATCTGCATAGGACTTGGATGCTTTTCTAGCATTGAAGGGCATCCACAGCTATAATTTTTAGGCAATTCCTGGAAGCGTTGATCCAGGGATTTATCTGACTGCCATCTGGAGTCGGGAAGGAATTTTTCCATTTTAAGGCTAATTGGCCCAAGCCTTGTAAGGTTTTTTTGCCTTCCCCTGGATCAACTGGGATATGTGCAGGTTCAGGATGTCTTTTTTCAACCAAACTAACTATGTAACTATGTAACAGCTGACAGTGATGCTACACAACTACAGCAGTGGAGCACATGGAGAGCTCTGGAGCAGTGTTACTTACTCTTCGATGAAGGACTTGATATCCTGCAGAGGAAACACAAACAGTACACAGTATTAGGTTTAAGTCACAAAAGTCAAACAGAAAATGTCTCATGTAGCCTGCTAGCGCCTTACAGTCAGGAAGGAAAGCGCTTCAGTCTCATTAATCTTCTCATTGGCCACTGCAACGGCCTCTGTCAGGAAATCTTTGTTCCTCTGAATCTTGCTGGCAGACGCCTGCATTTCCTCCATCAGATCGCTGCCCTGTTTCCGCAGCGCGGTCACCAGTTTCTCCTCCTGCACCTGCAGGAAGTCGTGCAGCTGCTCAAACTCCTCCAGAATGCACTGCTCACACTCCTCCAGGGCAGTCTGAAGAAAGAAATTAATCATCAGGGGATAATAAGACTGGTGATATGGACTCCAATGAAAATTATTATTATGTATTTATACAGCACGGACATCTGCTGCAGTACTGTTCAGAGCAAATAGTTAAGTCACTGACGGTCCTCATGGAGCTCACAATCTGATCTCTACTGTAATCAAAGTCTAATGCCCTGCCATAGTTTACATGTAATTAAAGAGAAGCCGTAACCAAGAATTGAACTTCATCCCAATCAGTAGCTGATACCCCCCTTCCCATGAGAAATCTATTCCTTTTCTCAATCGGATCACCGGGGGCTCTGTATGGCTGATATTGTGGTGAAACCCCTTCCACAGTTTGATGTCAGCACCTCACAGCTCTGGCGTCCTGACATCACACTGTGGGAGCCTTGCTGCATTGTGGGAAATAACAGCTGTTTCCAACTGCCAAAAAAGCAAGCAGCATCTCCTTCCAGTGACATCACCTGCCAGCAGTAAAAATGGCACCATGTGATAAATGTCAGAATGTAAATCTGGGAGAGGAACAATTTTACAATGGGAAAACACTGACTAAATCATTTATACATAATTATTGTACAAATCAAGCACTTTTGTTTTATTACATTATTTTCCCTGGAGTTCCTCTTTAGGGTGCCTGGAAATTTAGTGATGCTATGGTGCAGAAAAAGTGATGCTGAAAAATGGCTCATCCTGCTCCTGCAAAGCGCCAGCGGCGTTCATTACTATTCCCCCTCCAGGCTGCCGCGGATTGTGAGGTCAAATGTAATTCGGCTGCGAGCCTGTTTTTATCGTAATTTGGGCTCTGTCTCTTGACGGCGCCCAAATAACTGCCTGAGCGCTGCTGTAGTCGTAATTCCTATTACGGCCTGTGGCGGCACCTGGTGTACCCAAATTTCCTATGTGGTTTTTGCTAGACTCGCCTGGCATATTATTATTATTATGTATTTATATAGCACTGAAACCTTATGCAGCACTTTACAGAGTAGTTGCTGTATAGTATACTGGTTAAGAGCTCTGCCTTTGACATAGGAGGCCAGGGTTCAAATCCTGGATCGGGTCAGTACCTATTCAGTAAGGAGCGCAAGGCAAGACTCCTTAACACTGCAGGGTGGCCTCAGCTCTTGAGCGCTTTTAGTCTGACAACAGAAAAGCGCTATACAAGTGTTCGGGTCATTATTACAGAGTACATAGTCATGTCACAGACTGTCCTTAGAGGAGCTCACAATCTAATCCTGCCATAGTCATAGTCTTATGTCCTACCATATTATTATGTATTTATATAGCACTGACATCTTCTGCAGCACTTTACAGAGTGCTGTGCATGTAATTCTTTACATTAGGTTAACTGCACGTTTAAAACATATTTCTATGGTAAAGGATTGCTGGGATGCGAGTCACCTGAAAATTAATAAAAACTGGGCAGACAGAGGCTTTTGTGTTTATTTGGGCTTCTAATGATATAGTTTCATTAATCTTCTGGGGACCGTGTGTAGGTAAATCCTATGTCCTACCTAAGCCTGACGCCGCCTGCCACAGTGATCAGGAGCCATCGTGATTGGCTCCTGATCACTACGATCGCTGGACAATCGTAGTGATCACCATTGGCAGTGGTGGTCGGAAGGGAAGAAGGGGACAGTACTCACCTTCCCCCCGCGATCGTCGCTCCCCACCGCTCTGGCCGGCATCCACGCTCGCTCTGCCTTAACCTCCCTGGCGGTAAGCCCGTGCTGAGCACGGGCTATGCCGCCGGGAGGCACCGCTCAGGCCCCGCTGGGCCGATTTGCATAATTTTTATTTGCTGCACGCAGCTAGCACTTTGCTAGCTGCGTGCAGTGCCCGATCGCCGCCGCTACCCTCCGATCCACCGCTATTTGCGTCGCCGCAGCCGCCCCCCCCCCACGACCCCGTGCGCTGCCTGGCCAATCAGTGCCAGGCAGCACCGTGGGGTGGATCGGAGTCCCCTTTGACGTCACGACGTTGATGACGTCGGTGATGTCATCCCGCCCGTCGCCATGGCGACGGGGGAAGCCCTCCAAGAGATCCCGTTCTTTGAACGGGATCTCTTGATCTCCGATCGCCGGTGGCGATCGGAGGGGCTGGGGGGATGCCGCTGAGCAGCGGCTATCATGTAGCGAGACCTCGTCTCGCTACAGGAAAAAAAAAAAAATTAAAAACGTATTTGCTGCCCCCTGGCGGATTTTGACAAACCGCCAGGAGGGTTAAAGTCAATGGAAACCGCTGCTTTAAAAAAGAAACCAGATACTTACCTAAGGAGAGGGAAGGCTCTGGGTCCTAATGAGCCTCCCCTTAAACTGAATTCTCCATTTATGGGTAGCCAGTGGAGTGAGCCAAAGTTCGGTGCTATGTGGGAATGGCGGGGTTGGCTAGTTAACAGCCTTGCAGCTGCATTCTGTACTAATTGCAGGCAGTGTAGGTCTTTGTTTGGAAGGCCTTTATAGAGAACATTGCATTAGTCCAGCCGTGATGTTCTTTAGGTGAAAGAAGGAATGTTTTACAACAGCTGAGGACTCCTTCACATCTGAGCTGGTTTCAGGGCCCGTTTCCACTAGAGCGAATCTGCATGCGTTTCCTGCATGCACATTCGCATAGCCAATACAAGTGGATCCGACGTTTTAACACGACGTTGATAGTTTACGTTTTCCAAGGTAAAATGAAAGTCCATAGCCTTCCACTTTACCTTTCACATCTAATGCTGCGTTTTTGTGCGTTACGTTTCAACGTTCTCCAGAGCTTTTAGTCGTCTGACGCTTGCGTTACAAATGTAAATCAATGTAAAACGCAAGCTCCAAGAAGAGGATGCGTTTTTAAAACTTAACGCACACAGTTACAGTTGAGTCACAAAAACAATATCCCCTGCAGTTTCCTATGTGCTGTAACAGATTAAAAACGCATAATCATTGCGGTAAAACGCAACGCACCAAAAAGAAACCGCACAAAAATGCACACATCAAAACGTATGCGTTGAGCGTTCTCCAACGCCAGCTCTGATGTGAAAGAGCCCTGAGATTAGATTCTTGAAGCTTAAATACCCAGCAGGCCTCTTGCACACTCCATGCGTTTCCGATTTGCGATTTTACATGTTATTCCGATTTGCGATTTTTAAGCGGTACTGCATGCTGCGTTTTTTCAGCTGTTTTCTTCTTATTTTGCTAGCATCCAGGGAAAATCGGAAATGCAAATCGGATTTGCAGTGTGCAGGGGTCCTCGATCAGTACACCTAGGCTGCACACAAAGTCGGAGTTGTTCAGGTCTGAGCTTTCTGTCCTTAGTGGTGTTGGCTGAGACTGATGCCAAGTAAGTTGCTAGTAGTTGGCACAAATCTTCACATATCTGACACTAATAAGGAACAGCTACTCAATTTACTACAGCCGTATCAGATTGATTACAAAGTACTGTATATTCCGGCGTATAAGACTACTTTTTAACCCCTGAAAATCCTCTGAAAAGTTGGGGGTCGTCTTATACGCCGGGTGCCAGGCTGACCTGTAAATTGCATTGCCGGGTGCTGCAGTCATGGGGCTCTCTGTTTTAGGTGAAAGCTTCCAGCAATCTTGATAGCATATTGCGAGCAGCCGCACGGGTAACAGAGCTGCTTCCTGGTTTGGCGGGGGGGGGGTGTTTGGGGTGGATAGTGGTCAGCTGAGAGATGACGTGTGCGCTCCACTGGTGACATGTGCGCTCACGCTTGAAGAGATTGCCAGAGGAACACACTGTATTGTGGAGCGCACACGTCACCAGCCAAGGTGACCAGGAACCAGGAAGCTGTTCTGCTACTCCCACGAGCGCTGCTAGCAAAAAGCTATAAGGATTACTACAAGCTTTGCCAGCACAGCTCTATCTTCTTTCCCTCCCTGCATGACTGCAGCTTTTATATAGTAATACTATCATTGTGATATTTTTCTATTTACCGGTATATGTCCTAAGATAAATATTTTATAATTCAATAATTTTGATGTGAGGTGCAAAGAGGTTGGTATAAAGGCGTGGGCCAGGTGGATGGAGGAGGCATGTTTTGTGTGTGCAGGTTAGTGAAGGAGGTGGTGAGGTGAGCCAGGGAGTGCATTGAAAGAGGGGTAGTCTTATATGGCGAGTATATCCCAAACTCTATATTTTAACTAGAAAAGTTGGGGGGTCGTCTTATATGCCGGAATATACGAGACAACAGTGGAAGGTTCCCTCCCCTAGGACTCACCCACATATATAAACAACTGAAGGGTGCCTGGAAGTAATAGCTTACCCTGCGCTGCTGAATCGTCTCTGTCTGTTGGTTGTGCAGCTGTTGCGCCACTTTCAGGGCTGCCTCAAGCGGGGTCACTATGATCGACAGCTTTATCTGGAGAGAACACAACACTAGTAATGTAAACTGTGGTTCTTCAATATAGGATGCACATATTCCCAGTGAACTAGTTCATCTCCTTACAGAGGATTTTCAGTATCCCCTTTATTCTTACAAAAGCACTCTCTGAAAAGGAGCTCTGAAAAGATACCACTCAGCTTCCCTACTCATTTGAACGCGATTTTGGCAGTTGGACTAAGCAACTGCAATTCAGTAAGTGCTTCTGTAAATAAAGAAATAACTACGAACCCTCCTCCCTGAGGAGATGGACTAGTTCAAATCCTTACAGATATTTCAAATTTTCACTACCTATTGTAAGTGACAGCAACATAAGAACATTTTAATTTATAGTACATTTACCTCTGGGAGAAATGTACAATTACACATGTATGTATTTTGAATTTTACAATTTTTCATAAGAGTTAATCTTTAAGTGCATTTTGAATTCAATTATGGTTAATACAGCTTTTAAAAATTATATAGCAAATACAGCATAATAATAATAAAAAAAAAAGAGAACTGACATTAAAACTGTAATTAGTGTCTCTTTCACCATTGCTATCAGCAATCTATAGCTGCTTGCCCATTCCCTTTCCTACACTGTCCAGATAGTCTTATTCATGTCCCCTTATTGGAGACTTAGGGCTAGTTCACACTTGCTTTAAAAACGTATCCGTAGCTACGTTTTTTGTCCCGGACAAAAAACTGAGCCACGGATACCAATGTTAAAAACAGGAACAGTACACACTCAAGTTAAAAACGTATCTGGGGGGGGGGGGGGGGGGGGGAGTGGCTGACGTGATGGCGTAGGGAGGCAGATCTTACCTTCCCTCCGAGACTAGCCCTCTCCTGAGAAATGCTGTGCCCGCGGCGTAGAGCGGCCTAGAGGCGAGGGACCCAGCCTGGGAGAGAAAAGCCGGGGTGATTGCTGCGCACAAGCTCCTGATGTGCTAGATGGGGAGTGGTGTGCGGGGGCAAGCGGAGGAAGCAGACCGCGGTATGAGAGCGGATAGAGGCTGCCAGCCGGAGGAACCACGTGACCCAGTGACGAGGAGCTGACGCTGAGGTGTCCAGAGACGGGGAGTCCAGCCTGGGAGAGGAAAACCGGGCGACCGCTACCGACAGGCTCCTGAAGCACCAGACAGGTGACGGAGCATAAGGCAGGAGGACGGAGAAGGACGCAGTGTAAGAGCGGGTGGAGGCTTCTGGCCGGGAGCACCACGTGTTCTAGTGGGGGATCCGGAAACTGAGTCACCGAGAGGAGTGTGGACTACGGAGTATAGAAGTCATCCACTGAACAGCTGGCAAGTGGTCTTGACTGGGTTGGAGAAAGAGGACATGAGTTGAGCAAATGCCAAACAGAGGAGACATCTTTGACAAAGGATTCGAGTGAGCCAGTGGGGACGGCGGAGAGGTGAGAGGACCTTCACTGTCTATATTTAAAAAAAAGGGGTTGAGCCCCGGGAGTTCCCAGGAGTGGGGGGGGGATTTTGGGATAGCCTGGGAGACCCCAGAAAGGAATAGACTGTGTAATAGACTGTGCCTGAGAAAATGGCAGGACGCAACAGAAAGAAAGAGGAGGCAGATGAGAGCCTTAACTCTTCCCAGAGATCAGCCAAAGAATTTTTTCCAAAAGCTGGAAAACAAACAGAAAAACATCAGACAGCCCCACTGGCAGCCGAATCCCAGGAGGTAACCCATAGGAAGCAGGGAAACCTGGAGGACATTTGGCAGCATTTAAAGAACTTACCCACCAAACAAGACCTTACAGACCAGACAGAAAAAATATTAGTAGCAACTAAGGCAGAAGTGGAGCTAATCCGCAATGCCCTGCAAACAACAAATGAAAGAGTGGATAAGTTGGAGACAAGGGTCCTGGAGCTACAGGCAACATTTGCGAAAGAGAGAGATAGACAGACCTGTTATTCCAGTACTTTACGATATCAAGTAGAGGATCTTCAAAATAGATCCAGGCGTAAGAACATTAGAGTCCGTGGACAGCCAGAATCATGTAAACCAGAGGAGTTGCAAACTAAACTGATAGCCACATTTAATGAGTTATTAAAAAGACCTGTAGATCAATTAATAAAAATTGAAAGATGCCATAGAGCCCTGAGACAAACACCTAAGGGTGAAGATGCACCAAGAGATGTTATTTGCCGCCTGCACCACTTTCATGAAAAGGAGGCAATAATGGCAGCTGCTAGGCAACAGGAGACTGTCCTATGTGACTCATCTCGAATCCAACTTTTCCAGGATCTGGCATTTAGCACATTGCAACAGAGGAGGACACTGCGCCCACTGTTGCAAATCTTACAAAAAGAGAAAATACAGTACAGATGGGGGTTCCCATTTAGCCTTATAGTAAGGAGGAATCAGAGATCCTTCTTTTTGAGACACCCAAGGGAGCTTCCAGATTTTTTTGCTTTTTTAGCTATTGCCCTGATAGAGATCCCAGAATGGGACCCAGATGTAGATATGATAATGCAAAAAACCAGAGGATATAATTGAATGCTGTTGATTTGGAGGGCGGAGTTAAGGGGGAGGGAAGGGAAGAAAACCCTTTTTTTTTTTTTTTTCTCCCTCTTCTCCCCCCCCTCTGCCCAGGAGATAATTGATCCAGGGTTGGAATATCCAGGGAGAATGGAGAGGGGGGGATCGGGGGGAGGGGAGGTCTGTCATTCTGGGTCTTCATGCAACACTATACCCCACAGGGCCGAGGGCCCAATAGACGTAGGGAAAAAATTAATAAGACCTACAAGATAGGAGCAGATGGCTCAAAGGCACCCAAAGGGAGTGCCAATGCAGATACGATTTGCATAGAAAATAAACTAGGTATGTATGACAAGAGATGTGGATTGGAAGCAGGTGTGTATGGGAGAGGTGAATGGATGGAGAGGGGGAGGGGGCGAGGAAGGCGGAGGGCCCTAGATCTGAGGAAGATAGATGAATGGTCTTAAAATAATGTCCCTCAATGCTCGAGGTCTCAATAAACCAGAAAAGAGGTCTTCTCTGTTACAAGAGATGCATAGGGCTAAAATTAATGTAGCATTTATACAGGAAACACATTTTAAAAACCCAGCACATCCAAAACTAATAAACAAGAGATATCCCCAGGCTATATACAGCAGTGCAAGCGAGGCAAAAAAGAGGGGAGTCGCTATTATATTTGCTAGGGAGGTGACATTGCAGGAGGAAGAAGTCTATAGAGATGGGGAAGGGAGATTCCTCTTGGTAAAGGGAACATTTGAAAATAGGAAAATAACACTGGGAGTCTTTTATGCCCCAAATAGTAAACAATTGAATTTTCTAGAACAGTATCTGAGAGCGATAGATGACTTTGCTGAGGGGGATATAATACTAGGAGGAGATATGAACTTTACGCTTGAACCGGCAATAGACTCGTCCTCCGGTAAAACTTTTCTCACCTATAAAGGAATCAAAAGGGGTAGAAAAATGTTGCAAGAAAGACAGCTTTTAGATATCTGGCGTCTCCAGCATCCCACGACAAAAGATTATACATTTTATTCGGCCCTACATAACATGTACTCACGTATAGACTGTTTTATGATATCTCACCATCTTCTCTCTGAGTCACTAGATTCATCTATAGGCATTGCTACCCTCTCGGACCATGCCCCCGTATACTTGAAAATAATATTAACAACCAAAAAAGGGAGACCCCCACAATGGAGATTAAATTCATATTTGCTACAAAGAGAAGAAGTCAGAAATAGAATTAAGGATAATATAGAGCTATATTTTAACACCAACAAAGGAGAGGAGACCTCACATATGATCACCTGGGAAGCGCATAAATGCGTGATTAGGGGATATCTTATTCAAGAGGGAAGCAGGGCCAAGAGGGAAGGAGAAAGGATAAAAAAGGAATTATTGAATGAAATTGAGAGACTGGAAAGAGAACACAAAGAAACAAGGATGAGTGATACCCTAGGTAAGTTGACAATAGAAAGGGAAAAATATAAAAAATTAATGTTTACACGAGCTAGGTTCGCGTTCCAGAGATGTCAGAAAACCTACTATGAACACGGGAATAAAGGAGGAAGATTTTTGGCAAGAGCTTTAAAAAACCAGCAGCAGGCTAATTATGTCCCGTTTATCAATGATGCTCATTCTAAGAGACATCATAGAAACGAATCAATGGCGAGAGTGTTTAAAGATTTTTATGAGAAACTATATGGAATAGGAAAAAAGGAGACAGACAATCAGAGAGTTAAAAGAAATAGGGAAATAGATGACTATATCCAAGAATCTGGACTGCCGAAATTATCGGAAGAAGATAGGAAAAGATTAGAAGAGCCTATTTCAATAGAAGAAGTAAAAAGGGCCATAATACATGCTTCAGTTGGTAAAGCACCTGGACCGGATGGATAGGGAGCGGAATATTACAAATGCTTCGAGCCCATCCTGGCCCCATATCTGGCGGATGCACTGAATTCGTTGGTGGAGAGAGGGGACAGATGTGCCCAATTTGGGAGAGATTCTCTGGAATCGCAGATTACGGTAATAATGAAAAAAGATAAAGATCCAAGCCAATGTTCCAGCTATAGACCAATATCATTGTTGAATGTCGACCTGAAATTAGGAGCACATATATTGGCAACACGGTTAACAGGACTGATCCCGGAACTGATCCATCCGGACCAGGCCGGGTTTATATTACATAGGGAGACACGTGATAATGTCACTAGAGCAGTGATGCTCTTACAACACGCCAAAGAATCCCAGTCACCTGTCGTGTGCCTCTCGACGGACGCCGAGAAGGCATTTGACAGGGTAGACCGGGACTTCATGAAAGCAGTCCTCAGACATATAGGGTTGGGGGAGAAGATGCTAAGTCGGATACTAGCTTTAAATTCTACCCCGATGGCCAGAATAAAAGTAAACGGCACTCTATCGGGGCATTTCCAGATATTTAATGGAACCCGACAGGGTTGTCCCCTCTCTCCACTAATATTTGTGCTGACGCTAGAGCCATTTTTGAGGAGGGTAAGAACAAATGTGGACATAGGGGGACTGGTACTGGGGGATAGGATGTATAAAGTGGCAGGTTTTGCAGACGACCTCTTATTTTTTCTGACAAATCCGAGGGTGTCATTACCATGTTTGTTGACGGAATTTAATAGATATAGATACCTCTCTAAATTTAAAATCAACTGGGAGAAATGTGAGGCCCTAGGAATAGAGATAGAACAGAAAGAGATTGAGCAATTAAAAGAAAACTTCCCTATTAAATGGGTTTCACCTACATTAAGGTATTTTGGGATTAACATATCACTAGATGAATATTTTTTATATCGGAGTAATTACAAAGGCATAGCGTCAGAGGTAAAAAGAGATTTGAGTAGATGGAATAGACCGGAATTCTCATGGTTTGGAAGAATTAGTATACTCAAAATGAATGTGATGCCGAGACTGATATATATTTTTCAATCACTACCTATTGCAGTCCCGGCCTCCTACTTTGCCCTATTAAGGAAGGAATTTTTGAGATTTATCTGGTACTCCAAGCCACCACGTATGAAACATAAGCTAATGACCCAGCCCAAGGAGAAAGGTGGACTGGCGGTCCCGAACCCACAGCTATACCATGCAGCAGCCTCCCTAAATAGAATTGTAGACTGGCATAAAAATAAAAGAGAAAAAATCTGGATTGAAATGGAGCAGCTCCTGGTGAACACACCTTTGACAGGGCTGCCCTGGATGAATAGAAAGGTAAGCAATACGCATCCAGCGGGTTGCTTTCTACAGAATGCATTAAAAACACTATACTTGTATAGGCGGAAGATCCAGCTGATTAATCAGCCTTCACCGCTCTTACCGATCTTGGACAATCCAGATTTCGGACAGGGATGCCAGAAGAACTCCTATGGGTCATGGAGGGGACAATACCCACTAAGAGCAAAGATGCTAGTGAGGCAAGGTGAGTGGGAGACTTTGGATAGGTTCTTTGAGGACACATCGAGCCGTAAAATAGAACAGTGGAGTCTCATACAATTTAGATCATTCCTTATGACACAGGGCACAAGAGGCGACTTTTCTAGAGAATTAACTCCGTTTGAGAAATTATGTATGGAAGAAGGGCGAAGTAAGGGCTCCCTTTCAAAAATGTATAATATGCTTAATGTAGGCCAAGAACTGACAAGTAATTGGAGAACTAAATGGCAGAGAGATATACAAAGGGAACTTACGGAAGAGGAGTGGAAAAATGTCCTGTACTTCATGCATAGGAGTTCGGTTTCTACCAGGATCCAGGAAGCGGGAGTGAAGTTGGTGAGTAGATGGTATTACACCCCTGACAGACTGGGAAAGATGTTTGGGGGCGCAGACGTGGGATGCTGGAGATGCAACAGGGAAAGGGGGAACCTGATACATATCTTCTGGAGTTGCCCAAATATCAAGCCATATTGGAAGGAAGTGAGAAAATATATAAGGGAAATAATGTGATGGGAGCCACCGGAAAAAACAGAGTTCTTTTTTAATGTAACGCATCCACCGTTTTCGTTCCATCACTGTGCAACGGAAACGGTGCACCAATCGCAGGGCTAAAGAATGTACTATAACATCCAAGTTATAGTCTTTCAATGCGTTGCATTAGGGGCACTTTATGCGACCTTAACGTCGCATCAAATGCAACGTCCCACTGTAAAAGAGGCCTTAAAGTTGAGTTTTACACAGCAAATTTACCTGCAAACAGCTTCAATAGTTTATGATTATTTATTCCTGTGATACAATGAGAACGGCCATGTTCGGTTTGTCACATTACACACAGGCAAGCTGATAGCATCCCCAGCCCTCAGTCTGTGAAAACTTCACTCCCCTCTCCTCCTCCCCTCTGCCTCTGAAATCTCTGGCTAGTAACCTCCTCCTCCTCCTGCCCAGACTGAGCTCCCATAAGTCCTTGCTACAGTGCCAAGGCACAAAAGGAGCTGTGGGCGAGGCTTGTTTAGTTTATAGGGAATTCGAGTATTAAAACAAAATAAAAAAAGTATTTGGCTTGAGGAATGCCCTATAAACTATATGAAAGGAACACAACTATGCAATGTGTAAAAGTTTATCTCGGATCCACTTTAAATTAAACCTGAGATAGGGACTTAGGCAAAAAAATATACATACCTGGGGCTTCCTCCAGCCTCCTAATAGCGTCAGCACTGACTGGCCCATGCTGGAGGATTTTTCAGGGCCAAAACGAGGAGGCGGAATAGGACGGCGAGGGAGCGATAAGCCTGGAGGAAGCCCCAGGTATGTATATTTTAAGTCCCCATCTCAGGTACACTTAAAAGGCAACTGAGCACATGAAAAAATGTTTTACACTGAACTTGGGGGTCTGTACGGCTGATATTGTGGTGAAACCCCTCCCACAGTGTGATGTCATGACCATGGTCCTAACAGTTTGCTGTCTGTGAATCTCGTTGCATTGCGGGACACAGTGGCTGTTTCCAACTGCCAAACAAGCAGAATCTCCCTCTGTGCACAGAACTCTCATTCGCGGACATTCCGTACAGATCACCTGGCAGGACTAAAGATGTCACCACCAGTGATACATTTCGGAACGTCAGGGAGAGGAAAGATTTTACAATGTGCAAACACTGACTAAATACAGTAATCTATAAATGAATATTGTGAAATATAAGCAATATTATTCATTATGTTATTTTCACTACAGTTCTTCTTTACAGCTGACAGGCTATGTGAGAAATATCAAGTTTATGTGAATTTATATATATATTTTTATATATTTATAAAAATATAAATATAAGGAAGGCAATTTTAGTTAATATCTTAGATATAGGAAGTGGAAGCAGGGCTGTGGAGTCGGTACAAAAATCTTCCGACTCCAACTCCTCAGTTTATGAAACCACCGACTCAGACTCCAGGTACTCAAAATATCTCTGACTCCTCAACTCCGACTCCACAGCCCTGAGTGGTAGGATAGAAGACTAAATTGCAGTGCACCAACCAGGCTTAACTCTACGGTATGCACTGAACTGGAAAGAAGTGTCTAGCCTCTCACCACCACTTGGTCGTAACTTTGACAAAAAGATCAGTTAAGCAACACATATTGTACTACAAATTAGTATAGGCATGTATAAAAAAAAAAGAAAAAAAAAAAAAAAAACAGAATAAAGGAAGGTGTGTCAGGGTTGGCTTAACTGCAAAGAGCACAACAACCGGCTCATTAAACCAACGCTTCATTATTGCACTTTGTAGACCACAAATTAGATCATCAATCAAGTGTGAGCATATCAAAGTCTCAACACTGAGACACTTGTGTGATTTAGAATGATAATTTTTTTATGATCTGATGAAGTGGATGTAACCTTCAAAACGTGTTAACGATGTACAATTATCAAAGCTTGGCTTTCTACGCTGGTTTTGAGGTCTGTTCGGAGGCAACTTACATGGTTACTCCATCTTTTAATACATACAGGGAGCCTTTTAATGTCTTCTGATTTCTACAAGAAGCCATCAGCAGGGAGGCGTGGTTACAGGTGAGAGAATCCTTCATTCTTTACAAGCCCATGTGACTAAAGGGGGAGTGTTTTAGACAGGATATGAACAGGCAGTTGCTGAAGTCTATAGATTGATACAGCAACTACTGTATTTTTATTTAAAAAAAACCAAGTATCTTTTACAGAATATTTTAAATGCATAATGCATTGAAAAAATGTGGATACAGATTTAAAAAAAAAAAATGCAGTGGTTAACATCACCCATAGCATTTGTCCCCATGTCTCTCCGAACGCAACTTCCTGCCTTGTATAGTATTATGATACTTACTCTGTACATCTCACATGCATCTGAGACGGGCAGGAACCTGTGACCGGCGTGTTTCAGGGAGTCCCGACAGATAGTACAACTCAGGGCTCCATCAGTCCAGCAGAAGAGCTTCACCTTCTCATCATGCTCAGGGCAGTTTGTGAAGACTTTGGACTTTCTTCTCTGTACAGGCTTCGCCAGAGGGAGAGTGGTGATTGCACCAGCCGTCTTCACCAGGTTGGCAGGGGCCTGGGTCATGGTGGACGCCTTCTTAGTCATGACTTCATTGCAGTCGGGACAGGTGAAGGTGTTCTTATTCTTCCAGGCATTGTCCAAGCAGTGTCGGCAAAAGTTATGGCCACACGTGACCACCACAGGATCCTTGACCATCGCTTTGCACAAAGGACATCTCAAGTCCTTGGCAATATTGTCAGAATTCACTAACTGCTTGCTTATTCCAGGTTTAAAGCTTTCAGTGATTTTCCCGGATGCCATCTTACGGTTTGCTGGTGCTGCCAAGTTCTTAGCAACATGTTCAGCTCCCACTAGTTGGTTGAATGTCGGCGTTTTAGTAACTTCCTTCTTTGCTTTCTAAAGGGAGAGAATGAATTGTGAGGGGATGTAGCAGAAACAGTAGAAACACCAGCAACAGAGCCCAGAATATTCACATATAACCAGCCTTGTCATAGAAATAGTACTTGGAGTGGAATGAAACCCAGCATTTCTTCTTTGCTCTAAAATATTATTTACAGCATATTATATACTACCACCATTTTTTTTTTACTAGAACAGCATTCAAAGGGTTAACACAGGACTTACAAGTTCCCTGCCGGGAAATCTGGACGCATCCGAACTGCAGATAATGTTATCTTGTGTTTACTTAATTGTATCAAGTGAGGAATGCGACACATTCTCTGACTGTGCAGACACTCCTGAACACAGACAGACACTCAGAAAGCATTTCTGCTTAAATTAAAAGATGAATAAAATGCAACGTCAGCTCTCATAGCAATAAAAGTGTACTCTGGGAACTTATAATTTTTTAATGAATAATAATACTTATGCACAAAAGCAAATATGATAACTGTATGGCATATAAAAAGTAGGAAAACGTGTTTTTATTGAATTTTATGTTAGGGTATTATACCCCTTTAACCATATGCATACCGGCAGTATCTGGCCAGCTCCAACCGGTTGGCTGATTATCAGCGTTTCAGTAACTTCCTTCTTTGCTTTCTAAAGGGAGAGAATAAATTGTGAGGGGATGTAGCAGAAACAGTAGAAACACCAGCAACAGAGCCCACAGTATTCACATACAACCAGCCCTGTCACAGAAATAGTACTTAAAGTGGTCTGAAAGCCAGCATTTCTATTGTGCTCTAAAAGATTCCCCGTAGCTTTAAAGCTACTATCTCAGAAAAAAATTGTAGCAAAACATCAATGAAATGGTTAAACAAAGCACTTTGTCCTGCTATTCAGCTTCAAATCCACATCCAAACTGGGGATAACATTATCTTTGTTTACTTTCCAATGTTGATACATTGGCCTCAATTCACTAAGCTTAACTCCTGTCTTTAATAACTCTTCTGAGCTGTTTTACAGTTATCACCATGGTGATATAATTGTGATAACTGTAAAACAGCTCAGAAGAGTTATTAAAGACAGGAGTTAAGCTTAGTGAATTGAGGCCAATGTGTGTAACAAGTAAAAAACACTTATAGCAGTATCTAGACAGCTTCAACCGGTTGGTTGATTATCAGCATTTCAGTAACTTCCTTCTTTGCTTTCTAAAGGCAGAGAATAAATTGTGAGGGGATGTAGCAGAAACAGTAGAAACACCAGCAACAGAGCCCACAGTATTCACATACAACCAGCCCTGTCACAGTCAGAGATAGTACTTAACCATATGCATACCAGCAGTATCTGGCCCCTTAAGGACCAGAGACTGCTGGTACAGGAAACGGGGGCCTACCATTGTCACGCCACACAGATCTGCCGCTACCGCCCTACCGTCACTGAAACTCACTCGCCCTGCTGTCGCTATAATAACATAGCTCTGTGAGCCAGTTTGGAGATGATTTCATTGACTCCTGACCCTGTGATCAATGTAAGCCAATGAGATTGGCTCACAGTGATCACAGGGTAAGAAGTCAATGAAATCGGCTCCTGACTGGCTCACAGAGCTCTGCCGTCATACCAACAGCAAGGCGAGTGAACTTCAGCAACGGAGAAGTGGCATGATTGGCGGTAGCGTGCGGCGGGCTAATTGAAATCTACACCCTGACAGTAATAATGGGTGTTAATAATACAGGACTGTGGGGGTCTCAGGGTTAAATACTTACCTGATCCGAGGTAATTCTTTGAGGCAGGTGATCGCTCCGCCCCCCTCATAACTGCAGCCGTGGCGGGGTTTTCCCCAAATCTATGTTGAGGCTGTGGCCACTCACATCTGTGCTGACATGGCCTGCCCCACCTTGGCAGCCGTGGCCTAATTCATGGCTTTTGAGTTGGGGCAGGCCACGGCAACGCAGGTGTAGGTTTCTCTATTTCTTGGTTTTGCCTCAGAAACTGTATTTGTAATGTCATTTCACAAGTTTTCTATTGGATTAAAGAGAGACCGTAGCCAATATTTGAACTTCATCCCAATCTGTAGCTGATATCCCATTTTACATGAGAAATATTTCCCTTTTCACAAACTGATCATCAAGGGGCTCTGTATGGCTGATATTGTGGTGAAACCCCTCCCACAGTGTGGTGTCAGGACCATGGTTCTGACATCACACTGTGGGAGCCTTGCTGCATTGTGGGAGATAACAGCTGTTTCCAACTGCCAAACAAACAAGCAGCTTCTCCTTCCACTGATATCAAATGCCAGCAGTAACAATGTCACTATGTGATAAATGTCAGAATGCAAATCAGGGAGAGGAAAGATTATACAAAGGCCAAACACTGACTAAATTCTTCATACATAATTATTGTAAAAATGAAGTACTTTATTACATTATTTTCACTGGAGTTCCTCTTTAAGGTCCAGGGATTGGGCTAGCCACTATATAACGTCAATCTTGTTGGTCTGTAACCAAGATGTTGCACGTTTACTAGTGTGTTTGGGGTCGTCTTATTGGAACACCCATTTCAAGGGTATTTCCTCTTCAGCATAAGGCAGACTGACCTCTTCAAGGATTCTGATGTATTCAAACTGATCAATGATCCCTGGTATGCGATAAATAGGCCCAACACCGTAGTATGAGAAGCATCTCCATATGCTTGCTCCACCATCCTTCCCCGTCTTCTCAGTGTACTGTGGCTTGAATTCAGTGTTTGGAAGTCATCTGACAAACTGTCTCCAGCAACTAGACCCAAAAAGAACAATCTTGTCAGTCCACAAAATGTTGCACCATTGCTCTTTAGGCCAGTCAATGTGATCTTTGTCAAATTGTTACCTTTTCAGCGCATCTTTTATTCCCTAACAGTGGGACTTTGCGGGGGCTTCTTGCAGATCGTTTGGCTTCAAGGCGTCTTCTAATTGTAACAGTACTCGCAGGTCACTTTAGACCTTCTTTGATCTTCCCGGAGATAATTGTTGGCCGAGTCCTTGCCATTTTGGCTATTCTATCTATTCAAATGGTATTTTTTCGCTTTCTTCCACGTCTTTCAGGATTTGGTTGCCCTTTTAAAGCATTTGCAAGCATTTTAGTGGAGCAGCCTATCATTTTCTGCACTTCTTTATACGTTTTCACCTCTCCAATCAACTTTTTAATCATGGTTGCTGTTCTTCTGAACAATGTCTGTAACGACCCATTTTCCTCAGAATTTCAGAGAGAAATGCACTATAACCAGCATGTACAACATTTTCTTCCTTCCTTCAAGAGAACCCGTGACCAATAATTGAACTTCATCCCAATCAGTAGCCGATACCCCCTTTTACATGAGAAATCTATTCCTTTTCACAAACGGATAATCAGGGGGTTCTGTATGGCTGATATTGTAATGAAACCCCTCCAACATAAAACTGTGAGGACCATGGTTCTGGTAGTTTCCTGCCTGTGAACCTCATTGCATTGTGGGAAATAACAGCTGTTTTACTGTTTACAGTGGTTTCCAACTGCCAAAAAAGCAAGCAGCATGTCCTGTCACTGACATCACCTGCCAGCAGGAAAAATGTCACCATGTGATAAATGTTAGAATGTAAATCAGGGAGAGGAAAGATTTTACAATGGGCAAACACTTACTAAATCATTTATACATAATTATTGTAAAAATGAAGCAATTTTTTATTACATTATTTTCACTGGAGTTTCTCTTTAAATAAGGGCAACAATTGCCACCTGTTTCTCAAAAAATGAATGACCTCACTAACTGAACTCCACACTGCTATTATGAACACGCCCCTTTCAATTAGTGATTCAATTACACAAAATCAGTGGCATGCATCAGAATAGATTTTATTCACCAAGTACAGGATATTGTACAAAGAATTGTTGGCAAAACAGAACAGCATACCTTCATGGACAAAGAACATACACATAAATAACATACTTAACATATAGCAATTCACATTTCGCAGTGCAGTGTGGATAGCTAGACTGGGCAGAAGGGGGGCTAAGGGCCAGGACAGCTTGGGGAAAGAATGCGTTCCAGTGTCTGGAGCTCCTGGTGGAGATAGTCCTGAATCAGTAACCCGATGGGAGTAGGTTGAGGTAGCGGTTGCAGGGGTGGGAGGAATCCTTGGCAATCCTAGCTGCCCTGGATTGCAGTCTAGAGTGGTGCAGGAGGTCTAGAGATGGGAGGGGGGTTTCGATGGTCTTCTCAGCAGATTTTATAACTCTGTAGTTTGAGCCTGTCCCAAGCATAGGCGCCCGGGTACCATATGTTAATGAGGTGCAGAGAATCGACTCGATGGTGGAGGAGTAATAGCAAGTCAAGAAGGATGAGGGGCATGCAATCTGAAGGAGTATCCTTCCCACAGTAGGTTGCTAAAGATGGTGGTACCTATGAGGTAAGCGCTGGGGACTTTGGAGCCCTCAATGAAAACCAGGGGGAGTTCAGGAGGGTTATTCTTGAAATCGATGGTCAGTTCAAAAGTTTGTATTGAATTGAGGATAAGCTTATTGTCCTTACACCAGTTGCAGATCCACTTGGACCTGTAGGTAAGGAAGTCCTTCAGCCATGTGCAGAGTTGTATCAGCTTATTGTAGAGGAGGTTGGGGCTGATAGTATTGAAGGCAGAGCTGAAGTTTGAGGAGGAGAATTCTGGCATAGGTGGCTTGTTTGTCCAGGTGGGACAGGATGTACTCCAGGCTAATGTTGATCGTGTCATCTATGGACTGGTTTGTTCTGTAGGCGAACTGGAGAGTCAGTTCGGTCATTGGTGGCAACTTTCAAGTGAGACAGGACCAGCCTTTCAAAGAGTTTCATGACATTTGAAGTTAGGGTGATTAGTCTGAAGTCGTTAAGGTCAACAGCACCTGGTTTCTTCTGGACAGGAATTATGGTGGACTTCTTCAAGCAGGTGGGAACTTTGCGTTCCCTCAGGGCAGGGATGTCAAACCAGTCCTTCGAGGGCCAAGGTCCTCACACATTTTTGACACAGCTCGAATTAATCGATGGGTCTGAACCAGGCAAGGTGTGGTCCATCAGATAGAACACATTCCTCTCATTCTCAGTCCATCCTAAACACTGGCATGAATCTGGCCCTCCAGGCCTGGAGTTCGACACCTGTGCCTTAGTGATTGTGAGAGCAGGGTAGAGAACAGGAGCCAGCTGGGCAGTGCAGGTTTATAGGCACTGTGTTTCTTGGATTAAGTTAGCAGAGAAGCTTCAGGACCACCCCCTTGTCTATTAGAGGGACTTGGTGGGTGGGATAATCATGTTTTTGATGGTGAATGTGAGCTTGGACAGTGTCCTGCAGTAGAACCTGTTTAGTGCCTCAGGCAGCTCAAAGCTAGGGACCCCCCCCCCCCCCTTGGGGGAGGAGATTCTTGTAGTTGGTGGCTGATTTGAGTCCTTTCCACACCTCCTGCAAGTTGTTTTAGCTGAGGCTCAGTCTCAGTTTGTCAGAATAGACCTTCTTAGCGGCTCTAACTTTCCTGTTGAGGGAGTTCCTGGCTTTCTTGAACTGCTCTGTGGTACCAGACCTATGGACCTCCTCCTTGGCGCACGAAACCAAGGTTTAGAGTTGGAAAACACCCTGCGAGTTTTTTAGGGCATACAAGTCTCTTTGCAGAAACTGTCCTGAGTGCTGGCTTGGAGGACTCACGGCGGCGTCCTGTAAGGGGGAATTAGTTTTACAAGGCAGTGGTCGGAGTTCCCAAAGGCGGCCTGAGGGGCAGCTTTTTAAGCAACCTTGAGAACGGTGTAACAATGGTCCACATTACTGCATCTCCGAGCGAAGATTGGCTTTGTTAAAATCTCCCATGATGATGAAGAGAGCATCTGGCAGGGTAGTTTCCAAGTGTGAGATAGTGTCGCTTAGGGAGCGCAGGGCTTTCTTGACATTTTTGTCCAGAGTGATGTAGACCCCGGCAAGCGCATAGGAGGAGAACTGCTATGAAGGTCTGACGTTGAGGAGGAGTTCTAAGGGGAACAGCATTTGTCCAGAATGGTAGTGTCTGGGCACCACGCAGAGTTGACATAGAAGCAGACCCAACCTCCCCTTTTCTTACCTGATGCGATAGGGTCTCTGTCAGCACAGAAGAGGTTAAATTTTGGGAGATTAAAGGAGCGGTCTGGGATGTTATCGTTGAGCCAGGTCTCTGTGAAGCAGAGGATGGGGGTGTGGTTGGTCTGGGACTTGGAGCTGAGTAGCAGGAGCTTGTCAAGCTTGTTTGGAAGGGATTGAACGTTTGTGAGGAAAATAGATGGGATGGCTGTTCACAGCCCCTTCTTTTTTAAACTTACAAGAACACCAGCATGTCTCCCTCTGTGCTGCTTGTTACCTTGTGGCTGTGCATCGCCATTGTTGAGGAGGTAGATGAGGTCATGCCTGTCATAAGGGTTGGGTCTGCTGGATTTCTATTACTCTGCTACACCTGCTAGTAAATTATTTGCCATGTAGACATATAATTTCTAACAAAAACAGGGATTGATCAGGTTAGTGATGCCTGACACCTATTATTTTGAACTCAAATATACAAATGAATATTGTAAAATCTAAGAAAGTTTATTATGTTATTTTCACTACAGTTCCTCTTTGACTCAAGCGTACATATTTATCTATTTGATTAATCATGAAGTATATTTTGACTACACAGCATTGGTACATGGACCCTGAGAGACTGGATGACTTTAGCAGATACTTGGTAGACGACAGTACACTTCTGGTGATGAATACTATTTGAAGGAAAATTAACAAATGCACACTTCAAATACCACAAGACTCAATTTGCATACTGACAGAACAGACATGCTTATGTTTCCATTCTCATTTCCTTAAAGGATACCAGAGGTGTCATGTGACATGATGAGATAGACATGGGCATGTACACTGCCAAGCACAAAAATAACTATGCTGTGTTCCTTTTTCTGCCTGAAAGTGTGAAATATCAGGTATGTAAGTGGCTGATTCAGTCCTGACTCAGACAGGAAGTGACTACAGTGTGACCCTCACTGATAAGAAATTCCAACTATAAAAACACTTTCCTAGCAGAAAATGGCTTCTGAGAGCAGGAAAGAGATAAAAGGGTTAATAGTTCATAGATTTTAGCTCTGGTATACTTCAATGAATGTGTAATTGAGCAAAAACAATAAAAAAAACAGTTAAAACTTAAAAAGTAGATATAAACAGAAAATAAAACTGGAATATCTTAAAAAGTCATTTTGAGTAGAAGGAAGATAGATACGATTGTTTATTTCATTAGTTTATTTTTGCCTCAGATGTCCTTTAAGGTGAGTTATTTGCCTACATGGATACTGCTATAGTGCTGGTGATGTCTGCACTATGTACATCATCTTGACCAATTCCGGTGCACACTCTGCATGGTGATTCTCCTTCGTTATCTGAAGTGTTTGTCAGGCACAGAGAAGTGTTTTGTTATTTCTGCGTCTGAAGGGGGACAATAACATTCTGTGCTTTAAAACAGGCCAGTGGAAATGTTACAAAACAACCACCGACTCCAGGTAACCCAAATTGCTGTGACTTCTTGCCTTTGACTCCTTAGCCTAATACTTACCAGGGCTATGGATTCGGTACAAAAATCGCCCAACTCCTCAGTTTATGAAACCACCGACTCCAGGTATTCCAAATTGCTCCGACTCCTTAACCTAATACTTACCAGGGCTGTGGAGTTGGTACAAAAATCATCCGACTCTAACTCCTCCGTTTATGAAACCACTGACTCCAGGTACCCAAAATTGCTCTGACTCCAACTCCTTAGTCTAATGCTGGGTACACACTATGAGATTTTCTGGTCGATTTACTGTCAGATCGATTATTTCCAACATGTTCGATTTCCTTTTCGTTCGTTTTCCGAGCATTTTCCGATCGATTTCCTATTAAAGTGCACAGAAATCGATCGGAAAATGCTCGGAAATCGATCGAAAAGCTAATCGGACATGTTGGAAATAATCGATCTGACAGTAAATCGACCAGAAAATCTCATAGTGTGTACCCAGCATAATACTTACCAGGGATGTAGAATTGGTAGGATAATCCTCCAACTCCTCGACTCCAACGCCCTGCTTTAAAAGGGGGGCTCAAATTTCATCCGTAGGAAGTGGCTGAACTGCCAGATCAGCTAGTCCTTCCGCAACTGATATTCAGCAAAGGAATGCTGGATACCCTGTGTGCTCAGTCTGCTGTCCTATTTGCTATGGTTAACAGCATCGTTTAAGCCCCCAGAAATCGTTCAGGGGGGCAAGATCCTTCATGGCCTACAGCACCAAGTAGTAACCGAGTATGAAAGGATTGCAAAGCGAGGAGCCATCTGCCCCATACTGTAGCTGCTCTGGCCACTGGGCAGATTTGTCCATGTTCATCATTCACACTCCGCACTTCAGTCAGAGAGAGTCCCACATGCGTTTGCAGCAGATGACATTTTCTCCATTGCCCACATTATCTCTAGTAGTGGTAACAAAGCTGCCATTTTGTCTCTGTTGTGGAGGTGTGGACACGTGTAAGTGTCACAAATAAGTAGCATGGTGCTGAGAGGCCTTTTCTGCAACCATAATAAGTCAGGTGCCCCTTGGTAATGAACACACACCATGCTTGATAAACGGGTTCTCTTTGCTAGCTAGCGTGGTAGCTGTATTTTGTATTGTGCACCTCTGTGCAGGGCTGTGGAGTTGGTACAAAAAATTATCCGACTCCTCAGTTTATGAAACCACAGACTCAGAGTACCCAAAATTGCTCCGACTCTTTAAACTAATACTTACCAGGGCTGAGGAGTTGGTCCAAAAATTATCCAACTCCGATTTCTCAGTTTATGAAACTACCAACTCCAGTTGGTACGCAAAAATTGCTCAGATTCCTCAACTCCAACTCTACAGCCCTGCCTTTGTGGCAAGTTATAATCAGGCAGAGCAGTCACCATTCCCCAGAGGGGATCCACCATACTGCCAACTAGTGGTGGGCCTCTGGTAGTGCACAGTGTGATACAGTATGAGGCACTAGGTGCTCCCAGTGGGACAACGGATAATCCCAATATGCCAGGGCTGGCTGGAGAGCCTTGCATTACCTTCGCCTTAGGCTCTGCATCTCCCTGCTTCTGAGACGTTGTTTTGGATGCCTCTGGGTCCTCCTCATTGGCCGCATCCTCTTCCTTCACTGCTTCGGTAAGCACCAAGCAAGGTTTCTCCACCCACTGGTTTTTCTTGCGGTTCACTGCGGAAAAAGTGAGCTCATAACAGGCAGGTTCATAATACAAAAATATGTGGAGATAACTAGCTGTAGCTCAGAGAATAAACTTACCACCAAAAGCCTAAATCTAATGTTCACAGTTAATTACATATAAATAATCACATAGGTAACCATGGAGTCTACAGTCTACCAAAGACTAAATTTAATCATATTTTTACCAGGTTGTGGAGTCTGTACAAAAATGATCTAACTTCTCAGTTTAAGAAACCACTGACTCTAGGTATCCAAAATTGCTCTGACTCCACAGCTCTGAATAAAACGGTCAGTGCATCTGACTGGCCATTTTTCAAGCTGTATACAAGCGGAAATTAATACCATCTAGTCTATGATCTGTCTCGATTACTGCTTTATGTGGGAGGCACACTCCAGAAGACCCGATCTATATAAAAACTGGTCTCAACACTGATTCTGAAATGTCCACAGGCAGTTTTACTCGATGAAAATAAAAAGACTCAAAGTAGAATCCAAAGTGTCGCCACTTGCAATAAAAGCATTCAGGGATGTTTTCAGAGCTTTCCTATAAGTAAAAAGATGATGCATCTGCAAGGTACACACAGGATTACCTCAATAACTTACTCAAATCTATAACTGAATAGTTCACAAAATGGCCGCTGAGCAGGGAGTGACAGTTGGGATACGCCAACTAGCTAAATCCTGAAGGGGAACTGGAATATTCTACTACAAAAAATATAAAATGTTAAATAACATTCAGAGAGACTGTTGTGACAGCAAACTCCCCATCTGGTATTGGTAGATTCCACTATCAATTTTTAAATGTAAACATTAACATAAAACTGAAGACTTGTCCTCTGGATCTGCAAAACAAGAAGAGAGAGAAAAAACATAAAACAATAACATTAATCCTTGATGCAGATCTCTAACGAGTCTCCCACCACCGAAAATATGATGCAATTCTATAGTCTCTGAAGGCATCAAGCTGCTTCCTAAGATTGGGTAGAATTCTTCATATGACAGAAGGTGTAAGGTTTTTTGCACACTACAAGTGATTCTGATTTTTTATACGATTCGATTTTTGATTCCAAGTAAAAAACTGCATGCTGCTACTTTTTTTTATTTTTTTTTAAATTGGATTCAAAAATCCATTGTATAGATTGTATAAAAAAATAAAATCAGGATCGCATGTAGTGTACAAGAGGCCTCAGTCTCTGTAATCATGGACATCTAAAACCTTTAGGGAATTTCCATTTTATCCACTTTGGATGAAGATCAGCTTGTGAGCATCCCAATTGGTGACTCTCTCTGTTAGTTGCTAGAGTATCAGTCTTCCTTTTGTAGTAGTGGGTGTGACAAAACCCAATTGTTCCAACAGAATCTAGTGAATCGTTTCTCTGCTTCTGAAATCCGATGAGAGTCTTGATGAGAAGTGACCTTACGACTCAGTTGATCCTGTGCGCTGCATGAAGTCTTTAATCTGAAACCTTAACTTGAACGTTATAAGGATGTCTGAGCGAGTGAAAGGTGTGTCCGGTTTCCTGGTCTTGCACGAGAACACATCATAGTATTCATGAAATGAATTTTAGCAAACATCTCCTATTATAACCTATCCAAAGTCTAGTTTATGAGCACGAGGAGCATCATTTAGGACACTGCATGGCTGATGCACCTTATAGACTTGGAATATCTCTGCCTAAAAGAAGAACATTTGCATCATCATCAAGCGGTGGGATGCAGTTAGCTATGTGCTTCATATGAGGGCGATAAAGAGCCACTTCGGGTGTAGGGATCTCTTCGATTGTTTGGTAACTGGTCACACTCAATAAGTGTTGGAAATTCTCTGTTTCCAGATTCAGATGCTACCACAAAACCACGCTCTCTTCTCCTGAAACTTTTACTAGGCCTAAATAAGTTAAGGGTGTAGGGCAAGGTTTCTCCTTGAATACTGAACAACTCGAAGAATTCTGAACTTACCAATGAACAATTGCTCAGGTCATCAGGGATGGCATACATCTTCAATGCACTCTGAGGGTGTCCCTCTTGAAATACCTTGACCAGACATATTCCTGTGGAAGACTTCTTCACATACCTCACTATATTTTCTGGACACAGATGCAGCCTTTTCCTCAGTACTCTACCTGCCATAACTTGGTAGCTTGAAGCACTTCTTTGGTAGAACCAGGATATAGGCTGTTATATGTTTGACACGGTTACATGCAGAACATTTGACAGAAGCTTTACAATCTTCAGCAAAGTGGTCAGTAGATGCACAACATATTTAACAAATATCCTGTTCTTTGAGGAAGGACTTGCGCATCTCATAGAACATTTGTTTAAAGAGAAACCATAACCAAAAATTGAACTTCATCCCAATCAGTAGCTGATACCCCTTTTCCCATGAGAAATCTAGTCCTTTTCACAAACGGCTCATCAGGAGGCTCTGTTATGGCTGATATTGTGATGAAACCCCCTCCCACAGGAAACTGAGGACCATGGTCCTGGCAGTTTCCTGTCTGTGAACCTTGTTGCATTGTGGGAAATAGCAGTTTATAGCAGTTTATAGCAGTTTCCAGCTGCCAAAAAAGCAAGCGGCAGCTATTTCCAGTGACATTACCTGCCAGTAGTAAAAATGTCACCATGTGATAACTGTCAGAATGTAAATCAGGGAGAGGAAAGCTTTTACAATGGGCAAAAGCTGACAATCATTTATACATAATTATTGTAAAAATGAAGCACATTTTTTTATTACATTATTTTCACTGGAGTTCCTCTTTAAAGAAACTCCGTAACAAAAATTGCATCCTGTTTTTTATCATCCTATATGTTCCAAAAGCTATTCTAATGTGTTCTGGCTAACTGCAGCACTTTCTACTATGACAGTCTCTGTAATAAATCAATGTATCTTTCCCCTGTCAGACTTGTCGGCCTGTGTCTGGAAGGCTGCCAAGTTCTTCAGTGTTGTGGTTCTGCTATGAACTCTCCCATCCAGGCCCCTCTCTGCACACTGCCTGTGTGTTATTTAGATAAGAGAGAAGCTGCTCTAATCAGCTGGATAAATCGTCCTCTGAGCTGGCTGGGCTTTCACATACTGAGGAATTACAAACAAGGGCAAAGCTGTTTGCAGGAAGAAAAGAGCAGCCTGAAACTTCAGTGCATGGGGGAAAGAAACACACAAATGATCTCTTGAGATTCAAAAGGAATGCTGTATACAGCCTGCTTATGTATGGATGTATTTTCTATGTGTGGACATACTGTACATCAACCTACTTCCTGTTTTGGTGGCCATTTTGTTTGTTTACACACAAACTTTTTAAAACTGTTTTTAACCACTTTTAATGCGGCGAGGAGCGGCGAAATTGTGACAGAGGGTAATAGGAGATGTCCCCTAACACACTGGTATGTTTACTTTTAAACGATTTTAACAATACAGATTCTCTTTAAACACACGACTTGCGGATGTGGCTTACTATGAATAGGACATTTATACCTAGGATCACTATACTTGACTTGCTGTGGTTTGATAATAGAGTCATGAGAACCTAAGAAGATTCCAGTCTTCTCACCAGAGATAGAACTTCACAAGTTCTTAAACTTGCTATGAGTATCTCAATTGGAAGATGTTAAAAGCAAGAACTAGCATCAAAAAATTCTAACTATTGCAGCGAGTTATTATAATTCGCTGCATGCAGGCTTTGCATTAAAGTCTATGTCCAGTCTCCACTGCAGTTCACACGCATTTTAATGTGTGCATTATGCAACTGACCACTACGAACATAGCCTGAAAGTTGTGTTTCTCCTTGTTAGACAGTTTTAGGAAGTACTAAAGTTTCTTGAATAAAGCAAGCTCAATAGCCTCAGAACAACCATAAACTCGCTCTAATCTCTCCCAAACTATGTTAAGGCCTGTTGTTGGATCATCACAATGAACAGATTGCAGTCTTTTAAACTGTTCTGAGGACTGTGGCCCCAACCATTTGATAAGGTCAAGCTCTACCATGGGTTCAATCACCAGGTTCTGGATTATAGTCTTGAATGTAGCTCGCCAAATCGCTGTAGTTTTCTGGTTGATCATCAAATTTTGATAGCCCAGTATTAAGAAGCTCTCATGAATCATGTACTTGCCAACTTCTACAATTTCAGACTTTTCGGTCTGGTTTCTGTACGTGGAAATGTGTCACCATTGAAGACTTGTGGCTTGTACTGTTCCAGTGTAGATGGAGAGAATGGAGATGCAGATGTGTTTAATCCAGGCGAGGGTTTGATCTCTGTGATGATTGGAGCATGGGAACTTGAAGTAGGCTGTGTTAGTGAATGTATGGGATTTGTCCCAATTGGTTGTGAGATTTGTCATCGCTTCTTACTAAGGTCTGACACGGTACATAGATTTGTGCTTTTGGCTTTGTAGTGCAGGTCATCAGAGAAAAATATTTCAAAAAGGTATAGTGTTAAGCGGATTTTCATGTTTCAATGGTATGCAGTCTGGATGCTTAAATGCTGAACAGATAGGTGCAGGGTCCTCAGCTGTAGGCAGAGGAGTATATCCATTGTTCTGGTTCAGATCAAATTGCAAAGTTTGTTTAACATGATCATCAGCAGACTTTAGACTAGGATGATAGATTCCTTCTTCCTCTTCCACAGCTTGTTCCAAGACCTTTAACTGCGCCTGAGATACTGCTTCTCTTTTATTTTGCAAAAGTTCTAACTGGGCCTCTGTCTCTGCCTGCACGATTGCAGCTTCTGCTTTTTTGCGTGTGTCTTTTGCCTGAGATTACGCCTGAATGCGTATGGCTTCTGCCTGTATGCGTATGGCTTCTGCCTGGGATTCTGCCAGTATGCCTGTGGCTTCTGCCTGTTTGCGTGCATCTTCAGCTTTAAGACTTGCTTCTTGTTCAATACAATAAGCTTGTGTTTTTGCTGCCTCTGCTTTTGCACGACCTTTGACTAATTTAATGCTCAATGCTGACCTTTGGGACAGTGACTGCAGCGATTTGGATGATATAGTAGTTAGCAATCTCTGGGAGGATGATCGTACTGGCTTAGACAGTTTCTTGGCGTGTCTAAAAGAAAGAGTTGCAGGATGTAGTTTCATTCAAATCTGCTATATTATTCTCTAACTTTGCTTTCAGAAATATAACGTCTCTGCTGATCAGCAGTAGTAAAGTAATTTAACTCTTTAGATGCTTGAACAGTTGTACAGAGGCACCAGAAGTGTAAAAAAGGAGGATAAAATTCTTAAAAAGAGAACACTGAGGGGGTTAGTGGTGGACTTACCTCCCCAAAGTAGACACAAAAAGCTGTTGCTTAATTCAACAAACAAACAATTTATTTACATACTCTGGGTAGATGCAACGCGTTTCGTGGGCATATCCAACTTCATCAGGCAATAAAAATGCAGTACAATCAACTCATATGTTCTCAGTGAAAGCTTAACGCCTCTGTGACTCGTGAGTATAACATTATACTTACCTTTCTACCCATCAATTCCAGTACATACTAAACTATATCGGGCTCTCTTTAGATGCTTGTTCAGTACTAACATGCGATAGAAAGGAAGAATATTTTTCAGAGAGTCTCCAATAGTTTTCATATGCCTTCTTAAATTTTGAAAAAGTGCATTGTTCAATTGCTCTATCTTACTGCCAGTCTTCTCAATACCAGATATCCATTGCAGCGTTTTCATCCACAATTCAGAAAAAATATGAGACATTTCTTCTTTTTCTGCTTCACACCACTCTTTTGCCTTTTAAGAAAGGTGAAGTCACCTTCTTGGTCTCTCTTGTGGCTCAATGTGTGTATCTGAATAATCTTGGTTAGGAATGAAATTCATCTTCCATGTCTAATGAGTGCACAGAATTAGACATGTTGTACTGCTGCAGATATGCTGTGTGTGAATCAGTGAACTAGCAGGAATCCATTCCTATATATGCAGATTCAGCTAAACTAAAATCTTTACACTGTCAAGCAGATCCAGGAATCTGTGTAATCGGATAGTCAGGTGTACCTGTGTGCAGCACTGATGAATATATTCAGACTGAGATTATACAGGCAAAGATTTGTACTCTGCAGTATCCAGCTTCTTAACTGGTATGATATATTGTTGTTAGACGACAATACCTATGACTTCTTACCACTGGGAATGTTTTTTAAACTTATTAGAGGAAGTTCCAAACAGGAGAAATACACAATTTCTGAAGCAGTCTGTACTCACTGTAGGAAGGAAGACATGCAATTTCTGATACTTTTTCTTTTTCTGTAGGAAGGCAGACAAGCGATTCTTGTACTTTCTGACTGATCGTCTTTTACTGAGGAGGGCAGACAGGCAATTCCTTTACCTTCTTGTTGACTCGTCTTTTTACTGACGAGGACAGACAGGCAATTCATGTACATTTTGCTGACGTCTTTTTACTGTTCTGTTTCGATTCCCGCTTAATGTGTGAGGCACACTCCAGAAGACCCAGTCTGTATAGCCGTATGTCTCCGCACTGATTCAGAAACGTCCACAGACAGTTTTACTCAATGAAAAAACCTCCAAGCAGAATCTGAAGTATCTCTATTTACATTTAAAGCATACAGGGAAACATTTTTTTAGAGCTTTCCCATAGGTAAAAAGATGATGCGACTGCCAGGTACACACAGGATTACCTCACGAACTAATTTGTAACTGAATAGTTTAAAAAATGGCTGCTGCGCAGGGTGTGACAGTTGCGATATGCTAACTAGTTAAATCCTGCAGGGGAACTGGAATATTCTTTTACAAAAAAATATAAATAATGTTAAATAACATTCAGAGACAGTACTATCTGGCCCCACTCTAGTCCCCCCCCCCCCCCCAAAAAAAAAACAAAACAAAAAAACAGGGCAGTGGAGTCAACTCCTCAGTTTCTGAAACCACGACTCCAACTCCGGGTACCCAAAATGGCTCAGACTCTGACTCCTCGACTCCGACTCCTTAGTCTAATACTTAGCAGGGCTGTGGATTGTGTACAAAAATCATCCAACTCCCGACTCCTCAGTTTATGAAATCAACGACTCAGACTCCAGCTCCGACTCCGGGTGCCCAAAATTGGCCCGACTCCGACTCCACAGCCCTGGAAAAAAAAAAACCTTCAGCTCTTTAGATTATTATTAATCGATTTATAAAGTGCCAACATTTTCTGTGGCACTACAAAGTAAGAAAAAAAAATGATGATTCCTTTGTTTCTTCTGCATAATGCCTGTATGCATACTCTCTAATTATTCAATAAAAAATATCATATAAAAAACCATAAGTGACATAATGATACAGACTATTATGGACACTGGTAGAAAATATAGAACTGGTGATTACAATGACAACTGTAACATGATGAATAAAATCTATAACAGAGTGCAAGCTATGAAAGGAATAACAAATTCCAAGGCACAAAGGGTGAGAGAGCCCTGCCCTTGCGAGCTTACAATCTAAAGGAATGGGTGGAAACAAGAGGTGGAAAATATGCAAGGGTTTCGAATGAGCAAATCGATAAGTTTGTGGCCACCTTAAAGAGACTGTAACAAAGCCTTATTTCTTCTAGCCTATAAGTTCCTATACCTGTTATAATGTGGTCTGTCTTACTGCAGCCTTTCCTAGTTGCACAGTGGCTGTATTATCTCTATTATATAATCTAATCTTCTTTCCTTTGTCAGGCTCAGGTACTCAGGCAGGAATGTGCTGCTCTGCTTGCGATAGGATAGAAGTTATACACACCCTACCCCTTACATTGAATCTTAAAGCTACCTGAAGCGACACAATGAGACAAACATGTACACAGCGTTCTAGATAATTATGCAAATTGTATTTAACCACTTCAGGACCACAGTCTTTTCGCCCCTTAAGGACCAGAGCCTTTTTCTCCATTCAGACCACTGCAGCTTTCACGGTTTATTGCTCGCTCATACAACCTACCACCTAAAGGAATTTTACCTCCTTTTCTTGTCACTAATACAGCTTTCTTTTGCTGCTATTTGATTGCTGCTGCGAGTTTTAGTTTTTATTATATTCATCAAAAAAGACATGAATTTTGGCAAAAAAATGACTTTTTTAACTTGCTGTGCTGACATTTTTCAAATAAAGTAAAATTTCCTATACATTTGAGCGCGAAAGTTATTCTGCTACATGTCTTTGATAAAAAAAAAACCATTCAGTGTATATTTATTGGATTGGGTAAAAGTTATAGCGTTTACAAACTATGGTGCCAAAAGTGAATTTTCCCATTTTCAAGCATCTCTGACTTTTCTGCGCACCTGTCAGGTTTCATGAGGGGCTAAAATTCCAGGATAGTACAAATACCCCCCAAATGACCCCATTTTGGAAAGAAGACATCCCAAAGAATTCAGTGAGAGGCATGGTGAGTTCATAGAAGATTTTATTTTTTGTCACAAGTTAGCGGAAAATGACACTTTGACAAAAAAAAGAAAAAAAAAAAGTTTCCATTTCTTCTAACTTGCGACAAAAAAAAATGAAATCTGCCACAGACTCACTATGCTCCTCTCTGAATACCTTGAAGTGTCTACTTTCCAAAATGGGGTCATTTGTGGGGTGTGTTCACTGTCCTGGCATTTTGGGGGGTGCCTAATTGTAAGCACCCCTGTAAAGCCTAAAGGTGCTCATTGGACTTTTGGCCCCTTAGCGCAGTTAGGCTGCAAAAAAGTGCCACACATGTGGTATTGCCGTACTCAGGAGAAGTAGTATAATGTGTTTTGGGGTGTATTTTTACACATACCCATGCTGGGTGGGAGAAATATCTCCGTAAATGACAATTGTTTAATTTTTTTTACACACAATTGTCTATTTATAGAGATATTTCTCCCACTCAGCATGGGTATGTGGAAAAATACACCCCAAAACACATTATACTACTTCTCCTGAGTACGGCGATACCACATGTGTGGCACTTTTTTGCACCCTAACTGCGCTAAGGGGCCCAAAGTTCAATGAGTACCTTTAGGATTTCACAGGTCATTTTGAGAAATTTCGTTTCAAGACTACTCCTCACGGTTTAGGGCCCCTAAAATGCCAGGACAGTATAGGAACCCCACAAATTACCCCATTTTAGAAAGAAGACACCCCAAGGTATTCCGTTAGGAGGATGGTGAGTTCATAGAAGATTTTTTTTTTTTGTCACAAGTTAGCGGAAATTGATTTTAATTGTTTTTTTTCACAAAGTGTCATTTTCCGCTAACTTGTGACAAAAAATAAAATCTTCTATGAACTCACCATACTCCTAACGGAATACCTTGGGGTGTCTTCTTTCTAAAATGGGGTCATTTGTGGGGTTCCTATACTGCCCTGGCATTTTAGGGGCCCTAAACCGTGAGGAGTAGTCTTGAAACCAAATGTCGCAAAATGACCTGTGAAATCCTAAAGGTACTCATTGGACTTTGGGCCTCTTAGCGCACTTAGGGTGCAAAAAAGTGCCACACATGTGGTACCGCCGTACTCAGGAGAAGTAGTATAATGTGTTTTGGGGTGTATTTTTACACATACCCATGCTGGGTGGGAGAAATATCTCTGTAAATGACAATTGTTTGATTTTTTTTACACACAATTGTCCATTTACAGAGAGATTTCTCCCAACCAGCATGGGTATGTGTAAAAATACACCACAAAACACATTATACTACTTCTCCTGAGTATGGCGATACCACATGTGTGACACTTTTTTGCAGCCTAGGTGCGCTAAGGGGCCCAACATCCTATTCACAGGTCATTTTGAGGCATTTGTTTTCTAGACTACTCCTCACGGTTTAGGGCCCCTAAAATGCCAGGGCAGTATAGGAACCCCACAAGTGACCCCATTTCAGAAAGAAGACACCCCAAGGTATTCCGTTAGGGGTATGGTGAGTTCATAGAAGATTTTATTTTTTGTCACAAGTTAGTGAAAAATGACACTTTGTGAAAAAACCAATAAAAATCCAATTTCCGCTAACTTTTGACAAAAAATAAAATCTTCTATGAACTCATCATACACCTAACAGAATACCTTGGGGTGTCTTCTTTCTAAAATGGGGTCACTTGTGGGGTTCCTATACTGCCCTGGCATTTTACGGGCCCAAAACTGTGAGTAGTCTGGAAACCAAATTTCTCAAAATGACTGTTCAGGGGTATAAGCATCTGCAAATTTTGATGACAGGTGGTCTATGAGGGGGCAAATTTTGTGGAACCGGTCATAAGCAGGGTGGCCTCTTAGATGACAGGATGTTTTGGGCCTGATCTGATGGATAGGAGTGCTAGGGGGGGTGACAGGAGGTGATTGATGGGTGCGGTTAGAGGGGAAAATAGATGCAATCAATGCACTGGGGAGGTGTTCGGAAGGGGGTCTGAGGGGGATCTGAGGGTTTGGCCGAGTGATCAGGAGCCCACACAGGGCAAATTAGGGCCTGATCTGATGGGTAGGTGTGCTAGGGGGTGACAGGAGGTGATTGATGGGTGTCTCAAGGTGTGATTAGAGGGGGGAAATAGATGCAAGCAATGCACTAGCGAGGTGATCAGGGCTGGGGTCTGAGGACGTTCTGAGGTGTGGGCGGGTGATTGGGTGCCCGCAAGGGGCAGATTAGGGTCTAATCTGATGGGTAACAGTGACAGGTGGTGATAGGGGGTGATTGATGGGTAATTAGTGGGTGTTTAGAGGAGAGAAGAGATGTATACACTGCACTTGGGAGGTGATCTGATGTCGGATCTGCGGGCGATCTATTGGTGTGGGTGGGTGATCAGATTGCCCGCAAGGGGCAGGTTAGGGGCTGATTGATTGGTGGCAGTGACAGGGGGTGATTGATGGGTGGCAGTGACAGGGGGTGATTGATAGGTGATTGACAGGTGATCAGTGGGTTATTACAGGGAATAACAGATGTAATTATTGCACTGGCGAATTGATAAGGGGGGGGGGGTCTGAGGGCAATCTGAGCGTGTGGGCGGGTGATTGGGTGCCCGCAAGGGGTAGATTAGGGTCTATTCTGATGGGTAACAGTGACAGGTGGTGATAGGGGGTGATTGATGGGTGATTGATGGGTAATTAGTGAGTGTTTAGAGGAGAGAAGAGATGTAAACAATGCACTTGGGAGGTGATCTGATGTCGGATCTGCGGGCGATCTATTGGTGTGGGTGGGTGATCAGATTGCCCGCAAGGGGCAGGTTAGGGGCTGATTGATGGGTAGCAGTGACAGGGGGTGATTGACGGGTGATTGACGGGTGATTGACAGGTGATCAGGGGGGATAGATGCATATAGTACACGGGGGGGGGGGTCGGGGGGGGGGGTCTGGGGAGAATCTGAGGGGTGGGGGGTGATCAGGAGGGGGCAGTGGGCAGGGGGGGGGGGATAAAAAAAAATAGCGTTGACAGATAGTGACAGGGAGTGATTGATGGGTGATTAGGGGGGTGACTGGGTGCAAACAGTGGTCTGGGGGGTGGGCAGGGGGGGGTCTGAGGGGTGCTGTGGGCGATCAGGGGGCAGGGGGGGGGGGAAAATCAGTGTGTTTGGGTGCAGACTAGGGTGGCTGCAGCCTGCCCTGGTGGTCCCTCGGACACTGGGACCACCAGGGCAGGAGGCAGCCAGTATAATAGGCTTTGTATACATTACAAAGCCTATTATACTATTTCCATGCGGCGATCCGGGTGCTAGTAACCCGCCGGCGCTTCCGAACGGCCGGCGGGTTACTACGAGCGGTGGGCGGAGCATGTCCCCGGCGGCTGATCGCGTCACGAATGACGCGATCGCCGCATAGCCACCCACGCAGCCGCCCCCGCCGATGGGCGTATTGCGGTCGTTTGGGCCCGGACTTTGCCGCCGCCCATCGGCTGGGGGCGGTCCTCAAGTGGTTAAAGAGGCACTAAAGTCTCCTAAAAAAAAAATAATGGAGTTTTACTCACCTGGGGCTTCCCTCAGCCCCCTGCAACCGATCGGTGCCCTCGCCGTGTCTCTGCGATGCTCCCGTCCCCGCCGGCGACCACTTCGGGTTTCGCCGTCAGGACCCGACAGGCATGGGAACGCGAGTGATTCTTCGCGTTCCCAGCCACAATATCGCCCCCTATGCTGCTATTGCGGCTAGGACTACTAAAAAGGGTCTTCCACATTATTAAGCAGACCATTTTTGAACAATATGAGAAAGACATATGATCTCTCTGGTGCCAAAAAGTGTGAGTCTCTCAGATTCAGTAATTGGTAGTAGTATGTAGTATTAACACAACAAAAATTATATTTCTGTAAATGCCAAACTAAACAGGTAGGTTTTCAGTCTGGATTTAAAATGAGTTATCAGGGAAAAAAGTAAAAATTAGCTTTACTCACCTGGGGCTTTCTCCAGCCCCTTGCAGCCGACTGTCCCACGCTGTCACCTCCGCTCCCCCGGTCTCACCGCTCGGTATCCAGGCTGATCGTGGGGTCGGCCTTACTGCGGCTGCACAAAGCGCCGCTGTCAATCACGGCCACGTGGGCCGCGGCGAACTGTGCAGGCGCAGAACTACAGCGCATGCACAGTTTGCCCTTGGCCCACGTGGCCATGCTTGACAGCAGTGCTTCGCACAGCCGCAGTAAGGTCGACCCTGCGGTCGGGCTGAATACCGAGCGGCGAGAGCGGGACAGTGGTGGTGACAGCGTGGGACAGTCGGCTGCAAGGGGCTGGAGAAAGCCCCAGGTGAGTAAAGCTAATTTTTACTTTTTTCCCGAATAACTCCTTTAAGCACGTCCAGAGATGGAGCTGTCCTGATCTGCTGAGGTATGGAGTTCCAGAGCGTAGGAGCAGCATGACAGAAGGCTCTGGGACCAAGTTTCCAGGTGAACTCTGGGTAAGACTAGATTATTAGAACCTGTGGATCTGAGATTGCAGGGATTGCTACGCAGCTGCAACATTTCATTCATGATGCATCCAGGGCCCAGATTATGTAGCGATTTAAAGAGAGCCTGAAGCCTAAAAAATTACCTGTTTTTAATAGCCAGTACTCTTCAGCATTAATGCCATAGCTGAAACGCTGCATTCCTGCGGCAGAACAAGACCTTAATCACCCCGAAATCCCTGGGGCAAAATTCGGGGCTCCTTCCGTGTAGAGGCAGAGCTTTGTGCAGTAGCTCTGCCTCTACTTGCGTCAATCTCCTCGGATCTCCGCCTCCTCCTGCCCCTCTCAGTCTTCTTTCACTGAGAGGGGCGGGGAGAGGCGGAGATCCGGGGAGAGTCATGTGAGTGCAGACAGAGCTACAGTGCAAAGCTCTGCCTCCCCTGGTCAGCAAAATCCACAACGTGGAAAGTCGTGGATTTCTTCCCCCAGGATTGGGGGGGGGGGGGGTTAAAACCTCGTTCTGCCACGGGAATGTGACGTTTGAGCAATGGCATTAAAGAGGACTGACTATTAAAAATAGGTAATTTTTTAGGCTTCAGACTCGAAATGTCAGAAGGCCAATCTTGAATAGGATCCTTCACATTATAGGTAGCCAGTAAAGAGAGTGCAGAGTCTATCTCATCCTGTCCCCTTGGTTGTCTTTTTTTTTTTTTTTTGAAAAATATACCGTTATTAGGAGGTTTGTTCAGTAACATTTGAATTACACTCTGATGGGTGATGACGCAAACATTATGCTGACTGCCACTAGCATCCACTATTTAGGGAAATCAGAGAAAAATATGATTTGCATAATAAGTTGGAACACAGTGTATATACAGGCATATGTACGCCGCCAGTGAGCTGAATGACGGCTCACCCTGCTGCCGCTTAAATCTCCGGAGATAGAAAAATACTATACCCTCCACCCCATTGTAACTTGGAGGGAGATGTAATTTGGGGTCTGCCGATCGCCGGAGCCCCACATTACTCTTGCGCACCCCGTGCGGCATGACATCACTGCTATGCAGCGCCTACTTTCGCCGCTCAGGCATAAGCGTCGAAGCCACCTGCTTTGCTAGGGATGGCCAACGAGACCCACACAATCCTGAGTTGATGCAAACTTTATGGTACCATTATGCAAATTCATACAGCTTGGAAATTAACCAATAGGAAGCAGTCACTGTGACATCTGATTGCACCATTTTCAAGTTGCGTACATTTGCATGAAATGACTATACAATTTGCATCAGAATGGAATGCTCTGCATCTTATTGACTATACTTGCATAGTCCTAATCCTACATGAAACTAGGCTGCGTTCCCTTTTTACATTTTTTCAAGCTTCTCGTCTCAGGTTCCATACTTACTTAAAGGGGTCTTCCTTAAAGGGGTCAATCAATCATATAGTGCTACCCCCTGTACTACTTACTTGGGGCTTCCTACAGCCCCTGGCCGCCACTATGTCCCTCATCGCATCTCCGCTCTCCACTACTGGCTCCACGGTGAGCAGGTTGTCCTTTACTGCGCCTGTGTGAGTGCCGTTGTCAATCACCTCCATGTGGTCCGAGGTGTGCTGTGCAGTAGTTCTGTGCCTGCGTGGAGTTGATTGACAGCGGTGCTTGTGCAGGCGCAGTACAGAACGCCTGCCGAGGCACATTGGGAACCGGGTGGAGAGCAGAGATGCAGCAAGGAACATAGTGGCTGCCAGGAGCTGGTGGAAGCACCGGGTAAGTAGTACGGGGGGGGGGGGATTGGGGGTTAGAACTATTTGATTGATGACTAATTTAAGCCCCCTTGAGGCCGGCTTGTCGCTCGTCGTCTCCTGTCCCCCACAATTCAACCCGAAAGCCTTTGCGTTTCATCGCACATGCACGGCCGGCCTGCTCCCGTCCCTGGGAGCGTTCTGTGCCTGTGCAGTAGTACTGTGCAAGCGCAGAACGCTACCAGGCATGGAAGCGCAATGGGAGAGCGCACACGGCTGCGCATGGCTTTCAGGCAGTATTGCGGGCAACAGGTACCACCCAGGGAGACGACGAGGGACCTTAACCTCCCTCGTGTTATGATTATTTCCAGATTTGGGGTCTAAAAGCCATAAAAAAATCTCACAAGCTTTTAGACTCTAAAAACAAGAAACACAACATACCACAGAGAGATCTGCAGCAGCTCCTGCATTTAACTCACTCAGGCACAGGATCACCGCTCTGAGCTGTAAATTTCTGTCCCAAACCTGACTGGGGAATACCGCTAAGGAGGTTAAGGAAGCCCCAGGTAAGTATGGTACGGCACTGTAAGAATCAGGACTATAATGAGAATCAGGACGCTAATCAAGAGGCTTACCCCATCGCTCTCGAGCTTGCCATTCCAGCGCTGGAACTCTCTAAACTCATTCGTCCAGTGCTCGATGAATAGGTCAGTGCGGCCGTGCTCCCATCTGTGACCAAGCAAGGTCGCACTGAGCAGGCGCTGGATGAACTGTGTGCCATAGCATGGAGCTGCTAGTGCACGGCTTCTCCCTCCTGGCTACTGTGCAGGCCGTCAGTGAAACTTGCAAGTCACCAGTTTTGTTTTTTCTATTTTATTTAGTTTTATACACTTGCCATACAAACAAGTTGTTAAATAAAGCACAGTCTCCAATCACAATTGACATGTTTTAAAGACCTTAGAGGACGGATCCTGCACTGGTGGCCAGATAGAGTGCAAGCTTCTAGGTCTAGCACTAGAGACACAATATTTACTCACAGCCAACGTAGTGTACATAGAACTCCTTTCTCCCAGTCTTCTTGTTCATCCTGGTTTTCAGGACCTTAGCATCATCTACAACAAGAGAAGCGGAACAATGTCTCCATAAATGCTCCTCAGATGCTGCACACAAACCATAAAGATAGCCTTAGCGCTAATTCATACTGGGCGATTTTTCAGCGATTTGCTGATCACTGGCGAACAGCAAAATGCTGCTGCTAATGCAAGTCAATGGTAGTGTTCACTCTGTACTAGCGATCGCCAGTGATTGGCGATTTGCTGATGGTGCATGCAGCATTTTTGGAGTGATTTTGGAGCGATTGCATTTAATTGTTATAGAATCACAAAACGCAATCACTCCTAAATCGCTTTCCTGAACAGTGAAAAAACAGCTTTTTGCTGATTGCCAGCAAAACGCTACCAAAGTGCCCAGTGTGAACTAGCCCTTACACAAGTATATATTTCCAACAAGTTCGATACACACACAACTCTCCTGAAACCTCATCAATCGTTTCTATATGGTTACCCTTACTAAAACCTTGGAAATCAAAAGCCGAATAAAGAAAAAGATTAAAACAGTTTAGAAAATCTCACTTGTTCTATAAGAAAGCTAAGCTTTCAACAACAAAAAATGATAACATGTTTAAAGCCCAATCTACACGATACGATTCTTTGTGCGATTTGATAACGATTCTATTTACGATCCGATTATATCCAACATGTCCGATCGGGATTCGATTCAATTCAATTCGATTTTCCATTGCAAATCGAATTGAATCGAATCCAGATCGGACATGTTGGATTTAATCGGATCGTAAATAGAATCGTAATCGAATCGCACAGAGAATCGTATTGTGTAGATGGGGCTTCAGACCTGCGCAAGTCCTTTTATAACAATCTTTATTGTAAATTATAAATAATAACTTTTTCATTTCAACCTGTAACCAGCGATAACTTAACAGACACAGCAGACGATTCGCTAGATGCTAACTTGCAGCCATGACAGTGGATCACTAGGGACCACAAAACCCAAGTGTCATTTTTACACAGTCTTCTTAAAGAGACTCTGTAACAACAAAAACCTCCCCTGGGGGGTACTCACCTCGGGTGGGGGAAGCCTCCGGATCCTAATGAGGCTTCCCACGCCGTCCTCTGTCCCACGGGGGTCTCGCCGCAGCCCTCCGAACAGCCGGCGACTGTGCCGACTGTCAGTTCAATATTTACCTTTGCTGGCTCCAGCGGGGGCGCTGTGGCGACTTTCGGCACGGAAATAGACGGAAATACCCGATCTCCGTCGGGTCCGCTCTACTGCGCAGGCGCCGGAAACTTGCGTCTGCGCAGTAGAGCAGACCCGACGGCGATCGGGTATTTCCACCTACTTCGGCGCCGAGAGGCATCAGAGCGCCTGCGCAGGAGCCAGGAAGGTAAATATTGCGTCACGGCTGTACGGAGGGCTACAGCGAGACCCCCGAGGGACGCAGGACGGCGTGGGAAGCCTCATTAGGATCCTGAGGCTTCCCCCACCCGAGGTGAGTACCCCCCAGGGGCCGTTTTGTCGTTACAGTTCCTCTTTAAAGCCATTGGGAATAAAAAAAAAAAAGTTTTTTTGCAAAAAAATGACATGGATGGATGTAAAATGAAAACTTTTTCTACCTCTTTCTATATTCGCCGCTCCCCCACCCCTGGTTCGGTAACTACATTCCGAAATTCATGCCTTATAAATCCAAGATGGCTGCCGACCTTTGCTTTATCTTCTGGGATGGCAGCCTCTTCCTTCCAACTATCTCTCATTCTCAAGTGCCGATAAAATTGCACGAGAGGAGATTTTCAGGTGCGCGGCTGTGATCACGTGCACGCGCGCACGTAGTACTTGTGACTCGTGACTGCACGCACCTTACGCCTCCTGAGAGCTGGCCTGCCCCAGTCGTCTGCGCACTGTGTGTATGCAGGGAGCCACACAGAGAGACCTGCCCGCAGCGCTGCACGCTCTTGAGAGCAGGGGAGCCTCGCATCAGCGGGAGTGCGACTGAGAGGGCGGAGCAAGGGGAGGAGATGGCCGCCCATGACGGAGGAGTGACAGAGCAGGGAAAAGAAGCTCTGCCTCCTCTCTCCTGATACAATAGTCAACTGAACTGGTCAAAGAATAAAAACTGATATTTTGGGGCCAGGGTACAGAAAGAACGAACTGGGGCCAGAATGTTAGAGGAGAATGAGGTAAGCTGTCCTCTATAGCAACAAAACGGTTCCCATTGACTTTAAAGGGAACCGGAGATGAGAGGGATATGGATTTCCTTATATATAAACGATATATTTCCTTATAAACTATGCACATTGCCTGGCTGACTTGCTGATCCTCTGCCTCCAGTACTTTCAGCCATAGACCCTGACCAAGCATGCAGATCAGAAATCTGACTGGATTAGCTGCATGCTTAGGTGTTTGATTCAAACCCTACTGATGCCAGATCAGCAGGACTGACAGCCAACTGGTATTGCAGAAAAGGATATAAATATGGTAGCCTCCGTATGCTTCTCATGTCAGGTTTCCTTTAAAGCACACCTGACGTGTCCACAACTTTAAAGTGATCCCAAAGCTCGGGATCAAAATGAGATACTTACCTTAAAGAGAGACTGAAGTCTCCCACAATACCTGTTTTTCTTGTAAAATCATCTTTAATATCATTGCACTAATTGAAACGCTACATCCCTGTGGCTGAACACCAACTAAATCACCCCAAACTCCCCGGGGCCTATTGCGGGGAGCGCTTCCGTGTAGAGGCAGAGCTTTGGGCTGTAGCTATGCCTCTACATGCATCCATCTGCCGCCTCTCCCCGCCCCTCTCAGTCTTCTTTCACTGAGAGGGGCGGGGGAAAGGCGGAGATCCGTGGGGATTGAAGCCCATGGAGGCAGAGCTACAGCCCAAAGCTCTGCCTCCTTAAGGCAGCAAAATCCACGACCAAGAAAGTCGTAATTTTTTTCCCGGCAGTTTGGGGTGATTTAGTTAGTGTGCAGCTGCGGTGTTTCAGTTAGGGCATTGATATTAAAGATGATTTGACAAGAAAAACCTGAATTTTGAGAGACTTCAGAGTCTCTTTAAAGGACAACTTAAGTGAGAAGTATATGGAGGCATATTTATTTCCTTTAACCAATACCAGTTGCCTGGCAGCCCTACTGAGATATTTGGTTGCAGAAGTGTCTGAATCACACCAGACACAAGCATGCAGCTAATCGTGTCAGATCTGACAATAATATCAGAAACACCTGATCTGCTGCATGCTTGTTCAGGGGCTATGGCTAAAAGTATTAGAGGCAGAGGATCAGCAGGGCTGCCAGGCACCAGGTATTGCTTAAAAGAAAATAAAAATGGCAGCCTCCATATACCTCTCACTTCAGGTGTCCTTTAAACAAGGGAAGCCTATTGAGGCTTCCCTCGTTACACCTAAGTCCCCCGACACTGAGCGTGGCTCCTCCCCAGATTGGAGCCACGCTATTCTTCGGCCATGCAAGTCCTCCGTGCATGCGCAGTAGCACAGAGCTGCTTGTACAAGAGTGATTCTGGCTTACTGCGCGTGGACGGGCTCATATGTCCACGCTGCAGGAAAAGGAGCTGCGCAAATCCGATGTGATTAGCAACGATGTGATTAGCAACCTTGTCGCTAAACTTCTGGAGGTCCACACTCAGTGACGAGGGACATCAGAATGTAGAGGGAAGTCTCAATATGATCCTGAGGGTTCCCGCTCTTTAGGCAAGTATCTAATTTAGTACTCGAACTTGCGGAATAACAGCGCCGGCGTACTTGTGGAACGGAAGCGCAGACGTACTTTCGGAACATAAGCACCGGCGTATTTACGGAACAGGATCGCCATCGTACTTGCAAAATGGGCGAGCGGCCACGAAAACACATCCAGCAAACTATTATGGGATGTGTTCAGAGAGTCTCTATGAAGCAACAGTGGGGGAGAGGGGGGACTATCCAGAGAGCATCTCATTTTTATTTTGCCTCACGATTACTTCAGGTACATAATACCTGCCCATTTATTATATTTACATTATATCACATATACAGTGTAAGGTGGATGCACTCACGGTAGGAGCCGTCTGTCCTCCTGCAGGAATAAGTGGCCCCGACCTGCACGTCTTCATCCTCCTCCTCCTCCTCCATCCCATCCTCCTCAGCTGCAGTGAGGATGTCGATCATCTTGGAGTAGGTGCTCTGCGCTGCGGCTGCTGCGGCCATGGCTGTGGAGCGGTCACGTGACGTGCGCGCGAGACCCCAGGAAGCAGCTCTGCCAGGAACTGCTCTCCGGAAAGATGGCGGCGGTCTACTCTACACTACAGTGTGTGAATGGGTGAACTTACCTGACAGGAGTGGGCGGAGCGACATAGGAGGTCACGCGCACGGAAGGGGCGGGCGCTCGTCCACTGACAGAATAGTCTCCGCTCTCCAGCGCTGCGTGAGGCGGTCTAGGGGGCGGGGCGACAGAGGAGGTCACGCACACGGAAGGGGCGGGCGCTCGTTCACTGACAGTATTCGCTCTCTAGCGCTGCGTGAGGCGTTCTACAGGCTTCTCTTCTGCTCTTTGTCCGTCACGCGTCAGTCCTCCAGCCATGGCAGCAGCAGCGGAGACCGTCGAGTCCAAGAAGATGGACGCCGAGGAGGAGGAGACGAATGACAACCCCGAGGAGGAAATGGAGGAAGAGGGCGAGGAGAACGGAGAGGAGGACGAGGAGCTGGAGGAGGATGAGGAATTCACTGTGGAGATCGGGGCCACTTATTCCTGCAAGAGGACGGACGGCTCCTTCCGTGAGTGAATTATCTCATGTTACATCCCCACCCCCCAAAATCAAACCCCAAATGTGCCTTTGTGCCCCAGGTAACCCTACATACAGGTAGCCCCAGAGACGAACCTAGGATTTTCAGGGGGGGGGGGGGGGGGGGAGGAACACCTCCAGAATGCTTGAACTGTAAAAAAACAACACATTCATACATTTATACACTGGCGAAAAAAGAGAATTGGCTCTTGGGTGCATAAGAAATTACAAAACAATCTTTTTATTATTTTTAAATTAACACACAAATATATACATATATATGACTAGAATCCCCCTTAAAAACAGTGATAAATCACACTGGGCAAAATATTAGGGACGGTGAGGCTGCAGACCTCCCAGTACCTAACAGGAAAAGAGAGTTCCACTCCAAATGAAAAACCACAGATAATGAATATGGACAGTAAACGGCTGATGTGAATCCACTTGCTGTGACATATTGCGTTCAAAAGCAGGCACCCATGGAGCAATCCAGCATGAATATACAGGTCCAAGGGACTTTATGAATAAGAATACACCCCTTTATGATGTGGGTGCCTGACATGTGTCCAACAACTAGTGTCACTGCAATGTGATTGGGTCTCCTAAGGCCTAGCTTCTTTCTTACAAGTGGATTCACATCAGCCGTTTACTGTCCATATTCATTATCTGTGGTTTTTCATTTGGAGTGGAACTCTCTTTTCCTGTTAGGTACTGGGAGGTCTGCAGCCTCACCGTCCCTAATATTTTGCCCAGTGGGATTTATCACTGTTTTTAAGGGGGATTCTAGTCATATATATTTATATATTTGTGTGTTAATTTAAAAATAATAAAGATTGTTTTGTAATTTCTTATGCACTCAAGAGCCAATTCTCTTTTTTCGCCAGTGTATATATTTATTTGTTGGCATGATGCATAAGAAAATAATTATTTAGATAATATTTTTCTAATGATCAATTTTTATCTCATTTGACCACACTCCACATGAAATAGAGCTATTACAATTTTACATTCATACATTTCTCTTTCAGCAGAATGAATATAGGTAGGCCTATTATATATTTTCAGCCTGCTAGGAACAGGCCTAGTTCAAGAGACAAATATGTGACATATGTGATACAGTTTATTAGCATTGACTTGCAAGAATTTTCCTTACACAGCACTCTGCATTCTGCCACCTCTTCACCGCTGTCTTTTTAAGGTTTATGCACTACTGTTTACCTTGTCTGCCAGCTGCTGTGACACAATCTCTCCAGGCACTGCAGTCTTCACTCTTTCTCTGTAGTCTGTCACTTGTTTCTCTGTCTCACTCTTGTAGCATTGCTGTCTCTGTGTCACTGTCGTGTCTCTGCTGTTTTCTGTTACCTCTCTCTCGGTTACAGGTAATTTTTTACTTTCCTGGTCTTTCCTTATTATTCCTGACTCTTCTGGCTTATCTCTCCAGTATTGCTACTCTTTACTGGCCTGTAGTTGTGAGTGGTCTCTCTCCTCTCCTGTATGTCTGCAGCTCGCTTCCTCTTCCTTGATTTAGTGTTAAAGTGAATGTTTACCATTTAAAAAATCAAAAAGTCAGATACTCACCTAAGGAGAGGGAAGGCTCGGTCTCAATGAGCCTTCCCTCTCCCGGTGCCCGGTCCCGTGCAGGATCCCCCGTGGCAGTATTCGACCAGTTCGGTCAAATACTGCCACTTCCGCAGCCGAAGGGAGCTTTCGGAAGCCTTCGGGAGCACTCGCATGTGCGTAGTAGGGAGCGGCCCGTCTTCGGAAGCCCGAGTGCTCCCGAAGACCTCAAGTCCCTGTGGCGGCGGATGCGTACGGGGGAGCCAGCGCAGCACCAAGGGCACCGGGAGAGGAGAGGGAAGGCTCATTAGGACTGAGCCTTCCCTCTCCTTAGGTGAGTATCTGACTTTTTGATTTTTAAACTGGTACCCACTGGCTTTAAAACTAATGAGAACCGTTTAAAAAAACAAAAAAGTCAGATACTCACCTAAGGAGAGGGAGGCTCTGGGTCCCATAGAGCATTCCCTCTCCTCTCCCTGTGCCCGCTGCTGTCCTGGCTCCCCTGTAGCGGTAATCGACTGTTTCGGTCAGACACCGCTGTCTCCCGGCCAAAGGGAGGCTTCGGAAATGCTTCGGGAGCCCGAGTGCACCCGAAGACGGGCCGCTCTACACTGCGCACACACTTGTGCCCTCGATGATGCACTCGCGTGTGCTCCGCCTGTCTTCGGGAGGACTCGGCTCTCGAAGACTTCCGAATTCCCCTCGGCGGGGGATGCGAACGGAGGAGCCCGCGCAGCACCGGGAGAGGGATGGCTCATTAGAACCGATCCTTCCCTCTCCTTAGGTGAGTATCTGTCATTTTTTTTTTTTTTTTAATACGGGGTTACATTAGCTTTAAAGGGAAGGTTCACACAGGAGCTAAAAAAAAATAAATACAAATCCACATTACAAACGTGGACGGCCACGCATGCGGAACGCAACGCGTACGAACGCACGCCATCCGCGTTTGTATGCGTTGCGTAGCTGATCCCATCACTGAAAAGTGAATGGGACAGCCACGCGTTTTGGCAAAAAGAGTGCAGCATGCGTTCCCAGACCGCACAGGTCGAACGCATGCAGTGTGAACATCAGACAGTGCACTCTATGCACTGTCTGATGTCGTGCGTGTCGGCCTCCTGCACGCATTTCCACAACGCGGCTGGAAACGCGTGCAGTGTGAACGGGGCCTTACCTGGGGCTTCCAGCCCGTGGCAGGCAGGACGTGCCCTCGCCGCGGCTCCGCAGGCTCCCGGTCTTCTCCGGTGGCGCACCTGGCCAGGCCGGCTGCCAGGTCAGGCTTCTTCTGCGCTCCAACGTGCATGTCACTGGTGCGCGCTGACGTCATCGGACGTCCTCCGGGCTGTACTGCGCAGGCGCAGTACAGCCCGGAGGATGTCCGATGACGTCAGCGCGAACCCATGAGGCGCATTTTGGAGCGCAGAAGAAGCCTGGCCAGGTCGGGTGCGCCACCGGAGACGACCGGGAGCCTGCGGAGCCGCAGCGAGAGCACGTCCTGCCTGCCACGGGCTGGAGGAAGCCCCAGGTAAGTGGATTTGTATTTTGATTTTTTTTTAGCTTGAACCTTCTCTTTAAGTTGTGCTCTCTTATCTGTGGCTGTGCTCCCTTGCCTGTGGCTGGGCCTTGCTCAGTCTGTCTCACAAATTGCTGCTCTCTTTTTGTGCCTCTCCTCCATATCATCACACATCAAGCTCATTTCTTGCTGCATCATCAACTCAGTCCCAACAGCTTCCTAGGCTCCTCCCTCTCACTAGCCTTCAACTGCCAAAACAAAACTGCCATTTCCCCCAGCTTCTCTCGCTTGTTTCCTGCTCATGGGCTCCCCCTGGCGGCACCTGCAGGCTCCCTTTATAGCAGCTCTTCACACCAAAAGTAATTGCATAGTTAACCCTTGGAGTGAGTGTCCATTGCAGTGACACACATGCACAAGGTTACATTCACCCCTTTTTTTTTTTTTTTTTTTCAAAATTGTAGCCCCTACAATTTTTCTTTTAACCAAATCGCAGTGTCAACATATAATCTGAACTGTTCAGGAAGCGGTGAACGTTGACTATTTTTCCATTTTGACTCGTGGTCTATTTCTGTTTGTGAAGAACATCTTTGCACTTTCTTCTCTGAATTTTCAAACTCTTTTTCTTGGGCTACCTTGATGCTTGTAAGTTGAAGGTCTTCTGATGATCACTGAGTCCTTTTTATAACGCTTGAGCCGTTGAGGTTGGGGCATAGGTTGCCAATATGATTCCAATTCCTTTCTTCGAGAAGATTCTGTACTTTGTTGTATTATGTCATCTTCTACTGAGAAGTTATTGGGATTTACTTTTTGACTAGGTCCCAGTATTTCATTACATATCTGTTTACTTCCACATTCTTCAGCCTTCTGATGGCCTAAATCTTTTGCTGCTCTACCCTGAGCATGAATAATAGGTTCACCTGGAGTCTCATCATTTTTCTTTACTTCATTAATTTCAGCTTCCAGCAAGCTTCCGGTATCACTTGTTGTTCTTACCGGTTGAGGAGCAGATGAATCCGGATCACACCTCTGTCTAAATTCTTCATATAAAGTAGGATGTAGAGCAGGGGTGCCCAATAGGTCGATCGTGATCTACCGGTAGATCGCGACCGCCTATTTGGTAGATCGTGGCCAAGTCACATTAAATTTAGAGGCCGGCAGCTGTATAACGCGCCTGCTTGGCCGCGTGTCATCAGATTCTGCTGCTGGCCAATCAGAATGCAGGGGAGGAGAGCAAGGCGGTGCGACTGGAAAGACGGAAGCCGCAACGTCATGGCTGCTGGGGGTGGCGCTGGGCACACTGCATCCACGCAGCCTGCCCGCCGGAGCGACCCCCTCACTTGTCCGCTGTTCGTCTGCACTCTTGGAGGGGAGACTAGGATGAGCCCCAGACACTGGAACCGGAGGGAGGGAAGTGGCCCAAGCCCACACCTAACTACACTATACCTGACTACCTATACTGAAGGCCCCTACACCTAGCTATCTATAAGGAAGGCACCTGCACCTAACTATACTATACCTGGCTACCTATACTGAAGGCCCCTACACCTAGCTATCAATACTGAAGGCACCTGCACCTAACTATACTATACCTGGCTACCTATACTGAAGGCCCCTACACCTAGCTATCAATACTGAAGGCACCTAACTATACTATACCTGGCTGCCTATACTGAAGGCACCTATACCTAACAATACTATACTTGGCTACCTATACTGAAGGCCCCTACACCTAGCTATCAATACTGAAGGCACCTATACTGATCTACCTATGCTGAAGGCAAGGCCAGTTAAATTAGCAGCTTCTGTACCTTTCCCTCCTGGCACAATGTCAAATTCAACCGATTCTCCATCTCTTAGACTGCGAAGATAATGCCTGGGGTTGTTCTTCTTTATGGCAGACCAGTGCACAAACACATCTTCTTTGGTGTCATTCTGATTTATAACTCCATAGCCATTTCACACATGAAACCATTTACCTGTTCCCAGAACTTTGGTTGCAATGACCTTATTTTTCCTCTTCAATCTTCCATTTCTCTGAGGCTTTCTTGTCTTCTGCCATGCGGGCCACCACTGCAGGATACTTTAATTTTCTCTGAAAGCTTCTTGCACAGTCTCTTGCTGTATGATCACTATGGTGACACATCCAACACCCAGATTCCTCTATTCTTTTATATCTCCACCTTGGTTTTTCTCTTCTAAGTCCATGTTTCATTTTGGTTAACTCTTCACTTAGTTCTTTAAATGTTGTTTTTATTTCTCTTAATTTCCCCTCCGTATTATTGGTTTCAACTTCAACTGCTGAATGCTGATTGGCTTCCTCCTCCTTACTGAGCTTGATAGCTAAGCTTTGAAGTTTCTAGAAATTCAAACCTGGATAATATTCCGATTTCTGCTTTAAGGATCCTCTAATAAAGTTGCTCCTTAATCCCAATAGAATTTGATCTCTCAGAATCTATGGTGGTTTGTCCTCTTTCCTCTTTTATCTGAAGTCCACTCATTATGTCTTGTAAGGCATTAGCAAACTGAGGAATGGTTTTGTTATTCTGGCAACAAATCTTTCTCCACAAATGCAGCTCTGTAGGATCTCCATATATGTCTTCCAATACCTTGATTATTTGTTTCAGCAATACTGGTGTGGGCAATTTAGCATTAACTACCTTTCGTTGATCATCTCCCTCCAAGGTTATCATTGCTATTTCCATATGCAGCTCTATGGGCACTTTATAAGCCTGTGCAGCACTCTATTCTTTCACTCCACTCGCTCAGGGACATATTATTATAACCATTGAACTTCGGTAAGTATGCAGCTAACATCCCCATAGCAGTCATGGTAAACACTGATGTGTAGCTTGCTGACCATTCTCCTGCAGCCTGAGTAGCTGAAACATCATTTCTGGTGGATAGTGTAGGCTGAGATTCAATCTTCCAATTTTAAGGCACTTAGGTAATATCCTGCCGACTGTACGCCAAATGTAACACCTCCAGAATGCTTGAACTGTAAAGAAATCCGCCAGACACCAATCAAGTTCTTTTTAAGAAATATTTGTATTAAATCATAGTATAAAAAGTTCAGAGACAAAACACATTCATAATCTTCTTCTCTTTCAGCAGAATGAATATAGGTAGGCCTATTTTATATCTTCAGCCTGCTAGGAACAGGCCTAGTTCAAGAAACAAATATGTGATACAGTTTATTAGCATTGACTTGCAAGAATTTTCCTCACACAACACTCTGCCAGCTCTTCCCTGCTGTCTTTTCAAGGGGAAGATCCGTGCAGGATATAACAATAAACTGCACTTACCTGGGGCTTCTTCCAGCTCCTGGGAGTCGATCGGTGCCCTCGTTGTCTGCCAGCTCTTCACTGCTGTCTCTTTTTAAGGTTTCTGCACTACTGTTTCTTCTGTACCTTGTCTGCCAGCTGCTGTCACACACTCTCCAGACACTGCACTGCAGTCTTCACTCTTTCTTTGTAATCCTGTCACTTGTTTCTCTGTCTCACTCCTATATGCATTGCTGTGCTGCTGTCTGTGTCTCTGTTGTGTCTCTGCTGTTTTCTGTTACCTCTCTCGGTTACAGGTAATTTTTACTTTCCTGGTCTTTCCTTATTATTCCTGACACTTCTGGCTTATCTCTCCAGTATTGCTGCTCTTTACTGGCCTGTAGTTGTGAGTGGTCTCTCTCCTCTCCTGTAATGTCTGCAGCTCACTTTCTCTTCCTTGATTTAGCTTTAAGTTGTGCTCTCTTACCTGTGGCTGTGCTCCCTTGTCTGTGGCTGTGCCTTGCTCAGTCTCACAAATCGCTGCTCTTTTTGTGCCTCTCCTCCATATCATCACACATCAAGCTCATTTCTTGCTGCATCATCAACTCAGTCCCAACAGCTTCCTAGGCTCCTCCCCCCCCCCACTAGCCTTCAACTGACAAAACACAACTGCCATTTCCCCGTGCACATGTCCAGCTTCTCTTGCTTGTTTCCTGCTCATGGGCTCCCCCTGGCGGCACCTGCAGGCTCCCTTTACAGCAGCTCTTCACACAAAAAATAATTGCATATTTAACCCTTGGTGTGTGTCCATTGCAGTGACACACATGCACAAGGTTACAGGGGGGATTCCTGAAAGGCCTCTCTCAGCCACGCACAATACAGTATAACACTATGGTAGGACATCATGCTGGGTACACATAATCCAATTTATTGTCTGACCGACCAACAACGGGATCGATGAAGAGCAATTTGGATACAGATAATGAGGACAGCCGAAATCTGTATTGCAGGGGAAAGTGAAGCATTCACACAGCAGCCCCAGGGCTGTGCTCATACCTAATGCTGGGAATACACGGGTTGTTTCTGGTGCTCAATTCTGCGCCCGATTGTTTTTGCCGCACGATTCCCACTTGATTCTCTTATCTTCTGCTCGTTTTTCTTATCTTTTATCAATTCACTTTAATGACAAATCGAGCAGCAAAACAAACGGTGAACGGACATGTTGGAAATTATCTAACCATCTTATCAGCTAAAAAACGAACCATGTATTCCCAGCATTACTCTGTTAAAGGAAATGTCAGCCAAAATAAGTTATGCAAGCTCTACTTAGCTGTGGCTTCCTCCAGCACCTTGCAGCCGACATGTCCCTCGCAGCAGCTCCACTCTCAGCCGCTGGCTGTCACGGGGTACGCTGGCTGTCCCGGAGTACCCGCTGGTGCGGAGGCCGACGTCACAAGGTCGTCCTCTACTGCGCCTGTGCGAGCGCCGCTGTCAATCACTTGCACGTGAGCTAGAGTGTTCTGTGCAGTAGTTCTGACAGTGGCGGATGCGCAGGTGCAGTAGGGGATGACCTCGTGAGATAGGCCCCTGCACCAGCGGGGACCACAGGCCGGTGGCTGAGAGCAGAGCTGTGGCAAAGGACATGTCGGCTGCAAGGGGCTAGAGGAGCCCTGGGTAAGTAGAGCTGGCATTTCCTTTAAGTTCCCCAGAGCTGCTCCATGCTCCGTACACACACTGCTGCTCCATCCAAAGTCAACTATAGGAGAGAAAGAAAGGGGGCAGGACTGAGCAGCAGGATGATCCTGCAGATAGTCTGGTGTCTCGACTTGTGCCTGTCCCCAGACACTGCACCGGCCCTGGTCTGAGAAGGGATTCTGTGCAGCTGTAATTACCCCCCCCCCCCCCCCCTGCGTTTGCCTATGGCCCCCCTGTACAGGTTCCTGCAGGACAAGTTGTTACAGGTACCCCCAATATAGGTAGCCCAAATGACCCCTTCAAGTCTAAGTAGTCAGTTTAGCCCCAAGAATTTGTAGCCAGATTGGTGCCAAAATGTAGCTAGATTAACCTTCAAATATTGGTAGCCACCTTCCATATGCAGAGTGAGGGAGGGAAGTGACATCTCTACAGGCTCAGCTGACCATCTAGCTTCCCTATGCATCCCGAGTACAGCATTCTCTGTTGTCATGTAACCCACATCATGAGAGTGGGTGGTCATGTCATGGTGGATATGAGGAAAGTAGATCATCGGTGCAGCTGGAGCGCTAGCTATGTCACTTCCCTACCTCTCTGTTCGCTACTCTGCAATTCAGGGGCTTGTCAGGTCTTCTTAAAGAGAACCTGAGGTGGGTTTGATAAATCCTGTTGGGACACAGATGCTGCCTATGTATCCTAACAGCGTTCCTCCTGGTCCAGCCGTGCTCTGCTGTCCCCATTAAAAAAAATCGCCAGGCTAGCGACACGCAGATTGTTGGTAGTCTGTTATTTACCTTTACCCTGTCATTCAGCGCTTCTCCCCTTCCACCTGTGTAGCGCAGCTCCCTGCCTGTGTCTTTTCCCTCCCCGCCTCTGTAAGCTTCCTCCAATCGCAAGCGGAGGTGGGGAGCTGCATTATACAGGAGGCGGGGGAGCGGTGGGTGAATGACAGGGCAGAGGTAAATAACAGACTAGCGACAATCTGCACTTTGCTTGCTGCGTGTCCTACCCGATCCGCCGCTACCCGACGCGAAACAGGGCCCCCCCCCCCCTGCAGACCCCGCGCGTAGCCTGGCCAATTGCCGCCAGGCTGAGCTTTGGGGTGTATCGGGAGTCCCTGTGACGTCGGGGAAAGCCCTCAAGGAAATCCCGTTCAGAACGTGATTTCCTGACGGGCATAGGCGCCGGCGGCGATCAGAGGGGTGTGAGGGATAAGGCAGGGAGGGGGGGTATCATGTAGCTAGGGATAGGCTAGCTACATGATTTAAAAAAAAAATTGGGTATTAAAAACTATGCACAGCCGTGTGGCTGCGCATAATGAAACGCCCAGCAGGTTAAAATGACTTACTGTACTGCAAGGTGTTGTTTTGTCCATGGTAAAATCTGCATCCTATGAGCTTCATAAACACTGATTGTCTCTCCCCTCTTCTTTCAGATGAAGCTGAGGTTGTGAAGACCAGAATGAACAAGCAGGCTGGGAGGGAGGAATTCTTTGTCCACTATGCTGGCTGTAAGTAAATCTGGTAACTGTAATGCTAAGCTGAGAAACTCAGTCTATACTGCTATGCTGATTGTATACTTGAAACCCTGGATTTGTCACAGCTTCACCTATAATGGGCAGATAATTTTGTTAATTTTATCATGCAGTAAAAAGAGGGTAACTAAGCACCTATGTGTCTCAAAAATATATAAATCATGTGTATGGGGGGCTGCTCCCTAGCCTCATCTGTATGCGGTCCTCCATCTACTCCAGGCAGACATGCAGGGTTTAAGCTCCCATGGCAGTGTTGCTCCTCCCTGACCACTGCAGTGCATGCTGGGAGGTGAAGTTTTTCAATGCGAGTATGCCTCATGGCCAGGAGATATGCTTGCATCAAAGGACTACATCTTCCAGCGTGCATTGCAGCGTTTGGGAACATGCCACAGACAATTCAGACTGTTGCAGCTGTGGGTCTGCCTGGAGAAGATGGGGCTCGCACAGGGGGAGCGAGCAGTTTAGGGGGCTAGAGAGCTATTTACGAACCTCCCTTACGTGGGGGGGGGAGGTTGGCTTGACATATTTTGTAACATCTCCTGACGAACACGGTAAATCCAGCGCTGGAGACTTAGGCGCAGCAGCGCAGGAGACTTGGGCGCAGCCGGCGCCACCATAGGCCGTAATAGGAACTACGGCTATCGCAGGCACATGGAGTAACTTCAGCGCCGTCAGAAGACGGATCTGAAGTTGCTTTTAAAACAATAATTCGGCTTCCAGCTATTGCTGGAAGCCGAATTATTTCATTCCCCCACTATCCATGTCGGCCTGGAGGGGGAATAGTAATTAACACGGCCGGACTTGTGCGGCAGCAGAATTAGCCATATACTGGCTGTGTCCTGCGCCCAAGTCTCCGGCGCCGTTCTCTCTCGTACGCTCTCCTGAGGATGCAAGTTTGCGTAACCGGCCAGGAAGGAGACAAGCAGCGCCTTTTTATTGTTTTACCCTTGCTGTTGGCCTGCCCACATGCGCAAACTTATACCGGAGAACCAGGTTCTGGGCCCTGTATGTAAGTGCTCATTTTATGTGTTTTTTTTTTTTTTTTGTTTTTTACCTGTTTCATACAGTCTTTTAGAATAAAGCAGTCTGTAGTTAGAGCTGCTGTTTGCTTTGTTTTTAAGTTCACACCCTGGGATACCATATCCACCTTGATTGGAGGACTGCAATATAACTGGGAACCTTGATGGTCTATTCGACCTCCCTTGTTGCTAGAGCTTAGGACATGGGCTGTATGTGGCTAGTAAGCCCTTACTGATGATGATGGGCAGAAAATTTGTAAAGCCTGAAAATTAAGCATGGAGGAGAATGAATTGGATTAACACTTGACTAATGAGATCTGCATTTATTAATTTATATATTTTGTAACATAGTTGCTCAGATCTCTAAGGTTGCCTACTGTTACTTTCATATACCTGCTGCTTTTAAAGAGGAGTGGGTAACACTTGGTGCTGCTCTTGAACCTGCCACCAAAGTTCTTGGCCCAAAAGCAGTATAGCTCAATACACAGAGCTCAAACCCACTTGACTAGAAGCCGTTTCCAAGCGCTAGTGATTTGAGAAAGCTCTTGCTAATGCAATGCTAAGGGGAATTTTTATAAAATCGCATTGCATTAGTGGGATCACACCCATAGCATTACATTAGTAAGAGCTTTCAAATCACAAAGCGCTCAGAAAAGCGCTCCTAGTGGCTTCTAGGCCTTACTAAGTCTACTTTTCTTTGCTGTGTGACATTTCTCAGGCAGTAGGACTTGGGAAGCTAGGCCACACGTGTACCACTTCTGACCCAGTTAGTGATGACGCTTTTCTTGGCCAGACCAACCTTTCTGCCGGGAGGAGTGAAACACCAGGTACAGCCGCAGAGGTCCTGTGAATGCCTCTACACCCAGGCCCTCTGTTCACACTAGAATGGGAGGGTTTTTTTTTTCTATCTTAGAAACATTGGAGGTTCTCTTCCATTCTTTTGTTGTAGAGTTCTTTGCTTCAACATGAATGACAGTGGCTTTTTCTATAATAGTTGACCTTTTCTACAAAAATAGCCAAAGTCTACATCAGTCCTTTGCATGAAAAGACAACTAGAAAGCAGGTTTCCTTAAAGGACACCCGAAGCGAAAATGAATGAAATAAATGATTGTATCTATCTTACTTCACCTAAAAATGATTTTTTAAGATATATTCCATGGTTTTATTTTATGTTTAAATCTACTTTTTAAGTTTTAAGTTTTTTATTATTTTTGCTCAATGACACATTCATTGAAGTATGCCAGAGCTAAAATTAATGAACCATTGACCGTTATTATTATTATGTATTTGTATAGCGCCGACATCTTCCACAGCGCTGTACATAGTACATATACAGTGTTCTCCCCAGAAATGTTTTTTTTTTAGCCGGGTGGCATGAAAAAGTAGCCGGGTGGGGAATGCAGGGTAGGCACAACTCTGCTTACAGCATAGGAGGAGGTGAGCTGATGACAGCAGGGTGGTCACCAAAATTAGCCGGGTGGAGCACCCGGCTAAAATAGCCTGGGGAGAACACTGCATATAGTCTTGTCATTAACTGTCCCTCGAAGGAGCTCACAATCTAGTCCCTACCATAGTCATAGGTCTGTATGTATCGTGTAGTGCATATATCATAGTCTAGGGCCAATTTAGGGGGAAGCCAATTAACTTATCTGTATGTTTTTGGGATGTGGGAGGAAACCGGAGTGCCTGGAGGAAACCCAAGCGGACACAGGGAGAACATACAAACTCCTTGCAGATATTGACCTGGCTGGAATTTGAACCGGGGACCCAGCGATGCAAGGCGAGAGCGCTAACCACTGTGCCACCGTGCTGCCCTTTTTATCTCTTTCCTTCTCTCAGAAGCCATTTTCTGCTAGGAAAGTGTTTTATAGTTGGAATTTCTTATCAGTGAGGGTCACACTGTAGTCACTTCCTGTCTGAGTCAGCCACTTACATACCTGATGTTTAACTCTTTCAGGCAGAGAAAGAAACAAGGAACACAGCATAGTTATTAGTGTGCTAGGCACTGTACATACCCATGTCTATCTCATCCTGTCACATGTGACTCCCGAGGCGAACAAGTTAATCTCTTTACTTACCTGGGGCTTCCTCCTGCCCCTAGAAGTCATTTCGGTCCCTCGCTGCAGCACCGGTCCTCTTCTGTGTCTTGCTGGCTCCCGTAAAGATCGCAGACCCATTGGTGGGCGCATAGGGAGTTTGCACAGTATTACTGCGCAGGCGCAGTACGTTCCAGAGGAAGTAGGCACATTGGAGCACACGCAGAAGCGCAGACTCTCCTGGTCGGCTATCTTAACGATGGACCAAAATGACTTCTGGGGGTTGGAAGAAGCCCCCGGTAAGTAAAGATAGTTTAAACCTGTTCCTCTTGGGAGTCCTTTAAGTACAAAACATAACCTTTAGGCAGGGGTCACACTTGTCTTTCAGTTTCTACACTTTGCAGAAAACTGAAAGACAAGTGTGACCCCTGACTTACAGCAGCTAATGTAATTTATAGAGAAAACTGACAAATTGCGCAAGATGTCAGTTTTTTTTCTGCATGCGAAATCTGCATTAAAGTGTGACCTTGCTTATTGATTAACATGAGTTCTCAGTTGAAGTCAGTTTTTCTGTGCAGAAAACGCGTACGAAAGCCGGTAAGTGTGACCCCTGCCTTAATATTTCAATGGCATTTTTTTTGTTTTTCTGTGGTCAAAATAAAAGCTTATAATAGCGTTATATGAACTTTCCTAATACTGTGATCAGTGTATGAAATGCAAGCCAAATTATGTAGAATGGCATCACTGTAATTAAATCCTTCAAAGCAAAAAGTCTCATGTTGCAAATGGTGGTGCTTCTATGTGACAAAGAAAAGCTGGATGTCCTATTATTGTCTATATAGTGCTGACATCTTCCATAGAGCTTATATATAGTTTATAGATATATTATACCCCTGTCATGCTCCCGGCTGTGGGGATCAGCCGGACCGCCCATGCGCACTACGCCCCAGACCGGAAGACTTTTCAGGGCAAATTCCCAAAGATCCAGGCGCCGCAGGAGGATGGCAAGGGAGCGATCAGCCTGGAGGGGGCTGGAGGAAGCCCCAGGTATGTATATTTTTCTCTCCTGCCCATCTCTGGTTCTTTTAAATTTCTAGGGTTAAACTTGGTGCCAATTCTGTACCGCTGAACACTTTCATTTGTTTTGTCTGCTATCAGTGAACGAAGAAATGGCTCATTCTTAGAATTCTCACAATTACTTTTTGTGTCCTTTTTTCGGCTTTCATTCTTTGCGGTCAATGTTTGTACCCTCATGTTAGAATGTGAGACATCTCTGGCATCTTTGTGCCGAGAACATAGACTTGGTAAAAAGTAGAATATAGTTTTTAAAGCATTGTGCATTTTTGGGGGATTATTTTGAAACCCGCACCTGCTTCACAGTTAATCAGAGGCATATCTACAGGGGTGCAGGTATGGCGTGTGCCATGGGCGCCGCTTACTAGGGTGCACTGGAGCATCCCTAGGCGCCACTTACTATGTCGGCGCTGTTCTGTAGCATCCCTGGTTTTCTCCATACAGATTCTAGTTTTTATCTGGGGGACATTCTTCTGCCTGGTTACATTTTTGGGGGGATAAGCTGGCTTTTTATTTGGGGTTGGATATGTATAGACTTACCTATTGCGATACTCCATTCTTACAGAAAGTCTTCTAGCGTGGAACCCTCCTTGTGGTAAGTAAGACAAAAGCTCAGGTGTGAGCTGAACTTCCTCCTCATTATGTCTTTATTATGTATTTATTATGAGATCACTTTTTCCCGCAGTGAACCGCCGCCAAAACGAGTGGGTGGACAAGACCCGGCTGGTGCCGCAGAAGCCAGAGAAGGAAGAGGACGTGGCCAATGGGGAGGACCAGGAGTCGGACAAAAATAAGAAAGAACCTGAGAAGCCAAAAAGCGAGGATGGCGAACCTGAAGCGAAGGTAACGCGAGGCGCACATCCTGCCCACCCACACCGCCTGCTGTCGCCACGCGTCGGGATTACCCATCTGTTCTGCTCAGTGTCTCTGGCGATTTGCTAATTGTCCTCTTACTATGTGTACATTTTCCAAATCATAGCTATAATGTTGGCTTTGTGCCACTGCTCCTTGTTTGTCAATAGTCACGGCTATAACATGTGAACAATTGGAACTAGAGTGCCCAGTTCACCGGAGTCAAGACCTCAATGTGACGAGAGAGAAATAAAAAATATACAAGCTGTGACTGGCTAAGGAAACAATATTAAAAAGGATCTGTAAAAAGAATAACAGCCCCTGGGTGTACTTGCCGCAGGAGGGGGAAGGCTCTGGATTCTAATGGGGCTTCCCCAGTCCTCTTCACACTCTGGGATCCAGCGCTGGCAGCCCCCAAACAGCGGCCATATAAATATGTACCTTCCCGGGTCCAGCGCAGGTGCAGTAGCGGCTTTCTGATGGCCTCCGGCCGGCGGAAATAGTCCAGCCTGATTGGGTCTGCTCTACTGCTCAGGCACAAGCCTGCACAGGAGAGCGGACCCAATCGGGCTGGGCAATTTCCGCCGGAGCCCATCGGAAAGCTGCAACTGTGCCTGTGCTGGAGCTGGGAAGGTAAATATTGCAGGTGCTACTGTCGGCTGTATTTTCAGGGGCTACCAGCGCTGGATCCCAGAGGGCGAAGAGGACTGGGGAAAGCCGCATTAGGATCCAGAGGCTTCCCTCTCCAGGGGTAAGTACCCCCCAGGGCTGTTTTATGTTTAGTTACAGTTCCCTTTAAAGAATTCTGTATACACACAATATGAAACCCGCCCGAGGTGGCGGAGAATGACCGTCTCTGCTGAGAAGCCAGCGAGTGTTCAGCAGCCCCTGACCCGGCCAGCGATCCGCCTTTCAGATCACTATGGCTGAGTAATGGCTGAGAGCATTGTTCTCATTGCTTACCTCACCCACTGGGTGATATCATTCAGTCACAGCCCTGCTGCATAGGAACAGAACATGACGCTCGCCGGCAGGCAAGCAACGCGTTTGTACAGCCTAGGCTCTGCAATTTCACCTAGGGTGAAATTGGATGTCAATCCTCTTGCATCTCCTGGGTACAAATTGGCTGACTCCTGGAGGTGGGTCTTGATCTTTTTGTTAGCTAGTAGGATGTAACAAGCGGTTAGTTTGTGTTCACCAGGCCGGATGACCCATGAACCATCCAGGTGAGTATTTGAGATTGAACCAAAGATCAGATGTCTTTCAGACATTGCATTGCCTCGCTTGCTCTTGTATTATTGGTGCACTGGGGCACAGCGGGGCTGACAGAGACCTTTACTGGAAGGTACGTAACCAGCTTTAGTTTTTTTAGGTTTAGATTGTAGCTTCAAACTTATGGTTATAATGTGTATTTTAAGATTGCCTTGGAAGACTTCCACAGTGCAAGACTACAGAGATCAAAACGCTCACCGCTGCTGACTTCTGGATTGTGGTGCCACGCACTGGCCGGAGGACCCCGGTTTTCATCCACTGCTGGCGCATTGCATTTAACTTTTAGGGCTGAGTCATGCGAGAGACTTTGGAGCTGTGAACAGCTTTACTGCTGGGTAACAGCACCGCATCTCAAACATGACACACACGGTGTTGCCAAACGCTTCCACTCAACTGCATGTAATTGCATCCAAATGGCGCTTGTGGCCGGCAGCTGGGGGGGAGGGGGGGGGGGGGGTCTTGTGATGAGGAATCCTATTCGGCCAGCTTTTAATGTCGACCACATTACTGTCTGAGCGCCGCTTTAGCCGTAATTGCTATGGCAGCCTGTGGCGGCGCTGGCAGTGCCGAAATCTCTGGCACTGCTTTTACTTGCTTTGACTGTAGGAGCCTCACGTTTTATCTGCTACCTAGCATTGCTGAGGTAGGCGGGAGATGACATCTTGAATAGGAGCGTCAGTAGGCCGCCGCTGCAGATCTGTCTCTGTACATCCTAGTTAGAGAGTCTATTTACTTTTTGCATGTACAGTTATCCTGTGGAGTGTCTCGACTTTACCTTAGAATAAAGATATTTAATTAAGTTCTATATTTAATACACTAATAAAGGTCTTTATGCAATTTTCTGTATATATTTCAAGCATTTTAGTAAGTTGTATTACACGGACATACCTGATTTAATTACAGTAGTTGTTTCCAGGATAAATCTGCAAGTGTAAATTGGGCCTGGATGAAAATGCATGGGGGGGGGGGTTAGATTTCCTCCTCCTGACTGTCCAGATGCTGCTCGTTTGGATCTCTCTCCGTCAAATATTTTTCCTGGAAGTTCCCCCAACCTGCGCTGCGTGGGTGCGAGTTCTGAACCCTGCGTGCACGGCAAAAGAAAGGGCCCTTTTCCACTGCACTGCGATTCCACAAAATCGCAAAACGCTAGCAATTTTTAAATCGTTAAGGTTGCTACTTTAACAGGAATCACGGTAGGTATTTTACCACTACCACGATTCGTTTTTTGTTTTTTTACAAAGTGCAACCGCTTTGTAGAGCGATTATGAGCGATTTTGCAATGCAAGTGCGTTGTGTATGTAAAATTGCAGTCGTTTAACTAAATGAATAAATTAACCCATTCGCGTTCCGTCGTTTTCACTTGAGAAATGTTCACCTCCCATTCATTAGCCTATAACTTAATCACTACTTATCACAATGAACTGATCTAGATCTTTTTTTTTTCCACCACCAATTAGGCTTTCTTTGGGGGGTACATTTTGCTAAGAGCCACTTTACTGTAAATGCATTTTAACAGGAAGAATAAGAAAAAAACGGAAAAAAATCATTATTTCTCAGTTTTCAGCCATTATAGTTTTAAAATAATACATGCCTCCATAACTAAAACTCACGTATTGTATTTGCCCATATGTCCCGGTTATTACACCGTTAAAATTATGTCCCTATCACAATGTATGGCGACAATATTTTATTTGGAAATAAAGGTGCATTTTTTCCGTTTTGCTTCTATCAGTATTTACAAGTTTAAAATAAAAAAATATAGAAATCTATCATCTTTACATTGATATTTAAAAAGTTTAGACCCTTAAAGAGGAACTGTAACGAAAAAACGGCCCCTGGGGGGTACTCACCTCGGGTGGGGGAAGCCTCAGGATCCTAATGAGGCTTCCCACGCCGTCCTGCGTCCCTCGGGGGTCTCGCTGTAGCCCTCCGTACAGCGGTGACGTAATATTTACCTTTGCAGGCTCCTGCGCAGGCGCTCTGGCTGCTTTCGCTCCGAAGGAGGCGGAAATACCCGATCGCCGTCGGGTCCGCTCTACTGCGCAGGCGCAAGTCTCCGGCGCCTGCGCAGTAGAGCGGACCCGACTGAGATCGGGTATTTCCGCCTCCTTCGGAGCGAAAGCAGCCACAGCGCCCCCGCTGGAGCCTGCAAAGGTAAATATTGAATTGAACAGTCGGCACAGTCGCCGGCTGTTCGGAGGGCTGCAGCGAGACCTCCGTGGGACAGAGGACGGCGTGGGAAGCCTCATTAGGATCCTGAGGCTTCCCCCCACCCGAGGTGAGTACCCCCCAGGGGATCTTTTTGTTGTTACAGAGTCTCTTTAAGTAAATATTTACATTTTTTTTTTTTTTTATTATTGTAATGGTTTTTTTTTATTTTTTTTTTTTTTATGTTAAACATTTTATTTGGGTAGTTTTGGGAGGGTGGGATGTAAACCATGTTTATAATGTAAATGTGTGTTAAGGTTTTTTTTTTTTTTTTTTTACTTTCAGATGTAGTATTACTTTTTGGCCACAAGATGGCGGCCATGAGTTTGTTTACATGACGTCACGGGGGAGGTAACAGCCAGAAAAAGCGTAGCTTCCGAGAGAAGCTGTCGCTTTTTCAGCGGGGGAGAGGAATCAGTGATCGGGCACCATAGCCCGATTCACTGATTGCCTGGCTAACGAACCGCGGGCCAGGAGCGCGCGGTAGCGTGCATGGTTCCTGGACGTAGTTTCTACGTCCAGGAACCAAAATAGTTGGTAAAAAAAATTAAATGAAGTAATGGAAAAAAATCACTAAAATTGCTAGTGGAAAAGGGCCCAAAGCCCTTGTCCATGAGTGTTTGCTGTTCACTATGTATGTACAGTTACAAACTCTCTCTGAGGAGAGACAAGGACAGGGCACGGGAGGGACAACAAGCAGCATCTGGAGACTCTGTAGGAGAACCCACCATGGGCTCCACTCAGTAATGTATTCCCTAATCCAGGGGTACTTTAAAAGATACCAGAGCTGACACAGATTTTAAAAACAAGAGGAGCAGGCATGTATATCCTCATGAGCTACAATACCTCCTCCTGCAGACACAGAGCATAGGAATAAGACATGCGCCGGTAATGTGGTGAAAACTTGCTGTAATCCCGATATCCTGCTGCTCCGATAACGGCAGCGCTCCGATCAGCATCAAAGTGACCAAACTCCAGGCCTCCGATCACGTGATCCCCTTACTTCCTCCTTCCGCTGGCAATGTGCTCCAGGGTGGTTACGGTGCGTGCTTCAGCCAGAGATAGCCGGCAGCGCTTCCTGGCTGGGGAGGGAGAATGACGCACAATAGTGTAGACTGTTGCAAAGAGGAACATGGGGGGACATGAGGACTGCTTCACATACATGCTTGCTCCCCCTGTTTTAAAATTTGTCAGCTCTTGTATCTACATGGATTCATGGTTTAGTACCTGGCAAAGCGTTTGCTTTGATGTGTGCAGTGATGCTTCCCAATGAACAAAGCCTGTTAGTTGTAGGCCTCATGTGATGCCACCAGTTTACCTATTTACTGTGCTATTCCTTGTAGGGGTACACATAGAAATATCAGGTGGAATGTTATTCATTTGGGTTCTGCTTGTAGTTTATTAACCAGCATTTGTTTGAAGACTGTCAGATCTCTTCTGCAAATAAAGCATGTGTTATTTTTTTTATTTTATTTTTTACAAAATGGTGTGTGCGTACAATACTTTCACTTTAAAATAGGACTCGTATCCATTGTTGGTTGTCACCTATTAATTTGGATTAAAAATACATACATAGATCAAGTTCAACCAGAAAATAAGGTAACACCAGCCTGCACCCTCACATAATCCCAGCAATAATTGCAGGCAGGGCAGCACGGTGGCGTAGTGGTTAGCCCTCTCGCCTTGCAGCGCTGGGTCCCTGGTTCGAATCCCAGCCAGGGCACTATCTGCAAAGAGTTTGTATGTTCTCTCCATGTCTGCGTGGGTTTCCTCCGGGCACTCCGGTTTCCTCCCACATTCCAAAAACATACAGATAAGTTAATTGGCTCCCCCTAAAAATTGGCCCTAGACTACAGTACTTACACTACATAATATAGACATGTGGCAATGGTAGGGATTAGATTGTGAGCTCCTTTGAGGGACAGTTAGTGACAAGACAAGACTATATATATATATATATATATATATATATATATATATATATATATATATATATATACTGTACAGCGCTGCGTAATATGTCGGCGCTATATAAATACTAAATAATAAGAAATAATAATAATAATAAATAATTATGGTCTATATACAGCCACTTAAATTAGTATTTATATAGTGCAGACCTCTTACCCAGAGCTGTACAGAGTATATATTAAGCAGGGCTGCCAGGCAACTAGTATTGTTTAATAGTTAATATATATGGCAGCTTCCATATCCCTCTCACCTCGGGTTCACTTTAACTGTCTCTCAGAAGGGCTCACAGTCTAATCCCTAGCACATCCATATGTCCATTGTAGTCTAGGGCCAATTTTCAAGGGACGGCAGTTGGGGTATCTGTATGTTTTGGGGATGTGAGAGGAAACCAGAATTCCCAGAGGACACCCACATAACACAGGGAGAACACACAAGCTCCTTGCAGATGGTGCCCCTGCTGGGATTTGAACCGAGGACCCAGCGCTGCAAGGCAAGAGTGCTGTCCACTACATCGCCGTGCTGCAGTAGTTTTAATTCATAAGTTATAATGGCTGCATTATTTTACATGTGGTAAAATGAATCCCTTTACAAGGCTAAGGGCCCATTTACACTTAATCAGTTAGTGTGCGTTAGTACGCCTTGGTGTGCGTTAGTATGCGTTTTTTCCATAGCAGTGCATTTTGAAAAACATTTCAGTTAAAATGCATTAAGTGTGAAAGGTGCCATAGGAAAACATGGGCATTACTTTGAAAATCAGTTATAGTTGAGAGCAACTGATTAAGTGTAAACAGGGCCTAAGTGGTGAGATTTGATAAAAGGTTTCGGAATTTACATGACGACTCTTGATTTCTGGACATTTTTGTGAGATGTTATTTGCAAAGCAGATTCTTTGACGGATTCTTTTCATTTGACGTGTAGATAGTTTTTTCAGAACTTGCTCTTGATTCTTTTGCCAGGAGTGATGGTGCTGAGATTCGGCCAGCAAGGTTTCTCATACTTTACCCCTTCTCTCACACCCTTTTCTCTCTTTGCAGAGAGCCAAGGTTGAAGTTACCGAAGCTCAGTCAAACAAATCTGTGATGGCATCTGGGGACTTTGCCGAGGAGCTGACATGTCCATTGTGCAAACAGCTGTTCAAGGATCCCGTCATGGTGGAATGTGGCCACAACTTCTGCCGCAGCTGCATCGACAAGGCCTGGACTGGTCAGGATTCCTTCACCTGTCCTGACTGTAAGGAAGTGATAACCGAGAAGAGACACACCACTAACCGGGCTCTGGCTAACCTGGTGAAGAAGACAGCTGATGCCTCGACTGTCCAGTCTGTAGCAAAACCTGTGGAGAAGGAAAAGGTCCGACCCCTGGAGAAGTGCCCTGAGCACGATGAGCGGCTGAAGCTCTACTGCAAGGATGACGGGACCCTGAGCTGTGTGATCTGCCGGGACTCCCTGAAACACGCCAGCCACACCTTCCTGCCCATCTTGGATGCGGTTGGGTTGTACAGAGTAAGTGATCTAGCTATTGAACTGGAGGCTATGATTGAGGAAGCTTGGTTTTATTGATGATGTGAGTGCTGTGTTGTCTTCAGGCGGAACTGTCGGCCATAGTATCTCCCCTGGAAGAAGCTCTGAAGGTGACCGAACAGATGAATAGCCAGCAGAACGAGAAGATAGAGCAGCACAAGGTGGGTGACCTCCTCACTCAGGAGGAGATTGTAATACCATAGATGTAGTTCCAGTGGTGTCCACTCGAAAAGACTAGTGTGTAAAATTAAAGGGCGTTTTTTTTTTCTTTTTTTCTTTGAAAACATAGTTGCTTTACTAAGCTGATAAACATTTAGAACAGCACTGAGCAAACTACGGCCCGCGGGCCCTGCTTCTCTGGCCCACCAACAGACAGACTGATTTCTCTCCTTCTTCCCTTCCGAGTTGCCAGCGAGCATCGGGGAGGTGGAAACTCTGCAGCGATTCCAGCGTTGCATCTCCATGGGCAACAGGGTGTCATATGACTGGCTCTTGGGATGTTCCAATGTATTATACGCTGGCAACGAACGTCTTGATGGTGAGTCATGTGACTCCCTGTTTCCATGGAGGCGATGCTGGAATAGGAGCTGGTGAGTGTTAAGTTCCCCGCTTGCCGCCCGCTGGCACTGTGCAGAGAGGGAGGGGAGAAATCTGTGGAATGCGGTCCGCAGCATGCAGCCCGGACCGCGAAAAGTTTGCCCAGCCCTGATGTAGTACCTGTTAAAGGGAACCTGAACTGAGTACAATTATTCAAAATAAACACCTGATGTAGCGGCAAATTAATATTACATACTTACCTCGCCATCAACTCCTCTCAGAAGCTCACCATTTTCTTCTTACAGTGATCCCTTCCAGTTCTGACAAGATTTTGTCAGAACTGAAACATACCAGTTGCTGTCAGTTATATATCAGCTGCTGCCAGTTACAACTGACTGTGCAAGGTAATGTCCATGTTTCCCTATGGCTCAGGTGGGGGATATAACAGTTTAGCAAAGTGCTGACCAGGAAGCTGTTAGGGGGGTAATTGCCATTTTCAAAATGGAGTACGGAGAATTCCATTGATCACAGTGGACAGGACGCGGTAGAGGAGAAAGAGATTGAGGAGTAGACTACACTGGAGGTAAGTATGACGTGTGTATGTTTATAGACTTTTCATTTTCAGTTCAGGTTCTCTTGAAGTGTTTTTGTTTTGTTTGTTTTTTGTTAAGGCTTCTGAAGTTCTGAATAATTTCATAAGGTTCTTCCCCTGTCTCAAATGCTACCTGGCCCAAACCTGATCTGATAATGAACAATGGCTACTTTTGCTATAGCGGTTTCAGGCTTGCTAAGTGGAGGTTTGTGTTTTTGGTTCTTTATGGACTAGAGCTCAGCCACTCCAGAATCATTTGTTAAAAAGAACCCGAGGTGAGTCATCGGGAGGCTCATATTTATTTCCTTTTAAACCATACCAGTTGCCTGGCAGACCTGCTGAATAGTCATTAGTGTCTGAATCGCACACCTGAAACAACCATGCAGCTTATCTTCAAGGTCTATGGCATATGCCTGGTACACACAATGCAATTTGCTGTCTGACGGTCAAATCGATTATTTCTGATTTCCGATCGCTGTTCTGATTGATTTTATACAAAGGCAATAGGAAAAGCGATCAGAAATCGGAGCAGACCTGTCGGAAATAATCGATTCGACCGTCAATCTGACAGAAACTTGCATAGTGTGTATCAGGCATTGGAGTATTAAAGGCAGTTTATTTGCAGGACAGCCAGGCAATGTGCATTGTTCGAATGAAAATATAGCCGCTTTCATCAGTCTCTCACCTCAGGTTCCCTTTAAAGGACCAATCTTTGAATAAGCATTCATTTTGGACCCCGTAGCCTGCAGCTTTCCATCACTTTTGAACCTAGTGCTTGCACAGCATCCACACCTAGCTGCCAATACAGTATTGGGGAGACAGTAAACATGTTCCTTATTCAGCCTGCACTACAGCAGTGCACTGCAACATCCTTTTTATGGAAAACATCTTTGCATGGCTGACTTGGAAATCGTGTCCTCTCCCTGTTCTGTCCAGACGAACGTGAAGGAGTTCCGGCAGCACGCAGTGACTGATTTTGAGAAGCTGCACAGCTTCCTGAAGGAGCAGGAGAGTAAACTGTTGGAGCGGCTCGAGGAACAGAGCGAAAATCTGCTGAAGGAGATGGAGACCAACATCGCCAAGATGCAGGAGAACCGAGACAACATCAAGCAGCACATCACTGTAGCCAACGAGAGGGTCAACGATACAGACTCCATCTCTTTCCTCACTGTAAGTCAAACTCCCCACCCAGAAATCGCCCATTAGTCTTTCTCTAGACTCCAGTATATCTAAACTAACTTTGTTTGTTTTTCTGCAGGACATTAAAGAGTTCATGGACAAGTAAGTAGTGCTAAGAAAAGAAATCTTGAAAAAAAAAATAGTAGTGTTCCTTTGTTGACCCCTTTCTGATATATTGACTGCCTATCGTGCTGAACCTGTGTCGGGATGGGGAACAAGAATGAGTGAGTACAGTTTCGTGAGAAGCGAAATGGATGCCCACTTGTGTGACTCAGAGAGGGCGGGGCAGAGAGAATTCACTTGCCTGTCCTGCTGCCTGTAGCCTATACTGCACTTAATCCTGCAGACACCACCACTTTGAAAGCAGAAGTGTCCGTTAGATGGAGAGCGGTGTGCAGGTGGTTAGAGCAGGGCTGGGCAAAGTTTGCGCCGTTCAAGCTGCATTCCTAAAATTCCTCCCTCCATCCAGAACCGCAAGCGGAAGAAAATGGATAGTCAAGGATACCAGAACCGAAGCACATATGAGAAACAAGGGGAGCAGGCATATATGGTGGGCCGTCCTCATGCCCACCGCTTCCCTGTTCTTTTCTGCTACTCCACTGCTTCTAAATGCCCTCTGGCCCCCTCTTAAGGCATCACTGCACCTGCCTGGAGCGTATGATGTCATGCACAGAGAAGTCCCGGCCGTGTGCTGTAGGACGCGTGTAGCTGGGCCAGCGCAGGCACAGTGATGCCTGACTTCGGCGAGCCATAAGAGGGTGCTGGAGGGCATTTAGAAGCAGCCGGAGGGGCAGAAAGGGGGGCGGGGGGCGAATGGTGGGCATCAGAGCGGCTCACCATACATGACCTATCCCCCCCCCCCCCCCCCCCCTGTTTCTCGCGTGCTTCGGCTCTGATGCCCTTTAAAATTCACCCGATCACCAATACCAGCATCTCCGTGGCAACTGGTCATCACACGACACACTGTCACCTGAGTTTTAACTATGTGTTCTTCCGCTCGCGACTCTGCAGGAAGATGGGGAGAGGAGGAATCCGGCCAGATTTAGAGCACACTAGAGCTGGGCTAGAGGCAGCGAGACGGGTAAGTTTAACCCCCTCAAAATTCATCTATTCGATCTCAATTTCAAAAAGTAGTAATATGTGTGATATGATGGCATGGACATCATGCATCATTTACATTTATCTATTGTGTAACTTAACTACTTGAGGATCCTGGGCTTACACCCTCCTAGTGACCATGCCATTTTTTTACTAATTGGGCCACTGCAGCTTTAAGGGCTAGCTGCAGGGCCGTACAACTCAGCACACAAGTGATTTCCCCCCCCCCCCCCTCCCCCTTCTTTCTGCCCACCAATAGAGCTTTCTGTTGGTGGGCGGTGATTGCTCCCAGGATGTTTTGTTTTAATATTTTTTTTAAATATGCCTTTTATTTAAAAAAAAAATCCCTCCCTTCCCCCGCAAGCCAATCAGCACAATCGCTTCCCTGCGCCGAGGGGACAGACGTGTCTAGCGGGGAGACTGATGGCCGGGCGGAGTTCCGTCATCCCAAGTGGGAATGCGTGTGATTTCCCCCAGCAAAACAGGACTCAGACTGCATGCCTAGGCATTAGGCGGTCCTGGATCTGCCGCCGCGCTCACGCAGATTGGCGTTAGGCGGTCCTTTTTATTAGTTAAAGAGGAGCTGTCAGCCCTACTAAAAAAAAAAAAAAAGTAGATAAATACTTGCTCTACTTGCATAACATATGTATTGCACTGTCCACGGTTTGATTTTGGTGATTTTTATTTTATTTTTTTGTTTGTTTGTTTGTTTGTTTTTTTACAGTAAAAAAAAAAAAAAAATAATAATCCTCCTTAGCATTTCCCATTTTAAGTGAGGCTTTTTTGAAGCCAATCCTGATGTAATTTCCTCCCTTACTTTCCTCTGCCTGATTGTGTATGCATTGCCTGCCCTCCACTATAGAAAGTGCATTGTCTCAGCATGAGAAATACTGCCCAATCAGAGAGTAGTGATGAGATCACGAGTAGATAACTACTCAAATTTGTGATTCTCATGAGGCTTAATTGCCTCAGCTGAGCGCATAGGAGACAGGGGGTTACTTACCCATAGGTCTTGCAGGCTCTATGTGTACCAAATGTCTTTGCACGCATCCTATGGGACGCGTTCCAAGACTCACTCCCGCGCACTTCCTCCTTCCGGCTTGAAAGAGGAAGTGTGTGGTAGTGAGTCTTTGACGCGTGAAAGACGTTTAGTATGCATAGAACCCGACAGACTTATGGGTAAGTAACCCCGTCTCCCATGCGCTCAGCTGAGGCAGTTAAGCCTCATTAGAATCATGAGTTTGAGTAGTTCTCTACTCGTGATCCCATCACTATCAGAGAGGAAAAGAGGTGTGGGAAGGGAAAACAAGAGGGAAAGAGGCTTCAGCCAATCAGGCTGCATTAGTTAAGTCTTAGGGGAAGTAGAGGAGCAAAAAAGGACAACCCAGCATGCCCTGCAACTTTTTGTGTACCAAATAAGAGTCAGGTAAACTGCGGAATGATCATTTATCAACAAGAAAAGTAATAGTGATTTGAACTTTTGGATTGCCTGATTAGCATCCTTATTACTTTTTTTTACCAGATATAAATAATTGATTTTATGCCCGACAGTTACACTTTACTTAAAGGAGTCGTCGGGCACAAAAAAAAAAAGTTTCTTACCTGGGGCTTCTACTCGACTATGAGGGCACAGGATGGCTGCATGGGGCTAGTAGAAGCCCCAGGTAAGTGAAGCTCTTTGTTTTTGTTTTGCTTTTTGTTGAGCCTGATGACTCCTTTAACCCTTTCTGGACCAGCACCCTCTGCCCCCTTAAGGACCAGAGGGTGCTGGTCCAGCAAACCGCCGCTTCCCGACGAATCGCCGCAAGTTACCGTCGCTCCCGCCGTACACGCCGCTCTGTCCCCGCCGCAGGCTGCTCTCTCTGCCGTCACTATGACGGCAGAGCGCTGTGCGCCGGTCAGGAGCCGCTTTCATTGGGTCCTGACCCTGTCACTCCATGTAAGCCAATTGGAACGGCTTACAGGAATGACAGTATTATGATAGAGAACAGAGGCGCCAAAAGGATAAAAACAATATTTAAAAGTTTTAAAATTATTGCTTAGGAGGCAGTGGTGGACTCACCTCCCACAAGCAGACACAACAACTGTGTATTCACAAAAGGGAAATTTATTGGTATACTCCAAATTGGATCGCAACGCGTTTCGCAGGTCAAACCCGCTTCATCAGGCAATTACAGGAAGGAGCACACAACAGCAGTATGTCCAGATAGCACCTGGCGCCTCAGTCTGAGGCGCCAGGTGCTATCTGGACATACTGCTGTTGTGTGCTCCTTCCTGTAATTGCCTGATGAAGCGGGTTTGACCTGCGAAACGCGTTGCGATCCAATTTGGAGTATACCAATAAATTTCCCTTTTGTGAATACACAGTTGTTGTGTCTGCTTGTGGGAGGTGAGTCCACCACTGCCTCCTAAGCAATAATTTTAAAACTTTTAAATATTGTTTTTATCCTTTTGGCGCCTCTGTTCTCTATCATAATACTGATTGTATCCACCTTTGGTGGAGGGGGATACCCCTTCTTGTTTTTCAAGCCTACAGAGAGCGACTTCTTCTTAATCCTGAGTGGGGACAGGCTAATCTCCTCACCTGCCTATACAGTGGTTACCTGGAGGTAACCCTGGTTTGTGAGTATACAATTCATACTCTTTCTAATAATCCAATTATCTTGACATACTACACCATATCGGGCTCTCGGTTCTTCTCTTTTTCATACAGGAATGACAGGGCCAGGAGCCAATGAAAACTGCTCCTGCCCGGCTCACAGTGCTCTGCCGTCATAGAGGCGGCAGGGCAGCTGATTGCGGCGGGGGCAGAGCGGACCGAGCGACGCGGACGGGCGGGGGCGCGAGGTCAATGGGACGTAGAGCATACGTCTGGTCAGGACCGCAGTGCCTCCTGCCTGACGTAGATTCGTACTCGCTCGGTCCGCAGGTAGTTAAGGACCATGCTAATTGAAATCTACTATGACTGCAGAGCCCTGTGAGCTGGTCAGGAGCAGATTTCATTGGCTCCTGGCCATGTCTATGTAAGCAACTCCTATAGGTTTACATTGATAGACGGTCAGGAGCCAATGAAAGCTGCTCCTGACCGGCTCACATGACTCTGCCGTCATAGAGATTTTTTTTAAATAAAATCGTATACTTTTTATTTATTTTCCCCCTATCCCCTCTCTCCCTCCAACCAATGTCCAATCAGGACGATCCACTCTTATAGCAATCGGCCTATGAGAGGTGATCGCGTTCGAAGCCGCTCCAGGGGACAGCCAAGTGACAGGGCTGTCCCCAGTACAGCGCTGCATTCTATCATAGCACTGTACAAAGAAAAGGTTGTTTCTTATCAGTCTGCTAGCGGCGATCGCTGCCGGCAGACTTTTTACAGAGCTCCGCTCCGTCACTCAAGCAGGGATGCTCGGGCATCGGCGAGTGCGATTCCGTGCAGTCTCCTCCCCCAGGACTTGGCGCCTTTCGGTGTTAGGCGGTCCTGGGGGAGCCGCCAGTCGGCGTCAAGCGGTCGTAAGGTGGTTAAAGAGGGATGGAACTGCGAATTGAAAATTCTTGTACTTATTGCTAGGTACAAGAGTTTACCATGGTGTAACATGGTTCTCCCCCAACATTTTTTTTTTTTTTTTTTACTAATATGTTTATATATTACAGTACCTGCGTTCCACATGCAGGGCCTGTATACCAGAAGGTGGCAAGTTACAGGAAGCTCACTTCTGGTTATTGCTCACTCCATCCACTTCCTCCCTTGTCGAGACGCGTTGCTGTGTCAACAGCTGACTCGTCACTTGGAAATGGGCCCAAACTGCGCTTCTCTCCACTGGCCCGATACCGCTGACATTAGAGTGACTGACAGCGATATAGGACCAGTGGAAAGCCAAGCAGTTCGAGTACATTTCCAAATGACTCATGAGTCGTTGTCAGGTAAGGAGTGAGCGATAACCAGAAGCGAGCTGGTCCTGTTTTTCAGCACCTTCCGGCGAACAGATGCTGCACGTGGGACACAACTAATGTCATTTAGCTATTTATAAAAAATAAATGTTGGGGAGAACCATGTTGCAAAAAAGAGGAACTATAATCAAGGATTGAACTTTATCTCGGTCAGTAGCTGATACCCCTTTCCCATGAGAAACCGTTTACCTTTTCTCAAATGGGGAGGGGGAGGGAGAGGTCTGTATGGCTGATATTGTGATGAAAACCCCTCCCACAGTGTGATGTCTGGACCTAGGTACTGACAGTTTGCTGTATGTGAACCTCATTGCATTGTGGGAAAGAACGGCTTTTTCTAGCTGTTAAGCAAGCAGTATTTCCCTCTGTGTGTAGAACTCTCAGGAACAAACATTCTGCAGAGATCACCTGGCAGGACTAAGAATGTCACCAGAATGGGCAAACACTGACTAAATAATCTATAAATTAATATTGTAAAGAATAAGCAGTTTTATTCATTGATATTGTCACTACAGTTCCTGTTTAACCTCCTTGGCGGTATGAAAAATACCGCCAGGAGGGAGCGCAGCAGTTTTTTTTTTTAATTTTTTTTTTTTTTAATCATGTAGCGAGCCGAGGGCTCGCTACATGATAGCCGCTGCTGAGCGGCATCCCCCCCCCCCCCGCTTCGATCGCCTTCGGCGATCTCCGATCAGGAAATCCCGTTCATAGAACGGGATTTCCTGAAGGGCTTCCCCCGTCGCCATGGCGACGGGGCGGGATGACGTCACCGACGTCACTGACGTCGGGACGTCATTGGGAGTCCCGGGCCACCCCTCGGCGCTGCCTGGCACTGATTGGCCAGGCAGCGCTGGGGGGGGGGGCCGCGCGCCGCAGCAAATAGCGGCGATCGGGCGGGGGCCGGCGGCGATCAGAGTGCTGGCGCAGCTAGCAAAGTGCTAGCTGCGTCCAGCAAAAAAAAAATTATGAAAATCGGCCCAGCAGGGCCTGAGCGGCACCCTCCGGCGGCTTACCCCGTGTCCAGCACGGGGTTACCGCTAAGGAGGTTAATAGTCTTGTGCCTGGCAGTTAGGTACAAGAGTTTTCAGTTTGCAGTTCCATCCCCCTTTAACCACTTCACCTCCAAGGTTTTTCCCCTTTAACCTCCTTAGCTGTAACCACGAGTCAGGCTTGGGCCGGAAAGCCGCAGCGGAGAGTGGTAATCCTGAATTGTATCCATCGGAGGCGTGGAATGTGCAGGGCTGCCGCAGATCTAGCAGTATAATTTTATTTTATTTTATTTTTTTGGGGGGGGGGGGGGGGTCTAAAAGCTTCAGAAAAAATTGCACCACTTTTGGACAATACATTTGGAAATTATCATACTGCCAATAGCAATAGCGTTCTTTCCATTCATTCGCCTATAACTTTATTACTACTTATCACAACAAAACCTATATCTTTATCTTGTTTTTTTTACACCACCAATTAGGCTTTCTTTAGGTGGTCCTTTTTGCTAAGAATTATTTTATTCTTTATACTTTATTTTAATGGGATTAATAAGTAAAGAATGAGAAAAATTCATGATTTCTCAGTTTAAAGCCATTATAGTTTTAAAATAGGTGAGAATAACAAAAAAGAGAATTGGCTCTTTAGTGCATGAAACTAGCATAAATAGCTTTATTGAAAAAATATATATCCAAAAAGAAAAACACTATCACAATATATAACTTTTTTTTGAAAAAAAAGGTAAAGTAAAACAATATAAAGTTTAGGGCTAAGCTTTATATGGCTTTATATTGTTTTAATGTACCTTTTTTAAAAAAAAGTTATATATTGTGATAGTGTTTGTCTTTTTGGATATATATATTTTTTTCAATAAAGCTATTCTATTTTCATGCACTAAAGAGCCAATTCTCTTTTTTTTGTTCTCATTTATTCACATTGGCAGAGTGCATGAAAATACTGACTATTGAAATATTTATATGGTGGTATTAATTCCAAGTTGGCCAATGCCCCTTACTTAAGTCATTACCTTTGTATAGTTTTAAAATACATCCTACCACACATTTTATTTGCCCAATTGTCCCGGGTATAGCAATGTTTGAAATATTTCCCTAGTACGATGTATGGTGCCAATATATTATATGGAAATAAAGGTGCATTATTTTCAGTTTTGCATCCATTGCGGTTTACAAACCCATGATTTAAAAAAGTAACAGTAATATACCCTCTTGACATACATAGTAATATACCCTCTTGACATACATATTAAAGTTAAGTCCCCAAGGTAACTATTTATAGTTGTTGTTTTTTGTTGATTTTTTTTAATACAAAGAAAAAACCTTGGGGTACTTTGGGAGGGTGTGGGAGGAAAATAGTTAATTTTAAATGTAAATGTGACTTTTTATTGACAAAAAAAAATGTATGTAGGTCTAATTTTACTATTTAGCCACAAGATGTCCTCGTGCATTCCTTTCTGTTGCGTGCTATTCGTATGCTAAACAGGAAGCAATGCGTGGACTCGTAAGTATCAGCTTTTGTGAATGACGCAGCATCTAATTAATCGCCGGTTCTCATTCACAAGGTTACTTGGATTCATCCACACCCCCCCCCCCCCCCTTCCGATCGGCGGCAAGAACGGGTGCGCGGGGGCGAGCGGGAGTGCACGTCGGCAAGGGAGGGGTGGGGTATCCACGTCCCTGCAGGGTAAAGCTGGGATGTAGATACTTGTGCTGGGGGAGGGGAAGTGGTTAAATGACTCCAGGAACTCCCTCCAAGTGAAGAAACTGTGAGGTTCAGCTCCCGGAAGGGATCTGGTTTTGGTAAGGCAAATGTGTGGGGCCATCTTCACCCACGACAAAAATACCTTGAGCAGAATTGCACTTTTTCTTAATGTAACCAACAGCACCTTGAGAGCTCAATACAAAACTGTGAGGCCCTTAAATCTCTGCAGTGAATCATAGACCATGTTCTTTCTTTATTCCCAGGTGTCAGGCGCAGCAGAAGGAAGTCATGTCTTCTGGGAACACTCTGGTTGAGAACGAGCTGTGCCGGGGCACCTTCAAGGGGCCGATTCAGTACTCCGTGTGGAGGGAATTGAAGTCTGTGATTGTCCCAAGTAAGTGTTATTTCTTACCAACGTATTGGGATACATTCTGCAACTAGGAGGCTCAAAGCAGTATCTCCTTTAAAGCCGACCTGAACGCTTGCACAGAAGAGAATTAAAACACTGAGAAATCCACTGTGTGTGGGTTTATAGAGAACAGCCTGTTTATTCTCCCTTAAAGGACACCCGAGGTGAAAATAAACTAATGAAATAAACAATTCTATCTATTCTCCTCCTAAAAATGACTTGAAGATACTCCACAGTTAGTTTTATTTTATATTTAAATCTACTTTTTACGTTTTTACTGTTTTTGCTAAATGACACGTTCATTGAAGTATGCCACAGCTAAAATCTATGAACTATTGACCCTTTCTATCTCTTTCCTGCTCTCAGAAGCCATTTTCTGCTAGGAAAGTGTTTTTTATAGTTGGAATTTCTTATCAGTGAGGGTCACATTGTAGTCTTACCCAGTCCTGACTCAGACAGGAACTGCCACTTACATACCTGATGTTTAACTCTTTAAGGCAGAGAAAGTAAAAAGGAACACAGCATAGTTATTTCTGTACTAGGCACTGTCTATCTCATCATGTCACCTCGAGTATCCTTTAACTGCAACTAATGAGCTAGTGTAATTTGAGCTGTCCACTTTCTACCATTTCTTCCTCTAATATGTAAACAGAGGCGGTGTCCTCCCAGCAAACCAGAAAGTAATCACACTACAGCATTTGTACATGTATTCCTCAGCGCTGCTGTCACCCCAATCCTGTTCCTATAGCCTGCAGACACCCAGTGCTCAAAAAGGGTACACAGTGTCCACCACCATAGGACAAACAATATGCCAGGCTTAGTCGGATTTTTGTCACATATATATTCTCAATTGATTTAAAAAATGTTTAAAGCGGAATATAACCCTGCATTTCAACTTTGCTCTAAAATATTATTTACAGCATATTATATGCAAAAAGCATTTTTTTTTTACTAGACCAGCATTGGAAGGGTAAACATAGAGGTTTAAAGTTCCATGGAGAGATATGCAGAAGTTCAGATTGCTACATTCTATTTAGTTGAATGTATCTATTGATAAATGTTACACACACTTTGGCTGTCCTCCAAGCTCCTTCTCAGTCAGAGATGAGTCACATTCAACACTTAGGGCCCGTTTCCACTGTTGCGACGCGATTTCGCCGGCATCCCGACGCTTGTAAAAACGCATGCGGATGCGTTTCCGCATGCGTTTTTACCCGCGATTTCGCGTGCGAAATTAACCATGACTCTGCCAGGGCAAAATAACATTGAAAAAGGTGCGAAATCGCACGCGAATCGCGGGTAAAAACGCATGTAAAAAACGCATGCGTTTTTCCTATTAAATACATTAGCAGCGATTCGCATGGATTCCCGACGCAGGCGAATTCTGTGGGTCCCGTCGTGCAGATTTGGCCCGCCGCCAAATCGCTCCCGCACGCCGCACATATGGAAACAGCCCCGGCCACTTCAATGTACCAAGCGAATCCGCATGTCGGCGCCGCATGCGGATTCGCTATGGTGGAAACGAGCCCTAAGATACATTTATGTAAACAAAATGTATCTATTTCAGCTTCCGATGCGTCTGCAGAAATCTCCAGGAACTTTAAAGCCCTGTGTAACCCTTCCAATGCTGGTCTAGTAAAAAAAAAAAAAGCTGGTTGCATATAATATACTGTAAATAATGTTTTAGAGCAAAGTTGAAATGCAGGGTTATATTCCGCTTTAAAACTCCACATTCAAGGGCACTTAAAGAGACTCTGTAACAACAAAAACCTCCCCTGGGGGGTACTCACCTCGGGTGGGGGAAGCCTCCGGATCCTAATGAGGCTTCCCACGCCGTCCTCTGTCCCACGGGGGTCTCGCTGCAGCCCTCCGAACAGCCGGCGACAGAGCCGACTGTAGCTTCAATATTTACCTTTGCTGGCTCCAGCGGGGGCGCTGTGGCGGCTTTCGGCACGGAAATAGACGGAAATACCCGATCTCCGTCGGGTCCGCTCCTACTGCGCAGGCGCCGGAAACTTGCTGCGCAGTAGAGCAGACCCGACGGCGATCGGGTATTTCTGCCTACTTCGGAGCCGACAGCCGTCAGACCGCCTGCGCAGGAGCCAGGAAGGTAAATATTACGTCACCGCTGCACGGAGGGCTGCAGCGAGACCCCTGACGGATGGAGGACGGCGTGGGAAGCCTCATTAGGATCCGGAGGCTTCCCCCACCAGAGGTGAGTACCCCCCAGGGGACGTTTTGTCGTTACAGTTCCTCTTTAAGTAACCATATAGACTGCTGACATCTAGTGGCCAATTCCAAAAACTACATCTAAAAACATACATACAGAGAGAACATTAATGCTACTGTACAGTGTTTAAGAATTATCAATAAAACGATGCTGAAATCAGCATTCAGTCCATTGGGTCTAACAGTCTTAAGTTTTTATATATCCATTCATTTTCAAGTTTTAGTAAGTTTCTGTCTTTATTCTGACCTCTCCACTGGATATGTACCTGATAAATAATGCTAAAATTCAGACTTCAGTCAGAGCACCTGATCTGCATCCTTGTTTGTAAATAAGTTTATCCTAATGTGGCGTGAGACATGCATATGAAGGACGCATAGATATGTATTTATTTTGCACCGTCTGGAGGCTGTGTAAACATATGTTTAAAAACTACATTTCCCAGAACGCATGCCAGCGCTGCGCGCACCCGCAGTTCGCCACCACTCGTCTGCAACTGGGCTAGCTGATAATGCAGCCTGCAGAGAGAAGGTGACGTCTACAGGAATAACCGCGCTGGGACCAATGAAATTGGTTCCCAAGCGCTAGCCAATGAGAGTGAATGGTGGAGGCGGTCATGTGACACCACTCCACCAATGAACAATGCGTAATGTTACTGGACGTCGGTGGAGGCGGTCATGTGACACCGCTCCACCAATGAGCTATGCGCAATGTTACCGGATAGACAGTAGCCCGGTATAGCGGCGGTGAGAGTGGATTACCCTATCATGAAGGTAATTAAATGTTTAAATTTTAAATTGCGTTGTTTGTTATATAATAGCCCTGATTCAGCCTGCTCTCCATATCCCCTGATGACGGCATAGAGCCGAAACCTGGTAGGGAAAGAGAGACAGGCTATCTCTGAACATACCATCTATATGTGTTAAGGTGCACTTTGATTCAGTGCAAAAACCTTATGAGCGATTTGTATGCAGTTGGGTCCAGTTTGCATGGACCCACAATGTAAGTTGTTTTGTTTTAATCTAGACAATTGTGGAATATAATTTTAACCCTTTGTGACAAAAATCCTACTAAGCCTGGCATATTGTTTGTCATATGGTAAGTTATATAACATCTCAAGTTCACTTTAATTGAAATGTATTGGGTACAACTTTGCTCCACATGAGAGCCCCGGGAGAGATTTTAAGTTGGCCATTTTGCTCATTTCATAATTTTGAAGGAATTTGTTTTGATGCTTTTGTTTAGATCTGACTCCAATTATGCTGGACCCCGTCACAGCTCACCCCAATCTTATCCTCTCTGACGGGCTGACCAGCGTTAAGTACAGCGACAATAAGCTTCCTCTCCCCGATAATCCTAAACGGTTCACCCAGTGCATCCTGGTCCTGGGATCTCAAGGTTTTGATTCCGGCCGCCACTACTGGGAGGTGGATGTGGGAGACAAGACGGCCTGGGACGTTGGCGTAGCTAGCGAATCAAGCAACCGCAAAGGTAAGATCAAGCTGAATCCCAAGAACGGCTACTGGGCCATCTGGCTGAGGAATGGCAACTCTTACAAGGCCTTGGAGTCCCCCTCTAAGACCCTGACCATCACCTCCAAGCCTAAGAAGATTGGAGTCTACGTAGATTACGAAGGAGGCCAGATATCCTTCTACAACGCTGATGACATGACCGCCGTCTACACGTTTAATGCCACCTTCACTGAGAAGATCTACCCCTACCTGTCTCCATTCCTGCACGAGGCCGGCCGCAACGCTGAACCCCTCCGTTTCATTCATAACTGATCATCTTGGCCAACTTAGAGGCAGGTGTCATACTGCATTGTATTTTGCTTAGTGATGTAGTTGTAGTATGTTCTGCTTTCTGTGGACGATACATGGAAATGAAGGTTTGGAGTGTACATGTGACAGACTTGTTAACATGTTGGTTTTTCTTAGTTTTTTTGTTTTTAATAAACCATTATAAATTAAAATCCTTTTAAAACTAACTGCCTTTCTTCAGAAGTTTATTTAGTTAAACTTTGTTCACTGTACACCAGGGGTGTCAAACTCAAATACAAAGTGGGCAGAAAATTGTACACTGGGACCAAGTCGAGGGCCAACCTCAATGCCTAGTGGCCACCATCCTCCATTAGTTTCCAGGTGTCTAATGGTCCCCCTCCAACCCATATACAGTTCCCAGGTGTCTAGAGCCCCCCCACCCCCCTTACTATACAGTTCCTTAGTGTTTAGTGCATTCCCCCTACCTCCCCCATATGGTTTCTCTGCTATTCTAGGGCTTCACCTAAAATATAGCTACCCTGGTGGTCTAGAGTGGGACAAACATAATGTAAAGTGGGGAAAACACTTGATGGCCACATTTAATGGCTCTGAGGGCCAGATTTGGCCTGCGGGCCAGATTTGGCCTGCGGGCCAGAGTTTTTCATGTATGCTGTACACAGGAGGCTGTTTAGTGATTTACATCCTTCAGCTCGTCAAGGGGACACGTCCCTTCTCTAGAAAAGCCACAGGTTCCATTCAACCGACCTCTCTGTATTCCAAAGATTAATTGCAAGCAATTTTGTATCGTCGTTATGCTGGTTATACATATAGCAATTTTGAGGCCCAATCGACCACCCGATTCAATAACTTTATTGTATCAGATGAAAATCGATGGTGCAACAAGCATGCCGGAAATTGGTCGAATGTATAGATTGAGCAAGCTGGAAAATCTGGGTCCAATGTGATTGAACGATGTGCGATAACACAACAAACCCCCAGCCGCTACCCCCTCCCCTGGGGCCCATGCATGTAAAAACTTGCGTGTCCAGCTGCAGCAACTCCTGGTGTGCTTCGCTGTCTCACCCGAGTGCTGCGAGAGACGTGGTGGCGCTTGGGGTAGACAGCGGAGGGGGCCGGGAGTCTGTGCAGCTGGATAGGTGAGGTTTACAATGCACATGCACTGGGGGACTGAACATTTGGGTGGCGGTCAGGCTGTCGCAGTCAAAATCATCGCTAGGCCAATTCCTGAGAGATTTCATGCTGAAATCAATCGGGAATCGGCCTGTGGTGTGTGGGCAGCAGACAGATCTCTCTCTGATCAGATTCGTTTTAATGAGAGGTCTGTCTCTTGTTCGGCCTGCCCTTACATAAGATGGAAAAAATTCCGCCAGGAGGGAGCGCAGCAGTTTTTTTTTTTTTTTTTCTTTTGTTTTTTTCTTATCATGTAGCGAGCCCAGAGCCCATCCCCCTGCCCGCTTCGATCAGGAAATCCCGTTCAAAGAACGGGATTTCCTGGAGGGCTTCCCCCGTCGCCATGGCGACGGGGCAGGATGACGTCACCGACGTCATTGGGAGTCCCGAACCACCCCTCAGCGCTGCCTGTCACTGATTGGCCAGGCGATCGGTGTGCTGACGCAGCTAGCAAAGTGCTAGCTGCGTCCAGCAAAAAAAATACGCGAATCGGCCCAGCAGGGCCTGAGAAAACCTCCTGCGCGGCTTACCCCGAACTATGTTCGGGGTTACCGCCAGGGAGGTTAAAGGGGTTCTGTGGTATTGTAAAAATCAAACGAGCTGACACTTACCTGGGTCTTCTATCAACCTCCTGCAGCGGTAATGTCCCAAGCTGTCCTCTTCCGATGCGCCGTTCCCCGCCGCCGGTCCCGGTGTGATTACACTGCGGCTGCGTGGCCTTGGCCGATCGTGTGCTCATTTCTGCGCGCCATCAGGCGCAGTACAAGAAAACTTTGTACCGCGCCTGCGCAGTAAGCTCCCGATGACAGGAGCGAGCATTATTCGTCTGTTTAGACTAATATTGAACCGGCGGCGGGCAACGGGTGATCGGAGGAGGACGGTACGGGACATGACAGCTGCAAAAGCCCCAGGTAAGTGTCTGCTTATTTGATTTGTACAATACCTCAGAACCCCTTTAATGTTTTTATAAAACACACCCATTTTATGCTGTTCCAGATAAACTGTTGGGGGAGTTAAGTTTGCAGCCAGTCAATAGATTAATGCAAGTTCCTATGCATATATTAAAGGACAACTATCTTGAAGTAAAAATATTAAAATACATACATGCAAAATGTAGATTTGCCTCCCAATAAAATGCGCTATAAATGTATTTTTTCCTTTTTGTCACTGTCAGTATGTAGTGAAAATCCTGGTTTTGGACTAGCCCATCTCCTCAAGGTGGATTTGCACGTATTTATTTACAAAAACACTTAGAGGAGCTTCAGCCTAAATAAACATACTGTCATTAAGTTACATTAGTTATGTTAATTAAAATAGGTAATATAATCTCTTACCCACCCTGTTTTAAAAGAACAGTCAAATGTTTGTGATTTCATGAGGGCAGCCATCTTTTTGGTTGAAAGGAGGTGACTGAGCATGAGACACAGTTCCAACTGTCCTGTGTCCTGATCACCCCTCCCAGTTGCTAGGCAATGAGAACAACCTCAGAAATTCCATCATGCTTTGCACAGTATTAGGAGAAAAATGCCCGGGCAGTTTTCTTTGATGGGGTGGAGCTTAGCTTCTGTGCAGCCAAAAATAAGGCTTGGGTAAGAAAAACAAAGTTCTGATGCTGTAAAACTATTAAAGAAACACCAAGCCTTTTCAGTGCTGCTGAGTAGATTTTTAGTCTGCAGCTTCACTTTAATGGCAGTTGCTCAGTGCTACTGCCGCAATGGTGTTAAAATAAGTAAAGAGGCTTGGCAGTAGTGATGGGCTCACGAGTAGATAACTAGCCAAATTTGTGATTCTGATGAGACTTACCGTAATTGCCTCAGGTGTGTGCATGGGAGACTGGGTTAATTGCCCTGTCCGGTGCTTCTATGCGTCACACGTCCAATGGGACACGTTCCGCGAGTCAGTACCGCGCACTTCCTCCTTCCGGTCGAAGGAGGAAGTGCGCGGTAGTGCGTCGTAGAACGCGTCCCATTGGACACGTGTGATACGCATAGAAGCATCGAACATCTGGGTTATTAACCCCCCTGTCTCCATGCACACACCTGAGGCAATTAAGCATTATCAGAATCACAAATTTGGCTAGTTATCTACTTGTGAGCCCATCACTACTTGGCAGCTCTTTGAATAGATTCTTTCCACAGAGTAGTGTTTTTGTAAAGAATAGAGGAGATACTTAAAGGGACTCCGAGCAGTGCGGAAACTACAGAAAGATGCATATCATTTTAAAGCTCTCTTTCTCCTCTTTCCAATGATATATAAACCGCCGCCCTACGCCTTTTAGTTTTCGCTATTTTCGCTATTGAAATTGTCGCGGCCGCGATTTCAATCGCGAAAATAAAGAAAACTAAAAGGCGGAGGGCGACGATTTAGGGGTCGCCAGAAAGAGGAGAAAGAGAGCTTTAAAATGATATCCATCTTTCCATAGTTACTTGTATTACACAGGACGACACTTTCCCCAGTGTCAGCAGCTCCATTCAGCAGAAAAAGTCGGCCTGTGTAAGGCCTCTTGCACACTGCAAGCAATTCAGATTCCGCTTTTTAATCAGTTTTTACCTCCGTTTCAGATTCAGATTTGCAGTGTGCAAGGAGCAAACTGCAAATCTGAATCTGAATCGGAAGTAAAAACAGATTAAAAAGCGGAATCTGAATCTGAATCGCTTGCAGTGTGCAAGAGGCCTAATACAAGTAACTATGGAAAGATAGATATCATTTTAAAGCTCTCTTTCTGGCGACACCTAAATCGTTGCCCTACGCCTTTTAGTTTTCTTTATTTTCGCCGCAGCAATTTCAATTGCGGAAATAGCGAAAACTAAAAGGTGTAGGGCGGCGGTTTATATATCATTGGAAAGAGGAGAAAGAGAGCTTTAAAATGATATGCATCTTTCCATAGTTTCTGCACTGCTCGGAGTCCCTTTAAAATCCCCCATGAGGAGATGGACTAGTTTATAATCTGTCAGATCCATCAAGATTTTCTGAAATAAAAAAAATCTTCTATAGACAAATAGCAATGCTGGCACCCACATTTTATTTCTATAGCACACACACCTTCTTTTGTATTGTACAGAGACCTATAATAGTAGGTAACAATGCAGTAACATTTCTTAGCTATACAGTTGGACCATAAAACCATACACATAAACAGATATATATTTACATGACACAACACACCAGCACTCAACGCAAACCCCTTGATGTAGAAACATGGCGTTTGGTATGTACAGTATATTCCTTTTGTAATGTATGCAGCGCAGGATTATCCACCAGGCAACCTAGGCAGGTGCCTTGGGTCTAGTGGGTGTCAAGGGGCCTGCCTGGCACCTTGTATGCCCTTCTCCACTTCAGCTTACCAAAAAGACCACAAGGGGCGGCCCCCAAATCTACCTTGCCTAGGGCTTCTTTACATATGAATTCATCTGTGGATGTAAGCACTCGCTAAGTAGAGTTCACGATTTATAGCAGGGTGCATTCTAGACTGTGTGACATTAAAATGTCACTCGCCTTGCAGCGCTGGGTCCCTGGTTCAAATCCCAGCCAGGACACTTATGTACACAGTTTGTATGGTTTCCCTGTGTCTGCATGGGTTTCCTCTGGGCTGTCCAGCTACCTCCCACATCCGAAAACATAGATAAGTTCATTGGCTTCACCATAAAATTGGCCCTAGACTAATACATTCACTACGCCAATGTTTCTTAACCACATAATGACCGCCTAACGCCAATAGTCGGCGGCTGGACGTTTGTGGTTTTCCATGGAAACGGCCCCTCAATTGAGCGGCCGTTCCATGTCAGTTCACGGAGGGTGTCTCCATGAACAGCCTGCGAGCCTACGATCGCGGCTCGCAGGCTAAATGTAAACACCCGGGAAGAAATCCCCGGTGTTTACATCATACGGCGCTGCTGTCTCAGCAGCAACGTAAAGCAGATCAGCGATCCCCAGCCTCTGGCCGGGGATCGCCACCACCTGATAGGCTGAAGCCTATCATAGGCAGTACAGGATGGATCGCTGTCCTGTCCCGTCATCTTTTCCAGGAGAGGGAGGGGGGATATCGCTGTGGAGGGGGGCTTTGAGGAGCCCCCTCCGCTCGGCCACACAGGGCGGCGGCGATCAGACCCCCCCCCCCCAGCAGGATATCCCCCTAGTGGGGAAAAAAGGGTGGCAGTCTGATCGCCCTGCCTATTAGCCGATCTGTGTTGCGGGCTGAAAAGCCCATGCAGCACAGATCTGCCAAAACTAAGCCGGTCCTTAAGTGGTTAAATCTGTCCTCGTGACTCCCCAACGGTGCATGTTTTGCAGGCAACCTCACCTATGCACAAGTAGTTAGTGTCTCAGCTACATGGAATCCACCTAGGTGAGACACTAATTACCCCACCTGTGCATAGGTGAGGCTTCCTGCAAGACATGCACCATTGAGGAGTCACAAGAACAGGTTTGAGTGAACACTTCTCTAGGTGATACATACATAGACATATGACTATAGTAGGGATTAAATTGCGAGCCTCTCTGAGGGACAGTTTGTGACAAGACCAGGGCTGTGGAGTCAATTTTGGGTGCCTGAGTCGGTGGTTTCATAAACTGAGTCGATTATTTTTGTACCAAATCCACAGCCCTCATAAGTATAAGACTGAGGAGTCGGAACTATTTTGGGTACCTGGAATCTGAGTTGGTGGTTTCATAAACTGAGGAGTCAGATGATTTTTGTACCGACTCCACAGCCCTGGACAAGACAATTATACTCAGTACAGGGCAGCGGAAGATGTTTCCATTATATAAATACTAAATATATAATTACATTTGTAAATACACAATGCATTGTAAAGCAAATCCTTCAGGTTAAATACTTACCTATGGAGAAGGAAGGCTCACGATCCAAAAGAGCCTCCCGGGTCCTCTCTGTGTTCCACCACTTTTCCCCCATTCAAAATATGCTGCACTGTGTCTTCGTCCCTTTGACAGACTTCCGAGTACTTCCCCGGCCCTCCTCATGCAGGCTTCAGAAAGTACACAAGTCTTAGAGTACTCATGAAGACCAGCGGCTCCATACTGCGCTTCCATGGGCTTGCGCAGTACGGAGTAGATGAACTGCACCATATTGCGCAAGTCCACAGAAGCGCAGTAAGGAGCCGCTGATCTTCAGGAGTACTCGGAGACCTGAGTACTTTCTGAAGGCTGCCCGAGGAGGGCTGGAGACTTATTTGACCTGCAGGTTGAATAACTTTTCCAGGAAGAAATATAAGTGTACAAGGACATGGAGTGCGGACTAGGAAGGCGATATTTGGTCCAAAGACTTCTCTTTTAATAGGCATTTCATTTTTTCTTTCCAGAGTCACTTTGTCTAGATTCCTTCAATCGTTAAAATGCCTATGAATCTCCCTGTTGTTCCCATTCCCAGGAGACATCTGGCCAACAGCAAATAAAAATATTACAATGGACGTCTATGGTATATTCGACCAATATTGCATCATAATTGATCTGAATGGGAGTGCCAAACCAATAATGTTCTCACACATCTAGTGTTAATAGGACAATGGCTCAGATTGCACTTGCACCCTTTATTTGGACTTTAACCACTTCGCATCCAGACCTTATTTCCCCCTTATAGACCAGAGCAGTTTTGACATTTTAGCTATGTCCCTATTTAATCAGCAATAACGTTATCTGTACTTGTGACACCCCTATACGGTATATATCATTTTTTTCAAGACTAACTAGGCTTTCATTGTATGGCATGGTTTCCCTTGAAAAATGTTGTTTTCTGTGCAGTTTAACCACCCTGGCGTTCTATTAAGATCGCCAGGGCGGCTGCGGGAGGGTTTTTTTTAAATAAAAAAAAAACTATTTCATGCAGTCAACTGAAAGTTGGCTGCATGAAAGCCCACTAGAGGGCGCTCCGGAGGCGTTCTTCCGATCACCTCCGGCGCCCAGAATAAACAAGGAAGGCCGCAATGAGCGGCCTTCCTTGTTTTGCTTACATCGTCGCCATAGCGACGAGCGGAGTGACGTCATGGACGTCGGCCGACGTCCTGACATCAGCCGCCTCCGATCCAGCCCTTAGCGCTGGCCGGAACTTTTTGTTCCGGCTACGCTGGGCTCAGGCGGCTGGGGGGACCCTCTTTCGCTGCTGCTCGCGGCGGATCGCCGCAGAGCGGCGGCGATCAGGCAGCACACGCGGCTGGCAAAGTGCCAGCTGCGTGTGCTGCTTTTTATTTCACTAAAATCGGCCCAGCAGGGCCTGAGCGGCAGCCTCCGGCGGTGATGGACGAGCTGAGCTCGTCCATACCGCCCGGCTGGTTAATAGGAAAGAGAGGGAAAAAATAGAAAATAAAAGTATTTTTAATGGTAAAAATCAATCTTATTGGCTCATGGAACATCTATTCACTTTCACCAATTAGTGCTGCAGCAGATAGTGCCAGAGATGTGCACAGCAGCAACGCCCAATCATGCACAGCTGTGCTTCAGCTACAAGACTTATATCTACGTCCTCGTGGCTTAGATGAAGTCACAGAGGTCGTAGATATACTGTAGTGGTGGAAAAAGTGGTTAATGGGGCATCTTTCGGACGCCAAATGCAAGGTTGATCTTAACAAATGCTCTCCGATGTAGAGGTGAAATGTTTGGCAAATGCTTATATGGTGTTACATAACGGTCATTTAAAAAAAAAAAGAAAATTGACTCTGGTGTAAATCCTTCTTTGGGGATTATGAGTATTGTTACGAATGCGCTTAGAGACAGTTTGCACTTTTGTTCTGGCATTAGTGTCTCAAGATCATCATAGTTATCCTCACAGTATTGGGCTAAGAAGCTGCGCTCAGTGGCTGATCAAAGTCTGGTTACTCTACTCTGTCCTGACAGCTTAGCAATCTTCGGGGTTCCCTTCCTGTGACATTGATTACTCTGCATCACGAACAACAATTTGTGTTCCAGGATGTATGGGCAAGGGGAAGGTAAGTCACCTAAGGCTCCCCCCCCCCCCCCCCTCTGTTTAAAACAAACCTGAAGTGAGAAATTCTCTTAAAGAGAACCCGAGGTGAGTTTAAAGAATGTTATCTGCATACAGAGGCTGGCTCTGCCTATACAGCCCAGCCTCTGTTGCTATCCCAAACCCCCCTAAGGTCCCCCTGCACTCTGCAATACCTCATAAATCACAGTGCTGTGAGGCTCTGTTTACATCTGTAGTGTCAGTCTCAGCTGCTCCCCCGCCTCCTGCATAGCTCCGGTCCCTGCCCCCGTCCCTTCCCTCCAATCAGCAGGGAGGGAAGGGTTGCAGGCGGGGACCGGAGTTCTGCAGGAGGCGGGGAGAGCAGCAGACTGACACTATAGAGATAAACACAGCCAGCTCTGACAAGCTGTTTGTCAGCAGCGTGGCTGTGATTTATGAGGGATTGCAGAGTACAGGGGGACCTTAGTGGGGTTTGGGATAGCAACAGAGGCTGGGCTGTATAGGCAGATCCAGCCTCTGTATGCAGATAATATTCTTCAAACCCACCTCGGGTTCTCTTTAAGGCTTGATACTTGCCTAAATTGGAGGGAAGTCTGTGGATGGTATAGAACCTTCACGTTCCTCTGTCATTCCATTGCTTTCAGCCGGTAAAGCTGTTTAACAAACAGCTCTTTGGAACTACTCATGTCCGCGGGTAGTACCGAGGACAAGTGGATCACTATCTATATTGACCAAAAACCTGATCTGCTTTGTCATTGACAACATGCCCAGTAGTGAGTAGACAAACCACATTGACTATGAAGATCATAGGGAGATACCTCCTCCACAACTCCTGATTGCGCACCAGAGCATTGATTGCCAATGACCCCTCACACCCTGGTCACTGCTTCTTCATCCATCTACCATCAGGCTGCAGGTTTTGGGCCACCTCCACCAGAGCTTCAAGGCATAGGAACTCTTTTCTTTCCCACAGTGGTAAACCTCTTGAACTCCCTCCTACTCCTCTAACTTTCTTGCCCCCCTGAGGGTGCGGCCACTGATCCAAGTAGACTGTCTAGTGAAAACACTGCTTTTGGAATGTATCTTGCTGTCACTGATGTATTTTCTTTTTTGTGATTTGTGTACTATCTGTATTCATGTGTCACTTCAGAGCTATGTAAGTTTCAAACCTAATTCCAGGCATGACCCAGTTGTGCTTGGCGAAGAAATGCTTTCCTGATTACAGTATTGCCACAACATCGGCCAAAGTTTGTCAGGTAACAGGCAGTTTGGTAGTACGTGGCTCTGCAGTGTGTTGAGGCAAGTCTGCAGATGGCAGAGTGGCTGTGGAAGATATCAAGCCTAGTTTTATATCTTGGTTACTGTTACTCAATTTCCACACTCGAGATCTACGATGAGAGGCGCATTGCTTTTCTGCATTGCCTGGTATAGCTTATCCTTGTCTGTGTTGCTCCACATTGGCACATATTCATACAGCTTCCTCATTTTCTTTTGATGAGGTTTCTTCTTGCAGATTGTGTCATACTGCTCCGTTTCCAGCAGTCCCAGTTCCAACAGATCATCTAGAATTGGCTCTACGTGAGACAGTCTTGCTATAAGAGCTGTTCTGTGTCTGTCCACAAAGTGCTGCGGAGCCAAGGATGCACCTGAAAGAACGTAAGCTTTAATATACTCTTACTTTACTCTTTATTATTATTACCGATTTATAGTGTTGTGCACTACGAGTAGCTACTTGTAATCAAAATTTAAATTGGCGCTGCCTGGGGGGATCAATTTCCCTATGCCGTTGCCTACAGCTCATGAGTTCCACCCGCTGTCCACGTAACTCCACTACTTCCTTCTTCAAACCCAGAAAGAGGTGGTAGTGGAGTTACGTGGACTGCAGGTGAAACTCATCGGCTATAGGCAACGGCATAGGTAAGTTAACCTCCCCCAGCGCTATCTTATTTCAATTTTGATTGTTAGTAGCTATGTACTCGTAGCTGCTTGCAGTGCACAACACTACTGATTTATACAGAACCAAGATATTGGCGTCAATTCACCAGAGAGGATTTACTAAGAGAAAAAAGGTAGGTAGTTTATCTCATGAGGTATTTTAACACTCTGGAGTCAATTCACCAGTGTGAGAGGACAGAGAGAAAAGTGTTCGATAGCAGGGGATACTGGAGAGATATGCATGAGGAAAGTGTGAAAAAGCAGAGAGTTAGGTAATCGGTATTAATGATTTACATGGGATACTTTTCCTCTTTGTAAGCTTGAAAGTGAAGCATTGTGGGTAGGAGGCAGAGTTTTACCACTACCTGACCAGAGTATTCCCGCCTTTTACTGCCGGATCATATCATAAATCATATCACGAGTCTGAACTTCTTCACCACCTCTGTCTCAGTAAAATTATCAAGAACTGTTCTCTCACGAAAAATACGAGGGGCGATTAAACAGACCCTCCTCCTGCGCCTTCGTCTCCTCATAATAGAAGCAAGCTCTAAGGCCTAGTGCACACCAGAGCGGTTTGGCTGCGTTTTGCGATCCGGCTGCGGATACGCTTGGGTAATGTATTTCAACGGGCTTGTGCACACCAGAGTGGGAGGCGTTTTGCAGAAACGCATACTCCCGGGCTGCTGCAGATTTTGGATTGCAGAGGCGTTTCTGCCTCAATGTTAAGTATAGGAAAAACACAAACCGCTCTGAAAAACGGCACTTCAGAGCGGTTTGCCAGGCGGTCTTTGTTACAGTAGCTGTTCAGTAACAGCTTTACTGTAACAATACATGAAATCTACTACACCAAAAACGCTTCACAAAACCGCAAAATGCTAGCTGAAACGCTACAGAAAAATAAGAAAAAGCGTTTCATAATCTGCTAGCATTTTGCGGATCTGCTAGCGGTTTTTGGTGTGCACCAGGCCTAACAGAGTAAGCTCAAAAGGCTCTATCTTCCACAGCAGCAGCTGCTGTGTGAAAACCACGATATCTCCAGGTTCATTCAGGGGATAAAGAGATGAAAAAATAACGAATGGCCACACCCCCTGTCTTCCCTGGTGAATTGTGATTTGGAGAAAAACTAACTACTAACTATCACCTATTTATCTCATACTTATCTCACATTTATCTCTTGCATTTCTCTCTGTCGATATTTTCCTCTATACTTCTGGAGAATTGCTATTTGGAGATATCACAGGAGGTAAATTACCTCCCAAGAGATAAATAGGTTGGTAACCTCTGGTGAATTGACGCCATTGTGTGGGGCTTAATAGATAATTTACAGAGAAGATAGTTCGATGAACAAGGGTATTATGGATCAGAACACAGTTTATACCACATCAGTGGGTCTGTCCGTGAATACAGCAATATCAGAGGGCCCTGCCCATAGAAGGTTACAATCTAAGGGCTCAAACCCACTAGCAGCCTTTTCTAAGCACTAGTGATTTGAAAAAGCTCTTGCTAAAGCAATGCTATGGGGGATTTTTATAAAATCTCATCGCTCAAGTGAGATAACATCCATAGCATTACATTAGCAAGAGCTGTTCAAATCACAAAGCACTCAAAAAAGTGCTCCTTGTGGGTTCCAGGCCTTAGGCTGGGATCACACTTGTCTGCGGGAAAATCTCTACCTAGAGATTGGGTCCCATTTGCTAAGGGTGACAGTTCTTGTGTACACACCTTTACATACTAATGTATCTGCAATTCAAGCTGAACTATTCCACTGTACTCATCCACCTCTCTTCTCAGTCCTGAACTGCTGCTCCTCTGTCAAATTATTCACTGGTTGCCAGGTAGTTGGAGTATCCATCTCAACGGCCTAACCCTACCCATTAAAGCACTCCTAAGGTGAGAGGAAGCAGTTGTATATGGAATGGGGCACGTCTGCTGCATATGGAAGTGGGAAGTAGTTGTATAAGGAATGTGGCACGTCTGCTGCACATAGAAGAGGGAAGTAGTTGTATATGGAATGGGGCACGTCTGCTACATATGGAAGTGGGAAGTAGTTGCAAATGGAATAGGGCAGGTCTGCTGGACATAGAAGAGGGAAGTAGTTGCATATGGAATAGGGCACGTCTGCTGCACTTAGGAGAGCAAAGAGTTGTATATGGAATGGGGAAGGTCTGCTGCACATGGTAGAGGGAAGTAGTTGTATAAGGAATGTGCAGATCTGCTTCACATGGAAGTGGAAAGTAGTATATGGAATGGGGCAGTTTTGCTGCACACAGAAGAGCGAAGTAGATGTATAAGGAATGGGGCAGGTCTCCTGCACATAGAAGGGGGAAGTAGTGTATGGAATGGAGCAGGTCTCCTGCACATAGAAGAGCAAAGTAGATGTTTAGGGAATGGAGCAGGTCTCCTGCACATAGAAGATCGAAGTAAATGTTTAGGGAATGGAGCAGGTCTCCTGCACATAGAAGAGCGAAGTAGATGTTTAGGGAATGGAGCAGGTCTCCTGCACATAGAAGAGCGAAGTAAATGTTTAGGGAATGGAGCAGGTCTCCTGCACATAGAAGAGCGAAGTAGATGTTTAGGGAATGGAGCAGGTCTCCTGCACATAGAAGAGCGAAGTAAATGTTTAGGGAATGGAGCAGGTCTCCTGCACATAGAAGAGCGAAGTAGATGTTTAGGGAATGGGGCAGGTCTCCTGCACATAGAATAGCAAAGTAGATGTTTAGGGAATGGGGCAGGTCTCCTGCACATAGAAGGGGGAAGTAGATGTTTAGGGCATGGAGCAGGTCTCCTGCACATGGAAGAGGGAAGTAGTTGTATAAGGAATGTGCAGGTCTGCTTCACATGGAAGTGGAAAGTAGTATATGGAATGGGGCAGTTTTGCTGCACACAGAAGAGCAAAGTAGATGTATAAGGAATGGGGCAGGTCTCCTGCACATAGAAGGGGGAAGTAGTGTATGGAATGGAGCAGGTCACCTGCACATAGAAGAGCGAAGTAAATGTTTAGGGAATGGAGCAGGTCTCCTGCACATAGAAGAGCGAAGTAAATGTTTAGGGAATGGAGCAGGTCTCCTGCACATAGAAGAGCGAAGTAAATGTTTAGGGAATGGGGCAGGTCTCCTGCACATAGAAGAGCGAAGTAGATGTTTAGGGAATGGGGCAGGTCTCCTGCACATAGAAGAGCGAAGTAAATGTTTAGGGAATGGGGCAGGTCTCCTGCACATAGAAGAGCAAAGTAGATGTTTAGGGAATGGGGCAGGTCTCCTGCACATAGAAGATCGAAGTAGATGTTTAGGGAATGGGGCAGGTCTCCTGCACATAGAAGAGCGAAGTAGATGTTTAGGGAATGGGGCAGGTCTCCTGCACATAGAAGAGCGAAGTAGATGTATAAGGAATGGGGCAGGTCTCCTGCACATACAGTAGAAGTGGGAAGTAGTGTATGGAATGGAGCAGGTCTCCTGCATATAGAAGAGCGAAGTAGATGTTTAGGGAATGGAGCAGGTCTCCTGCACATAGAAGAGCGAAGTAAATGTTTAGGGAATGGGGCAGGTCTCCTGCACATAGAAGAGCGAACTAGATGTTTAGGGAATGGGGCAGGTCTCCTGCAGATAGAAGAGCGAAGTAGATGTTTAGGGAATGGGGCAGGTCTCCTGCACATAGAAGAGCGAAGTAGATGTTTAGGGAATGGAGCAGGTCTGCTGCACATAGAAGAGCGAAGTAGATGTTTAGGCAATAGGGCAGGTCTCCTGCACATAGAAGAGCGAAGTAGATGTTTAGGGAATGGAGCAGGTCTCCTGCACATAGAAGAGCGAAGTAGATGTTTAGGGAATGGAGCAGGTCTCCTGCACATAGAAGAGCGAAGTAGATGTTTAGGGAATAGGGCAGGTCTCCTTCAGATAGAAGGGGGAAGTAGTGTATGGAATGGAGCAGGTCACCTGCACATAGAAGAGCGAAGTAAATGTTTAGGGAATGGAGCAGGTCTCCTGCACATAGAAGAGCGAAGTAAATGTTTAGGGAATGGAGCAGGTCTCCTGCACATAGAAGAGCGAAGTAAATGTTTAGGGAATGGGGCAGGTCTCCTGCACATAGAAGAGCAAAGTAGATGTTTAGGGAATGGGGCAGGTCTCCTGCACATAGAAGAGCGAAGTAAATGTTTAGGGAATGGGGCAGGTCTCCTGCACATAGAAGAGCAAAGTAGATGTTTAGGGAATGGGGCAGGTCTCCTGCACATAGAAGATCGAAGTAGATGTTTAGGGAATGGGGCAGGTCTCCTGCACATAGAAGAGCGAAGTAGATGTTTAGGGAATGGGGCAGGTCTCCTGCACATAGAAGAGCGAAGTAGATGTATAAGGAATGGGGCAGGTCTCCTGCACATACAGTAGAAGTGGGAAGTAGTGTATGGAATGGAGCAGGTCTCCTGCATATAGAAGAGCGAAGTAGATGTTTAGGGAATGGAGCAGGTCTCCTGCACATAGAAGAGCGAAGTAAATGTTTAGGGAATGGGGCAGGTCTCCTGCACATAGAAGAGCGAACTAGATGTTTAGGGAATGGGGCAGGTCTGCTGCACATAGAAGAGCGAAGTAGATGTTTAGGCAATAGGGCAGGTCTCCTGCACATAGAAGAGCGAAGTAGATGTTTAGGGAATGGAGCAGGTCTCCTGCACATAGAAGAGCGAAGTAGATGTTTAGGGAATAGGGCAGGTCTCCTTCAGATAGAAGAGTGAAGTAGATGTATAAGGAATGAGGCCGATCTGTGGCACATATGTTACGGCCAAAACCCGAAGTCTGGCCGGTCAAAACTAGAAGTGGCTGTCTCACTGTGGCCAATGTGCACAATGGATTGAAACCTGGTGGCTCCTTTTTCTCCCCCGGCTCTGGCTCCTCCCCCCGCCCCCTTCTATTGAGTTTTGGGCTTCTGGCAGCCGGAAACACGTGCGTGTTGTTGGGCAGGTCTGCTACATGTAGAAGAGGGAAGTAGTGGTGTACTGGGGGCATTGGGAAGCCTCCCCGTGGCGCTCCTGGATAGTGCTATTACAGCATGAACTAATTCCCGCAGGGTGACCGCTTTGCGGCATTGGTTTTTGACCCTGCATAAGTTGGCATGCGAAAGCGAATGCATATTTGCATGAGCATTGCCTCATGAATAGCCAATTAGGCCAAATTTGCTCAGCCAGTTATGTCAGGTGTTCACTTGGTGTTTAATGCACGCATTCAATTCTCTGTGCAGTGGTGTATGGAATGTGGCAGGTCTGCTGCACATGGAAGTGGGAAGTACTGTATGGAATGTGGCAGGTCTGCTGCACATGGAAGTGGGAAGTACTGTATGGAATGGAGCAGGTCTGCCGCACATGGAAGGGGGAAGTAGTGTATGGAATGTGGCAGGTCTGCCGCACATGGAAGTGGGAAGTACTGTATGGAATGGAGCAGGTCTGCCGCACATGGAAGGGGGAAGTAGTGTATGGAATGTGGCAGGTCTGCCGCACATGGAAGGGGGAAGTAGTGTATGGAATGTGGCAGGTCTGCCGCACATGGAAGGGGTAAGTAGTGTATGGAATGTGGCAGGTCTGCCGCACATGGAAGGGGGAAGTAGTGTATGGAATGTGGCAGGTCTGCCGCACATGGAAGGGGGAAGTAGTGTATGGAATGTGGCAGGTCTGCCGCACATGGAAGGGGGAAGTAGTGTATGGAATGTGGCAGGTCTGCCGCACATGGAAGTGGAAAGTAGTGTATGGAATGGGGCAGGTCTGCCGCACATGGAAGGGGGAAGTAGTGTATGGAATGTGGCAGGTCTGCCGCACATGGAAGGGGGAAGTAGTGTATGGAATGTGGCAGGTCTGCCGCACATGGAAGTGGAAAGTAGTGTATGGAATGGGGCAGGTCTGCTGCACATGGAAGTGGAAAGTAGTGTATGGAATGGGGCAGGTCTGCTGCACATGGAAGGGGGAAGTAGTGTATGGAATGTGGCAGGTCTGCCGCACATGGAAGTGGAAAGTAGTGTATGGAATGGGGCAGGTCTGCCGCACATGGAAGGGGGAAGTAGTGTATGGAATGTGGCAGGTCTGCCGCACATGGAAGTGGGAAGTACTGTATGGAATGGAGCAGGTCTGCTGCACATGGAAGGGGGAAGTAGTGTATGGAATGGGGCAGGTCTGCTGCACATGGAAGTGGAAAGTAGTGTATGGAATGGGGCAGGTCTGCCGCACATGGAAGGGGGAAGTAGTGTATGGAATGTGGCAGGTCTGCCGCACATGGAAGTGGGAAGTACTGTATGGAATGGAGCAGGTCTGCCGCACATGGAAGGGGGAAGTAGTGTATGGAATGTGGCAGGTCTGCTGCACATGGAAGGGGGAAGTAGTGTATGGAATGTGGCAGGTCTGCCGCACATGGAAGGGGGAAGTAGTGTATGGAATGTGGCAGGTCTGCCGCACATGGAAGGGGGAAGTAGTGTATGGAATGGGGCAGGTCTGCTGCACATGGAAGGGGGAAGTAGTGTATGGAATGTGGCAGGTCTGCCGCACATGGAAGTGGAAAGTAGTGTATGGAATGGGGCAGGTCTGCTGCACATGGAAGTGGGAAGTAGTGTATGGAATGGGGCAGGTCTGCTGCACATGGAAGGGGGAAGTAGTGTATGGAATGTGGCAGGTCTGCCGCACATAGAAGGGGGAAGTAGTGTATGGAATGTGGCAGGTCTGCCGCACATGGAAGGGGGAAGTAGTGTATGGAATGTGGCAGGTCTGCCGCACATGGAAGTGGAAAGTAGTGTATGGAATGGGGCAGGTCTGCTGCACATGGAAGTGGGAAGTAGTGTATGGAATGGGGCAGGTCTGCTGCACATGGAAGGGGGAAGTAGTGTATGGAATGTGGCAGGTCTGCCGCACATGGAAGTGGAAAGTAGTGTATGGAATGGGGCAGGTCTGCTGCACATGGAAGTGGGAAGTAGTGTATGGAATGGGGCAGGTCTGCCGCACATGGAAGTGGAAAGTAGTGTATGGAATGGGGCAGGTCTGCTGCACATGGAAGTGGGAAGTAGTGTATGGAATGGGGCAGGTCTGCTGCACATGGAAGGGGGAAGTAGTGTATGGAATGTGGCAGGTCTGCCGCACATGGAAGTGGAAAGTAGTGTATGGAATGGGGCAGGTCTGCTGCACATGGAAGTGGGAAGTAGTGTATGGAATGGGGCAGGTCTGCCGCACATGGAAGGGGGAAGTAGTGTATGGAATGTGGCAGGTCTGCCGCACATGGAAGGGGGAAGTAGTGTATGGAATGTGGCAGGTCTGCCGCACATGGAAGTGGAAAGTAGTGTATGGAATGGGGCAGGTCTGCTGCACATGGAAGGGGGAAGTAGTGTATGGAATGTGGCAGGTCTGCCGCACATGGAAGGGGGAAGTAGTGTATGGAATGTGGCAGGTCTGCCGCACATGGAAGTGGAAAGTAGTGTATGGAATGGGGCAGGTCTGCTGCACATGGAAGTGGGAAGTAGTGTATGGAATGTGGCAGGTCTGCCGCACATGGAAGGGGGAAGTAGTGTATGGAATGGGGCAGGTCTGCTGCACATGGAAGGGGGAAGTAGTGTATGGAATGTGGCAGGTCTGCCGCACATGGAAAGGGGAAGTAGTGTATGGAATGGGGCAGGTCTGCCGCACATGGAAGGGGGAAGTAGTGTATGGAATGTGGCAGGTCTGCCGCACATGGAAGTGGAAAGTAGTGTATGGAATGGGGCAGGTCTGCTGCACATGGAAGTGGGAAGTAGTGTATGGAATGGGGCAGGTCTGCTGCACATGGAAGGGGGAAGTAGTGTATGGAATGTGGCAGGTCTGCCGCACATGGAAGTGGAAAGTAGTGTATGGAATGGGGCAGGTCTGCTGCACATGGAAGTGGGAAGTAGTGTATGGAATGGGGCAGGTCTGCCGCACATGGAAGTGGAAAGTAGTGTATGGAATGGGGCAGATCTGCTGCACATGGAAGTGGGAAGTAGTGTATGGAATGGGGCAGGTCTGCTGCACATGGAAGTGGGAAGTACTGTATGGAATGGAGCAGGTCTGCCGCACATGGAAGGGGGAAGTAGTGTATGGAATGTGGCAGGTCTGCCGCACATGGAAGGGGGAAGTAGTGTATGGAATGTGGCAGGTCTGCCGCGCATAGAAGGGGGAAGTAGTGTATGGAATGTGGCAGGTCTGCCGCACATGGAAGGGGGAAGTAGTGTATGGAATGTGGCAGGTCTGCCGCACATGGAAGGGGGAAGTAGTGTATGGAATGGGGCAGGTCTGCCGCACATAGAAGGGGGGAGTAGTGTATGGAATGTGGCAGGTCTGCCGCACATGGAAGGGGGAAGTAGTGTATGGAATGGGGCAGGTCTGCCGCACATAGAAGGGGGAAGTAGCGTATGGAATGTGGCAGGTCTGCCGCACATGGAAGGGGGAAGTAGTGTATGGAATGTGGCAGGTCTGCCGCACATGGAAGGGGGAAGTAGTGTATGGAATGTGGCAGGTCTGCCGCACATGGAAGTGGAAAGTAGTGTATGGAATGGGGCAGGTCTGCCGCACATAGAAGGGGGAAGTAGTGTATGGAATGTGGCAGGTCTGCCGCACATGGAAGGGGGAAGTAGTGTATGGAATGGGGCAGGTCTGCCGCACATGGAAGGGGGAAGTAGTGTATGGAATGTGACAGGTCTGCCGCACATGGAAGTGGAAAGTAGTGTATGGAATGGGGCAGGTCTGCTGCACATGGAAGTGGGAAGTACTGTATGGAATGGAGCAGGTCTGCTGCACATGGAAGTGGGAAGTAGTGTATGGAATGTGGCAGGTCTGCTGCGCATGGAAGTGGGAAGTAGTGTATGGAATGGGGCAGGTCTGCCGCACATGGAAGTGGAAAGTAGTGTATGGAATGGGGCAGGTCTGCTGCACATGGAAGTGGGAAGTAGTGTATGGAATGGGGCAGGTCTGCTGCACATGGAAGGGGGAAGTAGTGTATGGAATGTGGCAGGTCTGCCGCACATGGAAGTGGAAAGTAGTGTATGGAATGGGGCAGGTCTGCTGCACATGGAAGTGGGAAGTAGTGTATGGAATGGGGCAGGTCTGCCGCACATGGAAGGGGGAAGTAGTGTATGGAATGTGGCAGGTCTGCCGCACATGGAAGGGGGAAGTAGTGTATGGAATGTGGCAGGTCTGCCGCACATGGAAGTGGAAAGTAGTGTATGGAATGGGGCAGGTCTGCTGCACATGGAAGGGGGAAGTAGTGTATGGAATGTGGCAGGTCTGCCGCACATGGAAGGGGGAAGTAGTGTATGGAATGTGGCAGGTCTGCCGCACATGGAAGTGGAAAGTAGTGTATGGAATGGGGCAGGTCTGCTGCACATGGAAGTGGGAAGTAGTGTATGGAATGTGGCAGGTCTGCCGCACATGGAAGGGGGAAGTAGTGTATGGAATGGGGCAGGTCTGCTGCACATGGAAGGGGGAAGTAGTGTATGGAATGTGGCAGGTCTGCCGCACATGGAAAGGGGAAGTAGTGTATGGAATGGGGCAGGTCTGCCGCACATGGAAGGGGGAAGTAGTGTATGGAATGTGGCAGGTCTGCCGCACATGGAAGTGGAAAGTAGTGTATGGAATGGGGCAGGTCTGCTGCACATGGAAGTGGGAAGTAGTGTATGGAATGGGGCAGGTCTGCTGCACATGGAAGGGGGAAGTAGTGTATGGAATGTGGCAGGTCTGCCGCACATGGAAGTGGAAAGTAGTGTATGGAATGGGGCAGGTCTGCTGCACATGGAAGTGGGAAGTAGTGTATGGAATGGGGCAGGTCTGCCGCACATGGAAGTGGAAAGTAGTGTATGGAATGGGGCAGGTCTGCTGCACATGGAAGTGGGAAGTAGTGTATGGAATGGGGCAGGTCTGCTGCACATGGAAGTGGGAAGTACTGTATGGAATGGAGCAGGTCTGCCGCACATGGAAGGGGGAAGTAGTGTATGGAATGTGGCAGGTCTGCCGCACATGGAAGGGGGAAGTAGTGTATGGAATGTGGCAGGTCTGCCGCGCATAGAAGGGGGAAGTAGTGTATGGAATGTGGCAGGTCTGCCGCACATGGAAGGGGGAAGTAGTGTATGGAATGTGGCAGGTCTGCCGCACATGGAAGGGGGAAGTAGTGTATGGAATGGGGCAGGTCTGCCGCACATAGAAGGGGGGAGTAGTGTATGGAATGTGGCAGGTCTGCCGCACATGGAAGGGGGAAGTAGTGTATGGAATGGGGCAGGTCTGCCGCACATAGAAGGGGGAAGTAGCGTATGGAATGTGGCAGGTCTGCCGCACATGGAAGGGGGAAGTAGTGTATGGAATGTGGCAGGTCTGCCGCACATGGAAGGGGGAAGTAGTGTATGGAATGTGGCAGGTCTGCCGCACATGGAAGTGGAAAGTAGTGTATGGAATGGGGCAGGTCTGCCGCACATAGAAGGGGGAAGTAGTGTATGGAATGTGGCAGGTCTGCCGCACATGGAAGGGGGAAGTAGTGTATGGAATGGGGCAGGTCTGCCGCACATGGAAGGGGGAAGTAGTGTATGGAATGTGACAGGTCTGCCGCACATGGAAGTGGAAAGTAGTGTATGGAATGGGGCAGGTCTGCTGCACATGGAAGTGGGAAGTACTGTATGGAATGGAGCAGGTCTGCTGCACATGGAAGTGGGAAGTAGTGTATGGAATGTGGCAGGTCTGCTGCGCATGGAAGTGGGAAGTAGTGTATGGAATGGGGCAGGTCTGCCGCACATGGAAGTGGAAAGTAGTGTATGGAATGGGGCAGGTCTGCTGCACATGGAAGTGGGAAGTAGTGTATGGAATGGGGCAGGTCTGCTGCACATGGAAGGGGGAAGTAGTGTATGGAATGTGGCAGGTCTGCCGCACATGGAAGTGGAAAGTAGTGTATGGAATGGGGCAGGTCTGCTGCACATGGAAGTGGGAAGTAGTGTATGGAATGGGGCAGGTCTGCCGCACATGGAAGGGGGAAGTAGTGTATGGAATGTGGCAGGTCTGCCGCACATGGAAGGGGGAAGTAGTGTATGGAATGTGGCAGGTCTGCCGCACATGGAAGTGGAAAGTAGTGTATGGAATGGGGCAGGTCTGCTGCACATGGAAGGGGGAAGTAGTGTATGGAATGTGGCAGGTCTGCCGCACATGGAAGGGGGAAGTAGTGTATGGAATGTGGCAGGTCTGCCGCACATGGAAGTGGAAAGTAGTGTATGGAATGGGGCAGGTCTGCTGCACATGGAAGTGGGAAGTAGTGTATGGAATGTGGCAGGTCTGCCGCACATGGAAGGGGGAAGTAGTGTATGGAATGGGGCAGGTCTGCTGCACATGGAAGGGGGAAGTAGTGTATGGAATGTGGCAGGTCTGCCGCACATGGAAAGGGGAAGTAGTGTATGGAATGGGGCAGGTCTGCCGCACATGGAAGGGGGAAGTAGTGTATGGAATGTGGCAGGTCTGCCGCACATGGAAGTGGAAAGTAGTGTATGGAATGGGGCAGGTCTGCTGCACATGGAAGTGGGAAGTAGTGTATGGAATGGGGCAGGTCTGCTGCACATGGAAGGGGGAAGTAGTGTATGGAATGTGGCAGGTCTGCCGCACATGGAAGTGGAAAGTAGTGTATGGAATGGGGCAGGTCTGCTGCACATGGAAGTGGGAAGTAGTGTATGGAACGGGGCAGGTCTGCCGCACATGGAAGTGGAAAGTAGTGTATGGAATGGGGCAGGTCTGCTGCACATGGAAGTGGGAAGTAGTGTATGGAATGGGGCAGGTCTGCTGCACATGGAAGTGGGAAGTACTGTATGGAATGGAGCAGGTCTGCCGCACATGGAAGGGGGAAGTAGTGTATGGAATGTGGCAGGTCTGCCGCACATGGAAGGGGGAAGTAGTGTATGGAATGTGGCAGGTCTGCCGCACATAGAAGGGGGAAGTAGTGTATGGAATGTGGCAGGTCTGCCGCACATGGAAGGGGGAAGTAGTGTATGGAATGTGGCAGGTCTGCCGCACATGGAAGGGGGAAGTAGTGTATGGAATGGGGCAGGTCTGCCGCACATAGAAGGGGGGAGTAGTGTATGGAATGTGGCAGGTCTGCCGCACATGGAAGGGGGAAGTAGTGTATGGAATGGGGCAGGTCTGCCGCACATAGAAGGGGGAAGTAGCGTATGGAATGTGGCAGGTCTGCCGCACATGGAAGGGGGAAGTAGTGTATGGAATGTGGCAGGTCTGCCGCACATGGAAGGGGGAAGTAGTGTATGGAATGTGGCAGGTCTGCCGCACATGGAAGTGGAAAGTAGTGTATGGAATGGGGCAGGTCTGCCGCACATAGAAGGGGGAAGTAGTGTATGGAATGTGGCAGGTCTGCCGCACATGGAAGGGGGAAGTAGTGTATGGAATGGGGCAGGTCTGCCGCACATGGAAGGGGGAAGTAGTGTATGGAATGTGACAGGTCTGCCGCACATGGAAGTGGAAAGTAGTGTATGGAATGGGGCAGGTCTGCTGCACATGGAAGTGGGAAGTACTGTATGGAATGGAGCAGGTCTGCTGCACATGGAAGTGGGAAGTAGTGTATGGAATGTGGCAGGTCTGCTGCGCATGGAAGTGGGAAGTAGTGTATGGAATGGGGCAGGTCTGCCGCACATGGAAGTGGAAAGTAGTGTATGGAATGGGGCAGGTCTGCTGCACATGGAAGTGGGAAGTAGTGTATGGAATGGGGCAGGTCTGCTGCACATGGAAGGGGGAAGTAGTGTATGGAATGTGGCAGGTCTGCCGCACATGGAAGTGGAAAGTAGTGTATGGAATGGGGCAGGTCTGCTGCACATGGAAGTGGGAAGTAGTGTATGGAATGGGGCAGGTCTGCCGCACATGGAAGGGGGAAGTAGTGTATGGAATGTGGCAGGTCTGCCGCACATGGAAGGGGGAAGTAGTGTATGGAATGTGGCAGGTCTGCCGCACATGGAAGTGGAAAGTAGTGTATGGAATGGGGCAGGTCTGCTGCACATGGAAGGGGGAAGTAGTGTATGGAATGTGGCAGGTCTGCCGCACATGGAAGGGGGAAGTAGTGTATGGAATGTGGCAGGTCTGCCGCACATGGAAGTGGAAAGTAGTGTATGGAATGGGGCAGGTCTGCTGCACATGGAAGTGGGAAGTAGTGTATGGAATGTGGCAGGTCTGCCGCACATGGAAGGGGGAAGTAGTGTATGGAATGGGGCAGGTCTGCTGCACATGGAAGGGGGAAGTAGTGTATGGAATGTGGCAGGTCTGCCGCACATGGAAAGGGGAAGTAGTGTATGGAATGGGGCAGGTCTGCCGCACATGGAAGGGGGAAGTAGTGTATGGAATGTGGCAGGTCTGCCGCACATGGAAGTGGAAAGTAGTGTATGGAATGGGGCAGGTCTGCTGCACATGGAAGTGGGAAGTAGTGTATGGAATGGGGCAGGTCTGCTGCACATGGAAGGGGGAAGTAGTGTATGGAATGTGGCAGGTCTGCCGCACATGGAAGTGGAAAGTAGTGTATGGAATGGGGCAGGTCTGCTGCACATGGAAGTGGGAAGTAGTGTATGGAATGGGGCAGGTCTGCCGCACATGGAAGTGGAAAGTAGTGTATGGAATGGGGCAGGTCTGCTGCACATGGAAGTGGGAAGTAGTGTATGGAATGGGGCAGGTCTGCTGCACATGGAAGTGGGAAGTACTGTATGGAATGGAGCAGGTCTGCCGCACATGGAAGGGGGAAGTAGTGTATGGAATGTGGCAGGTCTGCCGCACATGGAAGGGGGAAGTAGTGTATGGAATGTGGCAGGTCTGCCGCACATAGAAGGGGGAAGTAGTGTATGGAATGTGGCAGGTCTGCCGCACATGGAAGGGGGAAGTAGTGTATGGAATGTGGCAGGTCTGCCGCACATGGAAGGGGGAAGTAGTGTATGGAATGGGGCAGGTCTGCCGCACATAGAAGGGGGGAGTAGTGTATGGAATGTGGCAGGTCTGCCGCACATGGAAGGGGGAAGTAGTGTATGGAATGGGGCAGGTCTGCCGCACATAGAAGGGGGAAGTAGCGTATGGAATGTGGCAGGTCTGCCGCACATGGAAGGGGGAAGTAGTGTATGGAATGTGGCAGGTCTGCCGCACATGGAAGGGGGAAGTAGTGTATGGAATGTGGCAGGTCTGCCGCACATGGAAGTGGAAAGTAGTGTATGGAATGGGGCAGGTCTGCCGCACATAGAAGGGGGAAGTAGTGTATGGAATGTGGCAGGTCTGCCGCACATGGAAGGGGGAAGTAGTGTATGGAATGGGGCAGGTCTGCCGCACATGGAAGGGGGAAGTAGTGTATGGAATGTGACAGGTCTGCCGCACATGGAAGTGGAAAGTAGTGTATGGAATGGGGCAGGTCTGCTGCACATGGAAGTGGGAAGTACTGTATGGAATGGAGCAGGTCTGCTGCACATGGAAGTGGGAAGTAGTGTATGGAATGTGGCAGGTCTGCTGCGCATAGAAGGTGGGGTACTAAAGACAGATGGACTATGGTATGGTGGCATAGTGATTAGCAATCTCACCTTTGAGCGTTAGGTCCCTGGTTCAAATCTGGGCCAGTACATTATCTGCATTAAATTTGTATGTTCTCCTTGTGTATGTGTGGATTTTCCTTGGGTATTTCACTTGTATTCAACACGCCAAAAACAAACACCTAGGCAAGTGATCTGCAAACTTGGCTCTCCAGCTGTTAATTTCCCTGGCGGTGCATTTCTGTCTGGAATTATGAGTCAAAAGCGGTACATTTTTTTCTAGAATTTTCGGCCTCCAATTCTTAAGTCATAATGGCCTCGATTCATAAACAGCAGTGCGATAAAAAAATCTTGTCGGGAAAATACCGCACTCGGTATTTTCCCGGTCTGTGTGCTAATTCATAAAGATTTCCCCAGCTGCCCTTGGAGGTCGCTAAATTACCGCAGCCCATTGAGCGGTAGAGTAGAGCAGTGTCTCGATTCTCTCTTTGCCCTGCAGAAATGACTCATACAGACGGCTCTCTGGCTCTCTCCACTGATGACTCAAACAGACTTCGGATCTCTGCACTTTTGCATTCATCAGAGCTGTCAGAGCTGTCGGTAACTTGTTAATGCCTCACTAGAGGTGTCGGTAACTACCGCCAGGCTTACCGCTTGGTGAAGGCTTTATGAATTGACATTTGCTGACAATTTACTGACATGTGTTGTCGGTAACTACAGCCAAGTCGGTAATTTAGCTCCCTGGTCGGTAATGTCAGCTTTTCATGCGGTAACAGCCTTTATGAATTGACATTTTGCTAAGTGGTCGGTAAAGTCTGCTGTTTTCAGCATTACCGCATGAGGTAATGCTTTATGAATCGAGGCCATTTTACCAAAATATGACAGAATAAAAGCCTGGTAGACATTCTGCATATAAATAAGACTAGAACACAAATTTTGTGAATTAAGTTTATGAAGACCATTGCATATTTTGAAACTGTACAAATAAGAAAGTAGTCAAATTCAGGGCAGAGGTTGGTGCAGGTGGCAGGCAGAAAGCAGTCAAAATCATGGCAAAAATCGGTAACAGTATGGCAGAAGCACTTAGCTCAGAAGCAGTTGGGAACCAAATGGCTATATTGTTACCATCCTGTGCTTTCAAATAAGCTTTACTGCCATCTCTGCCATGGCATTTAAGTGACACAGGGGAGAGATCAAATTACAACTTGTGATTAGAGACAAATGAGGCTAAACTCTCTCTCTATATATATACATGTACATACTTGTACGTACATACATACACGTACGTACATACATACATGTATGTATGTACGTGTGTACACACACACACACACACACAGAACACACAGAACACACACACACACACACACAGAACACACACACACACACACACAGAACACACAGAACACACACACACACACACAGAAAACACACACACACACACACACACAGAACACACACACACACACACACACAGAACACACAGAACACACACACACACACACACAGAACACACACACACACACACACACAGAACACACACACACACACACACACAGAACACACACACACACACACACAGAACACACACACACACACAGAACACACACACACACACACAGAACACACACACAGAACACACACACACACACACACACACACACAGAACACACAGAACACACACACAGAACACACACAACACACACAACACACACACACAGAACACACACACACACAGAACACACACACACACAGAACACACACACACACAGAACACACACACACACACACACACACACACACACACTATATACATATATATATATATATATATATATATATATATATATATATATATATATATATATATATATACATACATACACCTGTATATACTAAAAAAACAACAACCATGCAGATCGCTTTTTTGTTTGCACTTCTTCAGCCTCGTGCGACTCTTCAGGGCCACTGTAGAATTTTGTCCCGCCCCGTGACGTCATGCCGCACCACTGCTCTGATTGGCCGCCGGGTCCCCGGAAGAAGAGTGGGGCTATGGGGATCCCGGCGGCCAGCAAAAGACCTGGAACAGGCTTGGGAGAGCCGGGGGAGATACTGGAGTCCCGCAGCACAGCAGCGATCGCGTGCGGGACTCCTAAAGAGCAGGGAATTCCCTAGCCCGACCTGAGCTCGGGCTTACCACTCGCAGCTCATCTCTCCCAGCCCGAGCTCAGGTCGGGCTTACCGCCAGGGAGGTTAAGGAACTACAAGTCCCACAATGCATTTGCCTTTATGAATCATGACTATCTGTTAGACTCCTGCAATGCATTGTGGGACTTGTAGTTCCTTAACAGCTGGAGGGCCAAGTTTGCAGATCACTGACCTAGGCTAATCGCTAAATGCATGAGAAACTTGTTGCCTGACCTTATTTTGTGCAATAAAACACTTAAAATACTCAATTGAGTTGCATTGACTCCTTTGTCACATATGGGAGAGGTAAGCCAACTACACCTCTCCTTTTTAAACATTTTATTTTATATTTATGGGTGCCTACATCCACCAAGTGTTATGTCTACAGGGGAAATACATTCACTTTGTGAAGTTATGAAATTGTGAAGATCCACTTTAAGTCCCTACGGGCCTCCTTACCTTCCTGAACTGTCAGCTGTAATGTTGATATTGTGATATCTTTTATGTCCCCTGGAACATAGTAAAAAACAGATATTTCACTGAATTAGAAGACAGGAGATAATAATTCTGGAGATATGCATCTTAAATATGATTATTTCCTAAAAAGAAGGCCATATGCACATTTACATTGATGGATCTGCTGAATTGCATCTGTTGAATATAACTGCCAATACTTGTTACAGTAAGTAGTTTTTTTTTAACAAAATAGTTACATAGTTATTTTGGTTGAAAAAAGACATACGTCCATCGAGTTCAACCAGTATAGTAATATTAATGAAACATTAACTACACTTAAAGTGGATCTAAACTCAAAACTTCCTCGCTGCTCTAAAAGATTATCCATAGCGTAAAACCTTTAAAGTAAACCGGAAGCGGAAAAAAAATTATGATACAATTAATTGTATGTGTAGAAATGAATAGAAAATTAACAGCAAAGAAAAGAGTCTCATTTTTATTTTCAGTTTTTTTTTTTTTAATAACATTGTATCATTCTGCCAAGTTAGCAGTTTATAAACCACACAATTTTTAAGGCTATAAAACAAAGCAGAAATAATTACCCTTTGAACTTTCCTGCAGTAAAACCTTATCTCAAACAGCCAAGAAACAGTAAGAGAGACAGCGTAAAGTGAACCAGAGTTGAAAATAAACGGATGAGATAAACAACTCCTAAAAAATGACTTATTAAGATATCCCATGGTTTTATTTTATATTTAAACATTTACAAAGTAGAATAAATGTTTTGTTGTCTCTACTCAGTGGCAGTCTATTAAGTGTCCCTAACTAAAAAACAAACAAACTATTGACCTTTTTCGATCTCCCCCTGCTCTCACAAGTTGTATTCTGCCAGGAAAACTTTTATGGCTGTACTTTGCTTATCAGTGATGTTTACTATATTTCTGACAAGGTACGGACAAAACAGAAGCTGTCACTTCCATGCCTAAAAATTAACTCTTTCAGGCAGCAAAATAAAACAAGTAAAACAGCCTAGTTATTAATTTATTTTGCACTGTACATACATGTTTATCTCATCATGTCAATTGTCACCTCGGGTACACTTTTTAAGTGCTTCAGAAAACAGGACTGTATTCGACCCAAGTTGGGTCGCACAGCTCAGAGAAACTCTTTTGCACAGATAACAACTGAACTGTTTTTAACTCTTCGTAGATTGGAAAACAAGACTTTTTTTCTTGGCTACTAATGTTCTGTTTTTTAACTGTACAATACAGCTATTATTTATCTCATAAGTTTAGTTTCGTTTTAGGTTTGCTTTAAAGTGAACCAGAGAGGAAGCACCCT